>NC_067413.1:25113082-25766653 GCF_009764475.1 Pristis pectinata
CAGGGAATTGGGGTCTGCTGGTTCAGAAGGAGATTGGAGGGAATCGGGAACTAGCAGTTCAGGAGAAGGCAGTGTGGTGGATATGGGAAACTTGCAGTTCAAAAGAAGATACTGGGCAATAAATCTGAGTCTGGTCATTTGGAAGGAGGTGGGAAGAAGTAGGTTCTGTCAGTTCAGGAGAAGATAGTGGGGAGAATCGAAAACTGGCAGTGTGAATGGGAGGTAAACATGAAGATGAGGTGCAGCAGATCAGGGTGCAAGGGCCTGACATCAATGTGTTGAAATGGGTTAAGAGTGAGACTAGGGGTAGTAGGCAGCTTGGTATGGTGTGGAGGTGAGGAGACAAAGGATGAAGGTAAGTCATTTACTCAGCTGGAC
The DNA here is from genome assembly GCF_009764475.1 of Pristis pectinata. Taxonomy (NCBI): domain Eukaryota; kingdom Metazoa; phylum Chordata; class Chondrichthyes; order Rhinopristiformes; family Pristidae; genus Pristis; species Pristis pectinata. Next base: position 25,113,461 of record NC_067413.1, read on the forward strand.
AATAGCCCAGTCTTGACATGGGAACATGTTATCCCAGGTGTGCCCAACAATGGTGCCAATATGGTCAAACCTGCACGGAAATCACTTCAAGGGTAACTCTCACCTGGATGTGCCTGATTCAATTTGATGACCTGGAAATGCTGATTATCACATTTCACTCCCTAATAGAAAGATTATTTTTACTTGTATTATGCTGAAATAATGCGGTGTTTTGAAAATGAATTTTTAGGCAACTTTCTTTCAGATGAGTAATTAAACCACTCAGGTAAATGTAAAATACCTCATAGCATCATTTGGAAGAAGACATAACCCTGCTGTCCTGACCGATACTTAACCCTGTCATTACTAACACCACCATATCAGTGGAAATCAAACGTCTTTAGCCATCTTAAACACCTGAAACGTTACCTCTGTTTCTGTTTCCATGGATCTTACCTGACCAATTGAGTGTTTCCAGTAGCTTCTGTTTATAACAACACACTCAAGATGCTGGAGGAACTCAACAGGTCAGGCAGTGTCTATGGAGATTGTTCATTTCCCTCCATTAGATGCTGCCTGACCTGCTGAGTTCGTCCAGCATTTTGTGTGTGTTGCTCCAGATTTCCAGCATCTGCAGTCTCTCTTGTATCTCTATTTAGATTTGTCTTCTTTTTAATGCTTATTGCTGTTTAGGTTAATCAGAAGTACAAATCAACCTACTTTTTAATATTTTCACAGAAATGATTATATTAAAATTAAAGTATAAACAAGTTTTCAGTCCATACAAGCTTGTAGATAGTATAACCAAAGTTCAGAATGGTCAAATTCTTCTGTTTTGGGGAAATGAGGGGTTAATGTTCTGTTTTCATCCTGTGTGATGTTCTTCTGATCCTTTTCATGGTCAGTCTCCTCCTTTCACTTTAGAAAGGTTGTTTCAGACTATTCTTGTTGGCAAATGGAAGCGGGGTAGCTTTTCTACTCACTTTTTCCCACGGTTCAGAGAAACTAGTGGTGCAACATCTGATACAGCCATTTCCCACAAATGTTTGTCTTGGAGAAACAGCTGAAATATCTTTAAAAAGCCTCCACATCTCCACAGGAGTAAACTTCCATAACCTTCTAAATGGTCTGAAGCAGTCAAATGCACTGCAAATTTCTTAAAATGCCATCTAATAGATTTGTTGTCAAGCCAATGCCCTCAATTTATGTGGACATGGCAGATCTAACCTGAGGAAGAGCTGAAAGTTCTCTCACTGTCCTGGCTGATACTTTTCTTAAGCAATACCACTAAAATAACATAGCAGTCATCTATTTTGTTGCGGGTTTTGAGAATCTTGCTCTGTGAAAATGGTTGCTACATATTTATGAAACAGTTATGGCTCTTCCTTAGGTGTTGTAAGTGAAATTCTTTGTCAAACTCCAAGATTGGAGGCCATTAGTCATGGGCAGAGATTGTATAAACTGAGCTCTTTTTCCCTGGAATGAAGGAGGTTGAGGGGTGACCTAATAGAATTTTATAGGTTTATAAGAGGCGTAGGTATGGTAAATAGTCAAAATCTTTTTTGAGGGCAAGAAGGCATAGGTTTAAGGTGAAAGGAAGAGTTTTAAAGGAGATCTGAGGGGCAAGTTTGTTTACACAGAGAATGGTTATCTGGAAATCGTTGTCTGAGGAGGTGGTGAAATCAGATACCATTGCTATAGTTAGGAGTCATTTAGAGAGAGACCTTAAATTATCAAGACATAGAAGAATAAAGTCTAAGTGCAGGCAAATGGGATTAGTGTAGATGGGCAACGTGTCAGCATGGACAAGGAGAGCCGAAGGGCCTGTTTCTGGACGATACAACTCTCTGACTCTACGCTTCTATGACAATGTAAAGAAAGTCCTTCCTGCTGATGAATCATTTCTTTTCACCGCCTTTACTCGTTCCAGAGCATCAGTGCTGCTGTTTTCCTGCATCTACTTCTAATACTTGAGGATGAGATAAATGACAGATTTTATCTGTAGATTATCTGAGTGTGAGAAAATATTTTACAAGACAGCAAATCAGTTGAGCTGACGAACGAGTTCTGGCTCCAAATGTCTATTTTTAGTTGCATGGGAATATATTATTCTTCCTTTTCAAAAAGAACAGTTGATGGCATGTGGCATGATGAATTTGTTGGAGGAAGTGAAGATTGACCGCCGTGCTTGCCCATACAATACAAACCAAAACCGATGGCAACCGCTGGCATTCAGCCATTTAACATGAAGTAAATCCTGGACCTAATGCACACGTGCAGTCAGAACTGGCCCATGATCTGAGACCTAGGCTGTCTCTAAGCTGTTACGGATTGCTAAGCCAAAAAAACAGACCATCCTTTATTGAAGGCAGTAATTCTGAATTAAATGATAGCATCTGGTACAACAATATATCAAAGTCTGATACACTAGTTCTTAATGGTGATTTTACAGATATATACACTACATCACTTCCCCTTTTAAGTAAAGAATCCCATTCAAATCATTAACTATTTACATCAACATACAATTGCAGATTCAACCAACTATAAATTCACTCTATCACTCAGTCTTTTCATTCACTGAACTCATCACTGCAAACTGCACTTGACATCTCTGAAATATCCGCTCCTGACACTATTAATTCCAGTGGGTCACTTCTCCATGTAGGCCTCACACATACCTAGCCCCACATCTTGTTCTGCAATTATAATTTCAACATAATTGTTTTCGTAACTGCAGATATATCATATAATGTGTTCTTGACCATCATCTTCTTTGTGCCAATGAAACAAACATATGAAACAAATTGTTCACAGAACAAAAACTTAACATAGCAATGAAAAAATTTTATCACCTAGTAATTGTAATTACAGTTGTATATTATTGGATACTATAAATCCAGTGGCAACAACTTCTGCAAAGTTGTTTCTTTTTATTTTTCTGTATTTTCTCCAAGGTTTTTAACTCAGATGGCTTTTGCTGTGTCTTATCACACTCTGACCAGAAAGCCCATGCCTGCCGTGACATCCATTATAGGATTTTCACACATTTGGAACTGCATTATATTGCAGTGGAGTTCTCTCATAAAGTATCCAACTCAATATATACTTGATTCAGTCCATTTAGCAATCCTGTAAATAACAGGGAGTCTCATTTCCATCAGCATAGTCTGTGCCAGACTCGGCTTGCTAAAGCACCTAGTGCTGAGCCTTTTGCTTCACACTTTGTTTGTGAACTATTACAAAGGCACATCTGTTGTTCTAAAACTTTGGCAAACTGGCTTCCTTTTATGGTTCAAACAGATAATGGACTCTCCCTATGAAGTGCTTGCCTATGAATATCTTTCAGTACTCCTACTGTTCTGACATTGTCAAATCATTGTCCAAATGCTGGCATGATTTGGGTTATTTATTATGGATCGTCTTCCACTGGAATTAGATGCAGACTGTCTTTTTGTCTGGGACAGCCTATCCTGATTTTATTGTCTGGCCAGCTTGGTAATGTGCTTTGCAGATCTGTTTCATAAATTCATGGTGGCATCTGTGGGTACTTTCTGCCTGAGTATCCCACTGCCATGATGTTGCGAATCCTGCTTTGATTGTTGATCTGAAGTAGACATATGCCCTGCCATCAGACACCCAAACAGTCAGCTCTGTAAATCCATGAGTCTCATAAAATACACCCTTTATATTCCTAAACGTTTATAATATTGCACAATAATAGTGGACAATATTATCCACTGTCATTGCAAAACCTACTTCCAGAGATATCACATTCCTACTCACAGTCATACTGATTTACCACAGCCTTTCGATCGACTTTGAGTATTTCCTTTGAATTTCTTAGTATACAATGTACACATGCTTCAGCCAAGCTTTTGCCTTACCTCCACTCAGGAAGGTCTCAAGTTTAATGGCTTGCCTCTCTTCACATTGCTCAACAGAGGATCGTCATCAAATTCCATTGGCAATGATGCTGGTGTATTACTACCTGTACCTCACTCACCATACCTGCCCTCTTGGAAAGAGCTGATTGTATTCACTGTACTTTCATCCCAGATTTCTCTCAGTGTCTCAGGTAGTTGCTTAGCAGCCATCAATCTACTATTTCTCATACTTACCTTGTTGGAGCTGCAGTCTACATGGTTTACAAGGATGGGGCCATTGCTACCCCGGTAGCAATTGGCTTGCCACCAAATGGCTCCTTGATCCATGGCTATGTCCCTTTCAAAAATGCAGTTGTGACTCAATGCAGTGTATCTTCACAATTTCCGAATGTTCATAGTTCATTACTATGAAAGACAACTGGTCCCATATGTCTCCTCCAGAGATCCAACACTTCACTTCCCCCTAACTTATAGAACACCTCCTGCATAAGAGCCCAATAACATTTTGCTTTATCTGAATAGAAAATTGGAGAGGTATTTCAGGTGCACACCCTTGCCAACAATAGTGTCATGATGCAGTATCAATGTGCATATTTAAAGTTGTGTCCTCAATCACAATATACCATACTTATCACTTTCCTTGTGTGCTCAATAGCATTTAGCATTCTTGTTTCAACCTCTTCACTTTCTGATTCTACCATGTGTACAATAGCCCAGAGGAAATCTTCCTTGACCTTTCCCCAGGACAATTATCGAACCATGTTATCTTAAACAGACATTCCAAGACCAGTCACTCCCATCTCATCTATTACAAGGCCTCCCACCTTTTGGTGATCTCTGTGTTTGGCATTCGCAGATCTCTGTGTTTGGCATTCATGTGACCTTGTGGCTTCTTAACAAACCTATCAATCAAGTGTTTAAACCACAAAGAAGACCAGATTATCATTGCTGTTTCAGTGGGCTTGTTCTCTGCTTATACTTCGCAATCATGCTCTCGGCTTATACCTCCCTCGGATGTGAGATTTACTGTATAAGGTGGTTTAATCAGATGTTTATGCAGCACCCAGTTTGAAAAAGTCTGACTATAGCTTTTAGCCTGACTTCACATTCACCAACTATCTCATCTTGGTCTCTGGTTTCACATGAAAAAACTTGCATTTCTTGAAAATCTCTATCATTCATTCTCTGGAATATTCCACTCATTCTATTATCTAGGCCAAATGGCTGAGTTCAACCATATCTCTCAAGTTCACCAACAAAACCCAAAAATCCACTGCCTGCCATAACTATTGTTCTACCTGGAGGTTCCCTTTCTCTATTTCCCTCATGTGGCATCACTGTACAACTACTCTTTCAGGCAGAAAGATCCCAAACCCCACTCCAGTACAGTGACTATAGGCTACAACGTATTGCGGCTTGCTCAACCAAGTGGCACGCTCAACCAAATATAATTGCCTATCAAAGGCATACCACATAGGGCACTTGTTTTTTAAAGGTACTCTTATGCTTATTTACATTACAGGAGCCTCTTGATATCAATGGATGTTCTAGGCCTGAAGTTTCGGAGGCAATGGGAAATTTAAGTGATCTCTCAAAATTATTTTAACTCCACCTGGCTTTGCCTTCTGCCGGGGTGTTTCAGGGATTGGACTTCTGCAGTGTACACCCACAGTCTAGTCTTGGTTCAGGATTTAATACCACATTCTGAATAAGCAACCGCAAATGAGAAAGTACCACAGTCAGCAATTCCATAAACTAGTTCCAGTCCAGTGAAATCTGGCCCTTTAGTTAAAGGATATGCAACTTTACACTAACAAAAGGGAATATTTGGCCCATGGCAGCTCTCTCCTCACAGTATTTTCCTTTTCGCTTTTTCAAATATCAATCAATTTCTCCTTAACATGCAAATAAAAATTCTGCCCATACTCCTGTTTCTGGGTAAGGCAATAACAACCATCAGTGTTAATAAATGTCCTGTAACCTCACTGTACAGCAAAGTCATTTATATCACATATGTGCTTTGAGAATTCTCTGAATGATGTGACCTAGAGCGCATTTGTTATGTTTCTGGACTAGTAATCCTGAAGAGGTAAATTCTCCCCACCAGAGCAATTTGAGAATTTGCATATGTTTCAAAATCTGGAAATAAAAGGCTGGTAAAAGTGGCAAAAGAGTGGTGGATTGTCCTAAAATCTTAACTGGTTTACTAGCTCTTTATTAGCTCTGGCAATTCTCCCCAGTCTGGCCCATATATCGCTCTAGTTCACTACTAGCATAGTTAATTCTTAACTGCCTGCTCAGCTGTCTCAGCATGTTTAGTTGTTTCACAAAATGTAAGAACATAAGAATTAGAAGCAGTAGAAGGATAGACAACACCTCGAGCTTGCTCCACCACTCAATAAAATTGTAACTGATTTAATCATTGCTCTGAATTGTGCTTTCCTGCCTGATCACATAAGTTTTGATTCCCCTAAAGAGCTTTTAATAAATGGTTAAGCATCTCTAGGCTCTTTACTGCAACAGCTTACTGAGGAAGACGAATGAGAAAGACTTACCAAGAGAACATCATTTATGGAAGGCAGTAAACTCTTTACTAACAGCAGTGGCAGATATAACAATGCATCAAAATCATACCATGTAGTTAACTCATTTCCAAATATATGCTGACATTTATATACCCTACTCTTCTACTTTAAAAAGGAAATAAACTCATACAAGTCATCACCTATTTATTGGCATTGGTTTATTATTGTCACTTGTACCGAGGTACAGTGAAAAACTTGCCTTGCATACTGATCGTACAGGTCAATTCATTACATAGGTACATTGAGTTAGTACAGAGTGCATTGAGGTAGTACAAGTAAAAACAATAACAGTACAGAGTAAAGTGTCACAGTTACAGAGGAAGTGCAGTGCAGGTAGATAATAAGGTGCAAGGTCATAACAAGGTAGATTGAGAGGTCAGAGTCCATCTCATCATATAAGGGAACCGTTCAATAGTCTTATCACAGTGGGATAGAAGCTATCCTTGAGCCTGGTCGTATGTGCCCTCAGGCTCCTGTATCTTCTGCATATCTTTTACAAATATAAATTTACACAATATATCAAATTCTTACATTGTACACACAGTTAACAATTCAATCAGTTATAAGGTCAATCAATCTGTAGTTTTCTTAATCTCTGAGATCACATCAACTGCAAAGATCTGTTGGTCATCCTGAAGTGTCCACTTTATGTGTCCTCAGTACAAGTGATCACCTCTTCCTGTAAACGGTGTCATCCCCTCACTTTTGGATCTCCTTTGCCTCTGCTGAACCATTTTATGATATCCTAATTGTTTTGTCACCAGTTCCTTAATATTGAATTTCAAAATTTACCCAATGGATCCCTTTTCCTTTTTCATAATGGTATATATTTTTGTTGATAATTATTAAATATTTCTTTACATGTCTGACACTGCTCATCTTGTTTACCAATTCATTTTAGCCAGCTCACACTTTATATCTCCATCTCAGCCTTTATTTAAGTTCAAGACCTTAGTTTTGGACTCATATTTGTTACTCTCAAAGTGGATGTGAAATTCTATCATGTTATCATCATTCTTTCTCAGAGGAAAATTTTCTAAGAGATTACGAATCATACATTGTCAGCAGTCTTGAGTGCTTTCTATGAACTTATCCACCAGATTACCTCTGCCAAAATGATTACTTCAATGTATATGAATATTAATATCACCCATGATTACCAAATTATCTTGGATGCAAGACCTCATTATTTCTTGATTGTTAGGTGGCCTATAGGATTAACCAATATTGATTTCTTTCCTTTGGTCTTTCCTATTTTCAGCTAAATTGATTCAATTTCTTGATTTTTAAAGCCAAAATCATTTCTCATCACTGCCGTAATTTCATCCCTTCTAATCAAAGGTATTTCATCTTCTTTTACATTGTACTGTTCTTCTAAAATGTTAATTAACCTGGAATATTCTGTTCCCAGCCTTGGTAACTCAACAACATCTCTATAGTCAGTATCAAATCGTACCCATTTAATATTTATTTGTGCCTTTAATGCATCCTTGTTATGGATGCTTTGTGCATTCAGTTGTGTTTTAAGTTTGACTTTTACCATTACTTTGATCCTATTTCCTGCTGCATCTTGTCATTGTATGCTCTGTCCCTTCCAACCCCTCCCACATTCTGGTTATTATTGTCCATATCACTACCATTTGCACTACCATTGACATCAGTGGGAGGGAAATTGCCAGAATATGCTGTTATGGTCACGGTTACAAGATGAAAATCATAATACAGCTGTGACAAGACAGAGTTATAAAAGGATAATGTGTTTGAAAAATCTGCTAGCATTTTTATAAAGTTGGAACTAATGGAGCACATGAAGGGAAACAACCATATTTCAAATTATATCAAGCTAAGTGCATCAGATCTAATGCATTTGATAAGCTGCCACTCAAAAAGTTATTGGATAAATTAATGCTTATGAAATTGGGGGTGATATCATAATATTCATTAAAGATTTGTTAATGGGTAGAAGACTGAATGTAGGAATAAATGGTTCATTGACAGGTTTTCACATTGTAAAAGAAGATCACTGCTTGTGCCTCAGCTATTTATAATTTACTGTATATCCACTTTGGTAGGATAAATCAGAATATTCTTTGAAAGGTGAGTGACTGGATAACAAGAGCAAAATTTTGTGGATGCTGGGAATTTCAAAACAAAAACTGAAAGTGGTGACGATAATATTCAGTAGGTTAAGCAAGTGAAGTTGAACCAGAAGTATTGTTAACTGCTTCTTTCTTCACAGATGCTGTTTAAATCATCATTTGATTTTCAAATAAGTCATCACAGTTTTAGTTTGATATTACAAGGAAATATTTATTTTCCTCTGCAGCTGCTACAAGAAAATGATTATACTTTTAGGATTTTCAGTTTAGTTATGAGAGACTATGAAGTGCTGGTTTCCTAAAGGATCCATGTGTTCAAACACATAGGAAATGGAAATGTAGCATGCAGGTATGGCAAGAAATTAGGGAAAAAAGTGATATGTTAATTTTTATTGCAAAGGGATTAAAAAGAGTAAAGAAGTCTTATTGCAATTATGTACAGCCTTAAGTTTAGGCTGCTTCAGCAGTATCTCCCAGCCCTCCAACCACTGCCAGAAAGAAAAAGAACAACTATATCTGGCAATACCATCACCTTCATGTTTCCTTCCAACTCACACTCAACACAATGGCATATACAAATATTCCTGTTTCTTCATCAGCAAAAGCTCAGAATATCTGTCAGCCAAAAAATTTAAAAAGGTTAAAACTGAAGGAACTATAGGTGATTGGAAGAAGCATTTATACTGAAGCCGCACTAATGGTTAATTCTGGAGCCCACGTCCTCAGATCAGGTAGCCAATGCATTTGGCTATTTCTTGACATCACATGAAGTGAATGACTTTGGCTGAATACTAGTTTTTGCAAAGGTCAACAGGATGAGACTGAGCTATATTATCCACTGAGTGCTTTCGGTGAAGATAGTTGAATGTTGTCACCCAAGGCCATCATGAAACTATTTGCAATGCAAAGATTGCCACAGCCCAAGAGGGCTCATTATGGTTTTCTTGTGGTAGGTGGGGAGAAAAGTAAATACATCCTTGTAAGTTCAAATAAAAAGTGTGATGGCTTATTTGAGTATCCATAAGGTCAAGAACGTCAATGGATCCATTCAAAATAATGAGAAGGCACCCTTATTTGCAAGGATTGGTACAACGTTAGAGTGGTGAATCACGTTTCTAGGAAAAGAGAAGTAGAATAGGTAGCCCAGGTCTCAAAAGTGTATTAGGGCAGGGATCACTGCTGCCCAATAGACCACAGGTTTTGTACTAGGAATGAGGTCTTCACCTTCAAACGCTCTTTTTGACCAAGGGCTGTGCTAGCACTTTGAAGGCAATGGGGAATTTCATCGTCAATGTCTGCCTACGTCAAAATGTGGCTCCCAAGATATGGGAAGTGATCCATGTTTCCCAGGATTTCATCCTTAACCTGTATCATCGAGCCCTGAGTCTGGCAGTCATTATTGGAGAACAAAGGAACAGAGAGAAAAATTCTTAAATTACATAAAAATGTGGCAGAAAAGATGTTACATAATAAAGCTATTATTAATGTAAATTAATAAAACAAAATGAACAGTTTAATAGGCAAGCATTTTCTTATTGTTATATCATTACATTCCATATTTATTTAGTTTCCTGGAGCAGGCAAAGCTTCAAATCTAGTCTGGTGAAATTTCTCTAGGAATACTGTGATCAGGAAAGCTTTGATGGCTTCTGCAATGAAATTATCTGTAAACTCTCAGTCCCAGATTGTGATTTTGCATTAAGCATCAGAGCTCAGTGAAATCAACAGAAGAGATGTAATCCCAAATTAGTTCATCTGAACTAGCTGTTAGAAATTTACTTCCAAGATTCATAGAAAGGAAATATGAAAAGGGATTATGCAATCTTAGCAGTGGTTTCAGCATTCAGGTATAATATGGTTCTGCAGGAGCACACCTCCCAAGTCAGCAGTATTAAAAGCTGGTTATCAAGTGCCAGGATACATGAATGCAGGCATAATGAATTTATTTGTTTATATTCTCAAAGGAGCATGATATAAATGGAAAAAATATATATTAACATGATTTCTTCTAAAATAAATTTAAAAACTGGATATACCCAGCAACGTTAATGCCTTTCATTTAGTCAGCTAGAATGCAAATTTCACATAATTTGCATATTATGAATTTCAAATAAATGGCTATGAATAAAAATATTTTAAAATTACAATATTTGGATAGCAATCAACTGTTGGGAGATAAAAGACCTCTTTTAGTAGAGTCAAATTTTTAATGTATAAATTATATACGTTAATATATAGAGGTTGAGGATAAACAGGAACTAGGAGAACACCACCTCATATTCTGCTTGGGTAGTCTCCGTATCAATGGTGTAAACAATGAATTTTCAAGTTTCAGTTTATCCACTCCCCCTGTGTTCCTTTCTCACTCCCGAGTCCATACTCTGTCTCTCTCTCTCTCTCTATCTTTGTTCATCCTTTCCATCCTGCCCCACCTCATTATCTAGACTCGATACCCTCACCCACCTAGGTTCCATCTGCCCATCACTCAAATACCTATTTACCTGGGTTCCATCTCCTTTGCCTCACCTTCCTTAGCCCCTCCCCCATCTGATTCCATCTGCCCATCATCCACCCCCTCTGTCCACCTTTCACCTCCAGCTTCTTGTCTCAGAGCTACCCCTCACTTCTAGATACCTGCTACCTCCTCTCTCCACCCAGTCCTGGTGCAGGGTCTTGACCTGAAAAATGCCATCCCTTTGCCTCCAAAGATGCTGCTTGACCCACTTCCAGCAGTTTATCTTTTGCTCACAAGTCCACTGCCTGCCATCATCACCACTCTACTCCGCTAATGTCACACTGGATTACTGCCCTAGTAATTACTCAAATATATCTCAAACTCATTGCTGGTGTGGTGTTTCTTGATACTTTGTTGCTGTGCTTACTAAGACAAGCAACAAAGGGAGAGATACCAATAAATCATTATTTATTGAGACAGCCACCTCACAATAATGGCTGGTACAAAGATATATCAAAAGTCATACCACATAATACATTCATTTCTTAGAGGTATACTATCCCTTACAGACAAGGCACCTACATTTGCCAAGTGAGAATGTCCCCCTCTTGAACCTGCTGCTGTGAGTCACGCAGTCTGGGCACTCCTATCGCCTTCTGTTGAATTTGCATCACTGGCTTGATGCTATTCAATGCAAATTATGCCCCATCTGCTTTGTGGATTGCGTAATTTCATTGTTAAATTTTAATGGGTGGGAATGAAGTTGGATTGCTTAATTATAATATTTTAACCTCCTTTAAACCATTCCCCATATTTGAGAGTGTGTTAAAATTGAGGTCCACAGCATAAGTCCCTCTGTAGACCTCCCTAATCACCTTCAAATAATTGAACTGGATATTTTGCAGGTGACAGAGGTAGGAGAGAAGAAACACCCATCTAAATTTGTTCTAAAATGGAAAATAACTAGTACGTTGCTTCAAGCAAAAACTAACTGAGCTAACATCCATTTTTTCTGGAGACTTGCCTGACAGAACCTGCAATAAACAGTCAAGGAATACACTCAGCACAACATCCAACTCTTTGAGTTGCTAAGGGAACATCAGGGGATTATTTCTCAGCAAGAAGGCAATGTGTCTGACTCTGATGTGAGGAGGCAGCAGGATCATTCAGATCAGCTAATCTCAGAGCCAAACAGTGAAATGAACAGCGGTAAATACTACAAAGCATATTAAGTCAGTGGTTGGAAGCAGTTACAGACTAAAGATGAGAGGCAACACAGCACTCAGTCATTTCTCAAAGGAGAAGATAACAACTTTTGCATGTGCTCACATGAAAACAAGTTTGAAAGAAATAATATCTCTTGCAGGCAAATGCATTATCTTAATTCTAAATGTTTCTAACTAAAAAATGCCCTTTCCAAAGGATTTTGTCGTGAGGAACCACATCATGTAAATTTCCTGTTGCAGTAAATGAGCATTTGGAGTCTACAGTTTGCCTCAGTACCCTTGCAATCCTGCTGGACGGTATAGTGTAAAAACAAGTTAGATCTCAATTGGAATATTGTGTACAGTTCTGAGTAGTGCATTTGAAGAAGGATCTTGAAAATGATACCAAGGATGAGGAACTTAAGTTACACGGCAAGGTTTATGGAGGTAGTATCTTCCTCTTTAAACAGAGAAGATTCAGGAGAAACCTATTAGAGGTATTCAAAATGTTATAGATTTTTGTTAGAGCTAATTCCTCTGGAGAGTGGTTCAGTAATCAAAGGTCTTGGCCTTTAGGTAATTAGAAAAAAAGACTAGAGTAAAATTGAGGAAAGCTTTTTTGAAGAATGGTTATTAATACCTGGAAGATGTTACTTGAAGGGGTAGTGAAACCAGTTCCTGTAGCATTTTTTAAAGGCATGCAATAAAGGAGGATGAGTTTGCAGAAGAAAGCTCAGGCTGAATTGAATAGCTCATTCAAAGAGTTGGCACAAACATGATGGGCAGCATGATCTCCTTCTGTGCTGTAAAATACAAAGACTCTATGAATTTACTTTCCAAATGGCCGTTGCTCTTCTCTGAGCTTGCTGAAGAATGATTACAGAGACCCCACACGGATTTCAAATGTGCCATCTGCCATTTACTTCTGAGCACATTAAATCACATTAAATCATTCACCTGATAGGCATCTGTGCATTGTTTCATTTGTAAAGGTTTTGCATGACTTCCTTGTGTTTTGTATTCAATGTCATCATTTACAAAGCTAAATATCCTATATATTTTCTTAACATCCTTTTGAAATTGCCTTGTTACATTCAAAGATTTGTTCATATTCATCTCCAGCTCAACTCCCTACCATCAAGAGCATCCCTAAGAGGCGGTGCCTCAAGAAGGCAGCATCCGTCATTAAGGACCCTCACCACCCGGGACATGCCCTCTTCACGTTATTACCATCAGGGGAGGAGGTACAGGAGCCTGAAGACCCACACTCAACATTTCAGGAATAGCTTCTTCCCCTCCACCATCAGCTTTCTGAACAGTCCATGAACCCATGAACACTACCTCGTTATTCCTCTTTTGCACTATTTATTTATTTTTGTAACTTACAGTAATTTTTATGTCTTTATGTCTTGCACCGTACTGCTGCCACAAAACAACAAATTTCACAACATATGTCAGTGATAATAAACCTGATTCTGAGGTCCCTGTGCTCAACCAACTCCCTCAAGACAGCACCATTTAAAATATATAACAACCTCCCCACCCCTCCCCTCATGTTTTTTTCCCCAAATACAGCACATTATGCATTGAGGTCAATCTGCCATGTGTCTGCCCATTTCACCAGCCTACCTCTGTCCGCCTGAAATCTGCTTCTATCTTACTTACTGTTTACCATATTACCAAATTTGTATCACCTGCAAACTTTGAAATTGTACTCCTAATAAGCATGATTACGTCATTATATATAACAAGGAAAAAAATTGTTTGTGATAAAGACCCTCATGGAGCCCAATGTCTCTCTATAGAAGGAAACAACAGTTCGCCAATACTCTCTGCAAGTTATGTAACTGTCACCAACATTCCTTACATTCCATGTGTTTCAATTTCCTGTTTAGCAGCACCTTTTCAAATGCATTTTGAAAGTATCAATACTTTCATTTCCTTTGCAAAGAATTATTCAATTAGTTAGACATGATTTGTCTTCAACAAATTGATGCTGGCAATCTCTTATTAATGTGAGCTTTTTTTATGGACTTATCTTAAGTAATTTTCCAGCATTAGAAAAGTAAAAGGTATTTGAATACTTGATGATATGCATCCTGTAGAATATTGGTCCTCATACCTAACAACTTATAAAATGTAATTGCTCCCATGTTCCTAGCTTGGACATTACTTTCTTCATGGGAACGTAGAGATAGATATAGATCGTTCAGCCCTTCTGCTAAATCATGGCTGCTCTGCACCCCACTTCATTCATCTGGTAACTGCTCCATATCCTTTGACACCTAACAAAAATCTGTCATCTTCAGTACTGGAAGTTCCGATTCGCCCAGCATCCATGGCTGAAACAGTCGTCCGGAAGCACACCTGAAGTTGGGACTTACCTACACAAGAGTGGTGAGCTGCAGACACTAACTAGGGGTTGTCAAGATATTTTTTCAGCAAACAGGATTTATGGGCCACTGGTTAGGCCATATACTGCATAAGCCACATTTTCTCAAAGTACCAGAAGGCTACAAACCAAGTGCAGTTTAATGGAATTGATATAGATAAGTTCATTGGTTAACATGGATATGCTGGGCCAAAAAGCCTGTTTCAATGTTCTACATGACTCTATAACTCTATTTCAAATCAGCCCAACTTTACCAAGGGGTTCACAAATAAATATTTATATTTGTCTTTGCAAAGGGCCTGAACACCTATTTCGCATAGAGGCTAAATGCCTTTTCCTCTGCTTTTACCAGTAGGACTAACAGCACAAATGTATCGCATAATGAGCAAACCATCATAACAAGTGCTTAGGCATTATCAAATTTATAGATTAAGTTTATGGATCGCCTTTCTGGACTGATTCATTTTCAACAGTAAGACTAACAACACTAAAGTGGACTAAAATTGATATGACTCGTAGTACTTGAATTATGGATGTGGGTGAATGAATGGACAAGAAACTCTATGGGTACCAAATTAAGTGTGGAGGATTGTGTGGGTTTGAGTAGCTGGCTAGGTGGGTCATTGTAGCTGATGTGAAACATGATACTATCAACCATGTAAGTGAGTCAATAGGTAACCATGTTTAACTGTAAGTGTCTATATGCATGAATGCAGTGGTGATTAAATACCAAAGCAATTTATTTTTGTTGCGTGCTATTTTCAGTGCATCCTTTGGTGTGCTTGCAAAGACGTTGACCACACTATTTTAATAGAAAGGTTAATCTGTTAATTTCGAATCATACAGAGAGAGAGTTCAACCCTAAGTGACAGTGTTCATGATTGCAAGAGTATAGATGATGGTTTAGGTGATTGTAATGGTGTCTGTATGAGCAAATATCTATTCCTGTTAACTTCATGTGAATCAATAGATAACTGACTGAGAGAGTGACGCATTAGTCAATCAGTGAATTACAGACAAATCAGAAAGATCAAGAAAGGGATATTTACTTATTTTACAAAGAATCACAATCAGGTTTATTATCAATGACATATATGAGGTGAATTTTGTTGCTTTGTGGCAGCAAAACAAAGCAAAGGATCAATGAGAAATAAGCGGAAAGTGCTGAAGGTAGCATAGATTTAAAAAAAATTATATTAATGTAGCATATTTCAACTCCATTTCAGGAACTCCCAATGTGATTTGCAGCCAATGAAGAAGTAATGATGTGCAAGTCACTATTTTATAGGAACTGAGGCTGCCAACCTGAACGCTATGTGCTCCTACAAACAACAATGAGATAATAGCCAAGCAATCTGTTAATTTAGTAATATTGAATAAGGAATAAAAATTGGCTAGGAGATAACTCCCCTGCTCTTCTTCCAAATAGGAACATGGGGACTTTTACCTAAGAGAGCAGAAGGGGTCTTTGTTTAACATCTAGTCTGAAAGATGGCACTTCCCACATAGTACCACCCCAGTACTTCACCAGAGTATAAACTGATTATTATGTATAAATGTACCAAAGGCAATAATTTATCTTTCAAGCCTTTGGTCCTTCCACAATGGTGGATGTTAATTCAAAGGAGCACACTGGGAAAAAGAAATCATACAGGCACACAGGAAAAGGAGTAGAATTATCTGCAAAATGAAGGAAAGAAGTTGATTAAATGGAAGGAAAATAACAGGAGGCAGAGGGAGTCAAATAAAAGATGTACACAAGACACGGTATGTTTAAAAGCCAATACTATTGGCAGAAAAAGTAAAAAATAACATGGAATTAATAGCTTTGTCTTAGTTCAATGGAATGGTGGCATAGTGACTGTGTGACTGGAGAAGAAATAACATTCCTGGACCATAATTCAGCTGCAGAATTTAATTTCTGATTAAATAATAATCCAGTATCAGTGATAATGACAATGAAACTTGCAGACTGTCTTAAAAAAATCTTGTTCATTAATATGTTTTAGAGAAGGGAATCTGCTGTTCCTACCTGGTTTGTTTTATATGTGATCAACTCTTACTTCTGACAAAGCCTAGTAAGCCAGGCAGTTGTATCAAATCGTTGTAAGAAACTATAATCTACAATCAGATGACATACCCCTTTCCAGACCCTCTTGGCAAATGTGCATTTCATAATTAGGTGGATGATGGTCTTGAGAACAATTTGCACTGGCGCTGAAGCTCTGGTTCTGCATGAAGAATCTGACATAGCCAGTTCTTCCCAGAACCAGCCAGGTAAGGTCTTGGTGCTTGCTTGAAAAATTAGGTTGTGATGTATTCTGGCAAATGATCTTGACGGTCTCCTTGGGGAACTGTCTGGCTGGATTCACCATCAGATTTTCCTGAAGGGCTGTAAGGACATTTATTGTTGACCAGTGCCTTATTGAATTTATGGTCAGAGATGTTCCTCAGCACAAACTTTTATACAATGGGCAGGTGGCTTGGCACTATCCAGCCAAAAGGAACATTCTGCAATTCCATGGCCATTCTCAATCTTCAGACCTCTTGATATTTGTCTACTAAAGATCTAGGCACAGCTTCATACAACCACACCCACCAGAGGCCAACACATGTCTGTTGTAGATCATACTTGCCTCAGCAATGTACAAGAGGGTAGTGACCACTGCTGCCCAAGAAGCCATGAGTTTTGTACCAGATTTTTTTTCCTCAAATGGCCAATGTCTGGTGAATTTGATCCTCAAAGACTGCCTTTGCTGAGAGGTAGCTCCCAAGAAATGGAAAATGGCCCATGGTCTCATAATGGACCTTTATTGTTTTGTGAGATATTGTGCAGTGGAGAAAGGTTGCTGGAAGACTTTTGCTTTGTGGAATTTTGTGGAAGTCCCATTCTCTCTTATGCTTCAGGCCTCTAAATGTGACACGTGCACAAGCATCATTTGCATGCTGCAGTTTGATGACTAATATTGAAGTGAACTTTGTGGACATGATAGAGGTTGAATAGATTCCCATTTATCCTGTAGACTAGTTTCCTTCAAGAGGGAAGCTGGTGGGAGGAGTTGAACAGTACTGTTGTGATAAAAAGATGAGAAAATCATTGGTGCAATAGTGTAGCCTTGCTTGATGCCAATGGGGACTGAGATTGGCTCTATTGTGGACCCAGTGGTTAAAATCATGACTTGCTTGCTGTCAGCAGCAGAAAAATGATGGAGATGAATTTCTGCAGGCAGCCAGATTTAGCAAGTATACTCCACATTCCCTCTTAATTGTTGAAATTAAAGGCTTTAAGGCATCCAAAGAGGTCATGTGTATTGGCCGACACAGCTCCTGCATTGCTCTTGAGTTGTCACACAGTGATACTGTCCAATGTCCTTGGGTGGAATGCATGCTTCAGTTTGGAGAACAACTCTTCAGCCACTAGAGCAGATGGTTGAGCTTGCTGGATTTAGATATATAAAAGGCATGTCCAGTTTACTTGATCCAACCAAACATCTGGGGAGCTTGTGAGTTAATAGTGAAAACTATTATACACTTAGATTTGTATCCTAAACTCACAGGTCCTCTACCCCTGTGCCCTCTGCATTTCCCAGAACCTACCTATTTGCTTATGGTTGCCTATCCTAGTGCTTTAATCATTGGCTTAGTGGCAATTTTTAAAAACATAAGAGCAATAAATAAAAGTAGGATTGGATAGTTTAGCCACTCTTGCCTCCTCTGTCCTTCAATAAGGTCATAGTTGATCTCTTACCTCAATGCTTCTTTCCTACCCTAATTGTATATCCCCTTCATTAATATCTGAACATTTATTGATTTCTATTATGAATATATTCAGTGACTGAGCTTCCACAGCCCTCTTAGGTAAAGAATTCTAAAGTACAGTGCAAGACACAAAGACATAAAAGTACTAGAAGTTACAAAAATAAGTAAATAATGCAAAAGAGGTAGTGTTCACATTTTCACGGACTGTTCAGAAATCTGATGGTGGAGGGGAAGAAGCTGTTCCTGAAACATTGAGTGTGAGTCTTCAGGATCCTGTACCTCCTCCTCGATGGTAATAACACGAAGAGGACATGTCCTGGGTAGTGAGGGTCCTTAATGATGGATGTTGCCTTCTTGAGGCACCACTTCTTGAAGATGTCCTTGATGTTGGGGAGGGTGGTGCCTGTGATGGAGCTGGCTGAGTCTACAAGCCTCTGCAGCCTCTTTCGATCCTGCACATTGGAGCCTCTGTACCAGGCGGTGATGCTTCTATTTCTTCTATTTCTGCCATGAATGGGTGACCTCATACTTTGAGTCTATGACCTCTAATTCTGGACACCCAGCCAAGGACATCTACCATGTCAAGTTCAGTAAGAATTTTATACATTTCCATGAGATCAGCTCTCATTCTTCTAAACTCAACAGAACACAGGCTCAATTTGTAGAAGCTCTCCTCCTACAACAAACCTGCTATCCCAGGCATCAATCCACCCACATCCCAGATAACATTTTATGAACAGAAAATACAGGAAACATTCAGCAGGTCAGGCAGCATTTGCAGAAAGAGAAACAGTTAATGTTTCAGTCAAATGTCCTTTGTCAGAACTTAGTTTCTGACCTGAACATTAACTGTTTCTCTTTCCACAGATGTTGCCTGACCTGCTGATTGTTTCCAGCATTTTGTGGTTTTATTTCAGATATCCAACATCTGCATTTTTTAAAAAAGTTTTCATCAATCTGGTAAACTCAATTTTGTCTGATTCTGTCTTTTGAAGCATCTACAAACATGTTACATTAACTTTAACAAAAGTTACCGTTCCTGCAAATAAACTCACAAGCAGACAGAAACAGGCTTGTTTGTCAACTTTGTTAACATTGAAAAATACAGTCCTGTAAAATTTTGCCTGCTGATGAGGGAGAGAAATTTGTAAACTACAAGATTATAAACTGCACACAAAGAAACCACTCAAAGGTAAGCCTCTTTTATACATCAGAAAACATGAATTTTACCAAGACAATCACTGAACTGAAATATCAAACCATAATATCCATTGATAGGAATTGGGCACAGATTTAGATCTATTACACACATTCCAACATATCCTAACATAATCAACTCCTCAGAGTTGTTCTGCCACTCAGATGATAATTGATCTGCAGCTCAATTCTATTTACCCATCTGTGTCCATATTCCTTGGTATAACTACTTAAAAGAGCCTATCAATTCCTGTTTTGAAATTTACAATTGACATCGCCTCAATGACCTTTAGAGTTGGAAGTTTCAGGTGTTAACTTGCAGGTAGAGTTCCACTGTGGTGCAGCAGGTAGTGTTGCCATCTCATAACTGCAGTGCCCTGGGTTTAATCTTATTCCCTGATGTTGTTGGTATTGAATTTGTGCATTTGCCTACTTGACCACATACGGTTTTCCTTCAGATGCCTTGGTTTCCACCCACATCCTAAAAGATGTGCCGTTTGGTTGGTTAATTTTCTTTTGATAAGTTACTACTAGTGTAGGTGGGTGGTAATAGAATTAGGGATGAGATGAGTGGGTATGGAGAGTCAATAGGTTATAGGAAATAAGCAGGAGAATGGGAGTGATAGATTGCTCTGAGAGGCAGCACAGACTCCATGGGCTAAATGGCCTCTTTCCAAGCCATGAGGAAATATGAGAAAAATATGAAATCTGAAAAAGTTCTTCCTGACATCACACCGAAATAGCTAAGCTCTAATTTTCAAGTAATATTCTTTATACCAAACTCCTTCAACAGTCTTTCTCCAGGTATTTTGGCAAAAGTTTCAATCAGTTCAGGCACTATCACATTCTATACTAAAGGAAATACAAACCTAG
The DNA here is from genome assembly GCF_009764475.1 of Pristis pectinata. Lineage (NCBI taxonomy): Eukaryota > Metazoa > Chordata > Chondrichthyes > Rhinopristiformes > Pristidae > Pristis > Pristis pectinata. The sequence continues at coordinate 25,133,892 of NC_067413.1, forward strand.
TCAAAGCAATCTGTCCTCATCACTCAGCCCAGAGCCATTTCAGTAAATCTGTGCCCAATTCCCTGTAAAATCAATATATCCTATGTCAAGCCCCAAAATTGAATGCAATACTCCAGGTACAATCTAAGCAGTGAACTCCTATTCTTATATCCAGTCTCCCTGAGAAAATGACAAGTATTCCATTTCATTACATATGTGGACCTTCACATTTTCAGCTCCTCCACAGCTCTTCCTAGTTCTAACCAGTATTCTGCCCCTCGTTAATAATTTTTAAAACTTATTTTGCATTCTCTTGAAATTTTGCATGTTATCAAAAACATTTCAATGATGTAGTGGTCAATGGATCATTAGATAATGCATTGAAATTCTTCAACCTGAAGATGAAACAATGATTTAGAGAATAGCGAATACTTAGATATGACAAGTGATTAATGATAGTTCTTTCTCAAATGTGAAGGGCAAACAAAGAACAAGATTGTTTTTGGCTTGCACACAAGTGGAAAAACACCTGCTTCATTGATAAAATGTTCTGTTTATCCTTCTGTGAATAAATTTCATCTTGGACCCTTGGTACTATCCTAGTAAATTTTGAAAAGCTGTGGACTATTGTTGATATTGATACACCAAGTAGTGCTGCTGCTGCAAAGCTCCAGTGACCGGGGTTCGATTCTGACTTTGGTGTTGACTGTGTAGAGTTTGAACCCTCTCCTTGTGACCGTGTGAGCTTCCTCCACGTACTCTGGTTTCCTCCCATATTCCAAAGACACGCTGGTAGTTGGCCACTCTAAATTCCCCCTTGTGTAGGTGGATGGCAGGAGAAGTGGGGCGTAAATGGCTATGAAAGAATTAATGTTTCAGATAGATGACTTTTCATTAGAACTGGGAAAATTTAGAAAGCAAGCATGCTATAAGGTCCAAAGAAGAGGGAGGAATGGGAAGAACAAAGGGAATGTCTGTGAGGGGCACAGACCAAGAGAAAATGGCTGACACAGATTAGTGAGAATTGAGAGATGGTGAAGGCGGCTTGTAAATGGTAGCTAAATTGTCTTGAAGAGGTGTAAATAGAGGGAGAACAGGGGAGATTGAAACAAAGAAAAACTATAACTGCATCTATAAAGGCACAATACACAGAAGCTGCTGGAAATCTGAATTAAAGTAGGATACTGGGGAAGCCAAGCAGATGGAGAGAGATAAACTGAGTTATGTCAAAAATGTAAAGTAAGGATATGCTAATTTCACAAAAGTTTTCATGACCCTCTATTTGGCATGATGAAACATTCCAGGACTCAGTTAGCACACCAAATTGGGTAAAGTCTAATTTCTACTTATAAGACTTGTACTTTCTATGCCACAAATTGAATATGTTGGATATACAATAACTGAATATGATCAAATAGTGAATAACAATATGATCAAATAGTGCATGTGAATTTTCATTAATTCTGTTGGCATCACTAAATGGCAATAAAGAACCATCTTAGAAGTGTATAACTCCAAATTTTGTGAAGAGTGGTGAGTTTCCTGCCCTCACTAGAGTCCTATGCACTAGATCTCTACTTACTTGGTTTGGTTATCCAGAGTTTTACAATGGCGGCTCTATCAGTCACAGTGGGGCCTTCTACAATGTACTTATATTGCATGTGTTGGTCAAAACAAGCTATAACTCTTCAATTAGCTGAAAAATTGGTGACAGCAAACTACACCAGAACCTCAACAAATCTGGCAATGACTTTGAATGATTCAGAACATCTCAATAACATTCAAAACTATCAGAAGTTATTCAATGCACTTGAAAATAATCAAAAACATTTAAGTAAACTCAAACAATTCAAAAATAGGAAAATTATTAAATATTTAAATTAGATCCCCACAGCTATTCCTCTTCATTCAAAGAATGAGGATGCTTCTCCTGCATTAAGTTTAATCTGACATAAGTGCTTGTATGTTGTAGAGTCCTGGAAGGGAAGGAATTCTTGAAAAGGATCACCAGGTGAATCTAAATGTTGATACGTGATAATTGATGTTTACAGGTGGTCCTTGAATTATCAATATTCTCATAGGATCTAGAATCATAGTGCTGCACAGCACAGAAATGGGCCCTTTGGCCTACCATGTCCATGGTGATCATTTTGCCATCTACACAATTCCCATTTGTTCACATTAGATCTATGTCCTTCTATGATCCCTTTAGCTCAATATTTGAAAATCAATGATCTTGAGGAAGAAAACAGAAATTATAAATGAAAATTATCTGGTACTGATGCTTCTTTGTAGATCTTGTGGGAGATCAAGGAAATGAAAAGCACAATATGTTGTCTTTTTATCTTACAACACTTGTGTTGTATCTTACAACACTTGTGTAATAAGTGTGTTTCCCAAGTGCGGCCACCTAAACGTCACTGTAAGGAATATCACATGTAACTTCTTAACTTTGCATCCAAAGTACCCCATATCTGTCACATCCACTTCTCTTATAAGCCCTGATTTATTGAAAGCTGAACATGAAGACTAGCACCAGTCATGCATAAATAGTTCATTTCTAACGTCTATACCTGCTCCATTAAGGAATGCCTTCTGACTTGAAATCCAGCTGATCACTCTCAGATTTATGTATTCATGAGAACATATGCAAGGTCTTCCTGAGGATGTGGTGAAAAAGATTGAAAAAAATTGTTGCATTCTCTTTGAGCTGAGGATAACCACCTTTACAGAATTAGGTCACTGAATGCCTATCCTCTGTCAGTAGACATTCACTTTGTCTAGTCTTAGTGGAAGAAAGAGATGAGGTTTAATCACAGGGAAAAGTAGAAAACACACCAGCACTATATTTTCCTGGGGTTATTTTGTAAATATAGTTGAATCCGAAATTTGAGGAACTGAATTAGGACTCACTGTTAAAGTAACTCGATGGTTGAAGCAGTTCATAACAATTATCAACCTGAAAAGTTAATGAAAATCAAAAAAAAACCCTGAAAGAAACCCAAGAACATTACCTCATTATTCCTTTTCTTTGCAGTTTATTTATTTTTGTAATTTATAGCAATTTTATATCTTTGCACTGTACTGCTGCTGCAAAGATATAAAATTGTACTGATTCTGAGAAGTTCACTTGAAGAGTTAAAAAAAACTATACATTTTGGATATTCTTTAATAAAAATGCTAAGGACACTGAGCTGGTCAGGCAACAACTGTGGAAAGAGAAAAAGAGTTAACGTTTCAGATCAACAAAGAATCTTCAACCTGAAACACTAACTCTGTTTCTCTTTCCACAGATGCTGCCTGACCTGCTGAATGTTTCCAGCATTTTCTGTTTGTATCTTAGACTTGAAACATTAACTTTATTTCCCTCTCAACCTGCTTTGTGTTGGCAGCATTTTATGTTTCTTATTTATGATCAATGAAGCAGTCGGGTGAATGAATTTCTTTACAGTTAATTATTAAAGTTTCTTGCTGTATTTCTCTCACAAGCTCTCCTTAGTTTATCTCCATCAACACACCTCAAGCATCTCATTTTTAAGAATTGTTCTAATTGATGGAAATAGGCAAAATGCAAGGAATGCTTGTATCTAAATTCTTTCCAAAAAGAATGCAAGCTAACGTAAAGTTATTTTGGTGTCTTCTGACTGCTAGAACCCAACTGAATTGATGCCTCTTCATGTTTAAGGCTGGGGAGTGGGTGGTGAAAGTACATTCAATAGGGTTAATAGGGTTATAATTTAGTAGGGTTAGTATTTTTATAAGTGTTTTAAAAGTTTTTAGTGGTCGAGTGGGGGCTGCACTGCGCAGGCGCGGCGCAGGCAGTTTAAAAAGCAAACCGCCTATACAGCAGGCAGCGTCGGAGTGGGCAGCAGAGTGAGTGGGAGCAGAGTGTTCTGGGCTTTGGCTCAAGGGGCTTCAGTGTAAAGGGATAAGGCAGGTGAGCAGCTGGTAGGTAGGCAAAGGTAAGGTTACCTGTTATCTGTGATAAATATTTAAGTAGAAAAGCTAGGAAAAAACAAGGTATTAGTTCAGATGGAGGACATGGTGGTGTGCTGCAGCTGCTTGATGTGGGAACTCTTGGACCTTGCTGCGGTCCACGATGGCCACATCTGCAGTAAGTGCTTGAGGCTGGAAGAACTTCGGCTCAAAATCGATGAGCTGGAGTTGCAGCTTCAAACACTGTGCAGCATCAGGGAGGGGGAGAGTTTTATAGATTCTGTTCATCAGGAGACGGTCACCCCCCTTAGAGCAGGTACTTCTGGAGTCCAAGAAGTAGATAGAATGGTGACTATCAGGGGAGGGAAAAGGGAAAAGAAAACGAACAGTCAGATAGAGCAGAGGACCTCGGAGGCTGTTCCCCTCAATAACAGGTTTTCCGCTTTGAAGACTGTTGAGGAAGATGACCTGGCGGGGCCTAGCAGCAGTAGCCAGCTCTGTGGCACTGGGACCAGTCCTGCTGCTCAGAAGGGAAAGGAGAAGAGGAAGGCGGTAGTGATAGGGGACTCGATAGTCATGGAAACAGATAGGAGGTTCTGTGGCAGTGAACGTGAATCCCGGATGGTATGTTGCCTCCCAGGTGTCAGGGTCCGGGATGTCACTGATCAGGTCCACAGGATTCTAGGGCGGGAGGGAGAACAGCCAGAAGTCGTGGTTCATGTTGGTACCAACAACATAGGTGGGAAGAGGGAGGAGGTCCTGAAAAGGGAGTTTAGCGAGCTAGACAGAAGGCTGAAGGACAGGACCTTGAGGGTAGCGATCTTGGGATTGCTGCCAGTGCCACGCAATAGTGAAGGCAGGAATAGGAGGAGATGGCAGATAAATGCGTGGCTGAGAAGTTGGTGCAGGAGGGAGGGTTTTAGACTTTTGGATCATTGGGATCTCTTCTGGGGAATGTGGGACCTCCACAGAGAGGACGGGTTACACCCGAACTTGAGGGGGGCCAATATCCTTGCGGCCAGGTTTGCTAGGGTGGTTCAGGAGGGTTTAAACTAGATCGCGAGGGGGAAGGGAACCAAAGGAGTAGGTCAGAGGAAGAAAGGGATGGGGAAAAGTCAGATCTGACAGGTAGAGAGGCTTTGAGGAAGGAGAAGCAGAGTACAGGCTATAAAAGTAGTAGGGTGGATGGGCTAAAGTGCATGTACTTGAATGCGAGAAGCATCAGGAATAAGGGCGATGAACTGAGAGCTTAGATAAGTACGTGGGACTACGATATAGTGGCTATCACAGAGACATGGCTGACATCAGGGCAGGAATGGATATTGAATATTCCTGGTTTTCAGTGTTTTAAAATGGATAGGGAGGGGGGGAGAAGAGGAGGGGTGGCGATACTGGTCCGGGACACAGTTACAGCTGCAGAAAAGGTAGATAATGTAGAAGGATCCTCTCCAGAGTCAATATGGGTTGAAGTTAGGAATAAGAAAGGGGCAGTTACCCTTCTGGGAGTATTCTATAAGCACCCCCCCCCAGTAGCAGTAGGGATACTGAGGAGCAGATAGGGAGGCAGTTTTTGGAGAGATGTGAAAATAACAGGGTGATTATAATGGGAGACTTCAACTATCCAAATATTGATTGGCACCTACTTAGTGCCAAGGGGTTAGATGGGGCACAGTTTGTTAAGTGTGTCCAGGATGGATTCCTGATGCAGTATGTTGACAGGCCGACTAGAGGGAATGCCATATTAGATCTAGTTTTAGGTAATGAACTGGGTCAGGTGACAGATCTATCGGTGGGTGAGCATTTGGGGGGCAGTGACCATTGCTCCATAACCTTTAGAATTGTCATGGACAGGGATAGGAGCAAAGAGGATGGGAAGATATTTGATTGGGGGAAGGCGAATTGTGAGGCTATAAGGCAAGAACTTGGGAGGGTAAATTGGGGTAACATTTTTGAAGGGAGATGTACTATGGAGATGTGGTCGATGTTCAGGGATCTTTCGCAGAATGTTAGGGATAAATTTATCCCGGTGAGGCAGAGAAGGAATGGTAGGGTGAAGGAACCATGGGTGACGAGAGAGGTGGAACAACTAGTTAGGAAGAAGAGGGTAGCATACATAAGGTTTAAGCAGAAAGGATCTGACAGGGCTCATGAGGAATGTAGAGTAGCAAGGAAGGAGCTTAAGAAAGGGCTGAGGAAAGCGAGAAGGGGACATGAAAAGGCTTTGGCAAATAGGGTTAAGGAGAATCCCAAGGCTTTTTTCTCATATGTAAAGAGCAGAAGGATGGCTAGGGTAAAGGTAGGTCCAATTAAAGACAAAGGTGGGAGGATGAGCCTGGAAGCTGTGGAAGTGGGTGAGGTTCTCAATGAATACTTCTCTTCAGTATTCACCAAGGAGAGGGGTCTTGATGATGCTGAGAACAGTGTAGGTGAGGGTAATGTTCTAGAGTATGTAGATATCAAGAGAGAGGATGTGTTGGAGTTGTTAGAAAATATTAGGACAGATAAGTCCCCGGGGCCTGACGGAATATTCCCCAGGCTGCCTCGTGCGGCAAGGGAGGAGATTGCTGAACCATTGGTTAGGATCTTTGAGTCCTTGTTGTCAACAGGGATGGTACCGGAGGATTGGAAGGTGGCAAATGTTGTCCCCTTATTCAAAAGAGGTAGTAGGGATAGTCCAGGGAATTACAGACCAGTGAGCCTTACGTCTGTGGTGGGTAAGCTGTTGGAAAGAATTCTAAGAGATAGGATCTATAAGTACTTGGAGAAACATGGACTGATTAGGGACAGCCAGCATGGTTTTGTGAAGGGAAGATCTTGCCTCACAAACCTGATAGGGTTCTTTGAGGTGGTGACCAGGAAGATTGATGAGGGTAGTGCAGTGGATGTGGTCTACATGGATTTTAGTAAAGCGTTTGACAAGGTTCCACATAGTAGGCTTCTTCAGAAGGTCAGAGGCCAAGGGATCTGGGGAAGCTTGGCCGTGTGGATTCAAAATTGGCTAGCCTGTAGAAAGCAAAGGGTTGTGGTGGAGGGAGTGCATTCAGATTGGAGGGCTGTGACTAGTGGTGTCCTGCAGGGATCGGTTCTGGGACCTCTGCTTTTTGTGATATTTATTAACGACTTAGATGAGGGGGTGGAAGGGTGGGTTAACAAGTTTGCAGATGACACAAAGATCGGTGGTGTTGTAGATAGTGTGGAGGGCTGTAGAAGTTTGCAGAGGGATATTGATAGGATGCAGAGCTGTGCTGACAAGTGGCAGATGGAGTTCAATCCAGAGAAGTGTGAGGTGGTACACTTTGGAAGGACAAACTCCAAGGCGGAGTACAAGGTAAATGGCAGGATTCTGGACAGTGTAGAGGAGCAGAGGGATCTGGGGGCTCATATCCACAGATCACTGAAAGTTACCTTGCAGGTGGATAGGGTAGTTAAGAAAGCTTATGGGATGTTAGCTTTCATAAGTCAGGGGATCGAGTTTAAGAGCCGTGAAGTGATGATGCAGCTTTACAAAACTCTGATTAGGCCACACTTGGAGTACTGTGTCCAGTTGTGGTCGCCTCATTATAGGAAGGATGTGGAAGCGTTGGAAAGGTTGCAGAGGAGATTTACCAGGATGCTGCCTGGTTTAGAGAGTGTGCATTATGAGGAGAGATTAAGGGAGCTAGGGCTTTACTCTTTGGAGAGAAGGGGGATGAGAGGAGACATGATAGAGGTGTACAAAATATTGAGGAATATTTAGAGTGGACAGCCAGCGCCTCTTTCCCAGGGCACCAATGCTCAATACAAGCGGGCATGACTTTAAGGTAATGGGCGGGAAGTTCAAGGGAGATGTCAGAGGGAGGTTTTTCACCCAGAGAGTGGTTGGTGCATGGAATGCGCTGCCTGGGGTGGTGGTGGAGGTGGATACGTTGGTCAAGTTCAGGAGATTGTTAGATAAGCATATGGAGGAATTTAAAATAGAGGGATATGTGGGAGGAAGGGGTTAGATAGTCATAGGTGTGGTTTGAAGGGTGGAACAACATGGTGGGCCGAAGGGCCTGTATTGTGCCGTATTGTTCTATGGTTCAATCACAACCAAGTACCACATTTCCAAAATGAAATGCATTAGCTACTAGCTAGTTAGCAATTTGATTATTGTTTGTCAGATCCTGCTGTAAATTGGCTCCTAATTGTATTTACACAGAAACAGTCACTTTAAAGAAAACACTTGCGCTTTTGTGATTCTTAAGGAATCCCTAAACACTTTACAACCATCACAAGACATTTTGAACCATAACCACTGTTGTGGTGTATGAAACCCAACTGACAATTGTACAAGATTCCACACACAGCAATGAAATGTGCGACTAGATAACAATATTTTACTGATGAGGTTTGAGGGCTAAATATTAATGATCACACTGGGCAAAGCTATCCACTTTCACAAATTAGTGATATGTGGTCATTACATTCACTCCACAGTTCAGAACTCTCCAAGTACTCCAAGTTCTCACAGCTACCATTGGGCAGGAGGTACAGAAGCCTGAAGTCCCACACCACCAGCTTCAAGAATAGCTACTTCCCTTCAATCATTCATTCTTGAACCAACCAGCATAACCTGAATCAGAATCAGATTTATTATCACTAACTTAAATGACATGAAACTTGTTGTTTTGCGGCAGCAGTACGGTTTAGCAATGAACTGGCCAGCATTCTGTTCGCAACTATTGGCATCAGTAATAGAATTATAGCTCAATCAACTGATCTCCAACTGCAGACTGTTACTTGTCAGGGTGTTTGAACTGTTGATGATCAAAATAGATCATCAAATCCAGTTGTTAAAATTCTTAGTGCAATTTAGCTTGAAAAATGCATGTTTTTGATGTTGTATTTTCTCATATTACCACTCTCTCTGAGAGCTGGAACTATACATTCATAAGGAAGACATGCCTATGTAAACTTTCTAGGCATCATTGTTTCCTTCGTAACAGTGATGGGATCCTTACAACAATGATTATGATGATAATTAGCATGTGATAAGTCAATGAATCATGCAAAAATCCAGCCAGACAAACAAAGGAATGCAAAATGCAGGATAGGCTCATTGCTAACATCATTGCCAACATCATTGCCTCTGGACAAATATACTGGGAAATAGCTATCGCTAGAATACAATGTATCAATTGTGAATAATTTGCACCATTGTACATGCTTGTATCTTGCCTGAATACTCTAGTGTCTTGTTACCAGTTCGGTAGCATCTGTGGCTCAGTTGATAGCACTCATCTCAGGTTGTGGGTTTGATTCTTACTAGAGAGACTTCAAAGCAGAATATAATTTGAAGTCACAGAGCAGTACTAAAGGACTGCAGTAGTATTAGAGGTGAACATGATACCGAAGTTTTGTTTGCCCTCACCGTTAGATTAAAAGCCCCCATGGTGCTTTGCAAAGAGCAGGAGTGTCCCAATGTCCTTATCAATATTTGTCTTTTGGTTATGATCATAAGAATAGATAATCAGGTCAGCATTTGTGCAAGTCTGTTTTGTGCAAATTGGCCACTGTATTTCTTACATTTTAACAGTACAATGGTGCAAGTTACTCACAATTGATATGGTATGTTCTAGAATATTACTCATAAAGCACTTAGGACAATTTTAATAACAGAACAAGTGAGGTATGAATGGCCTGCTCCTGCTTCTTACGTTCCTAGGAGACTGTAAAAGATGTTACAGAAAAGCTTTCTTCTTTGTGTTCCATAGATGTTCTACTTTCAGAGTAAACAAATAAATTTCCACAGGTATCAGATCTACTTGTGCTTGAAAACCTTGCATATTAGCACTGTTTGAACATATTTCCATCATATTACTGAGGCTGCTTATCATATATTTTATATTCTATTTCCAGTTGAACAAAGAAAGTTAAGGCATTAAATGGAGATATTCAAAATGATAAGGTGTTTTGATAGGAGAAAATCAGAACAAACTATGCCCACTGTTCCATTGAAAAAGGACACAAATTTAAGAGCATTGGCAACCGAACCAGAGGAAAGATTTTAAGTGATCTGGAATGCACTGTCTGAGGTGATTGTGGATGCATACTTAAAAAGAAGAATGGATATACCAAGTGAATCTGGGTACAAGTAGTGGGATCTGTTCTGAAATAGAATGGACATCATCGGCACTTCAGCCAATGAAAACTTTTGAAAGTTGTAACTTTCATAGGTGTAACGTACAAATTACATCTTACTTTGTTGTTATATTGCAAACCTTATCCTGAAAGTGTGACTTGGGAGGTTGTCTATGTGTCAATAGCACAACCAGTCCCTCAGCAGAAACCATTAGTAATTTCCAACTAGACATTGCTTTGGATACCTTTTTCTTCATCAGAGGCAATACTCCAATTTTGATTGGTGCATATTGAAAAAATGTTTGTAACCCATTTTTACTCTTTAGGAATTAAGAGAAAGTTTCCAATTTGGAATATTTAAAAATGTCAACATGCTTTTAAAGCAGTCCCTTCCACTTCTCATTGAAGGATGCTTTATCTTACACAGCCTCATTTCACTTTATCCTGTATCTGCCCTTCCCTTGGAAAAAATATTAACCAAGCGTACTTAACTAAATGACTGGTGGCACGGAGATACAGATTACAAGTGTCTATTCATTTGGTGCTTCAGCGGTCATCTAGAACCAATGTGACATCACAACATGTGGGCACACCTGCCTCTGCTTGTTTGTATGACCATCAAAGAATTTTAGACCAGATTTTAGGTTGCTACAGAATGTGTTTTAGACCCAAGTTTAAAGACTTACACCTCATTCTATTTCAGGCTCCATTCCCACTTACTTCTCTCATGGCTCTGATCTCTCTCTTCTGTTTCTCCAGCCTCTGTTTCTTCCCTTTTCAACCCTTTCTTCAATAACTTGCTCTCTCCAATCCAGCCTGCAGCTCCCTCCTCCCAGGTTTTTATTTTATTTTATTTATTATATTACTGTATAATATCTTTAAACAAAAAGTGAATTAAAAGTGGATTGGGAACAACGTTCCAGTAATCCAGAAAATCTGCCGATGTGGCACAACTGAATTCTCCAGGGTGCTGGATTATCAGAGTTTCACTTACATTACTTTTTCTCATTTTACCTTATCAAAACACCCATAATTTGAACACCTTCGTCAGATGCCCTCTGAATTTTCTCTGTTCAAATGAAAAGAATTTATTTTCATTTTTCCCCGATAACTGATGCTTCTCAGCCCAGTTATTACCTTAGTGTATCCTTCACATGACCTTGACATTCTTCCTAAATGTAAAACCTTCATAATGAATGCTATTTCCTAACTGCAGTCTTATCAAAGATTTACCCCTTTACCTTTTCTTGTCAGAAATAATATAGTAGTAACAGCATTAGTGTTGTCCAGAGGCCCAGGTCACCCACATGATAAACAATTCCTCTTTGTTCATCTATACCCAACATGGAGGTTGTTTATTGCATTTAGCATAGTTGCTGAAGGACTACAGAGACCTGATTAAGTTTAATCTACCCTTAACATGGAAGAGGAAAGAAACAAGTTCATACCCCATGTCACAATGCAACTAAGTTTTTAAGTCAACTCATTCCAGATGGGTGGAATTGGTGTGGGGTATGAGTGGGGAGATCCATTCCACCTACCCCCAGATGGCTCATAACAGCAACAATGGTATGATGAAGATAAACAAAAAATGCAGATGCTGGAAAACTGAAATAAAAATAGAAAATGTTGGAAATACTCAGCAGGCCAGGCAGCATCTGAGGAAAGAGAAACAAAGTTAATATTTCAAGTCTGAGACCTATTTTTCTTACAGATGGTTAGTTTTATTTGGGTAACATAGAAACATAGAAAATAGGAACAGGGATAGGCTATTCATCTTTCGGACCTGCCTAACATTCAGCTCAATCATGATGGATCATCCACTTCAGTATCCTATTCCTGCCCCCTTCTCCCTCAATCTTTTGATCCCTTTGGCATTCTGAAATTCATCTTCCTCCTTCCTTAATTTAATGACTGATGGCATGGAAATACAGATGACTTGTGTTCATTCATTTGGTGATTCAGCGGTCATTTAGGATCAATATGGCTTCACAACATGTGGGCACACTTCCTCCAGCAGAATGCTTGTTGCTCCAACATCTGTCTCCTATGCCATGGCGAACATACAGACATGGATCATGCCCCTTGGGGAAAGGGGAGAAAATCATTCCCAATGTAGCTCTCATTCTGATGGCCAGCTTTGTGTGTCATGCATCTATTTGTATGTAGAGGCTGAGTACACAAACAAGTGACACTGTACACTGATGTTCTACCGGTCCCTGGTGTTGTGAAGAATGGGCTTGGCCTCGTTGCAGTGCAATGTTGCCTTCAGTTGGACATTATGGCGCCACCTGCCCTTCGTAGAAAAGTTTCTGTGGAAAATACCTTTCATTAGAAGTTCATCAGGAAATGGTCAGGACAGAATGTCCTGGAAGCCCTGAGGGAGAAGGAGGCAGTGGATTCTGTGGGCTGATCTCCCGAGTGGACTATCTAAGTTATTTTGCAGAATGCCTCATCACCAGCACCAAGGCCTCATTTGGTTACTGGTAAGAGTGGGTCTCCCTATCAGATTGTTCATGCACAGCCAGAGTCTCAATCCCACTGCACACGGCCCTTGAGATGGCTGTGTAGCAGATGAGATGGTGGTCCACCTCCTTGTAGACTGCGTGTTTGTCAAGAAGGTCTGAAAGGGAAGGCAGTGGTCTTTGTCAGGGGTCACCCCAAGCAGCTGCGTAAAAGAGGACTCTGATCTACCAGTTTATCCCAGGGACAAATATTTACTATTTATTTATTTGTTTGTTAGTCACATGTACATCGAAACACACGGTGAAATGCATCTTTTTGTGTAACTAAGAATGTGCTGGGGACAGCCCGCAAGTTTCGCCACTCTTCTGGCGCCAACATAGCATGCCCACAACTCCTAACCTGTACATCTTTGGAATGTGGGAGGAAACCAGAGCACCCAGAGGAAACCGACGCATTCACATGGGGAGAACGTACAAACTCCTTACAGACAGCGGCAGGAATTGAACTCAGGTTACTGATGCTGTAATAGCATTATGCTGACTGCTACACTAACGTGCTGCCTACTGAGACAAATACTGAGGTAAACATTGAACATCTACTCTGTGAAATATGCATTTTGGTCTGCCTGAAGCTTGTTATGACCTTACAATGGATGGCTGTCTGCAAATGAATGCTGCTGACTGGTATGTTCCACGATACAGGACTACATGCTAATGGATGCACTGAAACTTGGTGCAATGACCACAAAAGCTTTATGAGGAAGAACCATAGAATAAGGGCCTGCTGCCACTGGATACAGAGAAGCTGGGCCTTATGTAACAGCCCCTCAAATGCTTCACTGATGCATTGTTTAAGGATGAAACATTACTGACATTGAAGGGGAGGGTATTGAATTGCTTGGCACAATGAATGTGGATGATGACATGTCTCAAATGTATTTGCTGTAAATATTATGAATAAAGTGTATTTTTGGAAATAAAGTATTGTGACAATTAAAGCAGAGGTAGTGCAAGAGGGCAGCTCAGACCTAAACCAGTTATGTCAGGAACCTGGATACTTGTGCTAAGGTGCATGAACCCTTCAGTTCTTATAACGAATGGATAAAGATGTTCTTCAGGGTGAACAATAGCATTGAAATTGTGACAATTTCACTCTAGTGGACTTCCTGATATCATGCAAGATTAAAAAAGTTTGATTCGATGAAGTGAAAGAGAGATCTCAGAATCACTTTAATCTGCCATTTTCAGAAAATTATATACCTGGGACCAGGCATGACTAATAGTGATTACAAGGTGGTGAAAATTCTGTCTCGACATCAATCTCGGTGCCTTCCTGAACCAGCTGCAGTGGGACAAGTTTGTGTGCACTTTAACAGACCAGCATATTTAATCCAAATTATTAAATATTCAAGATTTAACATATGAGTGTGCATGGGAAATCATCACATTGGTGCACAAAAGAATTTTGGTCAGTTCCCATTATTAGTGTTAATCTGATATAAGATCAAATGGCAGTAGCTACAGCAGGAGCTATGATACCGAGCCTGAGTCACATGACTAGTATAGTATGAAAGCTGACACCAATGGGAAAACTGCTATCAGTGTGGCGGAGATCTTCCATCATAATTTGGAGCAGTGCGATTCTTCAGTTGCAAAAAGAAAGGTCATATGTCTTCAATATGTGAAACTAGACTCAGAGTGGCAAGCCAGAATAATGTCAGCCAAGTAATTTCTCAGTCCCAGAGCAATGATTACATTAGGAAACCACAGAGATAAGGCTTGTATAATATTGAAGTTAATCATCATTGTGAAGAGCAAACCTTAAACAGCAAATGTGCCGCCAACAGTAATAATAGGAAGTACAACAATTTTAAAATTAAACTGATAGTCAAAGAGCAGAATATCCTTATGAATGTCAATACAGCTACTGACTGCTCACCTATGGTAGAAGTAAGTACATCAAGAAGTTCAACAAAGGGAAAGGGCTATCATCAAAAGCATGCTGAAGTGGAAGACAGATTCCGCCTAGATACTGAAAACGCTCTGTCAGATGCAGTGTGTAGTTTCTCATTAAGTTCAGTAACTGAAAGCATCATTCACAGTAGCCGACTACACAAGAAGACCTACTATATTTGGAAAAGATTAGCTAAAAATATTATAAGTAGATTGGTAAAGTGTGTTTAGGAATATGTGACCACCAAATAATAATTTAGGTAACCTTCTGGAACAATATGCATCTATGTTCAAAGTATTAAGCCAGGCTCCAAGCCAATTTACTGCAAGTATAGACCATTATCATATGCACAGAAGACTCAAGGAGAGAGTTGGCGCATCAGTAAAATCTCCGCAGAGTGAGTAGGTAGCAAACTAGACCATCCAGCTTTGTAGGGACTATAAGGTAACAGTCAGCTGAATCATGGACAATGAACAATAACCATTGCCGACCCTGTATTGTCAGGGGCCAAGGTCCTTACCAAGTTGAACAGGTCATATACATTTGCATAATTAAACATGGATAAAGAAAGCCAATGTTATCTAATAATCAACAGTCATTTGGGGTGAAGTCATCTCACAAAATATTTCAACCGATAGTGGACAAGATTCTAAATGGAGTCCAAAGTTGTATAAGTAACTAATGTTTTGATTGTAACTGGCACAGAAGAGAAATATCCACAAATACTTCAAACCATATTCCAGAGGTTTCATGAGAATAAAAAGAAGCGTTTTATATAGAGTCATAGAGTAATACAGTACAGAAACAGACCCTTCAGCCCAACTCATCCATTCTGACTAAGGTGCCCATACAAGTTAATCCTATTTGCCCGAGTTTGGCCCATATCTCTCTATACCTTTCCGATCCAAATGTCTTTTAAATGTTGTTATTGTACCTGCCTTAACCATTTCCCCTGGTAGCTCATTCCATATATGGTGAGCAATTCCAGATTTCTGTGATGCAAAGGGATCTAGATGTCCAAGTACTTGATTTACAGAGGATTTATATGCAGGTACAGCGAGTTATTTGGAAAGCTAATAGAATGTTATTGCTTATTGTGAAGGAAATTGAATAGAAATGTAAGGAGGGTATGGTTCGACAATATGAAGCACTGATAAAACTGCATCTGCAGCATTGTCTACAGAATTAGTCTCTTTACTTAGGAAAGGATGGTAATGCTTTGGAAGCAATTCAAGGAAGGTTTTCTAGGTTAATACCTAGAATAGATGGTTTGCCTTATGACAAAAGGTAGGACAGCCTTGGCCTATATCCACTGGACTTCAGAAGAGTGAGAAGGGACATGACTGAAACACAAATGACCATGAGGGATCTTGACAGGGTCAATGTGGAGAAAATGTTTCCTCATGTGAAAGAATCTAGAACTAGGGCATCATAGTTTAAAAATAAGAGGTCAGAATTTTTTTTTTCTCTCTGAGAGGGTCTTTGGAACACTCTCCCTCAATGAATGGCAAATGTGGAATCCTCAAATATTTTATGGTAAAGGTTATTGCAGATAGATTGGAATGTGGAGTTGATACTACAATCAAATCAGCCATGATTTTATTAAATGCAGAGCAGGCTTGAAGGAACAAGTGACCTATTCTTGCTCCAATATGATATTGGTCACTGACCACAAATCCTCATTGAACATTCTTGGATCCAAGTCCGCAATTCGCACCAAATGCAGTGCTGGACAATCCCTGTGTCCTAACGTGATTATGATATTGGCTATTGTGCATCCAATATGAATGATAGAAAAATACGGGGCTATGTGGGAGGGAAAGGTTAGATAGATCTTAGAGCAGGATAAAATGTCGGCACAATATTGTGGGCCGAAGGGCCTGTACTGTGCTGTAGTGTTCTATGTTCTGTGTTCAATCAGAATATAACATTGAATGCATTATCAGCACTGCATGACAAACCTAGAAAATGAAATATTCATCCTAAAGTAAGTAGAGTAAAATTTTCATAAAACACAGGTGGAGGTTGCAAAATTGATGTTGAAGGATCAAGTAAGTTTATGAACACACTTTGTGTGGCTGGACTTAATTAGGTTCATGATTGCATGAGAATATAAAGCCTTTTTATCCTGGACATTAGCTGTCCACAAAACAAAGACTATGAAACAGAATGAAAGAGGAACTCAACTCAAATTGAACCAATATCAAACTGGAGCAAGAATAGGTCACTTGTTTTGAATATTATTAACATGAAAGTAATATTTTGCAACTTTTTCAGTTGGCTTGGTGCAGGTAGGTATCTGGAAGAGCTAGCTAGCAAGTGCATAGGCTGCCAAGAATGCAGATTGCAATCTCCACAGATGCCTTTCTCAAGGTGCAACCTGCTTACAAGACCATTCCAACATGTCCATGTGGTCAACTGAAAACTTCCTGGTGTTAGTGGACACTCATTCAAAATGAATTGAGTTAAAGTATTTGGAGCCAAGAACCACCACAGATTGCACTTTAGAAGAACTCAGATCAATTTTCATGACAAATGGTCTTCCTGAGGAGATTGTATCAAAAATTGGTTCACAATTTCAGTCGTTTCTACTCGATTGAGTTGTGGAATTAAATTGGATCTTTACATCTCCTTATCATCTAGCCTGAAAGAGAGAAGATGAACACATATTGTGTACAGTGAAAGAGGCACTGAAGAAGCAAATCATGCAAGGCAGACCAGATCTCATTTTAAAGCATCAACTCTCAGTTTCTTCTGAGCTACAGATCAACGGTGTTCTCTGTGAGCAGTTACGCTCCTGCTGAAATGTGACTAATTCTGATTCAGCCAGATCTGGAAATAAAGCTTAAAGAAAGGCAAAGAACATATCATAACACATGCTATAAAGAGAACAGGTTCAAATCACACAATAAGGTTTGTGAGTTGAGACCATCAGGCAGGTTGGAAATGAAAAAATGGCATATTGAAGCTGCTTGGAGATTAGAGTGAGAGGTATATCTTTATTAGTCACATGTACATCAAAACACACAGTGAAATGCATCTTTTGCATAGAGTGTTCTGGGGGGCAGCCCGCAGGTGTCGCCGCACTTCCAGCACCAACATATCATGCCCACAACCTCCTAACCCGTAAGTTTTTGGGATGTGGGAGGAAACCGGAGCACCCGGAGGAAACCCACGCAGACACGGGGAGAATGTACAAACCCCTTACAGACAGTGGCTGGAACTGAACCCGGGTCGCTGGCGCTGTAATAGCGTTACGCTAACCGCTACACTACCATGCCTGCCATGTGAATTGTGTATTTCAACACAATTTCAATTATGTTGAAATGCACAATTCCAACAATTATTGCATAAAAGCAGGTGAGAAATTCAGAAAACTTTACATGGACCACTTGATCCAGGGGCAAGATTCATAAGAGAATATAGAGGAAGATTGCGAATTTGAATCTACCACTGAAGTTGCTAATATTGTTAAAAAGGAGTTGACGGAGAGCATACTCTTTTGTGTAATCCTATTGTTATCAATGCCCTCTAGTGGATGAACGCACAAAATAAAAATGGTTTCTAACATAAACTGGCATGTATTTTAATTGCTTAACCATAGGTGCTGTTTTTACTTGATATTTGAATACATTGAACAGTGCCAATATAATAAGACATGACTGATGTGATTTAAGAAGTGACATGTTTGTAAGGACAGAGATGGAGTCTCCAATTACAACAATTAAGAATATAAAATCCAGTGAATCAGTTAAACATACAATTTGTAGATGTTGTTACTCTAATTTCAATTTTGCATTTTTAAAGAGGGGAACAGTGTCAAATATGTAATTAAGTATGATGCTGCTGTATGACATACTTGGTCACGTATCTATCATTGTGTGTGTGCGTGAAGTCTGAGAAGAACCAAACACACCGTTTGGAGCTCTTGGTGTTTTCCACATGTTACTCTGCACAATCTGCACATTCCTTCACCACAGACTGAGAAACCACATAACATTATAAAGCTGAAACATTCGCTTGGTTTCTCTCTCCACATTTGACTACATCCAGCATTTCCTGCTTGTGTTTCAGTTTTTCCCATCAATCACTAAATTTCACTTAGTGGTTGATCAAAATCTTTAAATGCTGTGATGGCGCCATGAGTGTCAGACTAAAACCAAACAAAAATAGTCCATAGCTAGATAATCTCACAGATAAAATAAGGCCAGCCAAAAAGGAGGGGGGGGGGGAAGAGGGAGAGAGAGGGAGAGAGAGGGAACGTACGGGGAATAGATGTTCCACTTAACTGCTTGTCTGCCTCTGCTTTTGTTGTTTCTTCTATCTGCTGTGTCCTAAATTTAAATAGGTTGAAGGAAGGAAGAAGAAAATAAATGTATTATGAAATTATCCCTGTAAAAAGGAAGAAGACAGGAGTGGAAGGTGGGTGTGTCTGAGAATGAACAAAGACAATAAAAATCAACAGCAGGAATTTGTAAAGTGATGGGCATTTAATAAAGGAATTTTTTTATTGCTCCTGAACAGAACTTTTAACAAAAAACTGAAAACAAATACATCTTTTGCAAAATGAAATGGCTGCATAAAAAAGTGATTCCTTTAGTTAAATAAAGAGCAACTCCACCAAAAGTTTAATCTTTTGTTGCTATAAGAGGTAGATTTGTTCCTTATCTTGAAATCAAAGCACTCAACCAAAGTGACTAACCTTCTGTAGAATACAGTAGCAACTGTAGGGCTTCATGTAACACCATGACCATTCACTTTGCAGACCTCAAATAACTATCTTTAAAACATGAACCTAAACTTATTCTGAAGTCACTAACCTCTGTAATTACAGTCAGTGTCATACTTTATGGCAGTGACATTTTTATCTAAAAAACCATGGCATTTTGTAAAGGATAAATTCTTGGTAGGTATCTCCCCCTCCCTGCCCCATCAATCTCACCCTTCTATCTACCTCTTCCTGACAACTCATCTTAAAGGTTACATGAAGCAAATTTCTTACAAGAACCACACAGAGAGTCAAGCAAGGATTTTTAATCTAACAGTCAAACTAAAGTTCTTAGCTGAATGACAGTTAACTAAGCCATCCCAATACTAAAATCTTTCTAGTGGTCCAGAGTGGTTTAAGGTTGGGAGCAATTTTAATGGAGCATTAAATAAGTATAGAAAGTGTTGAAAACATATAGTTGAAAGATATGAGGACGTTATTATAAATCTATCTTGGTGTGCTTATCAGATTGTAGGAGTAAAGATAGTCTAGAAAGAAAGAAAGAAGAGAAAAATTGGGGTGAATTCTCCAGTTCTTCTTTCAAGAGCCATGGAATCTTTTATACTTATCTTACAGTGCAGGCAGAGTTTCAGTTTACCATTATACATGAAAGACAATACAGCCAACATTCCCTCAATGCTGAAGTATCAAAATGGATGGTCTGCTCGAAAACTATCACAAGGAGCAAACTGAAGGAGATCACCTGATTGGGATGAGTCAAATATTGTTTGCTTTAGGATTTTCCCAGTCAACTCCCAAAACTTTGAATATCTTTACAGTGAAGTAAACATGTTAAATGTCCTGGGAAAACAGGATTGAGGATTTGAAAATAGGTACTTGACGAAACATATTTTGTGTGGTCGCATAAAGTGGGTGGTATTGTACCTCCCACCCATTCAATTCCACACTCCATATTGGTACCATTGACTTTAGCAACTTCAAATGTCGAATGGGGAATGTAACAGATGGTCAATGCAGTATCATTGCCGGAAACAAATGTCAGCAGCACAGTGTCTGCTTCCACCTCATCCAGGCAATTATCTTTTATCATTTAGCTGTTTAACCACTTAGCTGATTTGCTAAGAACAACTCAGGTTCTTAAACCTTTGCAACTTTTCATTCCACAGCAATATGGTTTAAAGCCACAATCATCTCTCTCAGAAGGATATAATAAGATGTTATTATGAATGACTCTTTAGTGTTCCTATTATGTCTTCAGGCTGTGGGAGAAGAAACAGGTTGGCTAAATATGTTTGTATTTTAGACAATCTACTAAGAAGAAAGAACCTAAATTTGTACAACATCATTTGCAATCTCAACTCGCCGATGACACCAGTGCTGTTGGTAGAATCTCAGATGGCGATGAGGAGGCATACATGAGTGAGATAGATCGGCTGGTTGAGTGGTGTTGCAACAATAATCTCGCGCTCAATGTCAGCAAGACCAAGGAATTGATTGTGGACTTCAGGAAGGCGAAATTGGGAGAACACACACCAGTCCTCATTGAGGGGTCAGTGGTGGAAGAGGTGAGCAGCTTCAAGTTCTTGGGCATCAACATCTCGGAGGATCTATCCTGGACCCAACACATTGATGCAATCACAAAGAAGCCTCGTTAGGAGTTTGAGGAGATTTGGTATGTTACCAAAGACTCCTGCAAATTTCTATAGATGTATGGTGGAGAGCATTCTGACAGGTTGCATCACAGCCAGGTATGGAAGCTCCAATGCACAGGATTGCAAGAGGCTGCAGAGGGTTGTAGTCTCAACCAGCTACATCGCAGGCACAACTTTGCCTACCATCGAGAACTTTTTCAAGTGGTGGTGCCTCAAGAAGGTGGCATCCATCACTAATGAGCTGCACCATCTGGGACATGCCCTTTTCTTGTTACTATCATCGGGGAGGAGGTACAGGAGCCTGAAGACCCACACATTTCAGGAACAGCTTCTTCCCCTCCACCATCAGATTCC
Source organism: Pristis pectinata (assembly GCF_009764475.1). Classification (NCBI taxonomy): domain Eukaryota; kingdom Metazoa; phylum Chordata; class Chondrichthyes; order Rhinopristiformes; family Pristidae; genus Pristis; species Pristis pectinata. The sequence continues at coordinate 25,155,063 of NC_067413.1, forward strand.
TGAACGGTCCATGAACCCATGAACATTACCTCATTATTCCTATTTTTTGCACTAATTATTTATTTTCTAATTTATCATAATTTTATGTGTTTGCACTGTACTGCTGCTGCAAAATAACAAATTTCAAAACGTATAAGTCAGTGATAATAAACCTGATTCTCATTCTGATTCAAAGCACTCTACAGTCAATAAATTACAGTGGCTTCTATAATTACATGTAGAACCAGCTGCAACATAGGAAATCCAATTTTAAACATAGAAAGATCTCATAAACAAGAAGGAATGAAAAGACCATGTAATCTTCATTAGTGAGGTTATTTGCAGGATAAATATTGGTCAGAACATTAGGGAGAACACCCATGCTCTTCCTTGAATAGTGGCATAGATTTCTTGACATGTTGGATGGAATTGAAATTAGTTTCTCCTCTCAAAATAATTCAGGTTTCTGATATTTCTTGAAAAGCTGAGACTTCATTCCAACCTTTATGGAAGGGTTCATACCAAAATAGTCACAGGAATCTCATGCCTTCAGATAACCTAAGCCTATAACGCTGTTTAAAAGAATACACCTTAAAAATTAAAAAAATGAGCACAGCAGCAACCCACAAGGAAATGGGATATCAGTGGAAAACACCAATGTGGAAATAAAACAGGAAATGCTGGAAGTATTCAGCAAACCTGATGAAATTTTAATTCTGTTCTTCTCTCAACAGATCTACTACCAGATCTGCTGAACATTTCCATCATTTTCTGTTTTTATTTCAGGTTTCCCAACAGTAGCCCAACTTTATGCTTTTGGGATCCTGATGTGGATCTATCGTTAGCACAGGCACACAACAGCAACCGACTCCTTTCTCCGCTGAACCCGCTGGAGCTGGTCATTTTTCTAGAGCATTTCCTGCCGCATCACTGTACGTTCAGCAGACATTCAAACGTGAAGCCTATTGCTTCCATGAATCATCATTGTGATATCTGATTTTTTTTCTTTCCTATTCAAAAGGAAAATGTGCTTCTCGTAGACTACTCCACACCACAAACCTAGCAACCATACAAAATATGACATTTAATTTCATTTTTAATTATAGATTTTAATGCAATTGATTCTTATAAATAAAGCTTCTGATTATTCTAGTACCTACAAATTACTGTCAGCTCTGTTCTACAGGCCATAATGATCAGTAAGAATTAATTTCACACTGAATATGAGTGATAATACCAGATGATCATTATTGAAATAATGTGTTCAACAGTTTAATTTTTCACCTGAATTCAATTACAGAAAATTCATTCTGATTATTCTGTGTTGAGTGACTCACCTCCTAAATCTACAAAGTCTTCTACCAGGCACAAAACAACAATGTGATGGAATAGTCGTCATTTGATTGGATGAGTGCAGCTCTGAAATTCAAAAACTTCGACAGTCTCTTGGACGTCCATATCACCTGGACTTGGACATGTATGGCTGTTCCTCCATCACCATTGATGCAAAGTTTTGGAACTCCCAATGCAACGTTGAGAGTATAGTTAACATAAAATTTACCAGCTTAAAAATGTGCATTTTATCACATTTTACTACATTGCAGAAAGGTGCAAGAGCAATAGGGTTATAGCAGTGGGGTATTTTAACTTTCCCCAATATTAACTGGGGTCACCTTAGTGTAAGGGGATTTGCTAAGTGTATCCAAAAAAGATTTTTTGAGACCATATGCAGAGAATCTTACAAGACATGAGGCAGATGGTGGAAGTGTTGGTGGTGGGGAATGGGGAGAGGGGGAGATGATGGAGGCACTTGGGAACAGTGATTATAACTCTGTAAGTTTCAAGGTAGTTATGAAAAAAGATGAGGTTGGTCCTTAAGTTAAGGTCTTGAACCTGGGAAGGCTAATTTCAATAGTGTAAGAGAGGACCTGGCGAAAGTAGATTGAGATGTAGATTGTGCTTGCAAGTAAAACAAAAGTTGGCAAGTGGGAGTCTTTTAAGAGAGAGTTAGCAGGGCCAACATTTTCCGCTAAGGGTGAAAGGCAAAGATGGCAACATTAGGGGAACCTTGGATGACAAAGGATATTGAAGGTTTGATCAGGAAAATAAAGCATTATATGGCAGATATAGACAACCGAGATTGATTGAGTCTCTTGAGGAATATAGTGTAGGAGAGAACTTAAGAAAGAAAATAAGAGGGTAAGAAAGGGGCCATGAAGTATCCTTGGCAGGTAAGATTAAGAAGAATCCCAAAACATTCCATAAATATATCAGGAGAAAGAGGGTAGCCAGGGAAAGAGTGGGTCCCCTTAGGGACCAAAGAGATAATCTATGTGTGGAGCCAGGCAATGTGGACGAGGTCATCTTAGGACCTCGCCCACATTGCCTGGCTCCACATCTTTCTCCTTGATGAATGCAGATGAGACACTTCTCATCTGTATTCACGAAGGAGAAAGATGTGGAGGATGATGACTTCAAGGAGAAGTAGGTGAGTAATCTACATCAGGTCAGTATTAAGAAGGAGGAGGTGTTAAATAACATAGGATGCATAAGGGTTAATAAATCCCCAGCATTGCATGAGATCTATAGGAAGCAAGGGAGGAGATAGCTAGGGCCCTGATGGAGATTTTGCCACAAGTGAGGTGCCAGAAGACTGTAGGATAACTAATTGCTGCTCCTTTATTTAAGAAGGGCACTGGCTAACTACAGGCTGGTGAACCTTACATCAGTGATAGCGAAATTACTGGAGAAAATCCTAAGGGATAGGATTTACATACATTTGTAAAAGCAGGGGCTGAACAGGAGATTCCTGCCTCACAAATTTGATTGTGATTTTTTGGGGAAGTAACCAAGAAAATTGATGAACGCAGGTCATTAGACATTGTCTTTATGGACTTTAGTAAAGCATTTGAAAAGGGTTCATAGGGTAGGCTGATCCAGAAGGCTAATGCACATGCACACTATCCAAAGTGAGCAGGATGAATTGACCCAAAATTGGCTCGGTGATAGGAAGCAGAGAGTGGTGTAGAAGTGTACTGCAAGGATTTGTTCTGGTCCCTTGGTGTTTTTAATATATATTAACAACTTTGAATTTGTAGAAGGTATGATTAGTAAATTTGCTGATGATACAAATGTTAGTGGTAATATGGATGGCGAAAATGTTGTCTAAGGCTACAGCAGGATATAGGTCAGATCAAAAGTTGGGCAGAGCTTTTGCAGATGAAGTGTAATCCTGACAAATGCAAGGCGATGCATTTTGGGAAGTGAAATAGGGGTAGGGCATGTACAGTAAATGGTAGGACACAAGCAATGTTGGTGAACAGAGGAAGTTTGGGGTTTAAGTACATAGTTCCCAAAAGTGGCAACACAGGTCAAAAGGGTGGTGAAGAAGGCATATGGCATGCTTGCCTTCATAGGTCAGGGCACAGATTATAAAACTTGGAACATCATGTTGTAACTTTACAAAATGCTGGTTAGACTGCACATGGAGTATTGTGTGCATTTCTGGTCACCACACTATAGGAAGGCTGTGGTTGTGTGGGAGACAGTACAGAGGAGATTCACCAGGATGTATTGGTATTGGTATATTATTGTCACTTGTACTGAGGTACAGTGAAAAACTTGTCTTGAATACCGATCGTACAAGTCAATTAATTACACAGTGCAGTTACATTGAGTTAGTACAGAGTGCATTGAGGTAGTACAGGTAAAAACAATAACAGAGTACAGAGTAAAGTGTCACAGCTACAGGGAAGTGCATTGCAGGTAGACAATAAGGTGCAAGGTCACAACAAGGTAATTTGTGAGGTCAAGGGTCCATCTCATCATATAAGGGAACTGTTGTATAGTCTTATCACTGTGGGATAGAGGCTGTCCTTGGGCCTGGTGGCATGTATCTTCAGGCTCCTGTACCTTCTACCTGATGGGAGAGGAGAGAAGAGAGAATGTCCTGGGTGGGTGGGGTCTTTGATTATGCTGGCTGCTTCACCAAGACAGGGAGAGGTAAAGACAGAGTCCAAGGAGGAGAGGCTGGTGTCCATAATGCGCTGGGCTGTGTCCACAACTCTCTGCAGTATCTTGCAGTCCTGGGCAGAGCAGTTGCCATACCAAGCCATGATGCATCCAGATAGGATGCTTTCTATGGTGCATCAGTAAAAGTTAGTGAGTGCCAAAAGGGAGATGCCAAATTTCTTTAGCCTCCTGAGGAAGTAGAGGCGCTGGTGAGCTTTCTCTGGTGATGTTGCCTGCATCAGAGGACTTTAGTTCTGGGGAAAGATTGGATAGGTTTGGTTTGTTTTCCCTGGAGCATAGGAGGCTGAGGGGCGACCCGATAGAGGTATATAAGAAGATGCATAGACATAGCATATAGTCAGAATCTTTTTCCCATGGTAGTGGTTTCAAAAACAAGAGGTCACAGGTTTAAGGTGAAAGGAAGTTGTTTTAAAAGGGATTTGAGGGGGAAGCTTTTTACAAAGAGAATGGTTGATATCTGGAACTTGCTGCCAGAGGAGGTGGTGGAGTCAGATACAATCACTATGCCTAAGACACATTTAAACGGGCACTTAATTAGGCAAGACATAGAAGCATTCAGACCTAATGCGGACTAAAGGTCAGCATGAATGTGGTGGGCCAATACGGACTAAAGGTCAGCATGAATGTGGTGGGCCAAAGGGTCCATTTCTGTGTTGTACATCTCTATGATTCAAAAACTCCATGCCTGACCAAGTGTACCTATGACATTGTGGGAAGCCTGGGAAGAAATTGCTGGGGGACTGTCAGAGATTTTTGTATCTTCCTAATCCATGGGCGAGGTACTGGAATACTGGAGGGTGGCTAACATTGTGCCTTTACTTAAGAAAGGCTGCAAGTACAAACCAGGGAACTACAGCCCAGTAAACCTAACATCAGTGGTGTGAAATTTACTGGAGGCAATTCTGAGAGACAGGATCTGTCTACATTTGGAAAAGCAAGAACTAATTAGGACAGTCAGCATGGCTTTTTGCATGGGAAATCATGTCTCATGAATTTGACTGAGTTTTTTGAAGAGGTGACAAAGAGGATTGACAAGGACAGGGTGGTTGACATTGTCAATTTTGACAAGGTCCCGCATGGTAGGCTAGTCTGGAAGGTTAGATCACATGGGATCCAGGGCTGAACTACCCAATTGGAAATGAAATTGACTTGATGGTAGGAGTCAGAGAGTGGTAGTGGACGGTTGTTTTCCAGATTGCAGGCCACGGTGGTGTGCCACAGGGATCGGTGCTGGGTGCACTGGTATTCGTCATACATATTAACGATTGGGATGAGAATGTAGGGGGCATGGTTAGTAAGTTGGTATATGACACCAAAACTGGTGGTATAGTGGACAGTGAAGAAGGTTGTCTAAGACTACAATAGGATATGGATCAACTGGGAAAGTGAGAAAAAGGAATGGCAGATGTCCTTTATCTTCTCCATTGCTAATCTCCAATCCCAGGCTATCATACCATTCCCTGCACATCACCCGACTCATGTCTGGTCCCTGCACATCAGCCCACTCCCCACCAGTCCCTGCACATCACATACCCCAACAATTCTGCCCTCCCATCACACACACACCTCTGACTCTGCTCTCCAGCTCTCTCCAGTAATATCAGGGACAAACTTTGGTCACCTTTTATCAGAACTAGAATATTTTGGAAATGATCAGTTTTTAAGCAATTATGGGGAAAAGGGCGGATGCCAGGGAAAAAAAAAACAAAAGGACTGTGAAAAGTTGACAGGCTATTAACTGAACAAATTATATTCCCCCAGTTATACAAAGAGTAAAATCAGCAATTAAGACTTCAAGGAAATCTCTTGTATTGTCACACATTGTGTTTCCACTGTAAAGTGTTTGCCATAGTTATGTGGCCATGCAAGAGGCAAGCCAAGTGTGCACAAAGCCTATTAAACATTCATACAAAAGATGGAACAATAAACTTATCTGAATAAATGGGTTACACTGGCAACCCGTGTGGAACTTGAAAAATCTACCTGCTTATTTACATCTACTGAGTGTTATAAATATATGATTTGACTGTGCTAATTGACTGCTCAGGGTTATAATTGGTTGAATATTGTATTTTGAGAGAAGACAGCCAAACGGAAGGATATACACAAGTTAAAGTAATGGGTAGAAACTAGGTCTTATTCAGGTTTTACAAGATATATATCAAAATCTGATTTAGGATCCAGTGTCAGCACTGACTGTACTCAAAGAAACTGTGAGCAGCATTTGTTGTCCCAACCCAACCAAAGGTGCGGTCTGATGACAAGAGCAGCCCAGGTACAAAGGTGCTGCAGATTCAGGCCACTGCTCACCTGTTGCAGCACACAGGTCAGTGACCAGTGGTCAGGACCACTGGCAGCCAGTATAACACAAATGCTTAAAAAAGATATGTGGAGCCCTCGGGATGTGAGCAAATGGTGTTCAGATATTACAGTGAATGACCACAATCTGTGGTTGAAGGGATCTTATGAGCCTCAGGATAGGAAGTAATCGGGGTGGTGCAAGGGCATATTGTGGACTTCACTGACAGGAGATATGTGTAGTTGTGGGACCTTTATACTGGGAGCCCTAAAGGTATCCTGCAAAGTAAAAGTTTCATTTACCTTTAAGATGCCATTCCTTCCTACTACCAGTTTCTCTCATACTGGATACCTCTAAAATTCACCTTCCTATTCTCCACTGCTCAGCGATTCCTCCCATATCCGAAGTCTATTTCTTTCTGGACATAGATTGTTTCATTTTCAATCTTATAAGATGTTAACCCATTCCCCAAGATACTCCTGTTGTTAAGGCCTGTGATATTTCCCCAACCACCAATTATTCCCATCCTGGAGACCAGCTTTCCCTCTTCCAGCCACAGAGTACTCCCCTCTACAAGCCTCCTATATTCCCAGAACACACAGATGCCCAGCTCCCAGCAGTCTGAAGACAAGACACAATTTCTGACTTGAGATCTTTTGAGAAACTTAAATTTCATTTGGACTTGCAAAAAGAAATGAAGCGCCTTTGCTTCAGGGACACAAGTATAAATGGCAGTTGACAGTTGACTTGATTTTGTCTGGCTTGAAACACATATCGACTTCAGCTGTTCAGAAGGAGGCCAAGCATCATGCTCTCCAAAGCAATTGGGAGCAGGCAATAAATGCTGCTCTCATCTCTGATGCAAACATTCTATGAATAGATTGAAAAACACAGCACATCAGGTCTGAATTTTCATCTCTGGAAATAGTTGCCCATGAAATGTTCTGCATTATATTCACTCAGTGAAAGAATCTGAATATGATTATTAGTTCATTACTGCTTGTCTTCCATCTCTTGTTTTTGAAAAAAATTGTAACTTTTATTTTATTCAATGACATCTATTTTATTTCTGTGTGGTTGGTTTCATGACTGTTAGACTAATGTTTGACAAAGCTCACTCAGCAGGTGACAATATTTTTTACACATCAACTTTTCCTGCCTCCCACCTTCTTTTATTCTCTTCTTGTCAGGTCACTCACACTGGAAAAAGGACACACTGGCACAACTTGGCACCAATAACTCATCCAAGGTGTCAGGAGTGAACCTCTCTGATCAGAGATTTTGAAGCCAATTATAGGGTCCTCCTGTTATCTTGAAAACCATGAGCAAAATCACTGCAAATGATATTTTTTTAAACCATAAGAAAAAAATATACAGCATGTGAATTCAACTCAGACTGTACCTTGTGTGAGTGTTGATATTTCCAGGGATGATAATCCAGATCAGATGTACTGTATACTCAACAATGTGGTTACCACCACTGAGTTCAACTAACCCAGTGAAGACCAGAGTCAAGACTTGAAGTCTGTTTGGTCTAAATGATTTATTCCATGGAATATATACGTGAGCAAAGCCATCCGGAAACATAGATTTATCCATCGCTTTATATAGTTATTTTAGAAAAAAATATCCACACTTGCATAAAGTCATAAAATGACACTTGGCCCAAATGAGACTTTAGTCTCAGTTACTAAAAGGATCCAACAGGAGGAGAGGAAGATGGAGCAACAAAAATGTAAAGTGTAGGGCCTAAATAGCTGAATGCATTATGTATGCAAGTATAAAATCATGTCCTCCCATTCTTGTCTTACCTCAACAGCTGGCTCAGTACTACCTGTGATGAGTGTGTTTGGGAACTCCTGAATTTTGGGTGCCCTTGGGAAAATTGAAAAAAAAATTAAAATTTCCTCAATTCTCTGCACTATTTTCCTCATTTAAGATGTGCTATGCTGGAATTTCAGTTCTTCCTAAATTGCCAGAACCACCATCTAATTCCAGAATCTGGCACAATGGCACTGCAGCTAGTGCAACATTCTCACAGTTTCAACAATCTGGGCTTAATTGTGTCCTCTAGTGCTTTCTGTGTTGAATTTGCACATTCACCCCATGGACAAGTAGGTTTCCTCTGAGTGCCCTAGTTTCCTCCCTCATTCTAAAGATATGCTCATTAATAGATCAACTGCCTACTCTAAATTATCCTGAGTTAGGGTTCTGGTTGGAGAATCAGGAGGGGGAAGTGGTTTGTGTTAGTGAGCATGTTTGAGAGAATAAATCACAAGTAAATAATTGAAGGAATGGGATTAATGGGATTGCTCTGAGAGCTGGCATTGACTTGATGTGCTGAACAGCCTTCTCAAGAAAATATGAAACACGTGTAAAGAATACCAGGACAGGGAAGAGAGGCCTGCGTTGTAAAACTCCCACACCAGAGGGGACCTGTATACTTGAGAGAACATATGTTCTTCTGTCTTTCCATGCTGGGGATCTTTGGCAAGAGGTCGGCTGGAACACTACCTACTAAAATTAAATAGCCTTGTGTCCCTCGTAAGAGCACCAGTAATTTTCAGAAATTACTGGAGATTTCTGGGCAAAGCTGGAGGGTTTCTGAGAGTGAAACTAAGGATTAGAATATAATTTATAATTGCATATGACCTAGAGCATATTTTCCAAAAAGAGCATTATGAACAAATTAAATGCTTGAATTTTAAACATCTGTTGGAAAGTTTAAGTAAACAAATTGAAAGATAACTTGCAGGGAATATAATGCAGGGAGAAAGGAATTTTTTTTCACCCATTGGAAAGTTTTATAACTTGTTTCAGTAGATAAATATACTGGTAATGCTGGTAATGACTTTTACTTTCAATCAGTAGTATGTTGGCTTCAATAATCACAGCAAAATAGTAAGTAGCAATATCTTGGATCTGCATCACCTGGGGGCAATGTACAGGTGTTTATAAACATACTGAGACTCTGACCCCTTAGACACACCATATTTCATGCAGATATTGTTCTTGGTTCAAGATGCACTGCTGCCTCGTGTGACACTGGGCCCAGCATCTATGAGGACTGTGACCCACTATCACTTCCTGGTCAATTGTTATGGAGGTAGGGCTTTAACATGTTGGTGTTTTAACCTGAAAAATGGAGTAAGTCACCAGGCAAGGAATAATAACCAGAGTCTGGAGATTGACATGCTACTTATCAAAAGTGAGTGACTCAGAGCTTGACCCCAGTAACTAGAGGCCTGTTAACTGTTAAAATTTATCAAACATGCCAGGGAGTATACAGTTAGTTCATAGAAACTATATGATATAGTTAAAAATAGTTTCTCTCAGTTACAATAATCTTTGTGATCCTGTTGTTAGTCTCAGTGACTTCTGTTTTAGCAAATGAAAGAGGGAAATAAACCGGGAGTCAGCTAACTCCATAATAACACACCAGGTGTTTGTGAGAGGTTCAGACTTAGTATCTGAGTAAGGAATTCCTTACTAAGGCAGGGTACTGTTGAGATTCCCAACTTTGACTGGCCCATTATTGAAATCAGGAGCGCTGGACCTTTCACATGGGAATAGCTTTCTCTTAATTTATCTCCTGACATGAAATCACGCCCTGTTCAAGTAAGCTGCAAATACTTAGCTGATTAAATATAATTAGTGCCTCAAAACACAGATCAACATCCCTAACCCTTAGCTTCCATCAACCTGTTGTTACATCCCAGTATCTCGTATTGTAAACAAAAGCTCCGCCGGCTGAGTTTTCCCAGTAGCTTAGTTCAGCAATGATCTCGTGATGGGTTTTTGACCCATGCCTGACAAAACAGAGAATTAGGGAGTGAAAACAAAAATCAGAGCTGTTTCCCTCTCCTATTATATCCATCTTTGCATGCATCAGGCGAAGACACAATGTGCCCTGGCATTTATTCCCCAGGGTCAGCTTGCTTTTACATTATCATTAGTTGGAAATTAAAAAAGATGATACAAAAAACTGCAGAAGTATTCAGCACACATTGTTAGCAATTTAAAAAATGGTGGAATCCTTGTTTAATATTCATATTTATTTTATAATTACACCCACACTTCTCCATAGCCTACACAAAACAACCATTCTCTATGGTAAAGTATTATTGGGGGTCTGATGCCCTTGGTAACAAAATTAAATAACTGATCACTTTAGCTACTTGATGAGTTAATTCATGGTGGAGGGTGCACTCTGGTGAGAATATACTCAATGCCTGAGGAGCATCAGGCTTGGCTCATAACTATTGGTCTGCTACAACCAGGCATGTACATATCTGCACTCAACTCAACTGACCCTTGCTATTTAACACAAGGTTTTCAGGCTAAATCCTACAGTGGTCCTGGCAATGTGAGACATACTGAGACTGACATTAGGATCAGGTGATGGGATCTCAAGAATCAACAACTACTGACCAGTTGTTGGTTGCTCTTTAACTTCAACCATTTCATAGAAAATCAATAAGGCTTGTAACTTAGCAACTGCTTTGAAAGACCAATGGAGGTAAAGGGCAAAAAGCTCAGGATTGAAGCAGGGGGCAATCTAGGAGAAAGCATCTAGTATTATCCTGCAGCCTCCTGTATAAAATCCCATCATGATGTCATCTCAATGTCAGCTCACTGTATCCTCCTTATCAGAAAGCTGTGAGTTTGAGCTTTTGAGCATATTAAACAGGGGCCCAGCTTTCAACAAAATATCTGTTAATAATCCAATGGACCTTTCTGAATTTGAGATTTTCCTGTTATTTTGGCTTAGTCAGCATCACCAAAAGTAAGTTAACTGATTACAAATCCAAAAATCCCTGAATCCCTGGAGGTGGCAGCACAAGTAGATAGGGTACTGAACAAAACATACGGTATGCTCGCTTACTTTACCTGGGACATAGAATATAAAAGCAGGAAGGTCTTGGTTCAGTTTTATAAAGTAATGGTTCAGCCTCAGCTGGAAGATTGTGTGCAATTCTGATTGCCACATTATAGAAAGGATGTGACTGCACTGGAGAAGGTGCAGAGGAGAGTCATAGAGTAATGCAGCCCGGAAACAGGCCTATCAGTCCAACTCGCCCATGGTGCCCACCAAGTTAGTCCCACTTGCCTGCATTTGGCCCATATCCCTCTAAACCATTCCTATCCACGTACTTATCCAAATGTCACCAAAATGTTGCCTGAGTTGAAATGTTTCAGTTATGTGGAGAGACTGGGATAGCTGGGTTTGTTTTCTAGGGTCAGAGGAGGCTGATAGAGGTATAAAAAATTATGAGAGGCATAGTAAGAACCTTTTCCCCCACATCAGAGGTGTCAAAGACCAGAAGGTGTATGCGTAAGGTGAAGAGTTGAAGATTTTGAGGGGATCTGGGAAAGAATTTTTTTGCCCAGAAGGTGGTTGCAATCTGGAATGCACAACATGAGAAAGTGGTACTCCTAGAACACTTAGGATGCATCTGGATGAGCATGTGAATCACCAAGGCAAAGTAGACGAATGTTGGTAAATGGGATTAGTAGAGATAGGTGCTTGATTGTAAGTGTGGGCATGCTGGGCCGAATGGCCTTCTTATGTGCTGTATAACTCTATGACTCTATGATTATCCAATAGAGTCAATTTACCATTGAGTGCAAAATGGCCCTGTACTTACTACTCACCCAATAGAATGTTGCCCCAGCGCTCCTTAATGACCACTTGTAAGACCACGCCTTACAAATGGCTGTAAATGTGTTCTTAAGGCAGAACTTAATCATAGAGTCATAGTCGTAGAGCAATACAGCACAGATACAGGCCCTTTGGCCCAATGAGTCCTTGCCGTCCATGGTGTCCACCCAGCTAGTCCCAAATTCTTGCATTTGGCCCATATCCCTATAAGCCTCGTTCCTACATGTACCTATCAAAGTGCTTCTTACATGATACTATTGTACCTGCCTCAATCATTTCCTCTGGCAACTCGTTCCATATACTCACCACCCTCTGCATGATAAAGTTGCCCCTCAAGTCCCTTTTAAATCTTTTCCCTCTCACCCTAAATCTATGTCCCCAAGTTTTGGACTCCACTGCCCTGGGGAAAGGAATGCTACCGTCCACCTTATCTATGCTCCTCATGATTTTACATATTTCTACAAGGTTGCCCCTCATTGTCCTATGCACCAAGGAATAAAGACCTAGCCTGGTCAACTTCTCCCTATAACTCAGGCCCTCTAGTCCTGGCAACATCCTCAAATCTTTTCTGCACTCTTTCCAGTTTAACCACATCTTTCATAACAGGATGACCAAAACTGTACACAGTACTCCAAGTGTGGCCTCACCAAATGACTTATACAACTGCAACATAACGTCCCAACTCCTGTACTCAATGCCCTGACTGCCAGCATGTTAACTGCCTTTTTTACCACCCTGTCGACTTGAGGCATGGCTTTCAAAGAACTGTGCACTTGTACTCCTGGGTCCCTCTGTTCCATTACACTCCCTGCTGCCCTGCCATTCATAGTACAAGTACTACGCTGGTTTGACTTTCCAAAATGCATCACCTCACACTTGTCTGTATTGAAATCCATTTGCCACCCCTCTGCCCACTTCCCTAACTGATCAAGATCCCCCTCTAATCTATGATAACCTTCTTCACTATCAACAACACCTCCTAATTTCATGTTATCTGCAAATTTACTAATCAAGCCTTCTGCATTCACATACAAATCATTTATATAAATCATGAATAACAAGGGTCCCAGCACCGACCCCTGCGACACATCACTAGGCACAGGCCTCCATTCCAAGAAACAACCTTCAGCCACCACCCTCCGCTTCCTACCTCCAAGCCAATTTTTAATCCACCTGACTAGCTCTCCCTGGATTCCATGGGACCTCACCTTCCAGACCAGCCTACCATGCGGGACCTTGTCAAAGGCATTGCTAAAGTCCAAACAGACAACATCCACTGCCCTACCCTCATCTACCTTTTGCTTACCTCTTCAAAAAACTCTAAAAAGTTCATCAAACATGACTTTCATGCACAAAGCTATGCTGACTCCTCCTAATCAGACTCTGTCTATTCCAATGCTGGTAGATCCTGTCCCCCAGAATTCCCTGCAGTAACTTCCCTACTACTGACATCAGGCTGACCGGCCCATAGTTCCCTAGTTTTCCCTTGCTACTCTTCTTAAACAACGGAACCACATTAGCCACCTTCTAGTCTTCGGGAACTTCACCAGGGGCTAATGATGAATGAAAAATCTGCAAGGGCCTCTACAATTTCTTCTCTAGCCTCCCACAAAGTCCAAGGATGCTCTTGGTCAGGCCCTGGGGATTTATCCACTTTAATGCACTGTAAGGCTGCAAATACCTCCTCCATGGTAATATGATTGTTCTCCAAAACACTTCCACTTGTTTTCCTTATCTCTTGACCAACCATGATTTTCTCCTGAGTAAACACCGAGGAGAAATATTCGTTAAAAATCCCAACCATCTCTTGTGGCTCAAGACATAGGCAACCCTGCTGATCTCTAAGGGGACCCACTCTCTCCCTAGCCACCCCTTTAGTCCTAATATACCTATAGAACCTCTTAGGATTTTCCTTAACTTTACCTGCCAGATCCATCCCATACCCTCTCTTTGCCCTCCTGATTTCCCTCTTAAGAGTATTAGTAATCTTTTTTATAGTCATCAAGGGATTCATTTGTCCCCAACCTCCTAAACCCACTGTATGCTTCCTTCTTTTTCTTGACCAGAGCATCAATATCTCTCATCAGCCAAGGTTCCCTAAAGGCTGAATGCTAAGAAAGTTCAGTTATTCAGTAACTTATAAGTGCTTGGTCTATCAATTTTTGCTGTAACACCATCAACTCTTTGGAGTGTGTGCCTTTGCTTAACAAATGTGTTTCACAATAGTGAATAATATGCCAGCCATAGGAATACATCCAATCTCTGATAATCTGCTATCCAATTATTCAGAAATCCATATGGTTTGTCATCTGACTTACCAGGTAACATTTGCTGCATTCACATCTGACTCACTGGGGCACCAGATCCCACGTTTCCTTTGGACTCACTGGGGCTTAGTTTCCATGCACCTTTTTGACTTGCCAAGGCCTTAGTTTCCACACTCTCTTCTGATTCACTGGGGCCCCAGTTCCTGCTTTCTTTTCCATTCATGGGAACCCCAGTTCCCATGCTTCCTTTCAACTCACTGCAGCCCTGTTTCCCATGATCCTTTTAAACCTTCTGAATTCACTAGGAAATTTATTATAATACAGTGTAACATCTAAAAAACTGAATTAAGAAATGTGTTTGAGTTTCAATAGGAATAACCCAAAAGTCCAGAAAATCTGCTAGTCATCCACTACCTAAGCCATGAGTGTGCCAGATTATAAGAGTTTTAAAATTCATCAAAATTCCCTTAACGGCCTGTTCAATTTATGAAATTTTGCTTAATGAGGTGTTTTGCAGGAGAATGTCCCTTATGCAAATCAAGGAATAGTTGTAAAGAAAAGGTCTAATGCTAATTAAACGATATAGGTTAGTCAAATAAAGCAATTCTGACCAAGAATAGAGGATAAGTTAGTGAGCACAGACACAGTCACCTAAAGACCTGATAAGGTGAGAAGCAATCAGGCCACTTAATATATCTAGGTGCTGCAGCTGCATTGACTGACAGGGCATTAATCATAAAAGCAGGGCTTTGAGAGGTGATTGTTTCAAAGGGGCTTAACTTCTTTAGCATATTTATCACTGAAGTTATTCAGTGGAATTGAAAAAGTTTCTTTAGTAATTAAGGATACTTAAAGTAGCATAAGTGCTGCTTTTATATGTAAGTGCACTCAGTTGTCCATAGGTCTTAATTTTCAGCTAATTTATCATCCTTTTAGCAGTTTGTGTATGTTTCAACTGTGGTGACTGTAAAATTATAAGGTGCATCCCCGCAGAGGGAGAAATATCCTACAAAAATTAAACAACAAGTAAGCAGGTATTTCTGCCACTTAGAATCCCTGAGGGCATTGAAGGAAAAATTTGAACCAGTTGGTTAATATTCAGCTAGCAGCAAGGATCATAAATTCACAAAGGAACAAAGAGGATCCAAGGGATATGGATGGCATTTATACAGGGAGTGATTAATCATTCTGACATTTCAGAAAACCAATGCCATCCTTCCAGAAGAAGGCAAGGCAACTAGTCCATTCATCAGTTCTTAAGAACAATAGGACTAATACTTGATCTGAATCCACACCTCAGTTGCTTTAAGTTTTGTCTTTTCTATATCATAACCCCTCTGTTTCTAACTTAATGGTGAGCAAGTGTCTGACACACTTTCATAGAAAAAAGGTGTAAAAGAAAAGGAGTGTGTGGCAAATTAATGGTTTGTTATAGTGAAATTGCTATGGACAAAGCATATACATCACATACTTGGCCAGTCACGGAAAGGAGCAAGTGAGAGGCTACATTACAGAAGGTAAGATGGTGTAAGAGGATCTGAATGAAAGATTGGCAATGGGTAGCTGTACAAGTTGGCAGAAGAGGAAACTTGATGGCAAGGTCTTCTCACATCTCTGGTTAATCTAGGCACAGTAACTCTCTTCTGCTCTCTTGAGCCATCAGGGTGAAATCCAGTACGACAGTAAAGATAGAACATATTTAACTTTGAGAGACGAAAAGAATCTTGAAAGAAATGAATTTACTTCATTTCAACTCAACTGAAATGTATGTATATCTACAATACAAGGGTTCTTTTAAAAGCAACATAATTGGCATTTGGCAATCTTAATCAAGAAATTAAAGATACAAATCATTCAAGGAATGCGGCAAATTAGATTAATTTAGTCATGGTATGGATTTCCAGGAAACATAAACAGGCTCTGTATTTTATTCAATTGCTGTTTCGAATGTGAAAATGTTCTACTGCAGTCTCTAGAAAAAGAACACAATTGAATCTGTTAATGTGTTAGCATATGTACAAGGATCTATTTAGCAACTATATCTATGGAGAAAATTAGCAATGATGAAGTATTTGATTACAGTAATGTTGTCTTGAAAAATATTTTATTATTCAGTACCAGGGACAAATTCACTAATGTGCTTCATCAAGCATACTCAACCTTGGTCTCTCTTGATACCAAACGATGATTCACCAGGGTCTAACTCTATAATGTATTCTCAGGATGCCTGAAAGATTTGCATAATATTAGAATATATGTGTCTTTATTGTTAATTTATAACAGATTTACTTATGGCACTAAACTTGGTCAATGTTCCAAATAATTAAGAGGACAGAGCTGCTTTGATAGTGCAGATAAACTAAGCGCAATATGACGTCCTAACATTAAATTCTTGCAGCCTTTTACTTTACAATTAAAGCAATACAGCAACTTCTTGTTATTTTTGACTGTAATTCCCATGACTTTCTTGTTTCTTCCTAGTTTTGATAAGACTTGGCAATGAATCAATGTCTCCAAAGAGCAATAGTCCATGAAAAGACGTGGGGAGAAGATAACATAAATTAAGCAATAATGGTTATCTGGCCCTTTGGATTTTAACATACATTACACGGTAAGATACAAAGAAATCAGGAAGGTTAAGTCTTAGGAAGGAGTAAGAAGAGCAAGAGAACATATCATTTGTGGAAGAATAGGTAATCAAATATGCTGGAACTAAAATAGATCAAAAGTTGAAAGTTCAAAACAACAATGTTTCATTTTACATTGGACAAATGAACAAATAACACCAACAAGAATTCCGTACTACTTAAGTGTGAATAAACACTTTCATTTGGGAAGAACAAAATGCTAAGAAAAACAAATGGTCATGCGATTTTGCACTGTCAAACAAGATGTATTGAATCCATTGTGGGCCCATCCTGACAAAAATGATTTATTTGAAGGAGTGGCTAATGTAATGAACAGAATTTTGTAAAAAAAGGTCACTTGTGCGATGTGGATATCACTGACATAAGAACATAAGAATATGAGAATTAAGAGAAGTAGGCCATTCATTCCCTTGTATGTGCACTGCCATTCAACAAGGTCAAGGTCAGCAACTCTACTTTCCCTGTATTCCTCTAAAATCTAAAAATCTATCAATCTCTGTTTTGAATGCAATCAATGACTAGACCTCCACAGACCTCTGTTCTAAAGAATTCCAATGTTTCACCACCCACTGAGCAAAGAAATTTCTCCTTATTTCAGACCTAAATGACCAATCACTTTTCTGATAACATGCCCCCTAGTTTTAGACAACTTAGCCAGGAAAAATATTATCCCTGCATCGACCCTATAGGCTGCAATGAGGTAACATCTCATTCTTCTAAATTCTGGAGAACAGAGGCATCATCTACTCAATCTCTCCTCATATGCCAGACTTGCCATCCCAGGAACCAGTGTAGTGAATCTCTCTCTCTGTAGCATGTACATCCATCTTTAGGGAAGGAGATTACAATTGTACAACAGTACTCCAGGTGTGATCTCAGCCGAGGCCTATGTATTTGAGCAAGACATCGCTACTGTTACACCCAAATGGTCTTGCAATGAATATAAGGGTAGAAATGTCTCACTCAACTATATCAAAGCACAAAATACCTTTGGCCTAAGAGGACAAAAGAGAATGCAAATACTGGAAGAAATCAGCAGGTCAAACAGCATCCTCAGAGGCAAAAGGTGTATGTCAACATTTCAGATCGAGATCCTGCATCAGGACCTGACCCTTGTTTTTTTTTAAAGTGTTCTGGATTGTGATGGTCTGTCAGTCTTGACTAGCTTTACCCTACTGGACTTGTTTAGGCCAAGCTCAGAGGATAGGTGCGAGAGGAAGTTATCTGTAATCTGTATGAAAAAACCATTAAACTATTATGAATTGAGACATAGGTCTGTCGATATGAATGGCCAATGTTCTTATGTTCCAAGTTTGAGTACTGTTTTAGTAATATTGATTATATACAACTTTGGAAACAACAAATGATATGGGCACTGTTTAGAGTGTGACTGTGACTTCATCTGACTTTTATATTATTATCTGACTATGTATTTAATCATACTATTTTTCAGTCTTGGCTGATTCAGAACATTTAAACAGTCCAAAGAAGTTCAGAGCTCAAGAGGTAAATTCAAACTGACCTTTTTTGAGTTTGTCCTTAGAATGGCACATATCCAAATTTATGCCCCATTCATGCTGTGAAGTTGTTTAAAGCAGAGTATACACTGCTTGAAAAAATGGTATTATGAAGGATATGCTTATGAAAGCAGATCATTAGTTCCATTAATAAGTGTCACTGATTGAGGTAAAATGGTAATTAACTGTTATATTAAAAGGCAAAAAAAATAACAGCTGCAAGACATATTCAAAGAGACTTTACAGCTCAGAATAAATCAATCACATGGGCTGGAAATCAAATACAGGCAGCCGCTCAAAGATGTGAAAACTGAAATACTGTTTCAAAGCCATTTTGGAGATAGCAAATTAGAATTGGAATTGGTTTATTATTGTCACTTTTAGGTACCAGGATGATAGTGGTCTTCCTGAAGCAGGTGGAAACCTAGACTGAAGCAGGGAGAGGTTAAAAATGTCTGCAAATCAGCCTGCCAGCTGATCTGCACACAATCTATCCATGGTTTCCGGTTTGGGAACGCCCATATTGTCCTCTTTGGTACACAGTCCTCAACACACTTGCTGATAAAAGTCTGTGACGGTGGTGACATATTCATCTAGGCTGGCAGCTGAGTCTTTGAACATGGACCAGTCCACTGACTCTAAGCAGTCGCGTAGAAGCTCATCTATTTCCTCAGACCAGCACTGTATGACTTTCTGTACTGGATCGGCCTGTTTCAGCTTCTGTTTGTATGCAGGGAGAAGGATCACAGCCTGGTGATCAGATTTAGCAGAGTGAGGACAGGGGGGTGGATCAGTAGTCATCTTTTATGGTTGTGTAGCAATGGTCAAGGGTGGTTGGCCCCTGGTGAGACAGGAGACATGCTGGTAGTACTTTGGTAACACACTCCTGAAGTTGGTCTGGTTGAAGTCCCCAGCAATGATGAAGAGGGCCTCATGGTATCCTGTTTCAAGGCTGTTGACCACAGAGTACAGTTCATTGAGTGCAGGCTTCACGTCCGTCTGGGGTGGGATGTAGACTGCCATCAGGATAGCTGAAGTGAACTCCCATGGCAGTAGTATGGTCGACACTTCACCGTTAGATATTCCAGGCTGGGTGAGCAGGAACTCACGAGGACCATCAGATCCGAGCACCACGAGTTCTTGATTAAGTAGCAGACCTCTCCACCATACCCGTCCTCTGCCCGAGGACGCTGTATGGTCCATTCAGTGGATTGAGGAGCCCTCAGGTTGAATGACACAGTCAGGTGAAGCAGGTGTAAGCCACGTTTCGGTGAGACACAACACACAGCAGTTCCTCAGTTCTCTTTGGTAGGTCAGTCTTGCCCTTAGTTCATCAACTTTGTTCTCAATGGCCTGGATGTTAGCTAGAAGTATGTTGGGGAGGCAGTCTTGAACCCATGTTGTTTCAGCCTCGCCTGTAGCCCAGCCCTCTTACCATGCTTCTGAGGTAAATGACTGTATCCGGTCGGTCCTAGAAGTCCTGGAGTGGAGCCACCTGGACCGGAAGGTAAGTGACTGCTTTAGGACAGACCTGGAAGACCTGGAGTGGATCTATCTGGACTGGAAGATACTACAGATGTTATAAGCTTTGGTATTGATATTGGTTTATTATTATCACTTGTACAGTGAAAAACTTGTCTTGCATACCATTCGTACAGATCAATTCATTGAGGCAGTACAGGGTAAAAACAATAACAGAATACAAAGTAAAGTGTCACATTTACAGAGGAAGTGCAGTGCAGGTAGACAGTAAGGTGCAAGGTCATAACAAGGTAGATTGTGAGGTCAAGAGACCATCTCAGCGTATAAGGGAACTGTTCAATCGTCTTATCACCATGGGATAGAAGCTGTCCTTGAGGCTGGTGGTATGCGTCCTCAGGCTCCAGTATCTTCTGCCTGATGGGAGAGGGAGAAGAGAAAATGTCTGGGGTGGGTGTGGTCTTTGATTATGCTGGCTGCTTTATTGAGGCAGTGAGGAGTATAGACAGAGTCTACAGAGGGGAGGCTGGTTTCCAACATATGTTGAACTGTGTCCACAACCCTCCACAGTTTCTTGATGTCAGGCAAATTGCAGTGGGTTGAGGTTGTCTGAGAGACTGGAATTGATGCATCAGCCTTGATGCCATGACCAGCCTTTCGAAGCACTTCATAATGGTGGATGTCAGAGCCACCAGTCGGTAGTCATTAAGGCACATTACATTGTTTTCCTTTGGTACCGGGATAATAGTGGTCTTCTTAAAACAGGTGGGAACCTCAGATTGAAGCAGGGAGAGGTTAAATATGTCTGCAAATATCCTCACTAGCTGAGCAGCACAATATCTGAGGACACGGCCAGGGACACCATCCAGGCCAGATGCTTTCCATGGGTTCACTCTCCGGAAGACTGATCTTACGTCCTCGACGATGACCATGAGTTCAGTTGCATTGGAGGCTCTCAGGGTGGGAGGTGACAAACCAATCCTCTTTTGCTCAAAATGTGCATAGAATGCATTAAGCTCATCGGGAAGGGATGTGCTGGTGTTGGCAATGCTGCCTGTCACCGTTTAGTAGCCTGTTATAGCATGTAAGCCCTGCTACAACTGACAGCTGCTCTGGAACTCTATTTTGGACTGGTATTGTCTCTTGACATCTCTGATAGTTTACGAAGGTCGTATCTCGATTTCTTGTAAAGATCAGGGTCACCTGATTGGAATGCAGCTGTCCTCAACTTCAGTGGGAAGTGGATCTTCTGGTTCATCCATGGTTTCCAATCAGGAAGAAGGAGCAGAGCCTGGTGGTCTGATTTACCAAAGTGAGGGCGAGGGATGGCTCAGAAGGCATCTTTGATGGTTGTACAGGATAAAACAAACTGCCAGCAGAACTCAGTGGGTCAGGCAGCATCTGTGGATACAAAGGGATAGTTGCCATTTCAGGTTGAGACCCTGCATCAGAACTTCAAGACTTTATTGGGTTAGAAGGCCAATGCAGTGCACATTTTCACCTGGTCTGTGGCATGGTAATGAGAAGGCATTAATTTGTGGTAATCATATAAAGATTCTTTTTTGTACGAATATGGGCACTTTTACAAACCGTGGAATCAAAGTCCAAAGGCTCTTTTAAAAGGGTTGCATTAATTGTTTAAAAGGAAAAAAAGTTAAAGAGTGTGCCAGGCAATGGCCATCTCTAACATGAGAAAGTCCAACCATCTACTTTTAATATTCCAAGGTATTACAGTCATTCAGTACCTCATCATTAACATCCTGGTGAAGAGTTTACCATTGACCATAACTGATCCAGTCACATAAATACAAGAGCAGATCAGACCTGAATATCCTGTGATGAATAATTCACTTCCTTACACCACAATGCCATTCTACCACCAAAAGCCGCAAGTCAGGAGCTTGATGGAATATTTTCTATTTGTCTGGATGAGTGCAGCTCCAGTAACTCTCAAGAAGCTTGACACCATCCATCATCCTAAACATATACCCCCTCCATCACTGGTGCATGTTGGTTCTATGTATACTATCTTCAAAATGCATTGGAACTGTTCAACAAGGCTACTCTGACAGCACCTCCCAAGCCCAAACCTCTACCAAGATAAAGGCAGCAAGTACATGGGTACACAGCCATCTGTAGATTCCCCACAAAGTCGCATACCATCCTGACTTGGAGATATATCACTGGTCCTTCATTATCACTGAGTCAAAATCCTGGAACTCCTTGCCCAAAAAGTACAATGGGAGTACCTTCACCAGAAGAACTGCAGTGATTCAAGAAGGTGGCTAATCATTATCTTCCCAAGGGATGGGTAATAAGTGCCAGCTTTGCCAGCAATGCCCATATCCGCAAGATTAATAAATAAATACAAAGATTCTACCAGATAGTGGGATTAAGCTTTCTGAAATAGAAAAAGAAATGGGAAGCATACACAGGAGTGGGATTTGAATGGATGTGATAAAGAATGGCAGCAAAATGGTGCAGTAGAGTGGGATTAGACTGGGTGAGATCTAAAATGGTGTGGACATTGTGCAGTCTAGCTAGCGTGATTAGACTGGATGGGCTATTGAAATGCATGGCATAAGGCAAGAAGTAGGGTAAGATTGAGTGAGATATAGAATTGTAAAAGGCAGGAAAATTAGATTTTTAAAAATTTATTCATGGCATTTGAACATTAATGGCAAGATCTGCACTTAATGTCCATTCTTGAGAAAGTGATCTTGAGCTGCCTTTTTGAACATTTGCAGTTTACTTATTAATGGTGTGTATGGCTGGGAGTTCCCTGATTTTGACCAGGGAGATATGGTGATATAATTCCAAGTCTGGAGCAACAAACAATATACTGGAGAAACTCAAAGGGTCGATCAACATCTCTGGGGCGGAGGAAGGAATTGGTGATGGGTTTTGAGTCAAGACCCTGCAGTGGGTCAGAGAGTGGAGCTGGAAGATAGCCAGTATAAAGAGGAGAGGGGGAGGTGTGAGGCAAGGGCCAGTAGGTGATTAATGGACTGGGGAGGGGTGAAGGATGATGGACAGATGGAGTGGGGTGGGGGGGAAGGGGTGGAGTTGGGAGACAGAGGCAGGTGGATGATGGGTGGAAGCAGACAGAAAAAGGCAGATGGAGCCAGGTAGGGGGAGTGGAGGGGTGAAGGTGGAGGCAGTTAGGAGGGTGATAAGTGGGAACACAAAGGCTACCTGTGCTGGAATCTGATAAGTAAGGAAGGTGATAATGGGAATGTGAAGGACAGATGAAACCAAATGGAGAATGGATCTGGTGGGTGAAATGGAACCGGAAGGGGGAGGGGGTTGAAAATGGGTGACGGGTTGCTGGGGGGGGTTATGGGAAAGGGGACAAAATGGGAAGACTAAAAGTGGATCGGAAGGAGAGCGGGGTGGCGGTGGGGGTGGGGAGAGAGAAACACAGGAGGTAAGGGTTATCTGAAACTGGAAAATCCAATGTTCATACCATTGGGTTGCAGACTGCCCAGGCACAATATAAGGTGTTTTTCCTCTAATTTACATCGGGCCTCACCCAGGCAGTGGAGAAGGCTGAGGGTGGACAGATAGATGTGGGAATTGGGAAGAAACCGGGAACTCGGGACGGCCATTCTGGACAAAGGAAAGCGTCAGGGGTCAGGGAGTGGTAGGTGGGTGGGGAGGGATGAGTGGACCAGGGACTCAAGAAGAGTGTGGTCCATTCAGAAGGCAGAAAGAGGTAGGGAGGAAAAGATGTGGCCAATGGTGGGATCTTGTTGCACTGGCAGAATTTGCAAAGAATGATGTGGTGGATGTGAAGGCTAGTAGGGTGAAAGTTCAGAAGGAGGTGGGGTGAGAGTAGAGGCCCAAGAAGCGAAGGAAATGTGAGTGAGGGCTTCATCAACCACAGTGAAAGGGAAGCCACATTTCCTGAAAAAGGAGGACACTTCAGATGACCTGGAATGGAATGCCTCATCTTGAGGCATGGTAAGACAAAGGCGGAAAAACTGCGAGGGAGGAATAGCATCCTTACAAGAAACAGGATGGGAAGTGGTGTAGTCTAGGTAGATGTCTGGAAATCACCTCTTCTTCCTTGGTTGGTTCAAGGCTGTAGTGACTCCTGGAACTAAGTGTATCCTGTCTAAACCAAAACTGAGCATCAATAAGAAGATCATTGTCCTGCCAGCCAGTACTGCTAACAACACCTGCTATCACTTTGCTGGTGATTAGGATTGTACTGATGGAACAGTATAGAGAAAAATGGACCACGGTTCAATTAAAAAGATTAGGATATTGGGGCTGTTTCCCTTTGTTCACATTTTCAACATATTAACTATTTTGATATGGGTAACACTGATGGAAACTCACATTTATTAGTTTCCCTTGTTACAATGGAGACACTAAGAGGCAACTGTTCTGTGTAGGTTGGTTTATTATAGTAACTTCATGATTCCTATCTTTGGTCTGGTATTGCAATAATATTCAACAATTTCTATTTCATAGTCCGCTGGAGTGGGCCAGGAGTACTTAACCAGTACTATGACCACTGTACCCGTATCCTAGCGCACAAAATAACTTGATTCTATAAGGAACATTCCAAGTCTAGAACATTGCCAGATTCTGTCCCTGCTCCTCGCTGAGCTGCTGGCAGAATGTCACAGTAGGCCACAGTTTTTTTAATGAATAAAATCAGCCAGCATTCATACTGGAAAATGAGTATGGTTAAAGGGAAATTGCAATGCATCCCACAAATATGCTGGAATTAAAGCCATTGGCACAATCACAGAGTTCAGTCGGTTTATAAAAGCTGCATAAGTTACTCTCCAATGAGATATGGTGCTGTTTGAACTAATGATCTTTATTATACCAATTAAACATCAAATGGCTTGCTTGGTCTCTCTCCCTCCTCCCCACTACATGCTCCTGCTCCCAAGTTAGTCACAATGGAAGGATTCTGAATATAGTTTCAGTTAGCATCTATAGCATGATTCCTGTTAACCCTGGGCTTTCCTCCCACGGCGTAACTTCTTTAGTACCCTTTAGCATAATTGTAGTAATTAATCAGATGATGTATGAAAATGCTAAAAGTCTGTCCCCCTTATCATTTCAATCCCACAAATGAGCCTCTCAACCACTACTCAGCAGAAGCCTAAGTGCTGTAATTTATTTCTGCATGTCCGGGTTGCTTTTTGTTCAACGGGCTTTACTTTTCTTGAATTTTAACATTAAAATGGCAATTCTTTTGCAGTCAAAGGAAGTAAAATGAAAGCAGAATATATAGGTTGGACCATGGAATACAAATAACAGAGCTTACACCGAGTAATCACAGGCTCCAATTTTAACTCATGCAATCGTTATTTAATGCAGGGTGGGGAACAATGAATTGGAAGACTCACAGATCAAGGTCCAAGCCATTAGCAATCACTACCTTGACCTAGAGGCTGCTGTGGGAATTTCAACAGCAGGAGGCATTTGCTAAGGATTCACAGGGATGGATCCCAGTTGTCATATAAATGATGAAGGGGGACGAGGAGATCACAAAAGGGGCTGTAGTGAGGAATCAACAGAGACCCCAAGGTTTTCTTTAGCAGCCCAGCTAAGTAGTTCTGCTCCTATATCTTTGTACATGTTAAAAAGCCCAATTGTTGAGTATTCTCCCTCTGAAATGCAATGATCCTTAGTTAGCATTGCCTTTATGTAACTCAAATCCTACATACCTGGTAGATTTAATGCCCCCTAAAGTAAAGTATTCACTTGTCAAAACATTTGGATCAGAATACAGCCTTCTGAGAAATATATTTAACAAAATAATGAAATAAATTGCCAAGAGTAATTTTTGTTTTTTAATTCTGATGTAAGAAAAAAAACAGATTGTTACATACAAAGGCTCAAGAAGCCAAATATATGAGTGAATCACCAGCCTTCAAGTTAATATTCTAATGGTCAATGAAAAACTGGCTTTGATGGACTGTATATTTGCCCTTTCTGTGAGGAAATATCATGGGAGAAAAACATTTACACTGCTGAGTAGCAGCTGTATGAGTTTTTAGTTGAATCAGTTTCTGATATTTTTGTTGTATTAGGCAAGCACCCAAACTGATATTTTCTAGCTGTGTTTAATGGCTTTGCTGACCCCTGACCAGGAGGCAGCTAGCAGAGCATAATGAAAACTGAAAATGCTGGAAATACTCAGCAGGCCAGGGTACATGTTTGTGCTAATGGTTTTTTTCAATAGAAGTTCCAGGATACAAATGCCTATTGATTTCATTATGATCAGATGCTGATGCAGTAATTTTGACCACTTCTTTATTCATTTGCAAGATTGCGTACAGTGTCCATTGCAAATTGTTCTTGTGAGGCATGAGTCGAGCCCATCTTCTTGTGAAGGTCCTCTCTCAGCACTAATTGGTAAAGAGTTACAGGATTTTGACACCATAGTGATGAAGGAACGATGATACGTTTCCAGAATGGTCTGTGACTTGGCAAGGAACTTGCAAGTGATGTTTTGATGTGTCACTGGCCTTTGTCCTTCCAAATGGTTAAGGTTGCAGGCTTGGGAGGTTCTATAAAAGAAAAGTTGGCAAATGGTTTCCGTGCATCTTGTAGATCATTTACAATGCAGCCACAATGAGCCACTGGTGGAGGAAGTGAATGTTAAGATGGAGGTGATATACCAATAAAATGGTGAATAACTAGAATGTTGGATAGGGCTTTAAACAAAAGAAATAGGTGAGAGTGTTGAAAGATGGAACTTATTAGGAGAATACTTATTTATTCTTTTTTTGGGATGAATATATCACTGACTGAGTCAGCATTCATTACCCAAGTCCTTGAAAAGGTGATGGCAAGCCACTTTCTTGAAACTTTGCCATCCCTCTTGTGAAGGTATACCCACATTGCTGTTAAGTAGGAAATTCCAGAATTTAGACTTAATGATAATAAAGGAACATAAATACATTTCCAAAGCAGGCCAACATACGAATTGGAGGGAAATCTGTAGGTGGTTCTGTTTTCATCATCTGGTACCTTCTCCTTCGTCATAGAGGTCCCAGGTTTTTGAGATGCTGTTGGAGAAGCTCAGATGGATAACTGCAGTGCACTTCACCAATTGTACACAGCACAGCCTCGCTGTGACAGTGGAGGAAATGGATGTTTATGGATTAAATTCAAAAGACGTAAAAAAGAACAACACTGAGCAGCTTAATGATTTGGTCTGGAGAGGACAGAGATTTCAATAAGATAATAGGACATTGGCAACTAAGATGACATTGGAGGCAAATAGGAACCAAAAAGTTAAAAATGAAGGTATTAGGCCACACCTTACTGGACCTGGCTGGCTTCTTGAGTTTCCCTCTAGCAGGATACCTGTGGTTGCTGTTATCTTTTGTGGCCACAGGAAATAGAAAAAATGCAAAGAATTACAACATAAAAACATAGTAAGAGTTAATAATTTAAAATAACTTCAGAAGTACTGCTATAGAAATTAATTAATGACATTATTATTACTTAAAATAATGAACATTTACCTTCTGTTAGCTTTTTAATGAACATCAGTGACTCCTTTCAAATGAATAGGGCACCGGAAAAGCTGGAGAGCCAGATCTCTAATGCTGAGACCAGCAGCAGGGCAGAAGGTCAGATGCTCTGCCATGCAACCTGCAGTGTGTTCTATGCTGCAATGCACTGGTGTGGATATCTGAAATACACTGGCATGCACACAGCGGCCAGCCAGCAGCTCTCTGCAGAACTATTGGCAACTCTCAGCTCAATCATAGCCCAGCACAAGACAGTCATAACAAAATGGATGAATTAATATTGCAGATGAAAATAAATGGATATTATCTAACATTCATTAAATTGACATGAATCCAGAAGAGCCAAGATTCAAACTAAATATACTAGAAGAGTTCAAAGCCAAAACAGAATTTTAAAAATATGAAATAAAAAGTTCTGGAATTATTCAGTGGATCAGAAAATGTTTGTGGAGAAGAAAGAGCTGATGTTTCAAGCTTGAAAATTTACACAATCAAAAAAATCATTATTATAAAGAAGGAAGACATACAGCCATTCAAGTCAATGCCAGCTATCATAGAGTCATAGAGCTATACAAGCCATCCAACCCAGCACATCCATACTGACCTTTTTGACTATCTACACTAATCCCACTTGCCTGCATTTGGTCCATACTCTTATATGCCTTCGCCTATTGAAGTACCTACCTAAATGTCTCTTAAGAATGGTGATTGTATCTGATTCCACCACCTCCACTGACAGTAAGTTCCAGGTATCAACCACCCTCTGTAAAAAAACTCACCCCTCAAATCCGGTTTAAAACTCCCTCCTCTCACCTTAAACCTGCACCCTCTTGTTTTTGATGACTCTACCTTGGGGTTTGTACCATTGTAGAGGAATCCAGTCAATCCCATTTCCCCAGTCTTTTCCCATAGCCCTAGATATTATTTTCCCTCACTCTCCAATTATCTTTTCCAAGCACTTTTCTGTTTCTACCACCATTACAGGCAGTGAGTTTCAAATGATCAGAACTCTCTGCATATAAGATCGTGAGGGAGATTGACAGGATGGATGCTGAGAGAATGTATTTCCTAGTGGGGATATCTGGAACTAGGGGACAAAGTTTCAAAATAATGGGTTGCACATTTAAGACAGTAATGATGAGGAATTTCTTCCGTCAGAGGGTCATGAATATTCAGAGTTCTTTACCTAGATGAAGGCAGAACCATTGAATGTATTTAGTAGGAGATTGACAGATATTTGAACTACAAGGAAGTTCTACTTCATATAACTTGCTTTCTCTGTCTGTATCCAACAAAATCTCCACTTTTCTCACTGCATTAGTACAACCTGACCTGCTGAACATATCTTGCAGCCCTGCATCTTTCAATTTTTACATTCCTTTCTCTGTTGTTCTCCTAACTGTCCTCATTAACCTATTGACCAGATGATCTAATTTATACTTATAGAACTATAGAGACATACAACAGGGAAACAGGCCTTTCGGCCCACCGAGTCCATGCTGAACAATAACCAACCATTTCCCATGTTAATTCCATTTTTTATTTTATTCCTCCCACATTCTCATCAACTCCCTCCAGATTCCACCACTCACCTCCACACCAGGGGCAATTTACAGTGGCCAATTAATCTACCAACACCCATCTCATAGGAGGAAACCAGAGCACCCAGGAAGACCTATACAGCTACAGAGAATGTGAAAACTCCACACAGAGTTAAGGATTGAACTCAGGTCTCTGGCACTGTGAAGCAGCAGCTCTGTTAGCTGTGGCACTCTGCCACAAGTATTCCTAATCTTCCAGAAATATTCATTTTGTCCTACCTATCTCTCATCTTGCCCACAACTTAATACTAGTTTATTTTCTCTCCTTCACTCTTCTGACAAAAGGCCTTTGACCTGAAATGTTAACTCTTTCCACAGATGCTACAATTGAGTGCTTCCAGCATTTTCAGTTTTTATTTCAGGTTTCCAGCATCTGCAATTTTATTCACTTTCAAAGAAGTCAAGAGATATGGAAATAGCATGGGAAAGTAGTATTATGGCCAAGATTAGATGTCAAAGCAGGCTTGAAAAGCCAATTCGCCTACTCTTGCTTCTATTTCTTATGCCTTCTATTATTCATAAAAAGAGCTTTTCTTCATATCCCCTCTGTATCTTTACTCCATAACTTTGAGTCCATATCCCAGATCTTTGCAAATGGGAGAAGTTCCTCTCTACTTAACTCATCGAAATCCATCAAGATCTTGTACACTTAACCCTAACCTTTCCATGAAGAGTGGGCAGTCAATATTATGGTCTCATTCCCATACTGTTCGCAAGGCCTTTGAACAGCTTGCTGTTATAAAGGATCTTTGAACTATTTTTAAATGTGTCTGATAAGTAGTGGATTTTAAAACTATTTAAATAGATTTAAGTAATTTTTTTAAATAATTGATTTGAAAAGATAACCAGTAAAAAGTAATGAATTTTTTTGAAGGTACCTTATCATGCTTGAAATCAATTAAATACATAGCGAAAAACTCATAGTAAACACATAATGAAATATAAGAAAGCATTTTTCTTTTAATCAAGGTCGATGACTGCATTCAAATAAATTGTAGGGCTGAGTTCTGATGAAGAGTCCTAGACCCGAGATGTTTCTTTGCTACAGATGCTACCTGACCTGCTGAGTGTTTCCAGCATTTTCTGTCTTTACTTCAAATGAATGGAGCTGTGTAACATACGTCAGGCATAAAACTGGGGGAATTACATGTGAAGTGCATCTGGACCCTCAACTCAGAACGTTTGTTTTAAGTCGAGTGGTAAAGTGTCTGAAATCCAACTCATTTCTGACTTTCTCATTACAACATGCAGACACGGGAGCCTGAGGTGAATTGACCAGCGAGGAAGTTCTTGCTGGTGGTTCTCTGTGGAACTGCCAGCAAATGGTAAGTTTGTTTAAACCCAACAGGATGTGCCTAAGTGTCCTTAAAGTCTCAAAGAATAAGGTTTAAGTAGATAGCCAGAGAAGTTCAAGAAAAAAAAATTAGAAAACATACAGCTTGCACAGGTGTCAATACAACCAATAATATTGAGGAAGTGGAAACTGAGGATGCACTAAAAGCAGGGAAGATTGTTGATCTCAGAAGTCTGGTGGACATTATAGAAATAGGGAGAAATAAGGCCATGTAGTGATTTGAACACAAGGATGAGAGTAGTATGATGGCATAGCACTGGTCTCTCACAGGGACTTAGCTTCAATCATGAACATGCATGCTAACCATGTGGAGTTTACACATTCTCCCCCTAACTATGTGTCTTCTGCTGGTTTCCTATCATGTTCCATGGATATGCTGGGAGATAAGCTAAATGGCAAAAGAAGGAAAGGGAGTTAATGAACATGTGAGAGAGAATAAACTAAAGAGGAATGGGACTGATGGGATTGCACTGCTCAGAGCCAGCGTGTACAATGAGTTTGAATGGCCTCCTGCAGTAAGTAAGTTGAGGCACCATGGGACTGGAAGATCATGTAGATCAGGGAGCACAGGAATGAATTGGATGGGGTATCAAAGGAGTTAGAGCAGGGGAGTTTTGGATGAGTTGAAGTTTACAAAGAATAGAAGGTAGGAGACAGGCCAAGGCAGTGCTGGAAAAATTGAGTCCAGATATTAAAAAAAAGCTGGGTTTGATGTGAAAGTTAAACTGTGGAAGAAGAAGAGGGATGTCAGTTCTAAACTACATATTTGGAACTGATTTCAGAAGGATCATCTTATGAACAACTATCGAAATGGACGTCAGCCAGAATGATGGAGATGTAAATTAAAGATGAGCTGGATGCTGGAATGGGGAAACCGACCCAATTTTTTTTATTCTTTGGATGTGTACATTGCTGGCCAGATTGGCAAACATTGCCAACTTTTAGTTGCCCTCTTTGCTTCATTCTGCAGTCATTGTGGTAAAGATTCAAGGTTTAGGATATGCTGCTAAAGTTTCTGCAGTGCATCCTGTAGTCAGTATAAGCTGCAGATGTGGTATTCAATGTCAATCAAGTGAACTGATTTGTCTTAGATGGTATCCAATTTTTTAAGTGTGTTGCATCTGCATATAATCAGGTTAAGTGGAGATTGATGATAGAAGTATGACAGATTAAGGAGGATTCCTCAACCTTGGATACCATTTGACCTAATTTACGTAAAATACAACCTAGTCTGAACATATTGAAAATGATTGAAAGCAGCAATATGCCCTTATTTAATCAATAAGAGCTCCCACTCTAATATACAATTACAGCTCCATATGTTTTATTAAAAATAAAAATTCATGGCAAATGCAGAGATGCAAGGGCACACATCAATAAATGATGCAGTAGAATCATATAGTTCCACTCAGCTATCACATACAACCACGCATGTTTATACATCAAGATGTAGGCTGCAGATGTAGTGCTGGAAAGGGGGAATTAGGTTGGATAGATCTTTTTCAATGTGGTACAGTGACGATGAATCAAATGGCCTCCTTTTGTGGGTGATCAGTTTTCTATGATTCTAAGATTTGCAGTTCCATTCAAACCACTAACTCAGTAAAAGAAAAACATAAGAGGTAAAAATAATGAATATCCATGATTTAATATGATATAATACATAGTATATTGGATTTCAGTGAAAATGCATAAAAAGAACCATATATCATTTATTATCTCTGCACTCTTTCAATTTTTCTACTAGGACATTTATGGGATATTCATGTGTCACTGCTTGCGGCAGTAAATGTTGTCCTGTTAAACCAATTCAATTCTCTTTGTGGGTAAGTAAAACTTCATCCTCAGCTGGTAAGATTTTTCACTACATCACATAATAGAAAAAATGTGAAGGAGATTATATTTTTGCAGGTTAGCCAGCATCTGAAAGAGAAGAGGTGGGCTAGCATTTGGAAGGGAACAGGAGAGCTCATTAAGAAAATCTGCCAAAGAGTTCAGGAAAGAACACTCCAATTTTTCTTTAACAACTTTAAATCATTCCAAAAAACCTTCACAGCACTCAGTTACATCTTGAACAGTAGTCATTCTTATTATGCAAGAAAATGTTTCAGTCAATCTTTACAAAGCAAGACCCCATCATCAGCGTGTTTTCTGTTTGCTGGAGGAATGTTGCCGATGACATTTGGAAAGCTCTTTGTGCTTTTCTTCCCCCCAAAATGTGTATGCAAGCTTTATTATCCAGGTAGATGAAGGTATAACTTGAAACAGCATCTCAAAAAGCACAGCACTGCTGAACTAATGTATCAACCTAATTGAGGAGGTCAAGTTTAAACAAGGGCTTGAATCCTCAGACTTTGGATACAGCAGTGAGAATCCTATTTAAATTTGGCTGTGTCAATATTAACACCATCAGGGAGAAAAGCCTTCATGATATTGGAGAAACTGATTGGAATTTGTAAAATGAGTTCACAGGCTGAAAGATCTTCAATATTCCCCTTTCAGATGCTGAATGACCCACCCTACATTTTGTCAATGGTGCACTTCTATTTCATATTTCTAGGATATTTGGTTTTTCCTTTTGCATCATTTACCCTTGATCAACAGTAATTCTGTTTAAATTTGTTGCAACCAGTTTACAGATGTTATAATCTCTCAATATCTCTCATGAGTGGTCCTTTCATTCCCAGTAACTTGTAATTGTGGTTGTTCTTGCCCTTTACAAAATCCGTCTGCAACTAGAAACTCACATCATCTCTGATATCTATGTCCATGCATTTCACCATTCTACAATGCAGACTAGAATTTGCTATCAATAACATACTTGAGCTGGGTTCAGGTTGTGAAATAACTAATGAGATTTATGTACAGTATCTAAACCAGCAGGGTACTTACAGTATTGCAACAGTGCCAGAAATCTGCCAGGTCTTGGGAGTCTCTTAATAACAGTATGTAACACAATCCAACATGCATGCTCAGTTCAGTTTCACACAGGGCCACTTCTTGGCTTCCCTGCAAAGTTGATGCATGTTGACATTCCTAGATGCCGAAAGATGTGGACAATGTTTCCAACTTGAAAGAACAACTATAGCTTGCTAAGCTACTTCAGGAAGCAGTAGTGAGAATCTGCACTGAAAGAGGCCATTTGGCCCATCAAGTCTTTTTCTGCTTTATTTAGGAACAATCCAGTTAATCCTATGGTCCCTGCCAGTTAACAACAGTGACGTCTGGCAAAAGTCAAAGTGGGTCAGACCAAGTGAGGCAGGTTTTCCTTGAAACATACCAGAACACCATCCTTTTTAATCAATCAAACCAGCTTTACACTAATGTTATCAGTATCAGAGTCTCAGCTTGAAAGCTTTTAAAATTCAACCTATCAAGAAGAGTTTGAGACTCATTTCGTAAATTATTCACCCAATAGTTTTGGTCTACCAATATAACCAATTAACCTTTCTCATACAACACGATGATTTGCCACTACCACTCAGTTCTAGTTTGTCAAAGGATTGCACTCTCTAAATATTAAGAACTGCCATCTCCAACTTTTGTTGTAATGGACTAATTGCCCTTTAAATGAATGATAAACAAATGAATCGTTCTCAGCATTTGGTAGTTTTGGTAATGATCTATTGATATAGCCCTCTAATTTTATGTGCACAATTCACAGAATGGACATTAAGAGAAATTGACAACTACTTCAGTTCCTTTCTTGTGAATAAAACATATTACATAAGTGCAAAATCAATAAATAGTTATGAAAAGCAATACCACAAGGATTTGTTGTTTTCTTATCTAAACCTCTTTGGATTTCAGTTTTATGATTGGGGCATGCCTGAACTTTATCAGAGAAGGCAATCATTATGGAAACAAAAATTACAAAATATTATAATTGGGAATTTCTATAGCTAAGGAAATTTGGCTTCATCATCCTTTATTCAACAAAAGAGCTTAAAGCATTAGCACCAAAAAATAATCATGGGTTGGTTGGAACAATGACCTTGCTTGCAAGAAGTTATTGGGATATGAAATAATTTACACAGATCTGTACTAAAACCAAATTTTCCATGTCAATCAAATGTGTAGTAGTGCAGTAATTATGCTTCCAGACCAATAATTCATAGATTGTGAGATCATATCCTAGCACAATAGTTATGTTTACAAAAAAAAATCATCTTTAACGTATTTAAAAGTAAAAAGTTGGTTTTAAAAAGAGATCATGTAAATCTCAACATGTCAAGTCATAATCATGGAGTTATAAAGCACAGAAACAGTCCCTTTGGCTGAACTTGTCCATGCCAACCAAGATGTCTATCTGAGCTAGTCCCGTTTGCCTGCGTTTGGCCCTTATCCCTCTGAATGTTTTCTATTCATGCACCTGACTAAATGTCTTTTAAACACCCACCTCAACAGCTTCCTCTGGCAGATCATTCCATATACCTACCACCCTCCGTATTGAAAAAAAACTTAGGTATTAAGAACCTACCCTGTGAGAGAAGTATTTCTTTGTTTATTGCCTGCTTATAATTGCCCTTGGGAAGTAGGTGATGAACTACCTTCTTGAACCCCCGCAGTCTTTCTGGTGAAGGTACTGGTTGTTGGGTAGAGTTTTCAGGATTAAGGCCCAGATATGGTGTAAGAACTGTAATATATTAAATAACAACCCTATTGAAAACCATGGTGAACATAGACCATCTCTATTTCATGAAACGGTCACTTGTATGGTACAAATGTTACTTACCAGCTTATCATCCTTACCTAGTCTGTGTGACTTCAGTTGCAAATCCATGTAGTTGCTTCTTACCTGTGACCTAGCAAGACATTTAAATTGTCTCAAATTCCTCAAGTAACAAGATCCCACAGTTTGCTACAATGGTTCACCATCCCTTCTTGGCTCAACTGGTCATGTCCATAAATGTTGGTCATACCAACAATGCCACATTTTTAAAAAAATAAATATGGAACTAAGAGAGGACTTGTTGGAAAACACTGAGTGAATGAGTGAGAAAGTGGAATTACAATAGGCAACCCTTTTATGGAAACAACACTAGTAGGATGGAATAAACAGTGACCTGCACCGTTATTTATATGATTCCATGACAAGCGTTTTGCATACCAAAACAACCATAAATTCACAATATATATTCCCCCGTATTTAAAGCTCTCCATTCATACTCGAGCAATTTTGTTACAATAGACAGATGGATAGTGAAAAAATAGAATATTATAATCTGGAGCAACAAACAGGTTATAATCTATTTGTGAAAATATCGCCTCAGGTAAATATTAACATTTGGAAGAGCTGGAATCATGGAATACTAAGGCACAGGAGAAGGCCTTTCAACCTAACATGCCTGTGCCAATCCTTGAAAGTGCTGTTACTTCCTTTCTTTCTTCACTATTCTTTCCTTGGAGTTTACTGCAAGTGTTTTTCTGCACCTCATTTCAATGTTGTTTCCAGTGGAAGTATCATTCTTACGTGTTCAAGCAAAACGTAGCACCACAGCACATCCTTTGCTAAAGATAATTAAACAGCAAAACAAAAGAGCACTTACCTGAACCCTCAGCTTAACAAAATGCAAAGTATGGCTCGTGTTATTGTATAATGGTAGGGACAATTAAGGGAGATAGATGTGAATATTCTGTGTAGGCACTACATCCCATTAAACACACAAAAGCAGGAATGACTCATGAGGTCTTGAAATTAAAATAATCATTTTAATAGATTGCATGCTTTATGCTTTTGTAATTTTCCTTGCAAAGTCTGCTAAAATACTATCCCACGTTAATTATTTTTGCTATTAATTCTCACTGCTCTCAGAGAGCTGCAGTAAGCAGGTATTAGAAAGACTTTAGAAGTATAACCAGTGCCAGATATCAGGGTCCAAACCATTTGACAATGAAGTTGACTACAATGACTGATGTGTCCATTTCTGGTCACTGAGACACAATGGAAAACTACAGTGATAAGACCTATCTATGCTAGTGAAAAAAGGTAGGGTTGTATGAGAAGAGCCCTCCTAAGATAAAAATGACAGTGAAAAAGATAAATTATTTTCTTTAGAACAGAGATGGTTAGGTGTAAGGTGAATACAGCTATTCAAAATTATGCAGAGTTTTGATCAAGTAAATAAGCAGAGTTTATAACAAAGGACATACATTTAGATAATTAACAAAGGAACTAGATAAGAAATGGAAATATTCTTTAATGTAGCAGGTTGTATGATCCAGACTGAGAATGCAGTAAAAACTGATTCAATATCAACATCTTAAAAGGATATTTGAGATATTCTTGAAAAGGAAAAGAATTTAGGTCTACGAGTTGAGTCGGAGCAAGGGTAGGATATGCCTTTGATTAGTTGGATAAACCTTTCTTTGAATCAGCCCAAACGCAATGGGCCAAATGGCCTCCCTCTATTCTAAATAATTCTAAGATTCTCAGTCAAGAACATAAACTAAACTGAACAATGATATTGAAATGGGGGCAACATTTCAAGTGCTATGCTAAATAGTTGAGTCACCTTCCACATCCATAGTGACTAGGCTTTCAGAATCCACATTAAGAATTTATTATCCGCAAGCACTATGGGCCAGTTGGTTCATTTAGTGATTCTCTGTCACTGTCCAAAAGTTATAAGTTCAATGCCTACATTAGTACATTGTCTAGATGAATAGTTTAATGGAATACTTCATAGTCACAGGGATAATCTTTTTGATAAACTTTTACACGTCTTCTTTTGTTTAATCAATTGTTATCATTTCCTTGCCATAGTTGCATTTGACAAGCTGATAATGAGCTGACTTCTTGAACTGCAGCAATCCAAGTGGTGAAGACTTGCCGCAAATTCCAAGATTTTGACTCCATAACTATGGCGGAATGATGATATACGACCAAGTCAGGATGATACCTGAGGGAACGCGTTAAGTGCAGGTGTCACCTGGTACCTTTCTCTCCTTGAGGCCTTGGATTCGGGAGCGGTCCTGGTAGCCTTGGTAATACCAGAACATCTAGTAAGTAATGCTCTTGACCAATCCTTCATCCAAAGGTGAAAGTAAATTATCTGCAAGGCTATTGAAGCAGAGAGGGCAAGAGTCCAACCCTAACTAATGCATGGTATTGAAAAACGTGAAGGGAAATTCATAAATTTCAAATGCCACATTCAGAGGATGTTGGGCCATGGAGAGTAACACAGCCGAACACAATTCTGTCTCTACTACGGAAATGCAAAACTGATTCTCCAATCCACTGTCCTTTTGAACACAATAATTTAACGTTGTGATAGGTGGGGGGAGGGGGTGCTGTAGTATCTATGGAAACTTGAGCTTCAAGATAAGATTGGTATTTGCAGCCATACTTATCTTTGTAAACAGCCTGATATTGCTGCAGCCATAATTCTGCTGTACATTCATGCACAGTCTAATTTCCCTTCACCTTTGCAATGGTTAATAATTTATACTGAAGTCTGAATATAGTTGGGAAAAAAGTTTATCCCTAAAATATATTTTTTTAAGTGGAGAATTTTACCAGAATCCCTGAGAGTGACTGGCTGAGTCCAGCCACATGTTGGAACATTTTATCCAAATATACTTGATATTCATTGTGTCCTGAATTTGTAACCAGTGCAATTGGATGCAGTATTAAAGACTGATAAAAGCCTGCATTTTTGTAACAGGCACATGAGGACTGAGGGCAGCAAAGCATAAGGGCTTTTCTGGATTCAGTTTTTATTTTCCCTTTCTAATTGCATGATGTTTCATCCACTGGGAGCACACAGTGGGGATTCTGGAAACCTCCCAGATTCCTGATGTGCATTTTCAATGGGTGAAGACTCTGTGCCAGGATTTCAAACATTTAATCCTTCTGACCTTTCCTGGGCCAGGATTTGGCAACTCTTATCCAAGGTATAATTAGATAATCTTGATCGGCCATAGAAAGCATCAGAGTCAAATCCAATTCTGTCTATGAGGTCTTCATGCTTTCTGGCAGGGATGGTGGTCAGGAGAGAGAATACTTGGTAATTTTGTTTTCCCTTATCTTATTCACAAACAATGAGCCCAAACAGAACCTCAATCATTAAACCAGCTAACTGAGCACAGACCAGTGATCAAACTGGAGCAACAAACAATCTACTGGAGGAACTCACCAGCTCGAGCAGCATCTATGGGAGGAAAGGAATTGAAGATATTTCAGGATCCTCCACAGATTGTTTGTTGCTGCAGATTCCAGCATCTGCAGTTTTTTGTGTCTCCATCAAACCTGGAGCATTTTGCTTTGTAGGTTCAGAGAAATAGTGAATAGTGCCTGCACCTACTCACCATTAGGGAGCTGGCACCATGAGATTTGTCACTGCTGGTCCATCCTTGGTTTCCAAAAAGTACTTGCACAGAGAACCTGCCTACAAGTGGCTCACTCATTACATTGTAAAGACCTAACATTGATAAAACCACTCAAGCACACGTCACACATTAGAAAGTCTCTCATCCTTTCTTCTGCCTAAGTTACACTGCAATATTAGTTCTAAATGCAACATTGAGCCATGTTTTAATTTTATACATTTACAATTTGCAAGGGCTATGGAACATATCGATCAAGCTGCTTAATGTAAACAATGATGAATAAGTCACCCTTGCATATGAGTTAGACCTCCACTTAAAATAAATGCCCCATTAATCAGAGTGATAAAGGCTTGCATTGCCAAGGTCACTCCATGTTTTA
Organism: Pristis pectinata; assembly: GCF_009764475.1. Classification (NCBI taxonomy): domain Eukaryota; kingdom Metazoa; phylum Chordata; class Chondrichthyes; order Rhinopristiformes; family Pristidae; genus Pristis; species Pristis pectinata. The sequence continues at coordinate 25,194,122 of NC_067413.1, forward strand.
GCAGAATAGTTTGTGGAATCACAGCATGGAGTAGCATGGAAGGAAGCCCTTTGGCCTATTTTGTCTGGCCAGCTTTTTAAAAGCCATATCAAAATACTCCAATTATGTTTTTATTTCTCCACAACTCTAAAATATTTCTCCTTTCAAATACAGTTTCTACCCAGTTCCCTCTTAAGTCATTATGTAATTCATATCCAATTCCCTTTCATACTGTGATTTCTGGACCAACAACATTAGGAACTTGTAGTTATTTGACAAAATTAACATAATAAAATGGCCCCCACTGCTTCCAGGAAGCAAAATCAAGCAACATTTGAGGCAGATGACAAGATGTCAGACCAGATGACCAAGAACAGGGCCAAAGAGCAACTTAAAGGGCAGCAATGCAGTTGGCCAAGCAGAGAGATTTGGGAATTCCAGCACCCTTGGAAGATGAAATTGTAGCTGTAGGTGGTAGAGCAATCAATCTTGCAGATGCCAAGAGGACAGAAATGGAGGAGTATAAATGTATTACAGAAAGTATGTCTAGACATCTCATGCAAGATAGACTGGACAATGACATTTAAAGCATCCTGGTGTGGAAGATTCAACATCACATTGGCCCATTAGTAATGAAACCGAGAATTTTAAAATGAAGGCATTGCTTTGCTGGGAAACAATAATCATCGAAGTCTGATTGTAACAAATTACTGAGTTTTTTTCATGTTACCTCCAGTTCTTATCTCTGATTAACTTCTTCCAGTTCATGATCACTTAAGTCTAGGTTGCTTAGTTTGATGGAAAAATGATAAGACATAAGATATATAAATTTGCAAGACCTGATGTGTTCCCTCAGATTATTAAAAGATGAAATAGGTACATTAGTAACTACATTAGTTGTAATTTTACAAACATCTCCAGGTTCACAGATTATTTGATTGGTTTGGGAATTTGAAAATGCCACTCTCTTATATGGAAAGGGAGGTAAAGAGAGCCATATAACAGATCTGTCATTTTAACATCAGTTGTGGGGATGTTAATGTGTGGGGATCTGTTGTGGGGATCTGATAAAGAGAGTGGAAATCTAATATGAATGAGACAGCGAGTTAGGATGCTTTAGGGAGAGAGGGAGAAGCTGATTTCAACCTGCTGACTTCCACATTACACATCTTCCGAATGCATATCCTGTTAATCACTCAGTTAGGAGGCTACTTGCAATATAAATTTGTGTCCATGTTTCTCAAGCCTTTCAGGAAATTTTCTTGGGAAAACAAGACCCATAAACAGTGGAAATTGAAGCAATTGAAGATATGATAGGTTGGTACTCATAGCTATTTTATTACCTGTTTGTATACAAGGATTTGTTTGCAGTGCTAAGCCAAGTGGATGTTTTACACATTGCCGGCGTCATCTACAGTTTGGAGGTTCAGTGGTCTCAAGTTTTCAGATCAGCAAGGATGCTGCTTATTAAGTGCTTTCCTCTGAGCTTCAAATGAATCAAGAAGACTACCAGAGGCAGCAGGATCTACTTTAGCAGCAGAAGGAGCAGGAACTACACAAGTAACAGTTTGCTGTTCACTGACCAGGTGAGAAGTGGGAATTGCAAGAGGTCTTACGCAACATAAAGGCTCTGCACCCAGAGGATAAGCAGTCCAAATTCATTGGAATACAGCTGTCTGAAGTGGCTCAAGGTTGCAAATTAGGCAGAGGTTTGCAGCTTATTGGATCAAGTCCTGCTGGTAACCGATCCTGATAGCCACACCCTTCCAATAGTTGTCAAAGGCACCACCAGCATCAACATTTTTATCTCTGAAACTTTGCATGGCTCTGCTTAAAGACAGTAGGATCTCACAGTCATCAGAACACAGCTGTGCAAAACAGATAATTGATGGTTTCTTTGCCAAGGCTGGTAATAGTGCCAACTGTTTCTGCAATGGCATTGGTTGGAATGAGCAAATAGTTGATTTAGGACTCTGATTTCCCACAGACACAGGAAATCATTAGCTGAATATATGTGGCAATTAAGGCACCCTGGATCAGCCAAGGGTGTTTGTTAATGGCAAGGACTTCGACTCCATCAACACACAGCTGGTGTGCAAACATAAAATATAACCTTTATGTCTAAAATATAACTTAACAACTAATGTCATGATGCTTTGCTCCTGTAACAAGACAACTTCCCAGATGTCTTTGTGTCTGAAACCAGCTGAATGTTCATTCATCATCATACGTATGTCAATGGTATTTGCCAGGCCAATGATGTACAAGACTTAAAAGTGGCTCAAGACATTAAAGTTCCTATACAAATCAGACACTTGACGTTCTATCAATGTGTAACACAACCATGTGTATCTTAATGCAACAATAATTCATTAGTCTTTGTTATCATATCACTACTAAATGGTACAATCACTGTTATATCAGCAGAGTCACGGGCTACTAATCAGGACACTACTATACATGCTGAAATGCTTGCACACAACGTTGGGTTGGGAGTACATGAAGGCCCCACCACTCACATCTCCACTTCCAGTCAGCTATTGGAACATGAGGTATTCTGATTCTGCTGGGGATGCAAAAGGCAATGAAAACCCAAGGTGGGAGGGTGTTAGTCATATTATTCAATTCATTCATTCAAACTATTCATCCATGGAGAAGGCTTGCATCTATGCATGTGATTCCCATGTTTGTCACCAGTCCTTAATTGGGGCACACTCAGAAGAAGGCAGCTTATCTGAGGAGTTGCCATCGTTGTAACTGGCCAGAAGTTCCCACCATAATATCTATGGTGAGGCCTTCATGTACTTTTGAAGACCTTATGGCATATAAAAAACATGGTTGTCTGTTTTAAAGATAAGAATAATTGAAGATATCATTAAGCATATTCCAGTGGCTGCTGGCAATGCCTATATGGCTGACCATTTTATGCCATGTGGCTGGCTGATGTTTAATTCAGTAAGGAGTCTGTATCCCTTTACTGCAATAGCCAGGCAGTAATAACCTTTGCCAGTCTCCAGCTGTCAACTGAGGGTTGGCTAGGGCCACCTCTGGTTCTCTGCCTCTCTTGGTGAACAGCATTCTCTTTCTGCAAGCGGGGAAAGAGGAGATCTCTGAATGAGAAGAACAGCTTGCTTTCAGCCAATGAATGGAGAGCATTGGTTGAGGGACAAACATGACAAAAGTGTATTAGAGGTGGATGGATGCATGTGGTTTGTGAGTAAGTGCAAGGACAGAAAGGTGGGTTTACCTGCGTGATAATTTAGTGCAATAAGTGAAGTACTGCAGTTGGCAGTGGAAGGCAGAATGAGAGGGTTAAATGTCCATCAGAACATGGGTTAACACTCCCCTGATTAGGCCATTGAAACACTTTCTGACATTGAATCTAGGACTGTGACATCACTATCCTGCTGCTTGCCACCTGGGTTATTCTTAATCAGGCCTTCTTTATGTCACCTATTTTCATCCTACCACCAGCAAGAAAGAGTATCCACCTCTGTCTCTCCAGGCCCAGGACCATATATGGTGTGGTGTTTCTGAAGTAGGAGGCAGCTTTTGACTATCTGCCTGCTATGGCAAGTCTTTTTTTTATCCCATCTCTAGCTGCTTCAGCTTCCATCATTGGCAAATTTTAATATCATGCCCTCTTGTTAGATGTTGACAGGAAACTGAAGATGGTATGTTAATGCACTGACTATGTTAAAAATAATCCGACAGTTGTGTGTCACATAACTCTAGGTTTCTCACAACTTTGTGTGCCAGAGTTTTTGAATATTATAAACCAGAACCAACTGATGGAACACTTGAACAAACATAAGCTGATCAAAAATAGTCAGCGCAGAACTGTAGAAGCATCAAGGTCAAAATCTGCACCCACTCCCATGTTAAGGAGAAAGGAAATTAAAATTTAAAAATTGCGAAATGCCCGTTACCATTTTTAAGATGGGACGTTGCATGCTGTGTTATTGTCCCATTGTAAAGGGGAAGGACTCATCAATTTGATATTTAAATCAGGGTTCTGATACCCAGGTTCCAAACATCCCCACCTGTATCTCAGTCATTCCTGATTATCATCGACTATTTCCCTGTTATAGTTATGTCCTGCTGGCCTTCCTGCTCTGATATCTGCTTTCCTTACCAATCAGGCAAACTGCTGGGTGGGAATGTAAAAAAACAGTTGATGAATTAGTATTAAATTCAGAAGAACTTTCAGGATCCTGGGATTTCTGGATATTTTTTGCCATACAGTGATCATCAATCCTGCCCTGCCTACCAGTATTTAACAAAATCATAAAATCATACCATACTAAAGAAAGCCATTTGGCTCATCATACCTGTGCCAGCTCTTTGAAAGAGTCACCCGATTAGGCTCACTCCCTTGATCTCCCATTATCATAAATTTCTTCCTAAAAGGGTACAGCTGATGACTCAACTGAGATTGGTAAGTATTTGTCAGGTGAGTGTATTAAACAGCATGCAGCAAAAACAAGCAAATGGAGTTGAAGTATATATCAGTCACAATATAATTGCATGATGGTACAGGCATATGGAATTGAATTGTGTCCTCCTGGTTCTATTCTCATTTTCTTGCAGTTTCCCTATACTCATATTTTCTTATGACTGGGAGGAGGCTGTTCAGCCCTTGGAGTCTTTGCCGAATTCAGAGTACTCTTATCAGTTTCAAACCATGGTATTTCCCTGTGACCTATTCCCTCTCACAAGCATGTCTCCTGCCACCACACACTAAGATAAACACAGTGGGCAATTAGCCTTCCAGCATGCCTTTGGAATTGGGAGGAAACTGGAGCAATGGAATAAGGGAACCCACGTGGTCACAGGGAGAATGTGCAAACTCCACATATACAGCAACTGAGGTCAGGATCAAACTTGGGTCTCTAGAGCTGTATAACAGCAACACTAACTGCTGCACCAATGTGCTGTGCACCTTGTTTTTACATAGATCTCACCTAATTTCCTGTATTAATTTAATGATCTTCCCCTTCAAGTGGTCCAAAGAAATTCATCTCTGGTTTTAACACTAAACATCTGCTTTGCTTCCAAAATTTGTTCTATTACCACTATCAATAGGCAATGATTTTTTAGGAAAGGTTGTTCCTACTGAGAAGGTGAAAAAGCAAATTCAAATGGATTATGGAAAATTAAGACTCCTGAAGTCAGTATATTCTGACTCACAAGATTCTGTTCATTCTTTTAAATGAATGTTATATTAAGGGCTGGAAGAGCATATTTCTCCAAAACAGTTCCACTACCAGATGTTTAGAAAGAAGAAGGGAGGTATTGAGTATAGGAGTCAAGAAGTTATGATGCATCTCTATAGAACTCTGGTTAGGCCGCATTTAGACTATTGCGTGCATTTCTGGTCACCTCACTATAGGAAGGATGTCGAGCCTTTAGAGAGGGTGCAGAGGAAGTTTACTAGGATGCTGCCTGGATTAGAGGGCATGTGCTATCAGAAGGGGCTAGACAAACTTGGGCTCTTTTCTATTGAGCGGCGGAGGCTGAGGGGTGATCTGTAGTGTTATGGACTCAGTGAAAGTCCCTTTAAGATAGAGAGTGTGTGTGTATGTGTGTGTGGGGCGTGCTTACGTCAATAGAAGATAAAGGACGTAATGACGTTGTTGAAGAAGTAAGAAGAAGAAGAAGGAGAGAGAGAGAGAAGGGAGAGAGACACCAGCCTGCTTGTTGTCTCTATCGATGGATGAGAAACAATAACTGTGTTTGCCACTGAAATCCATGTATGGAAGTTGGAAGTAATCCGGTGGAGTTCACTTTGTTGCTGACCTGTAGAAGGAAACAGGTATTTGTGTGTGGACGACCACGGTTCGGATGCTTTTCGGGGTGAGGAAGTCACTACCAAGTAAACACTAAAGTGTCGTTTGGGTTCCATCGTGGAACATTTGGATTTCGTATGTACTCTCTCTATATTTTTCTACATCTACATCTTATCTTCAGACAACGGTGGTTGTTGAAGAAGCCCTTGCTCATGTTTCACCTTATGGCTTGCGGAACTGAACTTTAAGAACCATTCAGGAACTGGGAGTTTTGGACTTTGTCACACACACACACGACGAGTTTAGTTTTGGGGTTAACGTTCGAGGTTTAACATTTTTGAATTCTAACATACTAACATTTTTACTTTTATTTTACGTATTATCATAAGTAGTGATTAATAAAATAGTTTTTAACACTAAATCATGCTCAGTGTGTTTCTTTTGTTGCTGGTTCGTGACAGTAGGAAGTGTATAAAATTATGAGGGGCATAGATAGGGTGGACAAGCAATATCTTTTTCCCATTACTGAGTGATCCAATACCAGAAAGCATGCATTTAAGGTGAGGGGGGTAGGTTCAGAACAGACGAGAGCAGTACGTTTTTCACTCAGAGAGTGGTGGACGCCTGGAATGCATTGCCTGATAGGGTGGTGGAGGCAAATTCATTGGGGGCTTTTAAGAGGGGCTTGGATGGGCACATGAATGAGAGGAAAATGGAGGGTTATAGGCATTCTGCAGGTAGGAGTGATTAGCTATGTCGGCAAAACATTGTGGGCCGAAGGGCCTGTTCTGTGCTGTACTGTTCTATGTTCTATGTTCTAAGAAGTGAGGAAAGGCTTTTCAGAACAATTCAGTTTAAAGCATTGACCATTGTCTTGCAAAACCGGCATTATACTAATACTCCCACATTAAGTCGTGCAGCAAACATTTATTTTTAACTTGGATATATAGTTAGTTTTCATATTGCAGTATCTTTAGTATAGTCACAGCCTGAGCATTTACCACTACTTGTTACGGATTAACTAACTTTACTCTTGCCTCTAAATAAGAATATTTTGGGTTCAAGTCCCAATGAAAACAAATCTTTTTCTTCTTAAGCAGTCTCTTAGGTTTGAGGGTGAATTGCTTCCAACCCAGTTCTGTGACTTTTGAGGTGGCAGATTTTTACCATAGGTATGTCAAGAATTGCTTGATGGGGTGGTGTGGGATGCAAATCCAAGGTGATGCCAATCTTCAGCCATTTATACTGGGCTTCTGTGTGCTCCCGACAAAGGAACTCAAAGTTCTCAAATGCTCCTTCTACATCTTGAGCTGTTATGGGCCAAATATTCCCAAGGTCGATGGACCTGTTGCAATTTTTCAAGGAGACTTTGCAAACATCCTTGATCTTTTCCTCTGTCCATGTGATAAAGTCTTGCCGTAGGAAAGATTTGAATAGATTTATCCATTTCAGGTGTCTCATGCCAGGCATGCAAATAACATGTCCTGCTCAGCAGTGCAATTGAACCTCAATGCTGAGGATGTAACCCTGGATCAGGAAGCTGAACTTCGTATGCTTATTCTGCCAGCAGATTTGGAAAATTATGTGGGCACAATGTTGGAGGTAAGTCTCTGGTGCTTTGAGGTGCCTACAGTCGGCAGTGCATGTCTCAGGAGCGTACCAAAGGACAGAGCTTGAGCTTTGTGCTGGATTTGAGATCTTGATCTTCAAACATTCATTTCTACAGACAGCTAAAGTCTGTGCTAATTCTCCAAAGGTGATGGTGAATTTCATCATTGTTGTCTGCCTTCACTGAAAGGTAGCCCCAGAGACAGGGAAATTAATCCTCTTTTTCCAGGGTCTCATTATGGACCTTTATTGACAGGGGGCATTAAACTGCAGTGGGTGCAGGTTGGTAGAGGATTATGTTTTATGTTGAGTGTGATGCCCATCCACTTGTGTGCTTCAGAGAACAAGTCAACAATGTCGTGCAACTCAGTCTCCAAACATGTGCATACTCAAGTATCATCTCCATGCTGCAACTCGATGTCAGAGGCTGGAGTGAACTTGGTTCCAGAGTGGAAGTGATGGAGATTGTATAGTTTTCCATTTGTCAAAATATCTATTCTTGCACTGGAGGTCAGCACTGAAAGGATGCTAAAATTCTTAGCTTTTGCATAACGTTCCGACCAGGATAGGACCTAGGTCCTTACACTGACCGATAGTTAATGCATCTCACTCAATATTACTAAGTGAGATTAACAATTCATGATCACTTTGCTGCTGTAGGAAATTTGTGTGCAAACTTGCTGCTACCTTTCCTACATTACCAGGGTACAACACTTCACATTCACTGTAATGGGATGTGATAAGTAAGGTATAAATGTAGCTTCTTTTCCTTTCATAAGTACATCTGCCAAAGCACAAAATGTATTTGCACAGATGCTGACTAAAGCTTTGCAGGAATGAGTCCTAGAGTCATAGAGCAATACAGCGTGCAATACGGCCTTTCAGCCCAACTCGTCCATGCTGACCAAGATGCCCATTCAAGCTAGTCCCATTTGCTTGCATTTGGCCAATATCCCTCTAAACCCTTCCTATCCATACATAGAACATAGAACATGGCAGGACAGGAACAGGCCCTTCAGCCCATGATGTCTGCGTCAAACACAAAGCTGAATTAGATGAAATCTCTTCTGCCTGCACATGATCCACGTCCCTCCATTCCCTGCATATTCAAGTGTCTACCCAACAGCCTCTTAAATGCCACTATCGTATCTGCTTCCATCACCACTCACAGCAGCACGTTCCAGGCACCTACTATTCTCAGTATAAAAAAATCTTCCCCGCACACCTCCTTTAAACTTTCCCCCTCTCACTTTAAATGCATGTCCTCTAGTACTTCACATTTCTACCCTGGAAAAAAAGATTCAATCTGTCCACCTTATCTATGGCTCTCTTAATTTAATAAAATTCTATCAGTTCTCCTCTCAGCCGCCAACGCTTCAGGGAAAATGACACTAGTTCATCCAACCTCTCCTTATAGCTTTTACCCTTTAATCCAAGCAGCATCCTGGTAAACTTCTTCTGCACCCTTTCCAAAGCCTCCACATCCTTCCTGTAATGGGGTGACTAGAATTGCACACAATACTCTGCGTAGTCTGACCAAAGCTTTATGTAGCTACAACATGACTTCCTTACTCTTATACTCAATGAAGGCAAGCATGCAATATGCCTTTACAACTCTATCTACTTGCATGGTCACTTTCAGGGACCTATGGACTTGGACCCCAAGATCCCTCTGTATATCAGTGCTGTTAAGGGTCCTGCCATTAACTGTGTACTTTCCCCTTACATTTGACCTCCCAAAGTAAAACACCTCACACTTGCTTGGATTAAGCTCCATCTGCCATTTCTCCACCCAGATCTGTAACTGATCTATATTTTGCTGTATTGTTTGACAGCCCTCTACACTGTGCACAAATCTACCAAACATTGTGTCATCTGGAAACTTAGTAACCCACCCATTTACATTTTCATCCTAGTCATTTATATATATCACAAACAGAGGTCCCAGCACTGAATCCTGCAGAGCACTACTGGTCACGGACCTCCAAACAGAATAATACTCTTCCACCACTACCCACTGTCTTCTATGGGCAAGCCAATTCTGAACCCAAACTATCAAGTCACTGTGGATCCACGTACCTGTCCAAATGTCTTTTAAATGTTGTTATTGCACCTGCCTCAACCACTTCTTCTGGCAGCTCCTTCCATATACACACTACCCTCTGCGTGAAGAAGTTGTCACTCAGATCTCTTTTAAATCTTTTCCCCTCACTTTATAACTGTGCCCTCTGGTTTTGATTCCCTTTTCCTGGGAAAAAGGCTGTGCATTCACCCTATCGATGGCCCTCATAATTTTATGTACCTCCATAAGGTCACCTTCAGTCTCCTACGCTCCAAGGAATAAAGTCCCAGTCTATCCAACCTCTCCCTATATTTCAGGCCCTTGAGTCCTGGCAACATTCTCATAAATCTTCTTTGCACTCTTACCGGCTTAATAATGTCTTTCCTATAACAGGGTAATCAAAACTGCACACTATACACTAAGTGTGGCCTCACCAACATCTCGTACAACTGCAACATAATGTCCCAACTCTTATACTCAATGCCCTGACTGATGAAGGCCAGTGTGGTAAATGCATTCTTCAGTACCCTGTTCACCTGTGAAGGCACTTTCTGGGAACTATGTACTTGTACTCCTAGGTCCTTCTGTTCTACCACATACTCCAGGGCCCTACCGTTCACTGTGAAAGTCCTACCCTGATTTGACTTCCCAAAATGCAACATTGTGCACGAATCTGAAATGAAAACCATTTGCCATCTCTCGACCCACTTACCTAGCTGATCAAGATTGCCCTGAACCTTCTTCATTGTCTACGAAACCACGTATGAGAGATTTGTCCAAAACCCATTTTTGTATCCAATTGATTTATGACAAAAAATAAGTGTAATAAGTGAAAAAGTGATCATTACAGTTAGGGTTTGAATCTTTTGAAGTGTATGTCTAGAAAAAGGCAATGATTACCTTATAAAGGGGTGAATAGCTGAAGGAAAGGTAGGAGATGGGAGGGTTGGAACAAGACTGAATAAAACAAACATTTCGGACAGTAAATTGGAATTAAAATGTTTCTCTGTTCTTCTGAGGGAAGAGGCTTACTGATTAATCTGTTCAAGTGGAAGGGAATTCAGCAAATACACATAGAAGCAAAGCAGTCCAACATAACTAAAGGCAAGTGTGCAATAAAAGTAAAAATAAATACAAAGTAGTGCAGTGGTGGACAGTGATAATCCCAAAGGTTGCTAATGTATAAATATGCTGCTACTGATAAAGTGAATTATATGCAGCGACACGAAAAATGAAATAACATTATCAACGTGGTTTCAAGGCAGCTGTGTCAATACAGAGGCAATCAGCAATCCCTCTGCTTGGAGAAAGGGTTCAGTGCCCTGAACAAGTGAAATGATTGCTCACTGCCATTTCATGGAATGATGAATTAAGCCTTTTTTTAAGAGAATCTTGTTCTTAGAAAATGAACAATTTCATAAGTGAACTAACAACCCTGAGGAAAACCACTTAAATCTTCATTGCAGTCACATGACACTCAGCCCGAGGATCTGAATAAGGAATTAATGAAAGAAATTATCCTCTTGTTACACACAGAGAACCAAATGGGTAAATAGCAGGACCATAGAACATAGAACATAGCACAGGAACTGGCCCTTCAGCCCACAATGTCTGTGCTGAACATGATGTCAATTTAAACCAATCCCATCTGCCTGCACATAGTCTATATCCCTCCATTGCCTGCTTGTCCATATGCCTGTCTAAATGCCTCTTAAGCGTTGCTATCGTATCTGCTTCCAGGCACCTACCACTGTGTAAAAAACATGCCTCATAAATCTGCTTTAAACTTTCCTTCTCTCACCTGAAAGCTATGCCTTCTAATATTTGACATTTCCACCCTAGGGTAAAGACGCTATCTACTCTACTTATGTCTCTCATAATTTTGTAAACTTCTATCAGGCCACCCCTCAGCCTCCGATGCTCCAGAGAAAACAATCTAAATTTGTCCAACCTCTCCTTACAGCTAATACTCTCTAATCTAGGCAACATCCTGGTGAACCTCTTCTTCACCCTTTCCAAAGCCTCCACATTCTTCCTGTAATGAGGGTAACCAGAACTGCATGCAGAACTTCAAATGTGGCCTAACCAAAGTTTTATACAGCTGCAACGTGACTGTTATGGACTCAGTGAAAGTCCCTTTAAGATAGAGAGTGTGTGTGTATGTGTGTGTGGGGCGTGCTTACGTCAATAGAAGATAAAGGACGTAATGACGTTGTTGAAGAAGTCAGAAGAAGAAGAAGGAGAGAGAGAGAAGGGAGAGAGACACCAGCCTGATTGTTTTCTCTATCGATGGATGAGAAACAATAACTGTGTTTGCCACTGAAATCCATGTATGGAAGTTGGAAGTAATCCGGTGGAGTTCACTTTGTTGCTGACCTGTAGAAGGAAACAGGTATTTGTGTGTGGACGACCACGGTTCGGATGCTTTTCGGGGTGAGGAAGTCACTACTGAGTAAACACTGGAGTGTCGTTTGGGTTCCATCGTGGAACATTTGGATTTCGTATGTACTCTCTCTATATTTTTCTACATCTACATCTTATCTTCAGACAACGGTGGTTGTTGAAGAAGCCCTTGCTCATGTTTCACCTTATGGCTTGCGGAACTGAACTTTAAGAACCATTCAGGAACTGGGAGTTTTGGACTTTGTCACACACACACACGAAGAGTTTAGTTTTGGGGTTAACGTTCGAGGTTTAACATTTTTGAATTCTAACATACTAACATTTTTACTTTTATTTTACGTATTATCATAAGTAGTGATTAATAAAATAGTTTTTAACACTGAATCATGCTCAGTGTGTTTCTTTTGTTGCTGGTTTGTGACAGTGACTACCCAACTTTCATACTCAAAACCCCGACCAATGTAGACAAGTATGCCATTTCTCTTCTTTACCATAGAACACAATTCAGAAAAGTGAATAGGATGCTTCACCAATGGCAAAAAGGCAAGACGGGTTTTCTTTTAGTGAGCATATTATGGGACCTTTGGATATGTCAAAATAACTTAATGCAAAGGAAGCAATTCTTCAAACCAAATCAGAAGATGCTGGAAATACTCAGCAGATCAGGCAGCATCTACAGAGAGAGAAAAACAGAGTCAACGTTTCAGGGCAACAACCCTTCAGGTCAACAATCCTTCACCAACTTTTCAAAAGTTCAAAAATAAATGTGTTAAGTTGCAGAGGAAGAAGGAATGAGAGTGCAGATCAAAGTTGTCAAGGTAACCATTGCTTTAAATACCAGCAGATAAGGACTGAAATGCAAAGAAATAAAATTTAAAAATGAACTGAAATATCTGCAACAAGAGTGGAGAAAAATAGACTGGATGCCTGAAATTGTTGAATTTAGTCTTGAGTCCCAAAGGCTGCCATGTGCCCAGACAGAAGATAAAGTGCTGTTCTTCAAGCTTCAGTTGGGCTTCAGTGTGGAAGGTCAGAGGTTGATAGATCAGAGTGGGAATGGGATGAAGTACTAATGTTACAAGCAACCAGAAGTTCACAGCCACCCTTGTGGACTGAATGGAAATATTCTACAAAGTGAGTCGTCAATCTGCTTTTGGTTTCTCCAACGTAGAGGAGGCTACATAGTGAGAACCGAATGTAATTCACTAGAATCACCTGAAAGTACAATTTGGGTCCTTGGATGGTGGGAAGGGTAAAAAAGCAAGTGTTACATCTCCTGTGGCTTCATGGGGAAGTGTCAAAAGAAGGGAAGTAGTTTGTGGAAGTGGAGGAAGCTGGAGGTGGTTGATAGGTAGTGGAGGGGGGAGGGGTTTAAAGTCGGATACATTGGGATGGTTGGCAAAGGCCTGGTCAAGGTTGCAAGTGAGCTACTGCCCAATTGAAGGGTCCCAAGGAAGGCCCACAGGTAAGTCTTTAATCTGCACCGAATTCCATTGCCTCCAATCTGGTCATATTGGTCCTCTTTGAGTATCACTGAAGTTGCCATCAATTCTTTCATGAAGGCCTATGTCTGCATGGATGGCCCCACTCACTTCACAGACCACAAATGCACAATTTAACATCCTGGAAGTACTGTTCAAATGTGTTACACTCCCTTCCTTGACACTGAAAATATCCTGGTGCCTTCACGCCTTAGCACATCAAACACACAGAGAACCTAAAAGGAAATTCACAAAATTAGAATTACCAGTTTTCATCACACACTTAATTACAAGATAAAATTCTACTGTGTTGCACAGATAAAGTTAAACTACTCAATAGTATTACTGGGCCATAATATTTATTAACTCAGGAAGTGATTAAGGACCAGAATGGGTTGCTGTGGTATGACATCAGAACTGTTGAAATGAAAGTCTCAGCACTGTCAGGGGAGAGAGTACAACTGATATTCTGAGAAGATCATATCAAGTGGACCAAATTGCTTTCTTAATCTGAATCAACCATGCAGTCCGATAACTAATGAGGTGGGAATAAATTGATTAAGGTGAGAGAGACATCAGGAATGCTCAAATAAGCTTAATGATAAAATAAAAAGGTATTTAAAAATAAAGAATAAACAGAGAGCTTAAAAGCCTTATCTATCTGAAAAAATGGGTTTGCAAAGTCCAGCACCTAGATAAGGTGTTGAACAAAGGCTGTTTGTTTCCCCTAATGCAAAGGAGGTTGAGGGGGGATCTGGTAGAGGTATACAAAATTACATAGGGAATAGATATGGTAGATAGTAGGAAAATTTTCTACATAGCAGGGGTATCTAAAACTGGAGGGCATAGGGTTAACATAAGGGGAAGGAGGTACAGAAGGGACCTGAAAAAGAACTCTTTCACTCAGAGGCTGGTTGGAATCTGGAATGCACAACCTGAAAGGATGGTGGAAGCAAATATTCCCACAACATTTAAGAAGACAGGTATTTGAATTGTCAACACATAGAGAGTATGGGCCAAATGCTGGTAAATGGGATTAATATAGATACTGTAGATATTTGATGGTTGGAATAGTGGACCAAAGATCCTGTTTCTGTGCTTTCTGACTCTATGGCTCCTGATGGATTGGTAGTATATTCTGGACAATGAGTATAATATTCTGAACAACGATGAAGAAAGTTAAAATCTTTAACAATCTTTAAAAGGTGTTTAAAATCATATCCATCAGGATATGACCAGATAGGAGAAATTTGGTACTGGAAATATGACCAGAGAAAGAGTTCATGTCATTGCTAGTTTTCTGAAAATGATTTCCTGCAGAATAATCTGAGTTTCCTGCCATTCCTGCTGGTCAGGGTACAAATAGGAAGAAAGATCTGAAATGAAAACTGAAAATGGTGAAGAGGTTCAGCAAGTCAGGCAGCATCTGAGTTAGAAACCAAATAAACATTTTAGGTTGATGACCATTCATCAGAGCTCTGCTGAGTTCAGGTGAATCATTCAAGTGAGAACCAGGATACAATACATAAAGTAAGCTGAGAAGAGAAGTGAAGAGGAACATAAAGCTGGTAAAGAGAGAATTTGAGAATAGAATGTCTGTTAACATAAATGGGAAACTAAAAATCTTTTATAGCTGTACAAGTGGTAATTGGGTAATAAGAGTTGGGATGGGACCTATTAGGGACATAGATGAAAATGTATGCTTAGTGGTATAGGCATAAATAAAATACTTTGTATTAAAGAAAGAGGATAAAAGCAAAAGGGGAGGTGGTAGAGGTAATGGATCAGCGAGATTAATGCAATAATCATCCCTAGGGAGGATCCAGAAGATTAGAAAGGGGAAAATGTAACACCACTTGTTCAAGAAAAAGAGTAAGGACATTCCTAATAACTACAACTAGTCCATTTAACGTCAGTGATAGGTAAGTTTTTCAGAACAATAATCAGGAAAATTACTGTCTCTCAGAAAATTTGAAGTTATTTAAAGAGAGCCAGCAAGGATTGGTAAAATACATATCATGTTTGACTAATCCATATTTTTTGTTGAAGTGACAGGTGAAGAGAACGAAGGAATATTGACGTTTTTTAAGAAAATCTTTGACAAGGAACCACATAAAAGTCTGGTTAACAAAATTAAGGCTTGTGAAATAGGAGAATCAGTGACAGCTTGGATAGCAAATTGGCTTAAGGACAGAAAACAGTGAGTGATGGTAAATGACAAATTGGAGAAAGGTACAGATTGATGTTTCCCAAGGGTTTTTCTTTATATATATAAATGACTTAGATATTGGAATACAGAGTAATGTTTCAAAATTTACTGTTGATGGAGGTAAACAGTGAGGATAATACCTATCAACTTAACATGACATAGCAGTATAGTCAGCAAAGTGGCAGATGGAATTTAATACAGAAAAATATGAGGTGATACATGTTTGCAGAGGGGGGAAATTAATATATGCAGAGGGACACAGTTCAAAATAATGTGCAGGAGCAAAGGGAACTGGGCTTTCATGAGCATGGATCACAGAGTAAAGCACAGAAACAGGCCCTTCAGTCCATCACGTCCCAGCTGGTCTTTGAAAATAGTGGGACAGATTATAGAGTAGTTAGCAAAGCATATGGAATCTTGGGCTTCATAAATAGGGATATTGAATCCAAAAGCAGAGAAGTTATGCTGAATCTTTAAAAAGCACTGGTTAGGAAAGAAGTAGAAAACTGCATCCGTTTCTCGTCACCACACTTGAGAGGGTGCAGAGAAGGGTTACTAGAATGGTTCTAGAGATGAGGTATTTCAGTTACTGGATTGGTTAGAGAAGTTGGGATAGCCCTCCTTGAAGACAAGAATGTTGAAAGGAAATTTCATAGAAATATATAAAATTATGACATGTTTAGATAAGGTGGACAAAGAAAAGCCATTCTCATCAGTTGATGGTATGAGGAGTTGGGGACACAGATTTAAGGAACACAGGGAGGATTTGAATAAGGAACTTTTTTTTCAGGAAATGACCTGGAATTTGGTAATAACCTGGAATTTGCTGTCTACAAGTCTGGTAGAAGTGGAGGTGATCAATAATTTCAAAAGAAAATCATGAAGTAGGAAAACGGGACTGTCTGGATTGCTTTCCTGATAGCTGGCATAGACGTTATGGGTCGAATGACCTCCTTCTGCACCATAATAACTATGATTCTAAGACTTCTTATACAATCTGAATACTGAAAACAAAAGCTCAGCCAAAAATTGTTCATAGATCATTCCATGGACCCAGAATACAGGTCAGTGCATTACTCTGATAAGAAAGAATTTCCAGATTTAATTTTCAGACCGTGCAGAGATTGTCTTTTCCTAGTTCCACACTAGGTCCCAGAATGCTTTAGTAAGCAAATCTCTAGCAATTTGGCACAAATCCCTGGCATTTGGCAAGGACCCAATATCCATTCTGCAGATATTCCCTTTCCTGCAAATAAAAAGAAACCTACCATGTCCCAGTACTCAATGTAAAGGTATTCACCATCGCAAACTTGGAAAAAAGTAGACAAGATCCCTCGATCTTATTAGATCTCTTCCTAATGTGCCCCCATAATATCATTAGATCCGTGGCAGAAACCCTGCTTGTTCCTGGAAATACATTTCCAACTAAGTTATTATAGTGCAAAAGAAGAAAATGCAAGGAAATTCTGCACATAAAAAGTATAAAATATATTCTTAATGTACAGTTTGAGGTATGCAATTGTTTTGTCAAAGAGGTCAACTGGTGACCTCATGAGATTTCTAGCTCTGCCTGATTTCCAGATCTGACAGAGAGCTTGATCATAGCCTGACTTTCCCATTAATAACAAGCCAACGTGGAGCATTCAACACAGTCGTGAGCAGGTTTTCAACACCAAAACTATAATAAATCTTCTGATTTCATAACACAGAAGGACATCATTGAGCCTGTGCTGACTTTTGGAAATGCAATCCAATTAATCCCACTCTATGCTCTTTCCCTATATTCCTACAAATTTTTCTTTATCAATTATATATGCAATAGTTTTGGAGATACAATCTACATCCTATCTAATGGCATCGAAAAATCTCCTCTCTGGCTATTTTGCAAATTATGCAATATGTGTAACTAGAAATTAGCAGCCTTCCTTTTTCACTTACTCTATCAAAAACTTTCAGAATTTTGAACATCTCTATGAAATAATCTCCCCTGAAACAAGTTATGAAATAAGCTCCCCTTAACATTATCACCTCCAATGGCAAAAGTCCTAGTTTCGATTGTCTAATTAATTAACTAAAGTCTTTCATCCCTGTTATTATTTTAGTAAATCTCCTCTGGGCTCTCTCGATGGTCTTACCATCTTTCCTAGAGTTCTGAAGAAAAATGGATGCAATTTACTTATCAAATTACTTACATGGTATAACTTCATAAGTAAAAGCTGAAAATATTGCAAGTACTCAGCAGGCCGGGTGAAGATTCAAGAAGACAGAATCAAAGTTAACATTTATTCAGAATAGACTTTTCTGTTGACATAAAATTCTAGATGTGTTTCTCTCTCCACAAATAATAAGACCATAAGACATAGGAGCAAAATTAGGCCATTCGGCCTGTCGAGTCTGCTCCGCCATTCAGTCATGACTGATTTATTTTTCCCTCTCAACCCCATTCTCCTGCCTTCTCCCCATAACCTTTGATGTCCTTAGTAATCAAGAACATGTCAACCTCCACTTTAAATATACCCAATGACTTGGTCTCCACAGCTGTCTGCTGCAATGAATTCCACAGATTCACCACCCTCTGGCTAAAGAAATTCCTCCTCATCTCTGTTCTAAAGGGATATCCTTCTATGCTGAGGCTGTTCCCTCTGGTCCTAGATTCTGCCACTACTGGAAACATTCTCTTCACGTCCACTATGTCCAGGCCTTTCAATATTCGGTAGGTTTCAATGAGATTCCCCCTCATCCTTCTAAACTCCAGTGAGTACAGGCCCAGAGCCATCAAACACTCCTCATACGTTAATCCTTTCATTCCCGGGATCATTCTTGTAAATCTCCTCTAGACTCTCTCCAATGCCAGCACATCCTTCCTTAGATATGGGGCCCAAAACTGCTCACAATACTCCAAATGTGGTCTGACCAATGCCTTATAAAGCCTCAGCATTAAATCCTTGATTTTATATTCTAGTCCTCACAAAATGAATGCTAACATTGCATTTGCCTTCCTTACTACCGACTCTACCTGCAAGTTAACCTTTAGGGAATTCTTCACTAGGACTCCCAAGTCCCTTTGCACCTCCAATTTCTGAATTCACTCCTCATTTAGAAAATAGTTTATGCCTTTATTCCTTATACCAAAGTGCATGACCATATACTTCCCTACGCTGTATTCCATCTGCCACTTCCTTGCCCATTCTCCCAACCTGCCCAAGTCCTTCTGCAGACTCCCTGCTTCCTCAACACTACCTGCCCCTCCACCTATCTTTGTATCATCCGCAAACTTGGCCACAAAGCCATCAATTCTGTCATCCTGACCATGCCTGCTGTGCATTTCCAGCAATATCTGTTCTTATTTTGGATTTCCAGCACCATCAGTATTCGTATGAGGAGCATAACTTCCATGCCTCAGTAGTACATATTTCTATTTATAAACTCAAGGATCCTAAATGATTTCTAATAGCCTTATTCTACCAAGTTCAAAGATTTGTCCATGTGTACCTCCAGTTTATTTTTGCATCATCGTTATGAAGATATTATTTACTTACAGTATATCGCTTCTCTTTATTTTCCATCCCAAGTTAAATCAATTCATACTTCTTTATTTGCATCTGCTGTTTCATTACCGTCTCCTCCTGAAGGCTTTTATTACCCTCATCTCTATTAAATGCATTCCCAAGGCTTGTGTCATTTGCAAACTTTATAACTTTGCCCTGTATATGCAAATCCAGATCCACTTGTGCAGCAAACTCACACAGCTTATTACATTTCATGTTCTAATATTAAGTCACCTGAATAGATTCTGAGGCTCATGGCATAAGTTTAGGGTTTTTAAGTGGTAAGAGAAAGGATTAAGTTATTCTAAAAATGTTAGTTGTTATGAGGAAGTTACATTCATTGGATTAAGGACCAAGCATTTTGAAAAGTTTGTCTAGATTAGGCAATGCGTCTTAGTTGATAGCCAGTTCCACTCTGGATTTGGTAAATTCTATTCCACTTGCAAAGCACAAAGGGAGAATTAAGGTAATAATAATTATTGCAAATTGAATCAAGTAAGTGGTTCCATTTTATGTATGGCATATCTTTACTTTGACTGACTCAGTAATAAAATCATCCATTGAT
Organism: Pristis pectinata; assembly: GCF_009764475.1. Classification (NCBI taxonomy): domain Eukaryota; kingdom Metazoa; phylum Chordata; class Chondrichthyes; order Rhinopristiformes; family Pristidae; genus Pristis; species Pristis pectinata. The sequence goes on from NC_067413.1 coordinate 25,213,766, forward strand.
AATGCGGATGTTTATGCTCATCCCCTGACAAGAAATAAAATCTCAGTATTCAAACCAACATATTCTGTCAGGGTAAGTGCAGAGACATAGAGAGAGGTAAAAAATGAGTGCTGAAACCCTGGAGGTTGATAAAATCCAACCTTTTCAAAGTTCAACACATTTTTGCTCGAGGATTGTCAATTGAAGTGCACAAACGTAAATCCTTCACTTTATTAACAACTGTGTGAAGTAGAAGGTGAGCCCGGGAGTAGCTCCATGAAAAACTGGAACCAAAATAATACGGAGGAAAGAATTGAAAAAGACAACATATGTCTTTCATGAACTTAGAAGATTTCAAACGACTACACAAGTAGCAACATACTTTTGAAGTGTAATTGCAATTGTAACTTAGAGAAACAGAGTAGCAAATCTGAACAAGACATGGTCCTATAAACATCAATGAGATAATAGTCATGTAAACTGCCTTTGCAATGTTAAATAAGGGAAATCAATTCCTTTGTTTTTTTTCATCTTTTGCATTTACCTAGGGGGGAAATATGCTAACTTTGAAAGGGAATATTTTCTCATATTTTGTTGCTTAATCATGGTGTTAACACATAACAGTCAACTTCTTCCTGAAAGGCATCCATGGAGAAGAAATTTAGCTGATGTTCACCTGCCTGTTTTACAATGATACTGAAGACAAATCTCTACTGTCCATTCGAATCATTTACCCAACCAAAATAAAGAATACCAGCCAAAATTCAAGTAGACAGAGCTTGTCCAAAGAAAAGATGTGTTCAAGTATAGTTAGGAAGTGGGAAGCTATTAACATGTCAACTTGACTCTTCCAAAATTGCACTCTCTGTAGGCTGTAAATGAATATTTAGTGCAGCATTCAGGAAAAGCTGCAATGTTAGTTGTTCTCCTCCTCTAGATTAATGTCCTATCTGATGGTGTAGCAGGATGTCAAAGATCTTACATCAGTATTTAAAGAAAAACAGAGAGTACTCCCAGGCCAACACTTATCATTCCAATGTCATTACAAAATGCAGATTTACTCTTTATTCAATGTTGCCTCTGGGGTGTTACTGATGCAAAATTACTGCCATGTTTGCCCATGTGTTGTGATTCATTGTGTTAATAACTCTGAGATGTTTTGCCATGATAAAGCTCAGCAAGTATTATTATTTCATAGTTGAAAACAGTTAGCTCTAGAGCCCAACAGAAAGGACATAAATCTGAGATTTGCCACAATTCATTATAAGAACTCCAATCATTCAGGGAATTGACATCTTAATTGTGCTAAATGTAATCTTACAACATTTGAAGACACACTGAAAAATCTGTTGTTAGAAGAAAAATGAGAAGCTTTTGTTTGACAGAATTATCCAGAAGTCTTCTGTCATAATAAAAAATGAAAGCCTGTACCTCATAGATAAGCCTACTTCTCACCGAGAAATGCTTTTTTTAGAGCTTTGCACTATACAATACAGTTTTTTTTTAAAGCAGACTGTCCTGACAAATTCTAAGATATACTGTAGACACAAGAGACTGCAGATGCTAGAATCTGGAGCAACCATCAGAATTGGTCCAAGTGAATTTGAGGGCAGGGTGAAAGTTAGTAGTGAAGAATTTGTTCCAAATTCTAAGATGTAATCTGTGCACTAGAAATCTGAACTTTAAACCAATTTCAACCTTTTTCTATTTACTGATCTGAAATGATCCACCTGAAGGCTGAAAGCAAAATTCACAGGGAAATTTCAAAAAGCAATTAGATACATACTTGCAACAAACAGCTACCTAGGGTCCTTTTCTCCCATCTTAGTTTTTTTCCAGTTCAGTTATGCTTTTCTTTACCCTTGTTAAAGCAGTTCAAATTTTTTTTTAAATAATGACTATTATGCATCACGTAGCAATGGGTTAAATATACCCATGAAGATTTTTTTTTGAGAAATCATAAACACAATTGTGGGGAGGAGAGTGGGAGTTTGGCATAGGAAGTGATCATTTTGCTTTCATGTCTTTGTTCTCTTCCCCTGGAGAAAACAGCAATGTTGTGGAAAAAATTTGCAGGCTGATTATCATAGTCATTACTATCTTCAACCAGCAGTGGATATTGAGGCTAAGTGCTGCTGGGGGAAATTTTAGTCACTTGCAGCAGGTTTAGTGAACTTCCACAACCCCATACAAAAAGGAGAAACCTATTCACATGAGAAATGAGAATCTTTTAGATGCCAACCCAAATTTTGGAGCCAGATTTCTGGCAAAATTTCAGGAATATTTGGAGTGAAATTTGTTCCCTGTTACTTCTAGTTCATTGGAAGGAATATTACAATTCAAAAAAACCCTTATTCCTCCTTATTCCAAAAGAAACATTATATATTCTCAATGAAAGTTTAGTTTATTCTCCTGTGTTTACAGTTTAATGATATATTATATTAACTGTAGTAAGGTCTGCAAAGAAAAATAACTCCTTCCCCATCCCAGCCCAGCCCCAAACTTACAGATGGGCTTCCAGGTGGCAGCAGCTCCAAAACTCAGGTTAGTGGAATTTTTCCATTCAGTTCAAGCAGACTGAAGTAAAAGAATATGCTAATCCCTCTCTTGTCACCAGTGTGTAACTCAAGTGAATCCCCAACATTATTCTTGGAGAAAGCAGTTTTACAACTACTGATGTGAGGGCTTTAGACAAAAACAAAAGGTCATCAGCTTGTTGAAGTTGTAAAGCCAGCCTAAGGGATTTGACTTCACGTTTGAAGAGCTTGTGCTCATTTCCTATTGAAATCCTTCACTGGTCAATTGGGCAAGTACATATATAGGTGGAAATTGGAGAAATTTTTGCACATATATGCATGAATCAAGAATAAATAGATTTTGTACAGGTTTTGAAGAGTTTGTGCTCATTTCTTATTGAAATCCTCCACTGGAAAATTGGACTGGGCATTTTACTACTGCAACTCAGCTTAATACTGATTTGATAACACCGTCATATTTCCTGCTTATGATAACGTCGTCTGCATGTGTAGTACCTAACTGTTTATTGGCAGAATTTGGAACAAACTTTATTTGGATGGAATCCTGAATAGACTGTTGAAACTATTTAGCAGAATGCCTCATTAACAGGTACCAAGATCTTGCATGGCTGGGAGTGAGAGGAGACCTCCCTGTCAGATCCTTCCTGCAAGGTCGGAGCCTCATTCCCAATGCACACTGCTATCAAGGTGACTGCAGTGCGGAGATGTTCACCCACCTCTTTATGGATTGTGCATTTGCCAGGAAGGTCAAGAAAAAGGGTGCAAGGGTCCTTCTCGAGGTTCATCCCGAGCAGCTGTGTAACAGAGTATTTTCTGATTTATTGTCTGTTCCCAGGGCTGGACACTGAGACAAATATCAGCTGCTGCTAGAAGATCATCAACTCGATGAAAAGATGCACCTTGGTCTGCTCAACCCTCATTGGTCATCCAGTTTAATGAGATGTCAGCAAGTGAAATTTTGCCCACTAGTGCATTCCAGACGGCAGCGGTATGTGCTGGAGAACACACTGAAGCTCTGTGTGGAAGGACCATGGTCTAAGGTCCTTCTGCCACTAGATGTTGAGGGTTTGGGTCCTTTTGTAACAGCCTCTCAAACACTTCATGGGTGTATTGTTGTAAGACAAACATGAGTGTATGATAAATAGAATGTATTGATTTGATGGCTCAATGAATGTAAAGAAAGACATATACTGATTGTATTTCCTGTATATATTTTTCACGAATAAAGTTTACTTTTGAAATGAAAAAGTTTCAGAATTTATGACTTTTATAACTCTCAACTCAATGAGAAGTACATCCATCAACAGTACTGAACTCTGCATGGTGCAGAGATGGTGTAGTGGTTAGGTTTCCAGGCTAATAATCCAGAAACCTGGCCAACAATCCAGAAACTACGTGACCATGGCAGATCTAGAACATAAATTCAGAAAATAAATTGGGATTTAAAACAAAAATAAATCATTAGCAATAATGACCTCAAAACTACTAGATTCTTGCAAAAACCTATCAGCTTCACTAATGTTCTTCAGGTCGATCTTTCAGTGATAGCCTCAGACAGATCTGATAGCTCAAAATTTGCATTTAAGGAGCAGCAGAAGAGTACACCAACACAAGCTAGCACATTCCTCAATCTATCATTAATATCAATGAGGAATGTAGAATGGCATGCCAGCCGTAGTGATAGAGGCATAGAGTCATAGGCTTATATAGCATGGAAACAGGCCCTTCAGCCCGACTCTACCTCAGCCCAACTACCTGAGCTAGTTCCATTTGCCTGCATTTGGTCCATGTATCCTGTTGACCTTTCCTACTCATATACTGGTCCAAATTTTTTAAACATTGTAATTGTATCTGCTTAGTAGCAGACGTTCCTAAAAATGCCAACCCAGGACTACGTGCATGCTGAACAGGGAAAAACAATGTACATAGCCAGGTGCTCTCACAATCAACAGGTCAGATCAAAACCCTTACATCAGAACTGGCCTGTTCAGACACAAATATGAAAGGCTATTCATCTGATATTGCTGAATTCAGTATTGGATCCTGAAGCCCATAAATTACATTGTTGGGACATAAGATGCTATTCCTCAAACTTATGTTAAGCTTCATTGGAACCATGTAAGAGGCCAAAGCCAGAGAGTTCAGAGTGAGTGGGATGGAGAACTAAAATGATAGGCCTCTCCTTCGGAGATACCTTTTTTATAGGTACCCCATCAGGAGAAATATTTTCACTGTATTTATCTTGTCAAGCCTCTTCAGTATCTAAATGTTTTATGGTCATTCTTCTCGAGAGTATTGGTCCAAGCTACTCAACCATTCCTCATCAACCATTTTAGTGAAACTTCTCTGGACTACTTCTAAAGCAAAGAAATCTTCCTAAAATAAGGATAACTGTGTGTGGTAGTCCAGTTGCAGTCTCCTCCAAATCCATGCAGTTATAACAAGACTTCCACACTTCCAAACCTTCTCCCTCTTGTAATGAAGATCAACATTTCTAATTACTTGATGTACAGAAGGAGGTACTCACCCATCAATCCCATGGAATATCCCTGTATCCAAGGTCTTGACAGCTACTGAATTTCAAAATAGCATGCTCTTATAGCATTGATGAATTTCTAGGCTAGCCTAGAAAAAATGTTAAACTTTTAAAATGTTGAAGGGAATTACAGACTGGTGAGTCTCACGTCTGTGGTGGGTAAGCTGTTAGAAAGGATTCTAAGGGATAGGATCTATGAACACCTAGAGAATCATGGACTGATTAGGGACAGCCAGCATGGCTTTGTGAAGGGAAGATCTTGCCTCACAAGCCTGATAGGGTTCTTTGAGGAGGTGACGAGGAAGATTGATGACAGTAGTGCAGTGGATGTGGTCTATATGGATTTTAGTAAGGCGTTTGATAAGGTTCCTCATGGTAGGCTTCTTCAGAAGGTCAGAGGCCAAGGGATCCAGGGAAGCTTGGCTGTGTGGATTAGGAATTGGCTTGCCTGTAGAAAGCACTGGGTTGTGGTGGAAGGAGTGCCCTCAGATTGGAGGGCTGTGACTAGTGGTGTCCCACAGGGATCAGTTCTGGGACCTCTACTTTTTGTGATATTTATAGATGACTTAGATGAGGGGGTGGAAGGCTGGGTTAGTAAGTCTGCGGACGACACTAAGATTGGCGGTGTTGTGGATAGAGTGGAGGGCTGTCGGAACTTACAGAGGGATATTGATAGGATGCAGAGCTGGGCTAACAAGTGGCAGATGGAGTTCAATCCGGAGAAGTGGGAGGTGGAACACTTTGGAAGGACAAACTCCAGGGCAGAGTACAAGGTAAATGACAAGGTACTTGGCAGTGTAGAGGAGCAGAGGGATCTGGGGGTTCATATTCACAGTTCCCTGAAAGTTGCCTCACAGGTGGATAGAGCAGTTAAGAAGGCCTATGGGATGTTAGCTTTCATAAGTCGCAGGATTGAGTTTAAGAGCCGCGAAGTGATGATGCAGCTTTACAAAACTCTGGTTAGACCACACTTAGAGTACTGTGTTCAGTTCTGGTCGCCGCATTATAGGAAGGATGTAGAGGCATTGGAGAGGGTGCAGAGGAGATTTACCAGGATGCTGCCTGGATTAGAGCATATGGAATATGAGGAGAGGCTTAAGGTGCTAGGGCTTTATTCACTGGAAAGGAGGAGGATGAGAGGAGACATGATAGAGGTATTTAAAATATTGAGAGGAATAGCTAGAGTAGAGAGTCAGCTCCTCCTTTCCAGGGCACTAATGCTCAAGACAAGAGGGCATGGCTTTAAGGTTATGGGTGGGAGGTTCGGGAGAGATGTCAGGGGGAGGTTTTTCACCCAGAGAGTGGTTGGTGCATGGAATGCGCTGCCTGGGGTGGTGGTGGAGGCAGATACATTGGACAGGTTCAAGAGTTTGTTGGATAGGCATATGGACGAATGTGAGATAGAGGGATATGCGGGAGGAAAGGGTTAGATCGTGTGAGGGTGGTTTGATGGACAGCACAACATGGTGGGCCAAAGGGCCTGTTTTGTGCTGTATGGTTCTATGGTTCTATGGTTTCATTCAGAAGCTACTAAAAGATTTTATGTCATCCATTGCTTTAGCTGTTGAAAAGAATAATATGATAGGGAAATGTCTCATTAACTTTTCCATTAGATGATATCAACATGATTTTTTATTTATATTCATATATTTTGTGTGACTTGCTGCAGAAATTTAATGAGACCTAATTCACAATGCTCATTATGATAAATGTACTTAGAACTGAAGGTTCTAAGTGCATTTGGTATCTATGCTTTTAGCTGACGCTATCTTAAATAGGTCTGATTTTAATTGCACTTATTTTGACAATTAACGGTACTGATGACTAATATTTTATTGCTGCCAATGACTATTGATGCTTGTTTTGTATTACATTATTTTTAGGGTTTTTAATGATAGGAACACGGGGAATATCTCAGAGGATCTATCTTGGGCCCAACACATTGATGCAATCACGAAGAAGGCATGCCAGCAGCTCTACTTCATTAGGAGTTTGAGGAGATTTGTTTACTAAAGACTCTTGCAAATTTCTACAGCTGTATGGTGGAGAGCATTCTGACTGGTTGCATCACCTCCTGATATGGAGGCTCAAATGTGCAGGATCAAAAGAGGCTGCAGAGGGTTGTAGACTCAGCCAGCTCCATCACGGGCACCACCCTCCCCGCCATCAAGGACATCTTCAAGAGGTGGTGCCTCAAGAAGGCAGCATCCGTCATTAAGGACCCTCACCGCCTGGGACATGCCCTCTTCACATTACTACCATCAGGAAGGAGATACAGGAGCCTGAAGACCACACTTAATGTTTCAGGAACAGCTTCTTCCCCTCCACCATCAGATTTCTGAACAGTCCATGAACCCATGAACACTACCTCATTATTCCTCTTTTGCACTATTTATTTATTTTTGCAACTTATAGTAATTTTTACGTCTTTATGTCTTGCACTGTACTGCTGCCGCAAAACAACAAATTTCATGACATCTGTCAGTGACAATAAAACCTGATTCTGATTCTGAAAGAGTAGCCATGCAGTTCCTTGAGCATTTTTGTTATTCAATGAGATCATGTTGATCCATATCCTAATTCTATTCACCAGCATTCATAGCCACAATTATAAAAGCTAACGTTCCAATTAACCTGTTGATTTCTGTACCTGATTACTAAATTTTAGTTATCTATTTGTAGACCTCTATGTCTCTTTGGACCATCATATCTAGCCTTTCAACATTCAGTATGAGCTGGATTATCCCACATTCACATGCTTTACAATGTATTTGCCCCAGTTTGGGCCATTTTTATTAAAACCTCTTTATAACCTTGTATTCTCATCTACATTACTTAACATGCATGATTTTTGTGTCATTCTGCAAACATGGCTAAATGATTTCTATATAGCTATATAAGGCATTAAGAAATACAGTGTATGGACATTGTCCCGTTGAAGTTCCTGAAAGGCTGCATTAGTCACTTCCTTACAATTCAAATGTGCACTTATTATTTCCATTTACTCCCATCACCGTCAGCCTTAACTAGGCCAATAATCTGCCTTCAATTCTATGACCTTTGTTTTTCACTACCAGTTTCTTATGTGCAACCTTCTAGAATGTACTTTGGAAATTTATATTAGGCACATCCATGAATAATCTCCTATCCAATATTCATCTAAAAGTTCAATTACCTTTTCTAAACTAGACTTGTTCCCTCTAATCAGTATAAATTTCTGTAGGTACTCAGTCATTTTATCTTTAATTGTAGGTTCCAATTAACTTTCCATTAATAGATGTTAAATCAACTGTTCTAACATTTCCTGGTTTCTCTTCCTCTCACCTTCCTTAATGGACATGCATTCACAGTTTACCACTATAATGGGACAATTAAGATAGATCCTTTCATAAAAAATATATGGTTGTAGGCAGTATAGCTGCAGTACAGTGGCTGATGTCAGACCAGGTTTGACATTTCCTCCTATATGCTTCCCTCACTGGTCATTGTTTCCTCCTCCCCTTACCTCCCCACACCATCATCATAGCTAACTGAGTTTCCCAAGGCCTCAAGAATTTTGTGGAAATGATTGTCAAGGCTCAATTTCCAGACAGGTTTGACTGATTTATTTGAGCACATTCTAATTTTGACATTTATTTTGTACCTGTTTCTGCTGCTGTTCTAATTTCCTGGCACTAACACAAAAGTGTCTCTAAATCCCCAAATAAATAAAATATTGTTGGAAATGAATAATCATCTGAAAGCTTATACAGTGGAAAATGTGGCAGGTGAGATCACACAAAAAAATATATATACAGTATATGGCAGTCAATAAACCATGCAGGTAAATAAAATGGCCATTTCACTATCAAATGCCAACTCTAGATAACAAAATATTTTGTAACTTTTATTGCAAAGTTATAATGTGATTTTTTTTTATTTTTAATTAGGTTGAGAAAGTGGAGGATCAAAAACTTTGGTGCAAGGCACCAGTTAAAGGTAAAAAATTTAAGACAGTGTGCAAAAGAAACAATTCAGCAGAGATCATGTCATCGGTTAAGATTGTCAAAATATGTGAGGAAAATGTGAACAGAGGGAACAAAGATGAAGCTTGGAATTAGGATCACTACTCACATGGAGAATAAACACCAGTACAGGTTGCTTGACTCAGAAAGCCTGTTGTGTAATTTTTACGTAAATCCACACACAACTGAAAATAGAAGGGGACTAGACAGTAAATCTTTCCATTGCACAGGAAGGGAGTCTTAGGAAGAGATTAAGGTTAAAAAATTCTCCCGTTAACAAAAGAGTGCAGCTTTGATCGCTGCTGAGGTGATCAAATATGTGATGCCTGATAACAATAATAAGTAAGTAATGTTATTTGTTGGTATCTGCCTGTTAATTATATTCTGCTGCCCCTTTCTTTAGGCTGGCCCATTTTAGAAGTTTTTTCGTGGACAATAAGAGAAAGTTGCAACATATTTTCATAATATTTTTGGCTAAACATCTGTGCTGTTAATAATTCTGAAAGGTAATGCTAGTTTTGGATTCAAATACTTCTCCAATCAATTGAAAGCTCACTCAGCCACGAAGGGCATTAAGACTTATTGATGTGGAACCACCACAACTTGCATACAATATCTACAAAAGTAGGAGTGGTACTGTTGAAGCTTCGCTTAAATTTGAGGAAGTTTGGAGTCCATTTATTCAGTATTTCCATATGATATAACCATACCTTTTTCGAATCCCTTTCAATAACCTTTGAATATAGAGGAGCGGAGCTAACGACGTAATAGTGTTTTTTTTTAACCGAAGAAATATCAGTCCCGCTTTTTTTTTGAAGTTTTTGGTTTACTTTTGTTTATTATTATTTTTTCTAATTTGGGGGGTTCTCTTTTCATATAACTAAATTTCTTTTCAAATTCTTTTGTATCATGCTCACTTAGTAAGAGATTGGGAGGTTCATCTCTCTCCCAAGAGAGTGGGAGGTTTCATTGAATCATTTTCAAAACAAAATCAGTCACTGAGTCGCACTTAAGAAACTTATTGCATTCTTCTCAGTTTCAAAGCCATTACTAATTCTCCATCTTTTGTTTCCCTGCCACAATGTCAGGCTTGAATCCCTCTTGGACAAACCTGTAGTCTCACCAAGCTTCTCTAATTACATCCCTGGAAAACACCAGGTGTTAAGCATACAACTTTTTAAATGGGGGGCTTTAAATTTAATACATTGTCAACAGAAGTATAATTTATATTTTTACAAAATTGCCTATATTAATCATGAGTCTCTCCCTGCAAACTTCGATTGCATTTGATGCCCAAAACTAACAAAAATGTGTCAACAAAATTAACAAAATTTACTGGGCCACTCTCCTTATTCATGTATATTCCTCTAGTTCAAATATTTAACAATACTTCTGTAATAGTAATTTATGGAAGAAGCATGGAAAGTAGCAAGGACACAGAATATACTCCGAGTGGAGGACTTCAATATCCATTACCAAAACTTTCTTGGTAGCACCACCACTGGCTTAGCTATCTTCTTATTAAAGTTTTAAAAGCATTTGATGGATCTGTTTGAGAAATTACAACTATTGGTCAGAGTTTTAAGAATAAAGAAATATAGTCTTAAAATTAGAGCTATGACATTCATATGGGAAAACAGGAAGCACTCAAAGCAGTAAAAATTTAGAATGGGTTTCCTCAAAAGGTTATGGATGCAAGGTACATCTCTAGATTAAAACTGATAGATTTTTGTTATGTCTCAAGGGATATGAAACCAATGTTAAGAAAAATGCTGGGAACATTCAACAGTCAGGACCTGTGTTTATCTGTTGCTACAGTTTCTACATGAATATTTTCAACATTCTTAATTTCTTTTAAATTTCCAACTTCCTGCAATGCAATATTTTGCATTTGGTAGAAAAATGGAGCTGTGGGAGAGATCAGTCACTATCTAATTGAATAGCAGAGTAGTCTTGAAGAGTTGAATGACTTGTTTTTGATCTTCTCAGCTGATCAAAGACTTGTGCAAGAATTGAAATCATTTTTGCTTCTTTCCTCTTTATTCTATTAATGTCCAAAGGCTTCCCTTCAAAAGTGCCATCGAGGTGCAACTCCAGAATTTCACCAGCACAACTTGTCAGGAATCTCTGTTACAACTTTTACACATGCAGTTATTCAAATGAATGCATCCTAAGGCATAATAAGGCACCACTTCCACTGTCACTCTTCCACCTACAATGGCCACACAAAAATTCTAGACAACTGAGGTAGTCAAAATAGTATCTGGGATCCCTAATCAACCTGAAAGTGCAGACAGAGCTTCACCAAAAAATTGCAGACCCAATCGTACTGCAGATCCAATAATACTTGCCCCAGTTGCAAATGTATATATGAGATCAGCCAGCAAGTGTGGAAAGAAAGGCTTTTTTCTCTTTCCATAGATTCTGCTTGTCCTGCTGAATGTTTACAGCATTTTCTGTTTTATTTCATATTTCCAAATTCTGCAGTTTTGTTTTTATCTTCTTAAATATGAGTTTATGTGTTATCAGTTCAATTCAAAGTGGAGCTGGCACGAAATAATTTTGGGTTCCTTAATTGAAGTGCAATGTGTTCAAGTGCCTGATATCATAACTTGCACCTGAAGCAGAAAACATTTAATTGCTCAGTGCTGATCTTAAAAGAGTAGAAAAATGAAAAAAAAAAGTTTTTTTAAAAAAAGTGGTGATAAGCTAATGCAAAATTTTGTGGATTGTCTGCTGCTGGAAACAGTAACAGAGGTAGGGAGTTTCAGACAATTAATCCTGGAAGTAAATGAATCGGAATAGGAATACACAAAAAAAACTGATGAGCATGAGGTGAGGTGTGATATCGTGGTGGGGGAATTGATTTGACACTTCAGGGGATCTTTTCAAATGGAGCCACTATGTACTACAATATGAATTCCGAGAGATCATCTTCATATTTTCAAGGAGCTGTATGCTTATATAGGAATATCTCTGCTGGCCTTTATTTACATTGTACATATGTATTACATGTGGAGTATGAATTTCAACAAAGTGAAGGAACAGGAATGTAAAAAACTGCATTGGAGAATCATTGATCACAAAATAGCAGTAAAACAGTAAGAAAGTGTGTTTTAAGGTGGTGAAGAAATCTTATGATGATTAAAACACAAACAAATACAAGAGAATTCCATAGTTTTTTTAATCCACCAATAAGAGAGAGTAGAAGCATTCTTATTCATTGAACCACGTTGTAAAACATTAAACATGGGCAAAAATAATTTTAAGCACTGCACTATAATTTCGAAGTTAATGTTATTTTCTATCTTGAGAGACAATCTATCAGCAATCAAATAGGTAATTACGTTCTAATATTACTTTTCATCTAGGACATGATTAGGTTTAATTCAACATCTCCATGCTGCTTACATAGTCACTGTGCTGATTCTGATTAGCACAGACTCCTTCAATTAGCAGTACAGTTCTGTGGCAGAGGATTTCTGTTTGCAATCAGAAAGCTAAAATCCATGATTGAGATTACAGCTTCAACTCCTAAACTGTTCAGCACTTGAAAAGATGGACATGCATAGTTATACTTTATTGCATTTGTTCTGTATAAAGTAAACAACACCACTATTAGTTTCAATAATTCATTGGATCACAGAACCTTGCATATTTTGGAGGCCATTTGATTCGTTGTATACGTACTTCGCTCTTTGAACATGCTATCTATTCCACTACCCTTTCCCATTGTCTTGTAAAACTGGAACTTGTCAAGTATACACGCAACTCCCCTTTGAAGGTATCTACTAAATCCACTTCCACCTGCTTTTCAGGCATCATATTCCACACTGTAACAACTCGCTGGGTAAATAATGTCACCACATCTCCCCGCTAATTCAGAATTGATTTATATTATATCAGTTTTCAAGTGGGAAACACAAAGGTAGAATCCCTTTCGTCAAATCTACACAGAATGTGGCTACGTGTGGTCCCATAAAACAAGTATTGGGTGCATTCCATGTGGAAACGAGGGGTCTAATGCTTGCTTTAGCTCCCTTTGCAGAATTCGATGGCCTGCTGCAATTGAGATACTTAAGCAGATGATCAGCAAGTTTTATGAAATAATAACTTTTTCATGATTCTGCTATATTTTTCTGTTAATGAACATCAGAAGATCATGCCCCAGCTACAATTAAGTTCTTTCTTGAATGGGTAAGATATTCCCCACTAAAAGGACCAGTTTGGAGTAACGAAGAGGGAGGTGTTGACTCACTTTGCACACTAATATTCTACTGAATGCGCTCACTGTTAGTTTGGCTTTCTGGGATATAGCTTGAACCCAAATCTTCTGAGACCAAATCTGGTATTGATTTAAGGCTCATTCCATACACTTTTAGCATTTCCATTGGTTTCTAGTTGAATGTCTATCAAGATTCTCAAAATAACTGAGACACTTATTTATTTTTGGTTACCCCTTGAATCCATATGTAATATTATCTCAATGATTTTCCCAATAGTAACTTATTCAACATTTCAGTACAACTGATCAGAAAAATATCTGCATATATATTTCAATCTGCCTTCTGTTTTGTTTTGTGTCTCCCCTGAGATCTGAAATTTTCACTTTCTGACAGTTGCTTGACTGAGTTTTGCTTAACCATTTCAGATAAAACAAAGAAGCTGCTGGATATATTTAGATAAGGCAGCATCTTTGAAAACGAAAACAGCGTTATCATTTCAGTGGAATGGCATTTTGTCAGAGGTGGACATGATTAGAGATGTAACAGGTTTAGGAATGAACAGAGAAAATAGGTAGGAGAAGGAAGGAATAAAAGGAGTGATCTATAGTGGGGTCAAAGACTGAAGCAATGAAAGAAAGAAACTGCAGCAGAAGGAGGGAACAGCTGTCCAAATGTTGTAGCAGTAGATATCCTCTGGAATTATTCGGTCTGAAATACTTTAAAGGTGGGGCCCTTTTCCCCAAATTCATGGTGAATTTTGTTAGAACAATGTAAGAAACCAAGGATAGAAAGGGTAATTGGCATCTCAAATGGCGAATTAAATTCGAAACTATGAGTGCTATTATTTTAACTCTCCTCTTTCATATACATGCCTTATTCGTAATCTTTTCCAGATATAATTTGAGAATGCAAGTTCAATGAAAATTTAAAGGTAAAAGCATGGAAATCTGAAATAAAAAGAGACCATGCCGTGAAACAGGGTTAATGTTTCAGGTTAATGACCTTCTGCCAAACCTGAAAAAAAATGAGGAGAAAACAAGAGAGAACATCTGTGTGGTCTGTGAAAAGGTGAAGAATGCAGGCCATACTGATGTTGCTGGCGCTATCTGAGAAAAGGTGGCGAAAGTTTATTAATCGCTGCTGATCTGTATGGAGAAGATATAAAAGGAGGGAGATGGTGAGGTCAGAGAAACAAGGGAAAATGTAATGCTGCAACTGGGAATTGCAAATCACATTAGTTGTGAAATCTGAAATGAAAAGGGATGCTGGAAATACTCCACAGGTCAGGGACATCCATGGAGAGAGAAAAACTGAGTTAATAGTACGGGTTGGTGACCTTACATCAGAACATGGTAGGATGGTTATCTGACATTGTTGAATTCAACATTAAGTTCTGAGGGCTGCAATGTATATAGAAGAAAGATGAGATGCTCTTCCTCAAGATTTTGTTGAGCTTTGTTTGATACATGTAAATGGCCAAAGGCAAAGAAGTCAGAGTGAGAGAGAGAGATGGAGAATTAAAGTGACAGGCAACTAGAAGTTCAGGATCTACACTGTAAATGGAACAGAGATGTTCTGCAAAGTGGTAACCAAAGTGCATTTAGTTTCTCCAATATACAGACTGCATCTTGAGCACTGAATGCGGTACCTTAAATTGGAAGAAGTGCAAGTGATTCACCACTTCATGTGAAAGAAGCATTTAGCTCCAATTTCTATTAAGATCTTTTTTGATACCATTCTATTTTTGTCAATATCATCCTCATATTAAAAAACCCTATGTAATATGATTTATTTAAACAAGTTAAATAACTGTGCCAAAGGAGTGTCAAACTAAGAAATAGAGCAATATAAATCTGAAATGTAGTCTTCAAATAACAGGATGCTACAATTTTCTTTCACTTTTTTCCCCCAACTGGAAACCATGGATGAACCAAGAGATCCATTCCCTCCTGAAGTCTGGGTTTGAGGCTTTCAAGTCAGGTAACCCTAACCTATACATGAAATTTAGGTACAGCCTTGACAAAGCCATTGGGGATACCAAGGTACAATACCAGACCAAGCTAGTAATCCCAGACCAATCATCAATAGTGGAAAAGTTTGCATGCTCTAATGGGCTATAAAGTGAAGCCAGGCAGTATCACTGGCAAGGACACATCCCTCCCAGATGAGCTCAATGCATTCAATGCATGTTTTGAACAGAAGGTCAGTGAAATGATGCCTCCCGACCCAACAGCCTTTGGTGGGCCTGTACCTACAGTCACTGTTGCAGACATCAGATCAGCCTTCCTGAGAATGAACCCGCTGAAAGCAACTGGCCCATTTGGAGTCCCTGCCATGTCCTCAGATCCTGTGCGGACCAGCTGGTGGGAGTATTTGCAGACATCTTTAACCTCTTCCTACTCAAATCTGAGGTTCCCTCCTGCTTTAAGATGACTACTATCATCCCAGTACCAAAGAAAAATAAGGTAATGTGCCTTAATGACTACTGCCCAATGGCTTTGACATCCATCATGAAGTGTTTCGAAAGGCTGGTTGTGGCACACATTAATTCCAGCCTCCCAGACAACCTCGACCCACTGCAATTTGCCTACCCCAGAAACAGGTCCACAGCAGACACCATCTCCCTGGTTCTACATTCATCTCTGGAACATCTGGATAACAAAGACTCCTACATCAGACTCCTATTTATTAACTACAGCTCCACCTTCAATACCATAATTCCAACCAAATTCATCTCCAAACTCCTAGATCTAGGATTCTGAAACCCCTCCCCCCCCCCCCCCTCCCCCCCCCCCCCCCCCCCCGGCAAATGGATCCTTGAATTCCTGACCAAGAGACTGCAATCCGTAAGAAGAGGCAACAACACCTCCTCCATGATTATCGTCAACATCAGTGCCCCACAAGGCTGCACCCTCAGTACCTTTCTATCATCCATATACACTCACAACTGTCTGGCCAAATTCTGCTCTAACTCCATTCAGAAGTTCACAGATGACACCACCATAGGGGGCTGGATCTCAAACAACAACAAGGTGGAGTATAGGAAGGAGATAGAGGGCCTAGCGGCATGTTGTCAAGACAACAACCTTTCCCTCAATATCAGCTAAACAAAAGAGCTAGTCATTGACTTCAGGAAGTGGGGCAGAGTACACAACTCTCTCTATATCAATGGTGCTGAGGAGGAGATGGTTGAGGGCTTCAAGTTCCTTGAAGTAAATATCACCGATTTGTGCCAGCAATGTGGATACTATGGCCAAGAAAGCACACCAACACTTCTACATTCTTAGAAAGCTAAGGAAATTGAGAATCTCCCCAATGACTCTTGCCAATTTTTACAGATATGTCATAGAAAGCATCCAATCCAGATGCAGCACAGCTTGGTATGGTAAATTGGTAAATTGGTTTATTATTGTCACATGTACCGAGGTACAGGGAAAAACTTGTCTCGCATACTGTTCATACAGATCAATTCATTACAACAGTGCATTCAGATAGTACAAGGTAAAACAATAACAGAGTGTAGAATATGTCAACTGCTCTGCTCAAGATCACAAGAAATTGCAAAGTTGTGAGTGCAGCCCAGTCCATCACGCAAACAGGCCTCCCCTCTATTGACTCCGTCTACACTACTCGCAGCCTCGGGAAAACAGCCAGCATAATCAAGGACCCCTCCTCCCTGCTCATTCTCACTTCTCTCCTCTCCCATCAGGCAGGAGATATAAAGGTTGGAGAGCATGAACCACCAGACTCAAGGACACCTTCTATCCTGCTGTTATCAAACTCCTGTGTGGACCTCTCATGCACTAAAAGGTGAACTCTTGAGTTCCCAATCGACCTCATCGTGGGCCTTGCACTTTGTCTATCTGCTCTGCATTTTCTCTGTAACTGTAACACTATATTCTGCATTCTTTTTTTCCTTTTGTACTACCTTAATGCACTTATATATGGAATGATCTGCCTGGATGGCATGCTTTTCACTGTATCTCGGTACATCTGACAATAATAAACTAATACCAAAACCTATACCAATATAAATAAAGGGAACTGAACAGACTCCTCCTGTATTTAGTTTTACTCAAATAATCTAAATATTCAAGCAATGAATGTCTTGAAACGTTTTCTACATTAAAAATGCCTCTTAAATCCAATAGGTAATGGTACAGAGGGATCTAAATTAATTCAACACAAAATAAGTTTGTATTTTCATAATATCTGTCATTATCATCCAATATCATAAAGCATTTATGAAGTATTTTTGAAGTGTAATAGCTGTTGTTATGTAGATAAATGCAAATGCAGCAGCCAATTCAAGTACAATGCACTGCTTTCAAATTCAGTGATTGTTGTTATAAGAAGGAGATCAGTAACCAATTTGTCTCACATTAATATCTCACAAACAACAGTGAAGTTAATTTGCTTCAGATGCGATTGAGTTTGTGATATTGTCCAGCAATATACGAAGGATGTTCTCTCTCTGTCAGGGGCATGCACAATTTCACTGCTCTTAAATGCGAACTTTAAGCAGAGACAAATCATATGCTTGGGCAGGCATCACTAGTATGAGGAGTGGTTACAGGGGAGGGCTCCTGCCCCTGGTGGCACCTTTATGCCCACACCCTATCATTTTGTATTGAATAGAGCCACCGGGCCCTTTAGAATCTACCTGAGTGACGAGAAGGAATTAAGTTTGATATTTAATGGGAAGAATGCCCCACTGCATACTTCCTCAGAATCACATGCCCTGAATGGCATGGTTACCATGGGGATAAAGTAATGATAAAGTAATCGTAACTCTGATTTTCCTACTGCAAGTAGATCTTGCCTGACCTGCTGAGTGTTTCCAGCAGTTTCTGTTTTATTTCAGACTTCCAGCATCTTTATTTTTATTAATTGGTGAAAGAATTAGGCATCCATCGCACCTCCTTTATCCACTTTTCCCCTTTCATCACTTTCCATCTGAAAATGAATCTTTTTTTCACTCTGCTATCATCTTCTATAGGAATCCTCTCTGCCATTCTTGAGGCAGTAGTCACCCTTCACTTCCTTCTCTCAGTGACGGACAGCAGAATGGTAGGATGTCAAGAGAAACATAGGTCATAAAGTCGTACAGCACGGTTGGCCCAACTGGTCCACGCCAACCAAGACACCCATCTAAGCTAGTCCCATTTGCCCGTATTTGGCCCATTTCCCTCTAAACCTTTCCTATCCATGTGCCTGTCCAAGTGTCTTTTAAATGTTGTTAATATACCTGCTTCAGCCATTTCGTCTGGCAGCTCATTCCATATACGGACCACCCTCTGGGTGCAAAAATTGCCTCTTGAGTTCCTATTAAATCTCTCCCCTCTCACCCTAAACCTATGCCCTCTAGTTCTTGATTCATCACAGCTGAATGTAATCCAAACCTCACTCAAGTTGTGTGCCTATGCACTTCCAATAAAGCTTAATGATATCAGTAGAAAACTAGAAAACTAGTTGTGGCCTCACTAATTCTAGTATGTACCCCAACTGAAACCCAGCACCTCCAAACATATTCAATATTAATTTAAATATTTTGATGATGACATCAACCTTGTTGACAGAACCTGTTCCTATATGTATTACTTAAAACATCATATTCCTTGTCAGTAATTACAATCAAGCAATTGGTAGAACTACCGAGCTTCATAATTGACATTTTGTTAATGTTAATTGCTTTCACATATAATATCCAGTTCATAAATATTTATTATGTGGAAAGTAGCATTATGTTCTAAAAGAAGCAGAAGTGTCAGGATTAATATGAAAGGCACCTCCTGGGTTTTCAAGTGCAATCTGAATTCCTCAGAATCTCTCAACATCTTTAAAGTTGGAGAATTTGAAAGAAATTGCAACACTTCCAGTTTTATTATCTTGCTCATATGTAAATAGCTGATAAAAATACAACAAGGATTTATTTGATTCCATCCTGCAAAAGCCGATAAAAAATGAATTCATTAGTTATTGTCAGACCAATTTGCAATTTCACTTGGGAGCATGGTGTAGTTTAGTCATTCCGTCAAATTAATACAACTGCTTTTAAGATACACTGGACTCCCCAGTAATAAATGGCACTGCTATAGTTCTAAATGCAAAGAGTATCATGCACATAAATATTCATGCTTACAAATAAAGCACAGAAGATTTAGGTTAACAGTATCTATCTTGTTGAATGATGTACATTGAATTATTATGAACTGTAAAAGCAGCTATTTTAAGTAATTGGATTTCACACATATCCCTTCCTTTGCTGATGTTCATAAAGAAAGAATAAAGAACTTCACATCATGGGAACGCCTCAATGTCGAGAACAGCCAAAAAATATTACTGCTGTTTTGCTGGTAAATGAAGCAGTTAATTTGCCCTCAAGGACTCAAGAAAATGTAGTGAGATAAATGGCTACTAATCTATTTTAGGGTTGGTAGTTGAGAAAGGAATATTACCAAGTCATCAAGTCCTCAGTTTAATGCTTTATTTAGAAAATGGTGCTACCAATAAAGAAATATTTCAGCTTTGCAAAAAGAAAAAGACCTCACATTTTTTACATGGTATTTCAGGTTGCTTCTTAATCAATGAATACCTTTTGATGTGTAACCATATAACCACAAAATAAATAAAGAGTTTTTCTTCCGGTTTTGAAGCATAAACAATGGCCAGAGATCTCCTGCTCTACTTGAAATAATGCCATATTTTATATCCACCTGAGAAAGCAGCAAGGGATTTTAGCATCTCATCCAAAAGTTGACATCTCTGATAGTCTCTGAGGTGTTGCCTCAGTACAGCTTTGGACCGCCAACCCAGATTATGTGCTCATGCTTCTACAGTGGGGATTGAATTCATAACTGAAGTTATAAATGAAAGTGTAAATACTCAGCCAAGTCGACACTTAAATGCAATCAAGTGAATCAATTCATTAGTCAAGCTCACTCCACTATGGAAACATACAATTTCCCCCCTTAGCACCCCCCCACCCCACCACAGCAGCAAACCACTTCTTGAGTGATACCAGAAATTTTTCCATCACTCCTCTCGTAGGAAGACTATTTTAGGCACTCATCAGTTTTAACCAGTTTGTACCTCTTTTTCCTCAGTGGTTGTGGTTTAATTTGAAATCAATTCATGATACCATGTTCTATTTTGCTCTGCATCTTTTCTGCCTCTTACGTTCCTGCTCATTCACCACTTCTCCAATTTGCCTCGATATGATGGCATTCCAGGAACAATGGGGTCTTGGGTGCTAAAGCAAATGCATAATTACAAATTGGTAGTGAATGTTTTATGTCACCTTACTTTCCTTTCCAGTGTTCATTCACTAACTCCATTTTGTTCTCCTGCTAGGAGTTATTAACAGAGACAAGAGACACTGCAGATCCAGGTTTCACTGGAGCAAAAACAAACTGCTGGAAGAAGTCAGCAGGTCAAGCAGCATCTGTGGAGGAAAAAGGGAGAGTCAACGATCTGGGTTGAGACCTTACATCAGGACTGAGAGTGTAGAGGGGAGGTGGCCAGTATATAGAAGTGAGAGGGAGGGGTGAGAGAGCCAGGTAGATAATAGGTGGAATCTGATGAGGGTGGGAATGATGGGCAAATGGAGCCAGATGGGGAGGGGAGAGGGGAGTATTGAGACAGGCTCATAAGAGATAGGTGGAAATTATGCAGAATGGAACCTGGTGGAAGAGAAGAGAGGGAGCGTAGAGACAGGAATCAGACAAAGGAGGGATGGTAGGACCAGGAGGAGGAGGAGATAGGAAAAGTGCACCTGAACCTCTGCCTCATCTGGAAAGGCTGTGTAGTCCTATGGATGTTGGTGAGGGAGGAGGTGTAGCACCAAGTATAAAACCTCCTAAGGTTGCAGGAGAAAGCGTCAGGGGAAGGGGAGAGGTTGGTGGGAAGGGATGAGAGGACCAGGGAGTCACGGAGAGAGTGGCCTCTGTGGAAATTAGAAAGTGTGTGTGGCTGAGGGGAGGGGGTAGAGAAAGGAAGGTGTGGCTGGTGGTGAGATCCTATTGGAAGTGGTGAAAGATGAGGTTAGTGGGGTGAAATGTGAGGGAACTCTATCCATTTTCTGTCTGGAGGAGATGGTGATGTGAGAGCAGACGTGCGGGAAATGGAGGAAATGCGTGGCAGGGCTCCATCAACTACAGCAGAAGGGAAGCCATGTTTCCCGAAGAAGGAGGACATTTTAGAGCAGAAAGCCTCATCTCAAGAACAAATGCAGTGGAGATGGAGAAACTGAGAGAAAGGGATGGCATCCTTACAGGAGATAGAGTGGTAGGAGATGTAGTCGAGGTAGCTGTGGGTGTCCATAGATTTATAGTAGATATTGGTGGATAGTTTGTCTTCTAAGATGGAGACAGAGAGATCCAGAGAAACGAGAGACATGTCAGAAATAGTCCAGGTGAATCCGAGGGCAGGGTGAAAGTTAGGGGCAAAGGTGATAAAATTGACAATTTCTGCACGAGTGCATGAAGTAGCACCAATGCAATTGTCAATGTGGTGGAGAAAGAGTTGGGAAGAGAGGTGCCAGAGTCGTTTTGGAACAAGGACTGTTCCATGTACACAATTATTATAATTTTATTAATTAATAAAAGTTATTATTTATAATCACTTGTTAATTTTAATTGTTTATTTATTTTTTAATTATGTTATTGAGAATTTGTTCTTATTCAAATAGACCTTATTTGTAAACTTCCTTTCCTTTGCCTTTGACTTGGTATTCTGCTTGCTGTCCTTCAGTAATAGGTCTGGTCTGTGATGAATGTACCATCCAATCTCACTCCTCTTAAGCCTCACCACTGCTAGTTTGCTCAATAGGTATATTCCTTTATTTTCCCCTGAAGTCATCTGCCATAATTCTACCCATTCTAGCACCTTCAGTTGCTCTTTTGTTTCTTTTTACTATCCTTTCCTCTACTTTGGTAAAATGTATGAATCTGATTAATTTGCACTATGTTTACACAGAGTCTTAACTTGATTAATATTCTAGAGATCTATTTCTGATACTCCCAATGCAACATCAGTCCACTGATTAGTAAACAACACTTCTTTTCTTTAAGATTTTCCTTTTCAAATCTCCGTCTTTAACCTCAGATATCCTGCTAAAAATTCTTACACATGGGTACATAGCAAGGAACTTTGTGAAAATGATAATGCAGACTCATTATCATGAATCAGGCATTGGAGACACAAGAGTCTGCATATGCTGGCATCTGGAGCAATAAACAATTTGCTGGAGGAACTCAATGGGTCAAGCAGCATCTGTGGGAGGAAAGGAATTTTCAACATCTCGGGTCAAAATCCTGCATCATTACCCGGATTATGCATTGGTATGTGACTGGCTCCAACAGTGGAATTGAGGTTGGCTGACGTCAACTAAAGTCAAGGTGCGCTCTGGCTGCAGACAGCAGGAAATCATTGTGATGTCTAAAATAACTAAAAGAGATAGAGAGATGACGACTAATTTCTTGGATGCAGCATTAAAGGCTTTGGTCCAGGCTTGTGACAGGAGGAGAAAGGTCTTGCTCTCCTGTCACAAGCAAGTGAGATGGGGAGGTGCACCAATGGATATCATCAGTACCAGTGTGAAGAGATCACTGAGGAAGTCAATGCCTAGTTGTCAGAACATGTTTGCAATGTTGAGACAAGTTTAACAGCCTCTCCAGAGTTGTTCAGCAAAATAATCATGCTAAAAAATTTTGTCCAGCTTGATGGGGTAGTTGCAGGGTTGATGTTTCTGAGTTGGCGGATTTAGAACCAGGGGTCACAGTTTCAAAGTTTCAGGATAGAGATAGGAAGAAATTACTTCACCCACAGATGGTGAAACTTTAGAATTCTTTACTCAGAGGGCTGTGGGGGCTCAGTCACTGAGTATTGTCATGACAGATCAATTTGTGTATTAAGAGGATCAAAGGATTAGTGCAAGAAAATAAAAAATTAGCCATGACCTTATTGAATGATGGAGCAGGCACAAGGGCTGAATGGCCAACTCCTGCTTCTAATGTGTATCTTCTCATTATGTATAGTCAACATCATTTGAACAGCTGATCCAATCTCTTGTTATTCATCAAATCTACCTGTGTACACACTGACATCTGCATTTTCCACTTTAGAGTGATGGCTGTAAAGAGCTGATGTTGTGAAAAGTGCTTCATAAATGTAAATTTTACCATTTTGCCATTTACTGCCCTGACCACCTCCTTCTGCAGTCCCCAAACATCTTTGCTTTGCCACATTCCAACTGTCTGCTTCTTGCTCTAGCTCAAACTAAACCTGAATCTGAAAATTAGGATGTGGGGTGTTTGTTCCTTGTGGTCACTGGAAAGATATCCTCCTTGTGAATTTAAACTTTTACAGCAGTAGAATTTCTCTGTGCCCTATGTGCAACCTTCCTATCATAAATTTGGAATGAACTAGAAAAAGATCTAAGTAAGACAGGTCTGTCTTAAATTTTATTTTACGATGAAACAAACATAAGAATTAGGACCAGAAGTAGGCCACCCCTTCAGTTTGCATGCCATTCAATAAGGTGGTGGATGAGCTGATTGTAAACCCAACTCTACATTCCCGTCAACCTCTGGAATCTTTCACCTCCTTGCTCACCAAGAATCTAACTACCTCTGCTTCAAAAATATTCAAAAACTTATCATTCTTTGAGGAAGAGAGTTCCAAAGACTTGCAACCCCCAGGAGAAAAGGAAAATAAATTCAGTTTTCACATTTTATTCCATAAGAAATGGAAGGAGGCTGTTCAGCCCATTGAGCCTCTGCTTGTTCTCAGAGCTCCCCCATCAGTCCCATGATGCTCCTACCTATATTAGGGGTAATTTGCAGTGGCTAATTAACCTACCAACATGTCTTTGGGATATGGGAGGAAACTGTCACATCTGACAGAAATGCATGTGATCACATGGAGAACATGCAATCTCCACACAGACAGCAGCTGAGGTCAGGATCAACCCAGGACACTGGAGCTGTGCAACAGTGGCATCAACTGCTGCATCACTGTGCCACTCTGTGTTAAATGAGTGACCCCTGGATCAAGATTCTCTCACATCTGTCTCACAGTGTGAAGACCCGGCAGATTCATCTATGCTTCCCTGCACCCCACCCTTCACCAATCCCAACGAGCCATGCTTTTAGGGTCTCTTTAAAAATGCACAGTGATGGGTTATAAGCTTTAGAGTTTATCCTAATCATGAAAAACCTTCGGCTAAGAAGCTTTCTGAGAAATTTTGCATTGACTAAGAATAGCTGAATGTTGAATGCTGAAGATGTCGAAAGGCTCAGGAAATGAAGGTACAGAAATCCTGAGTACCGAGCAAGATGCTTCAAGGTCACTCATAAAAGCTTGGCATTGTGCAACAAACATTAGTCAGCCTTATTTTCTTGCAATTGCATAACTCCTCATTTCTTCTTCTTAGGCCAATAACAGAAGTGAAAAAAATTCTTTCTGTAAAGTTTAATCTACTGTTGCCCCCACACCCCCCAATCCCCTCTGACTCCATTGAATAAGTACATTTAATCGATGAGATTTCTTTTTGAGTATTTCTTAGAAAGAGTCACAAAGGGAAGCAACTGGCAAGGAAAAGAGTCTTGAGTGAAGGAAAGTAACTTTTAATGCGTACCAATGTCAACAAGGTATGAGTCATTGTTGGAAATAATTATGGATTAACTATTTCAACACTGTCAGACTTTGGCAAGTTTTCTAAATGTTCCTTGTTTTCTGTGTACCAGACACTCTGTAGAAAGCAATGGTATTCCCATGTTGTAATTGAGAAATGAAGGACAAAGGCTTGAAATCCATTGGAGAATTATGACTCCAAAGAGTAACAGCTGATGGGAGATTTGTTCCAGCTTCATCTCCAACAAAATGTTGGGCAGGCACGGTAGTGTAGCGGTTAGCGTAACACTTTACAACGCCAGCGACCCAGGTTCAATTCTGGCTGCTGTCTGTAAGGAGTTTGTACGTTCTTCCTGTGTCTGCATGGGTTTCCTCCGGGTGCTCCGGTTTCCTCCCACATTCCAAAGACGTATTGGTTAGGAAGTTGGCGCTGAAAGCGTGACGACACTTGCGGGCTGCCCTCAGAACACTTAATGCAAAAGATGCATTTCACTGTGTGTTTCGATGTACATGTGACTAATAAAGATATCTTATCATTGTAAAAAGATTTCCTAACATAGGAAACGCAAAGAAAACATCACTTCCAGAAATCAGGTAATGCTTACCCAAGTGGAAAACTGGGATTGTGAATGGGAAGGTGAGACATTGTTACGTGAAACATCAAATGCAAGTTTGTAGGTCAAACAGCTTGGCATTGAAGGTGGATAATGATTTTATGTCTTTGAATTTTATGAGCAGCTAAATACACAACACAAGAACACAAAAAAGCAGGAGCAGGAGTAGGTCCACTGGCCTCTCAAGCCTGCCTCAATATTCAGTGTGATCCTGGCTGATCTACACGGGCCACAACTCCTCTTCTGTGCCAGTTCCACATAGCATCTCCATTCAATTATGTTTCAAATATTTATCTATCTCCACCTTAAATATGTTTAAATGATCTGGCCTCCACAACCCACTGAGAAAGAGAATTCTAGAGATTCACCACCCTCTGCAAAGATAAATATCAACACGTCTCCATTTTAAATGACTGGTCCCTTATCTTGTAGCCATGTCCTGTTGTTTGAGACTCACCCACCAGCATAAATAATTTGACATCTATCCTGTCATGCCCACTCAGGATCTTCTATGGCTCAATAAGGTCACCCTACGCCTTTGTAAACTCCAAAGAATACAAACCCAAACTGTTTAACCTCTCTAGGTAGGACAACTTTGCATGTACCAGTAAGGTGACTGAGCTCGATAGTTTCATGAAAATCAAAAAGTGCAGGTGCTGGAAATCTGAAATAAATCAGAAAAAGCTGGACACATTCAGCAGGTCAGGCAATAGTTGTGAAAAGAGGAACTATTTCAGATCAAATACATTTCATTAGGGATTTGATCTGAAGTAGTTCCTCTTTTGGGAAAGTGAGAAAATGAGTTAGTTTTGGTGAAAGCAGGGTGGAAATTGGCAACAAAAAATAATGAAGTTATCAAGTTCTGCATGAGTGCAGGAAACATCCCCAATACAGTTGTTGGTATAAAAGGGTTGAGAAAGGCAGCCTGAGGAGGACTAAAACAAGGACTGTTCCACATATCCCTCAAAAAGATAGACATAGTTTGAGCCCATGTAAATTCTTGTAGCTTATCCTATGTGCCCAAAAATCTATCAATCTCAGCCTTGAATGTGTTCAGCAACTAAACTTCCAAAGGCCTTGAATGACTTCCAAAAATTGCTCCGAGTAAAACACCTCCTTATCACCACATTCTTAAAGCTTGTATTCTGCCTTCAATTTCAATTTTCCAAAGTGTATCACTTCACACTTTTCCCGGTTGAACTCCATCTGCCACTTCTCAGCCCTACTCTACATTCTATCAATACCCTGTTGTAATCTACAGTGACCTTCTACACTATCCACAACACCACCAACCTTTGTATCATCAGCAAACTTACTAACCCACCCTTCCACATCCTCATCCAAGTCATTTATAAAAATCACAAAGAGTAGGGGTTCCAGAACAGATCCCTGTGGAACACCATAGGACACTGACCTCCAGGCAGAATACTCTCCATCTACAACCACCCTGTCTTCTATAGGCAAGCTAATTCTGAATCCACACAGCCAAGTTTCCCTGGATCCCATTCCTCCATGAGGAACTTACTAAAATCCATGTACACCACATCCACTGCTCTACCTTCATCAATGTGCTTTGTCACATCCTCAAAGAATTCAATCAGGCTCGTGAGGCATGACCTCACAAAGCCATGTTGACTGTCCCTAATTAGCCTATGCTTATCCAAATGCTCATAAGTCCTGTCTCTAAGAATCTTCTCCAGTAATTTGCCCACCACTGAAGTAAGACTCACTGGACTGTAATTCCTAGGGTTATCCCTACTCCCTTTCTTAAACAAAGGAACAACTTTTGCCACCGTCCAATCATCTGACACTACTCCTGTGGCCAGTGAGGATGCAAAGATCATCGCTAAAGGTGCAGTAATCTCTTCACTTGCTTCCTGTAATAACCTTGGATATATCATGTCCGGCCCCGGTGATTTATCTATCCTAATGTTTTTCAAAGTTCCAGCACATCCTCTTTCCTCACATCGACATGCCCTAGCATATCAGCCTGTTGTATGCCATCTCACTAATGTCAAAGTCTCTCTCACTGGTGAATACTGAAGCAATGTATTCATTAAGGACCTCCCCTATCTCTTCTGACTCCAAGCACATGTTTCCTCTTTTATCCCTGATCGGTCCTACCCTCACTCTAGTCATCCTCCTATTCTTCACATATATATAGAACGCCGTGGGGTTTTCCTTAATCCTACTCGCCAAGGCCTTCTCATGCCCCCTTCCAGCTCTCCTAAGTCCATTCTTAAACTCCTTCCCGGCTACCTTGTAACTCTCTAGAGCCTTGTCTGATCCTTGTTTTATAAATCTTAGGTAAGCGTCTTTCTTCCTCTTGACAAGATATTCTATGTCCCTTGTCAACCTTGGTTCCTTCACTCTACCATCCTTACCCTGCCTCAATGGGACAAACCTATCCAGAACCCCATGCAAGTACTCCCTAAACAACCTCTGCGTTTCCATTCTGCAGTTCCCCAAGAACATCTGTTCCCAGTTCCTGCCTAATAACATCATAATTCCCCCTCCCCCAATTAAATACTTTCCCATATCGTCTGTTCCTATCCCTCTCCAAGGCTATAGTAAAGGTCAAGGAGTTATGGTCACTGTCTCCAAAATGCTCTATCACCAAGAGATCTGAAACCTGAACAGGCTCATTGTCTAGTACCAGGTCCAGTATGGCCTCTCCTCTAGTCAGCCTGTCCATATACTGTGTCAGGAATCCCTCTTTGACACACTTAACAAACTCCACTCCATCTATCTCCTTGACACTAAGGAGGTGCCAATCAATATTAGGGAAGTTGAAATCACCCATGACAACAACCCTGTTATTTTTGCACCTCTCTAAAATCTGCCTCCCGATCTGCTCCTCAGCGTCTCTCCTGCTGCTGGGGGGTCTGTACAATACTCCCAATAGAGTGACCACTCCCCTCCTGTTTCTGACTTCCACCCACACTCACTCAGTAGACGATCCCTCCAGGATATCCACCCTTTCTACAACTATGATACTGTCCCTGATCAGCAAAACCACTCGCCCACCTCTTTTACCTCTGTCCCTTTCCCTTTTGAAACATCAGCAGCCATTCCTGCCCTTGTGACAGCCAAATCTCTGTAATGGCAACAACATCATATTTCCATGTACTGACCTATGCTCTAAGTTCATCACCCTTGTTCCTGAGACTTCTCACATTAAAGTAGACACACTTCAGCCCATCCAACTAACTGCAGTTTTGCCCTTTCAACTACCTATCCTTCCTCACAGTCTTCCTCACACTGCATCTACTTGTACACTAAATGCACCAACCTCTAACCTATCGCTCGGGTTCCCATCCCCCGCCAAGCTAGCTTAAACCCTCCCCAACAGCTCTAGCAAACCTGCCCACAAGAACGTTGGTCCCCCTCCAGTTCAGGTGTAACACGTCCCTTTTGTACAGGTCATACCTTCCCCAGAAGAGATCCCAATTTTCCACAAATCTGAAACCCTGCTCCCTGCACCAACTCCTCAGCCATGTACTTATCTGCCAAATCAACCTATTCTTACCCTCACTGGCACGTGGCACAGGCAGCAATCCAGAGATTACTACCCTTGAGATCCTGCTTTTCAGCTTCCTACCTTGCTCCCTGTTCCCTCTTCAGGACCTCATCTTTTTCCTACCTATGTCATTGGTACCAAATATGTACCACAGCTTCTGGCTGTTCACCCTCCCTCTTCAGAATGCTGTGGACCCGATCCGAGATGTCCCTGACCCTGGCACCAGGGAGGCAGCATACCATCTGGGAGTCTCTTTCATGTCCACAGAATATCCTGTCTGCTCCCGTTACTACTGAATCCCCTATCACTACCACTCTCCTCTTCTCCCTCCTTCCCTTCTGCGCCATACAACCAGGCTCAGTGCCAGAGATCTAGTCACTGTGGCTTTCCCCTGTAGGTCATCTCCCCCAACAGTATCCAAAGCAATATACCTGTTATTCAGGGGAACGGCCACAAGGGTACTCTGCACCACCTGTCTATTCTCCTGACAGTCACCCAGCTACCTGCCTCCTGCAGCTTAGGAGTGATGCCTCCATGTAGCCCTTATCTATGAACACCTCATTCTCTCTTAGGAGCTGAAGGTCATCCAGCTGCAGCTCCAGTTCCCTAACACAGTCTGTAAGGAGCTGCAGCTGGATGCACCTCATGCAGATGTAGTTGTCAGGGAGACACAATGTCTCCCAGAGCTTCCACATCTCACAAGATGAACACACCACTGGCCCTGGAGCTATTCTAACTACTCTAGCCCGGCACTAAAGGTGAGGTCAAAGAAACTCCTCCTCCTCCTCCTCTCCACTGTACATCTATAGAAATTTGCAAGAGTCTTTGGTGACATACCAAATTGCCCCAAACTCTTAATGATATAGAGCCGCTGGCGTGCCTTCTTCATGATTGCATCAATGTGTTGGTAGATCCTCTGAGATGTTGATGCCCAGGAACTTGAAACTACTCAGTGTTTTCACTGCTGACCCCTTAATGAAGACTGGAGTGTGTTCTCCCGACTTCCCCTTCCTAAAGTCCACAATCTGTTCCTTGGTCTTGCTGACGTTGAGTGTTGTGTGAGCTGTCCCAGAATAGCTCCCAAAACTTTTAGCCACTTCCTGTGGCATCTGCACATTTCCAACCTCAAAAGACACACAAGTAATGGCTGTATAATTAAAGCATTGTGAATACTAAGACTTGACCTATATTGTTAACTTTGCCACAATCTCATTACCTAGTATTTCCACTTAAGTGATAGTTTAGTTCCAGGAACAGGTGGAGCTATTGTCAAATCTTTCTAAAGGTCAAGCCTGAACTATTTCCCAGCTATTTAATCTCTTTTTCCCAGAGATTAATACTTTACACTGCAGTGTAAATTTGCTCTTCAGTACTTCATTTTCAGGTTTATATCGTTTGAGTGATGAGCACTCTGAATGGACCACAGGTATATGGGAGTGGGGGCAAAAATATTAACATTGAGGAAACTGTGGCTGGGACATCTACATGTTTTTTTAGCATCCATGGGCTATGGAGAACTGTTCCCCACTTGGTTTTGATTGGGGATCTAGTCATCACAGCTCCCCCTCTCAGGCCTCAGGTTAAAATGAGGCAAGTGGCATTGATGACACCTGAGACTGACCTAACAATTAAAGAGGACCCCATTGTCCTGAGCCTGATGCCCTTGCAATCTGCAATTTATAATTATCTGGAATTGCCCAAATCAGGGAAGGAGAGGAATGGGTGTGCCCTCTGTTTCGTTGTAAAGTCAATGTCCAAAGATTGAACCAAGCCCAGAATGATTGGTATGTTCAGTTCCTCTCACGGATAATAGCATAGTTTGAGGCGGTTTTTAAAAAATGAGCAATACAAAATGAGATCAATTCAACAGCTCCTATAATTTAGCACACACTGTTGTCTGGTTAGATATATCCAAAAGCTTCTATTATTCAACTCAACAATAAACCTTGTTTCACTACCAAATCAATGTAACATTTTAGTTAATGTCCCACTGGTAACGTGGCCTCATACATAGATTATCAAATTCAGGGTCTTTTTCTGATGTAGGCTTACATCTGCTTAGGACTCAGCTGAGGCAGTTCAATTAACATTGGATTAAATTCTTGCACCCAACATGGAAGCAGCTTCATTTTGACAACTTGCTTGAATTCAGATGATGAAATTGGCCTTTGCAAGTAGTGAGGTCTGAGTGAACAGTTCTGATGAAAGGCATCAATGGCATGATGATGCACCAGTTGGGGCTGTTGCCTCACAT
This sequence comes from Pristis pectinata, assembly GCF_009764475.1. Classification (NCBI taxonomy): domain Eukaryota; kingdom Metazoa; phylum Chordata; class Chondrichthyes; order Rhinopristiformes; family Pristidae; genus Pristis; species Pristis pectinata. Next base: position 25,245,070 of record NC_067413.1, read on the forward strand.
TCATTCCTGGCCTTGACTGCTGTCTGTGTGGAGTTTGCACGTTCTCCCTGTAACTGTGTAAGCTTCTGCTGAATGTTCTCATTACTTGCTGATAGTAACGTGGTAAATTACCCCTTAGTGCAGGTATGTGGCAAAAAAAAAGAATCAAAGGGCCATTGATAAGCATGTGAGAGAGAATAGAGAAGTCAACCTACAGTGAAATAAGGACAAGGAGAGTGGGCCTGGTGAGATTGTTCCACTGTGAACTGGAATGACCTCCTTCCTTGTCTTAAAAGTAAGAAATAGTACTCTGTTTCTCTCCCCACAGATGCTGCCTGGCCTACTAAGCCTTTCCAGCATTTTCTGTTTTCAGTTAAGCACATATTCTTGGTTTACACCTTAGCAGAGGGCTGAAAGTATGAGTTATTGCACTTTTTAACAAAGAGTATATGACTTCTTCTTAGTATCCTGCATACTATTTATCCCTCAATTAACATCACAAAAGCAGATGATTTATTTATCATCACATTGCTGTTTATGGGATTTTGATGTGTACAAATTGGCTGCTGCGTTTTCAACATTACAAGCATGGCTTCATCTCATAAATAATTACTTAGACATCAATTGCTATGGATGTTCTTTGGTTCTCTTCAAACGTTTTAAAACCACTCTTTCTAATGCCTTGTTTCTGGTTATTCTGCCTTCAAAGTGACTCATAAAAAAGTTATTAAATAGAAGGGGCTGCCTGAAGGAAAAATAAATGTGGAGTAAAATAAGGAAGAAGTGCAATGAAGTAATAAAAAATGAATTATATATAATGACATCCCTAGACCTCGTGAACTTTCATCTCATTGTTTAGAAAATAGTAGAAGCAATACACCAATAACATACTTACCAATGCCCAGTTTAGGATTCACCAGGACCACTTGGCTCCAGACCTCATCACAGTTTTGGCCAAAGTATGAGCCTAAGAGGTGAATTTTAGAGGTGAGATGAGAGCTACTGCCCTTCATATCAAGGCAGTATTTGACTGTGTGTGGCATCAAGGACACCTGGTATAATAGAAGTCAATGGGCTTCCAAGGGAAACACTCCAGCGGTTGGAGTCAGATTTCACACAGAGGAAGAAGGTTGTGGTTATCAGAAGTCAATCATCACAGCCCCAAAAACTATAGGAGTTTCTCAGGGTAATGCCCCACACCCAACCACTTTCAGCTGCTTCAGCAATGACCTTCAAAAGATCAGAAATGGGAATGTTCACTGATGATCATACAACGTCAATTCCATTCACAACTCTGCAACAAATGAAGCAAACCTTACCTGCAAGCCGCAAGTCTGAGCTAACATTCTGGTAGGGGCTGATAGGTGGCAAGTAATGTGATGAAACATTCTCCACTTGCCTGGATCTGTACAATGCCAACAATTGACACTATCCAGGGAAAAGTAGCCTGCTTGTTTGGCACCCCAACAACCAATCCCAACAGCAAACAGTCATTTCCACCACCACATAATGACTGCAGTGTGTACCATCTACAAAATACATTGCAGTTACTCATCCTGACTATTCTGACAGCATCTCCCAAACCTGCGACCTTTGCATCCAAGAACAACAAGTGCAGCAGGTGCATGGGAGCACCACCACTTACAGCTTCTCTCCGAGTCGCATACAATCCTGATTTGGAAATATGGTGCTAGTCTTTCACTGTTGCTGGGTCTACATCCTGGAACCCTCCACCCAAAGCTCTGTCTGATTATTTCACCAACAAGTCAACAACGCAGATCACTTCCACCTCCTCAAGGGCAATTGGTGACTGGCAATAAATGCTGATAGAAGAGACTGCAGATGCTGGAATCTGGAGCAACAAACAATCTGCTGGAGGAACTCAGCAGGTCAAGCAGCATCTTTGGGAGGAAGGAATTGTTGATATTTCAGGTCGAAACTGTGCATTGGGACTGAGTGTGGAGAGGCGAGAAGGTCAGAGGACGCCAGCAATGCCCAAAGCTGATTTTTTTTAAATGAGGTACAGCAGGAACCACAACTGTCATATGGGCCAGAGCTGTTCACATCCTTAACAATGATTTGGTTGAAGCAACCAAATATCATATTTCAAGTTTACTGTTAATACAAACCCAGGTAAGATTATTAATAATGAGGAGGAGGTCATTAGACTTCAAGAGAATATATACAAGCTAAGTGAATGGGTGAGAACATGACAGATGGAGTAAAATGTGGAAAGGTGTGAGGTCCATAAACAGAAAAGTACTGTATTTTTTAAATGGTAACAGTTGAGGAATCCTTGTGTACAATTCACTGAAAGCTGACGTGTAGTGCAGCAAGGATTTAGGAAAGCAAATGGTATGCCAGCTTTTATAGTGAATGGATTTGAGTACAGGAGCAAAACGGTCTTGATGCAATTGTATAGGACCTCAGCGAAACCATGTCTGGAGTACCGTGTACAGTTTTGGTCTCCTTTCCTGAGAAATGATGTGCCTGCTGCACAGTACAGCAAAGATTCACTGGACTGGTTCTAGGGTGTGGTGGGTTTGCCATTTGAGGAGCAGTCAAGTAGACCTGTCTAGAGTTCAGTAGAATGTGAGGAAATGTTATTGAAACCTTCAAAGTTCTTCCTGGGCTTGACAGGCTGTATGCAGGGAGGATGTTTCCTTGGCTGAGAATCAAGGATCACAATCTTAGAATAAGGGGTAGGTCATTTAGAACTGAGATGAAGAGAAACTTCTTTACCCAGAGGGCAGTAAATTTTTGGAATTTTCTACCTTGCTGAACCTCAGTCATTGAATTCATTCAAGACAGAGAATGACAGATTTCTGATATTAAGAGGATACTTGGATAGTGTAGGAAAATGGCATTGTGGCAGAAGGTCAAACATGATCTTCATGAATGGTGGAGCAGGCTCGAAGGGACACATTACCTACTCCTGCTCCTATTTCTTTTTGTTTTTATATTCTTCCTGTACCATTTTCTCTGCACTGAACCTAACTGGAAGTAGGCCTTTTAGTCTGTATACATTGTCTATTCTTGAAAGACTTTGGTTATCATTAATAATTTAACTGTCCTACATTATCATTTTATCCTTCCTTTTAAGTTTCTAAATTTCCCCTTAACCACAGCTCTACCTCCTCTCACTACCCACCTCTGCCTTCTGCACTCAGGCCTTGCGTTCATCCTATATAGCAGCCATGGACTCTCTACAAGATCCATTGTTACTGGAGAGCCACCAGTTCACAGCTTCCTGCATGTGGGCCTAAGTTGGTGACTGTGGGTCTCAGAGGCCTTGTCACCAGCACTGGCCACAGCCCATTGACAGCTCACCAACTTCAAAGGCATTTTGTCTCTTTCAGAGAGATTTAGAAACAGCTTAAGTGGAATTAAACAGTTAAAAAATAAAAATTAACCCAGTGAGGGGAGGGGGGAGGTAGAGCTGAACAAAGGGAGAAGAAAACTAAACTAGGTGGATGGATGAGTGTGTGAGGAAGGACACCAGGGGCATGGGTTACCTGAAAGTGGAAAATTCAATGTCCATATCATTGGGTCGTAAGCTCCCCAAGTGGAATATGAGGTGTTGTTATTCCAATTTGCATTTCTCACCCCTGCTCCACCTGGTTCTATCTGCCTATTATCCCCTCCTCATCTGGTTCCATCTATCACCTACCAGCCTCTCTAACCCAACTCCACCCACCCCCTTGTACTGCTTTATACTGGCAATCTTACCTCTTCCCTCCCATCTATAATCTATAGTCTTCCATTCTTGAACTTGAAGTGTTATGATTTATCTTATTTTTATTACCTTACTGCTTCATCCACTTGGATCTTCACTGTATGTTGTTGCAGTTTGAAAAAGATTTGCAATTTGAGTAAGTTCTGAGTACATATTGTTTGCCGTTGATCCATTGCATGTGATAGGATACAGATGGGAAAGCACTCAGAAGGAATATATTGACACGTTTATTGTTTTGTTTGAGATTGAATATCTGAGTAAATGTTCCTTCCCTTTCCACCCGACCGCACACTGGTCCATCTTTTTTCCACCAGGTCCTTTACTCCACAATTACAGTTCTTCATTCTGCTCTATGATGAGGTATGACAAGTTGTAATTTTATCCCAACAACCAGCCCCTTGTATTCTTAATCACTTTGTTTGTGACTCTAAGCAGTTGTCAAATTGATGCTCTTTTCAGTAAAGCTTAAAAGCAAACTAAGAGAAAACCATATTCATACATGTTATCATTTGCAGTGGGTGTCTGCCTAAGGGGATTGTACAAACAAAACATAGTGCAGCAAACAATGGAGACAATGCAAACCAAATCAATGGGTGCGTTGACAGTTCTAATTACTCAATTCCTTTATTTCCTTTCACTTTTCATGGATGTCTAATCTTTTGTTTAAAATTTCTAAAGGAGGTTTCTGACTAGACATTAACAGAGAACAAACCAGTGTTCCAGACAAAGCATCTTTCTAAATGTTTTTTTTCAATGAGAAGGATACAATGGAATGAAGTTCCTTGCAGGGCATTTACCCTTTGGAGAATGGTAAATAGTACAGTGGCAAAGGTTGAAATGCCATTTAAAGATTGAAAGAGAAAAATCCAACTGCTAGAGGAACTCAGCGGTCAGGCAGCACCTGTGGAGGCAGAGAAATGATCAACGATCTGGACTGAGACCCTGCATCAGGACCAAGGGTGTAGAGGGGAGATCTTTATACTGGCTGAGGTGGGGGTAGGGGGGGGAAGAGGTGAGGTAGGGGCTAGCAGGTGATAGGTGGAACCAGGTGAGGATGGAGATGATTGGCAGCTGGAGTAAGAATGTGGTTGAAGAGCAGTAGAAACCACAGAGGAGGAGCAGTGACAGAGGTACTACAGAGCTCCTGACAGCGAGGAGGAACATGTCTTCAAAGTAGACATACATTGAAGAGATTTTGCAATGGAGTAGTAAAATGGAGACACAAGAGACTGCAGACAAAAAACTGCTGGAGGAACTCAGTGTGTCAGGCAGCATCCGTGGAGGCAGAGGGATGATCAACGTTTTGGGTTGAGACCCTGAATCAGGACTAGGAGAGTAAAGGGAAGATAGCAGTATAAAAAAGTGAGAGAGAGGATTGAGACAGGGGCTGGCAGGCAATAGGTGGAACAAGGTGAGATGGGCAGATGGAATAAAAACATGGTCTAATTGGTCTTCTGCTCTTCAACTGTGTTCTTACTCCATTGACCCATCATCTCCTTCCTCACCTGGTTATACTTATCACCTACCAGCCTCTATCTCCACCTCCCCCTCCCCCACCCCCCGATACTGCTATATACTGGCAATCTTTTATCCTCCTTCCCAGTTCTGGTGCGGGGCCTTGATCCAAAATGTTGGCTTATTCCTTTTGCCTCCACAGATGCTGCTTAACCCACTGAGTTCTTACAGTGTTCTGTTCTTTTTATTCCAGATTTCAGCACCTGCAGTCTCTTTTGTCCTGTCTCTGTAGATTATAGGTGGAAAGGAAACGTGAGGAGAATGGGAATGCACCAGAGTGAAGATTCCTCTGTAATCTTCAGTTTTTGATGCCCTCTTGAGACCACATGTGAATAAGGTTTCTCTTACTTTGCTTTTTAAGCTTTACTGAAAAGAATTCAATTTGACAAGTGCTTGGATTCGGAAACAAAGTGATTAAGGAGGGAGTTGTACAGGGACTAGATGGCATCCCCCTTCTTAATTACTTTGTTTGTGAATCCAAGCACTTATCAAATTGAAGTTTTTTTTTCAGTAAAGCTTGCAAGTAAAATCCCACGTATTCACACATTGTATCAAAAGTAGCAGACCTTTAGGCACCTGACTCCATCACTTAAGGATAGGAGAACAAATAGCACATGAGTGAAGTACTACTACCCTGGTCTCGTTATCTAAACTGTTAAGTGCTTGATATTCTCAAGAGCTACATCAGTGGGTTGTTGTGGTCTTAATCGATGTTATGTTTATTCTTCATCAAGAGAAACTTTGCGTGGGTTTAACATCTGAACATTTTTATTAACCATCAACACCAGACTGGCTTGCTTTCCCTCTCCTTTTACAGTCACTTCCTGTTCCCCCATGTGACACCTTGCATTGCCTACTGGGAACTGTAGATCTTTATTATAACTACATAATAACACATCTTCCCCCTTTAAAGAAAAACAAACACAATACTTTGTCCTTATAAACCTGCCAAGAACCCTTGTCAACTCAGCAGCTTTCAATCAGTCTGAGGTGGTTTAATGGTCCTTTTTGTTCTGGTACTTGTTTTCGCAGGTGTGTTGCTTTCATTTGCCGCGTTACTATTGGTGTTTTCCTGGGAACTCTGGTCCACATGTTCATTTTCTCCAATATGCTGGCCCCTTTGGTGGACTGACAGGGGATGGGTCACAGCTATGGGTTGGAGCTTGTGGTCATAGATCTACACAGTCCCTCCTCAGAGGTGTCCCTTGCTCTGTCTGGATCTGGTATGAATGTGGATTTACTTCCTCTTACACTAGTCCTCGCATGGACCATGTGCCAAAATCATGATCTCAGATTCACACTTGATCCCCAGGCTTCAGGACTGGTAGGCTTTTTGCTGTCTTGTTGACTGCTCGAGACACACATCAGCAGCAAACATATATTTTCCCGGTGTAAATTTGGGTGAAAATTAAGGTTTTTTCAGTGAGATGATGAAATGAGGCTCTGTCTGCTTTCTCGGGTAGATGTAAAAGAATGCATGATGCTACTGCAAAGAATTACAGGAGACTTCCTCTCGGTGACTTGACCAGAATTTACCCTTCAGTCAAAACCAAGAAAACAGATTATTTGATCATTATTTAATTTCTCTTTAAGGTGACTTAACATGCGTAAATTGGCTGCTAAGTTTCCTACACGACAACAGTTTCCATATTTCTACATGAAGATTGGCAGAGATGTGGATAAGGTAGAAGGTAGTTTCAGGCTGCAGAGAGATATTAATATGTTAGTGAATTGGGCTGAAAAATGGCAGATGCAGTTTAATCCTGACAAATGTGAGGTGATATATTTTTTAAGAAGAGGTTCAACAGGATGTTGGCTGGATTGGAGTGTATTAGCCATAAAGAGAGGTTGTACAAACTTGGATTGTTTTCTCTGGAGCATCGGTGGCTAAGGGGTGGCTGAAAGTGGCATAACTAAGGTAGATAGTCAGAGTCTTTCTCCCACGGTGGAAATGTCAAATACCAGAGGGCATAGCTTTGCGGTGAGAGGGGGAATGTTTAAAAGACATTTACGAGGCAAGGTTTTTGGTAGGTGACTGGAATGCGATGCCAGGGGACATGGCAGAAACAGATATGTTAGCAACATTTAAGAGGCATTTAGACAGACATGAACAGGCAGGGAATGGAGGGACATAGATCAAGTGCAGGCAGATGGGATTAGTTTAATTTGGCATCATGTTCAGCACACATGGTGGGCTGAAGGTCCTTTTCCTATGCTGTACTGTTCTATGTTTGTTCTATGGTCAGTGTGGATGAGTTGGGCCAAATAGCCCGTTTCCACATTGTACAATTGTATGACTGGCTATATATCAGAAGTATTTCATTGGCTGTAAATAACAACTTTATATTCATGTTCCTATTGAGTGTTTTGCAAGCCTACAAGACTCATAAAATTCAAACAAAAAATAATTATGCTATAAGTATAACATTTGAGAACTGGGCCAGACTACCAGGGCTCTGTAGTCTGAGACACAAGAGACTGCGGATGCTGGAATCTGGAGCAACAAACAATCTGCTGGAGGAAATCAGTGGGTCAGGCAGCACCTGGGGGAGGAAAGGAATTGTCAACATTTCTGACAACCTGAAGAATTAACCCAAAACAGTAACAAAAAAAAAGAGGAAAATTATGCATTATTAGGAAGATTGGTGTTGAATTTGGATATTATCCAATATTTTTGATGCTTCACGCATGTCTTGTGTTTAAAATTGATGCTCATGGCAACCTTTGTGCACATCTTTCTGAATGACCTACAGGAGAGATTAATTGTAAGCTGCTTAATGTAATTATAAGAAACAAAGGTTCTAGGGAGCCCCAGAACAGATTTCTTCTGTTCCGAGTAATTACATCAATGTAAGCCAGAAAGCTAGGTATCCTAAGTACTCAAACATAAATTGAAAAAAATACGTAAAATATACACCGATAGTAAAAAATGGAATTAAATATTATTTAAAGTAGTGGTCATCAATCTTCTCCAAAAACAGAACAAAGTCCATTATCAGATGTCAAGATAAAAGACAAGAAACAATACAAATTTAGTTAAAGGAAAAGCTTAAATCAATGCACAAGACTTTATTATTAAAATTGATAAGAAGCCAAACGTTATCTGTCACAATCTGCTTCCCTCTGTCATTGTTGAATGTGGCCTCCATTATAAGTAGCTATCAGGAATTGACCAATATTTAGGTTATTGGGAGGACAATTTGCTAAAGTTGTAAAATAAAGATGCAGCAAATGTATACTTCATTTTATAAATAGGGGAGCTGTGTAGTACAGAGTATTGGTGTAAAATCCATACAAATACCATGCAGCTCAATTGTGTATTTTTTTTGCCTCATAACTTAGGGTGCATCTGGGACAACAGAGAATCTTATTCTTCTCTTGACATTGAAGGAGACCATGTCAGCTCATTGGGTCTGTGCTGGATCCCAGAGGAGCAATCTTACTGGTCCAATCAACCTCTTTATTTCTTTGTATTCCTGCAATCTATTCTCTCACACATACCAATAAACTCCCCTCTGATTCTTTTGCCACTTACCTACACTAAGGGTTAAGTTACAGTAGCCAATCAACCTACAGCACATCTTTGGGGTATGGGCAGAAACTGGAGCATCCAGCAGAAACCCATGCCAACATGGAAAGAACTCAAACTCCACACAGACAGCACCTGGGATCAGGATTAAACCAAATCCCTAGAGCTGTGAGGCAGCAGCACCAACTGTTAAAATGCTGTCCTAATTGGATGTACCCTGTTTAGAATGGAGAGAAAGATAGGAACATAGAAACAGGAGTTCACTGGGACTACATCTGCATGTTTAAAAAAGGACCCTGCTTCCTTTCTGCAAGTATCCTGGTCATGTCAATATCAAAGAAACAAGGGAAATACTGGGCAGGAGATGATTGGCTTTGTTTTAATATCATACTTCCTCACTGCCTCTCGCTCTCCATCCCCTACCATTTAAGTTATGGCAGGTAAGTGAGGTTAAAATCAACTTTATAAATATGGCTGGTCACAATGCAATGTACAGCTTTTCTGATTCCTGATTAACTATTCACATTAGCTTGAATTTAGTTTGTAGTTTTCTCATGTTTATCCCTCATTTCTGGAAAATTAAGCACTAAATTATCTGCAGCAGTAAATTGCCCAGTGACGCAAGCCATTCTGCTATTTCCCATTAAATGTTTCTCAGAAATTAATTGCAGCACATTTCTTCTTTCTTTAAAACCATTCAGTAAAAGCATACTTTTGAATCCTTGCATACTGCCTTTGATTGTAATGACAAGAATAATTATCTTCTCTTCCTAATTAATGCCGAGGAAAATTTACTTTTCTTTGACTTAGAACATAGAACGTAGAACAGCACATCATAGTACGGGCCCTTCAGCCCACGATGTTGCGCCAACCTATATAAACCTTATCCACATTCGATCTATACCCCTCTCTGCTTCACCTCCCATAACCCTCTATATTTCTTCCATCCATGTGCTTATCTAATAGTCTCTTAAATGACCCTATCGTATCGGCCCCTAACACCACCCCAGGCAGTACATTCCAAGCACCCACAACTCTCCGTGTAAAAAACCTACCTCTAACATCTCCCCTCAACTTTCCTTCATGTACTTTAAATGGGTGACCTCTAGTATTGGCCATTGCCACCCTGGGGAAAAGGTACTGGCTGTCCACTCTGTCTATGCCTCTCAATCTTATATACCTCTGTCAAGTATCCTCTCATCCTGTCTCTCCAAAGAGAAAAGACCTAACTCGCTCAACCTCTCCTCATAAGACATGCTCTCCAATCCAGGTAGCATCCTTGTAAATCTCCTCTGCACCTTCTCCAAAGCTTTCACATCCTTCCTATAATGTGGTGACCAGAACAGAACACAATATTCCAAGTGTGGTCTAACCAGAGTCTTGTAGAGCTGCAGCATTACCTCTCGGCTCTTGAACTCAATCCCCCGGCTAATGAAGGCCAGCACACCATATGCCTTCTTAACCGCCCTATCCATTTGTGCAGCAACTTTGAGGGATCTATGTACTTGGACCACAAGATCTCTGTTCATCCACACTGCTAAGAATCCTGCTATTAACCATGTACTCTGCCTGCAAGTTCATTCTTCCAAAGTGTATTACTTCACATTTTTCCAGATTGAACTCCATCTGCCACTTCTCTGCCCAGTCGTGCATCCTGTTGAAATCCCGTTGCAACCCAGGACAACCTTCTTCACTATCTACTACACCACCAACCTTCGTGTCATCTGCAAACTTACCAACCCATCCTTCCACTTCCTCATCCAAATCATTTATAAAAACCATAAGGAGCAGGGGTCCTAGAACAGATCCCTGCGGAACACCACTGGTCACCATCCTCCAGGTCAAATACTCCCCTTCTACAACCACCTTCTGCTTTTTTGGGCAAACCAATTTTGAATCCACGCAGCTAATTTTCCATGGATCCCATACCTCATGACTTTCTGAGTGAGCCTACCATGGGGAACCTTGTCAAATGCCTTGCTAAAATCCATATATACCACGTCCACCCCACTACCTTCATCAATTTGTCTTGTCACTTCCTCAAAAAACTCTATTAGGCTCATGAGGCACGACCTGCCCTTCACAAAGCCATGTTGATTATCCCTAATAAGACTATGCTTCTCCAAATGCTCATAAATCCTGTCTCTAAGAATCCTCTCCAATAGTTTGCCCACCACTGATGTAAGACTCACTGGTCTATAATTTCCGGAAATATCCCTTTTACTTTTCTTGAACAAGGGAACAATGTTTGCCATCCTCCAATCCTCCGGTACAACTCCTGTGGCCAGGGAAGATTCAAAGATCATCATTAATGCTCCAGTAATCTCTTCCCTCACTTCCCATAGTAACCTGGGGTATATCCTGTCCAACCCCAGGGATTTATCTATTCTAATGTTTTTTAGTAGCTCCAATACTGCTTCTTTCTTAACCTCAAGATGCTCCAACACATTTGCCTGTTCTATGCTCACCGCGCATTTGTCTAGGTCCCTCTCTGGTGAACACTGAAGCAAAATATTCATTTAGGACCTCCCCTACCTCCTTCACCTCCAGACATAGTTTCCCCCCCTTATCCCTGAGTGGTCCTACCCTCAGCCTAGTTATCCTCTTCTTCCTCACATGTGTAGAAAGCCTTGGTTTTCTTTAACCCTACTTGCCAAGGCCTTCTCATGTCCCCTTCTAGCTCTCCTAAATCCCTTCTTAAGCTCCTTCCTGGCTATCTTATGACTCTCAAGAGCCATATCTGATCTTTGCTTAGTAAACCTTAAATATGCTTCCTTCTTCTTCTTGACTGAAATTTCCCTCTTGTTAACCATGGTTCCTTCACCTTACCATCCTTTCCTTGTCTCAGCAGGACAAACCTATCTAGAACTCCATGCAAGTGGTCCCTAAACAACCTCCACATTCCTGCGGTGCATTTACCAGAGAACATCTGTTCCCAGCTTATACTCCCAAGTTCTTGCCTAATACCAACATAATTTGCCCACCCCCAGTTAAATACTTTCCCATAATGTCTGCTCCTATCTTTGTCCATGGCTATGCTAAAGGTCTGGGAGTAGTGGTCACTATCCCTGAAATGCTTGCTCACAGAGAGGTCTTTCACCTGACCAGGTTATGCCTAATACCAGATCCAGCATGGCCTCTCCTCTAGTCGGCCTGTCTACACACTGTCAGGAATCCTTCCTGTACACATCTAACAAATTCTGCTCCATCTAAACCTTTTGCACTAAGGAGGTACCAATCAATATCAGGGAAGTTGAAGTCACTCATGACAACAACCCTGTTATTCTTGCAGCTTTCCAAAATCTGCCTACTTATCTTCTCCTCAGTGTCCCGATGGCTATTTGGGGGCCTATAGAATACTCCCAATAGAGTGATCGCTCCCTTCCTGTTTCTGACTTCCTCCCACACTGACTCAATAGATGATCCTTCTATGATGTCCTTCCTTCCTATAGCTGTGATATTATCCCTGACTAGCAATGCCACCCCACCCCTTCTACCCCCTTCCCTATCCCTTTGAAACATCTAAACCCCAAAACCTCAAGCAACCACTCCTGCCCTTGTGACAACCAGGTCTCTGCAATGGCCACAACATCGTAATTCCATGTACTGATCCATGCTCTAAGTTCTTCACCCTTATTCTTAACACTTCTTGCATTAAGGTAAACACATTTCAACCCATCTAACTGATTGCATTTATGCTCTTTCCCTTGCCTATCCTTCATCACCTTCTCTGTACACATCGCATCTACTTCTACACCAAATAGTCCATCTTCTAACCTAACACTCTGGTTCCCATTCCCCTGCCAACCTAGTTTAAACCCTCCCCAACAACTCCAGCAGACCTGCCCACAAGGACATTGGTCCCTCTCAAGTTCAGGTGTAACCCATCCATTTTGTACAGGTCATACCTACCCCAGGAGAGATCCCAATGATCCACAAATCTGAACCCCTGCCCCCCTGCACCAACTCTTCAGCCACTCATTAGTCTGCTGCATCTTCCTATTCTTTCTCTCCCTGGCATGTGGCACAGGCAGCAATCCAGAGATTACTACCCTTGAGGTCCTGCTTTTTAGTTTCCTTCCTAACTCCCAATACTCGCTCTTCAGGACCTCATCGCTTATCTTACCTATGTCGTTGGTGCCAATGTGCACCACGACTTCTGGCTCCTCACCCTCCCCCTTAAGAATACTGTGTGCGTGATCCAAGACATCCCTGACCCTGGCTGCTGTGGGTCTCCACCGGTGATTCATCCCCCCCCCAACAGCATCCAAAATGATATACTCATTATCCAGGGAAACAGTCATCAGGGTATTCTGTACCAACTGCCTATTCCTTTTCCCTCCCCTAACAGTCATCCAGCTACCTACATCCCACACCCTAGATATAACTGCCTCCTGGTAACTCCTATCTATCATCTCCTCAGCTTCCCGAATGATCCAGAGTTCATCCAGCTGCAGCTCCAGCTCCCTTACGCAGTCTGTACTTCCGCACTTCCTGCATGTGAAGTCATCGGGGACACTGGAGGTCTCCCTGATTTCCCACACCCTACAGGAGGAGCATACTTCTGCCCTGACTGCCATTCCCACTGTTCTATACAAATAAAATTACAAATAACAGGGAAAGAAAGAAAACCTACCACTCACCTACTCCACCTCTTCGAGCCAAAGCCTCAGCTCCCCCACTCTAACACTGTCCACTCACACAATGGCTGCCTCACAAAGACTGCTCCACTTGACCCTAACTTTTTATTGGCAGCTGCTGCCTAATTATCCAATTAGCTAATCAACAGGGCCTATCAATTCACCACAACAACAAGAACAACAACAATGGGCCTACCTTTTCAAACTGCTTCCCACTCTCGTTCTCACTCTCGCTCTAGTTCTCGCACTACTTATCAAAGCAATGACATTTCCTGCTCCCGTACTACTCACCACTTCTTAAGTGCCAGAACCAAAATACAAAATGTTATGGTGTGACATTTCATCTTCCACATTAAAGAACTGACTGTAAATTGGTTTAAAGTAACATACATAAGTGGGCATGTGCATAGGTACCACCTGGCACATGCATACTCATTTGCTTGCCCACCACCATGTATGGCTCAAGCACAGGAGCCCTTGCCTGCTGCCCCTGTGCTTGCTTTTCACACCCCTCACCTGCTCTTCTACTCACACTCCAGTCTCCAGCTCTGAGCCCAGCAGCAAACCCGGGCTGATTCCTGGTCCCTGGCCCCAGCTGCACACTTAAGCATGTTCCTGATCCCCAGCTCTGGCCACGCACCTAACTATATTCCCGGAAGGAGTAGGGAAAGTTAACTCCAATGAGGTCCTTCTTCTGACAAAATGCTTGGAGCACAGCCTCTTCAGAACATACATCCTGTTTTGTCATTTGGACAAACACAGGATGTGTACCAGCATTTGTTAGATTATATCACCTTTCCAGCAAGGGACCCCAGCAAATATGCCTATATCGCCCACACCATAATAGGCTGGGATGTCTTAGGGAAGCCCCCTCTAAATTGTGCTTCTGCAAAATCTGTAGGGACTGAATATGCCCAGTGCAAATTAGTACAAGTGATCCTAGAACCCACCAGTAATTGGACACTCTCAACTAAATGAGCATTGCACAGGGACTGCCATCATTCTGTGCAAGTCTAACACAGAAAATCCATATCAAATTTGCATGATTTGACCCAGAAAACATCATGATTCCACTCAAAGGAGTAAGTAAGATGGTACGAACCAGTACAGTGTACTGATAAGAAAATGGCCAATGCTCTGTTTGTGATACGAATATATCCTTAATAAATTTATATGTCCATATTACTTCCCAACCTGATTGCACTTGACTCCAAGAAAAGAATCGATTTTCAAATACATACCACTGAAAAAAATGCTGCTCAATTAAACTTCTAGGCATATATACCCCGTCATTTTCATTCTACCCAATAACATGTGTTATCATTTGAATGCAGAATTCCAATACTACATGCTGGCCCCTTACATTAAAAGAAACAGAAAGGAATATCTTTCAGTCTACCTCCAAATTCAATCTAAAGGAAAGACATACTTGCTAAAATGTCATAATATTGGGTCAGATCATCTGTCTGAAAGTTATCACTGTAACAGTAAGCATTTGTTTTCGTTTTGCTGGGTGGATGGCCAAAGCGACAGACTCTCTCGCTACCCACTGAGATGACAATCTCCTGACCATCCTCTCACTGGTTCTTTGCCATGCCGCTGAGAACAAAGAATCTCCTTTGTCAATGAGCGACCTCCAGTGCCAGCGATCCATGTTGTGGCAGGATTTTTCAGCACAGCTGGGTCACTGATGGCAGAAGCTTGAGTCCAAGTGAGCCACGGGAAAGGATGACATTTTTGGCTCACTCTGTGGTTTGACAGAAGGCAGGAGCAGAAGCAACCACAGCTAAAGAAACCCAATCACTTATTTACAAGATAGTGATGGGTGTGAAGCAGCTTCTTCAAACCAACGAGTCTGCTTACACATTCAACCAAGGATAGACAACAAAGATTTATTCTTAGCCTGATTTCTGATCCTGGATAGGTGCAGCTGACAAGTCAAAGACTTTTGGATGAAGTGATGATCAGCTGGGTACTAATCTTTATCCCAGGCCTCTCCATCCCCACATCAATACAGTCCTTGGCAACACACACAAAGACATGGTGCACTAAAGTCTGTTTCGTGGCCTAATACTGATGCTCAAGATATCAAATGTGGTCTTATTGGCTATAATGATGTGCTTGACCTCCAGCTAGCATTGTGATAGCTTTGTTCATAGGATTAATTGTGTAGTAATTAGCTTTACGCATTTTAAATCTACAGATCGAGTAGCTGCATATGCAGAAATATATACTAGGCATGTTCTTGACAAAAAACAAGACCATCAACTTTCGTGAACTGCTATTGAAAGCTTTCCTGAAACGAATCTACCCTCAAATCTCATTAAAAAGAATTTGCTTACACAAGGCACAGGATATGATCAAAATAAGTTATTGAATTTTATGCTATAGCGTAGCATACCATGCATTAACATTTCTAAATTATAAAATGTATTGCTGTGTTGATAAAATGAGCAATGGTAGAACTCACAGTGAGGGATGATTTATTGTTCCCCAATAAAGGAATTTCAGGTGACAGATGTTGCTTGTCAAATTAAAAAAAACTTATTTTGGGGGAGTGCCATGGATGCCTTTAATGCTGACATCATCAACGTGCAAGGGTGAATGCATGATTTCCCTTTGAATATTAACAAAGTGAGCTGGAGGTTGATTGACAAGGTTAACAAGGCTTTGAGAAGTGGTGAACAGTGGCACTGCAACCATCACCGAGTAAGAAGCCAGCAAGTGATAAGTTAGGCATTCCAGTCTATCATAGGATCCCTGAACTCAGCATAACAAGCTGCCACCTATATTCTGATTTTGGTGAAATTGCAGACTTTGATCTATCATAGCAGTTTTTTTGCAATATCATGCCTCTATCGAATTTTCTTTTCTGGCCTTTGGTTACCAGTGCCTTCATTCGCTAAAATCTCCCTGTTATGGGTTCCCGGTCCAGGAAGAAGGGAGAAAGTTGGTGGAGAGATGGTAGCAGTGGCATGAGAGGGATCAGCATGGACCCAGGTTAGCCACATTCAGAGTTGCAAGAAATATAGTCTGCTTGCTGGGTCTCAGTATTGGGGCCACAGCTCTCCCAGCCTGCGTGTAGGAAGGAGCAAAGTAGCAACACCCTCCTCCCACCCCAATCTGGGCCATCAGTGCCGAGCATTGCCCCGCTCACTCCCCAGTATTCATCGAAGAATGATGATTGACAGCTGAGGAAACCACAAGACAACACCATTGATGACAAGTATAAAATGCTTTTTAAAAATATCTCAGAAGCGTTTATGCAATTTAAGCCCCATTTCCCACCAGAAATAAGTATCCTACTGCCCTTCGCAAGTTACCACGAAAGATAAGCTCTATTGTACGGTGTTACTGACTAAACATCACTGCACTAAGTGGAGGTAGTGTTATGGACGCTAGCATAGGAACATTGTGGTGATTTTCTGAGTGTGGTACTCAATTGCACAATATGGCATTAATGATATGTTACATTGAATCATGGAAGAATATAGTACAGACTATTTGGCTATTTGTGTCTATGCCTATTCTCTAAAAGATCTATTCAATTAGTTCCACTGTTACGCTCTTCTCCTATGGCACTGCAAATGTTCCCCTTCACTTCCAATTCACTTTTTAATATTATTATTGATTTTCCTCTTACAATCTTTTAGGCAGTACATTCCAGATCATTGTTTTTCATGTCACTTCTTCCCTTTACCTATTTCCTCATATGCATTTCCTCTACTTACTGATATTTCTGCACAGTAATGTAGCGGTTAGCGTAATGCTGTTACAGCGCCAGCGACCCGGGTTCAATTCCTGCCACTGTCTGTAAGGAGTTTGTACATTCTCTCCATGTCTACATGGGTTTCCTCTGGGTGCTCCGGTTTCCTCCCACATTCCATAGACGTACGGGTTAGGAAGTTGTGGGCATGATATGTTGGCACTGGAAGCGTGGCGACACTTGCAGGTTGCCCCCAGAACACTCGACACAAAAGATGCATTTCACTGTGTGTTTCAACGTACACATGACTAATAAAGAAATCTTATCTTATTTTATGTCCTTGTTTGCACATTAAGCCTTTCATGATTTTGACCAGCTCCATCAAATCTCCCTTTAACTTTTCTGCTCAAAGGAAAAGAATCCAGTTTCTCTACTCATGCCAAAGAACTGCAGTCCTCTTATTGGTAATATTTCCTGTTCTGTCTCTGAGATTTTGGCATCCTTACTGAAGTGTGGTATCCAGAACTTGCCACAATATCCAGCTGGGGCCTAATCATTGGGCTTAATACGTATAGTTGAGATGAGTTTTGTGCTCAGTAGCTGGTTACAAAGCCAAGGAGCCCCTATGCCTTTTTTAACCAACCTTCTTAATCTCCCTGCCACCTTCACATTGACACCCTCATCCCCTCTCTCCACACACTACTTTGAAATTGTACCATTTAGTTTCAACAGCCTCTACATTCCACCTACTGAAAGGAATCACTTTTCAATTCTCTGTATTCAATTGTATCTGCCTCTTTCACCTGTCCAGTTCCTCTGATGTCTGTTATTATTCTTTTCACATAGCTATATTTTGAATTACTTCTCACCCCTAAACTTTAAAGTAGTGCTTCTGCTTTCTGTCCTTTAACCATTTCCTAACCATGCAACACTGAACCTTCAATTCCATGTGATTGAAATTTCCTAAAAAGCCTATTAAGAAGTAAGTTATTGAATATCATTTTAGAGTTCATATGCACATCAACAATACTACACTCAGCAGATCGCTCCATTTCTTCATCAACTAACTCAATAGAGTTACATAGACTCCAAACACAGGGAGTTTACACAACTTTATGAATCACCAGTTAGTCAATAAATGGAGGATTGCATCTAATTCTGGTCACCATTCTTTATGTACAACATGGAGGTCCAAAGACAGGCTTATTATCGAGCTATGATGAATTTGGTCTGCAGTGTTATTGGTGCATCCTCTAGTATCTTCATTTCTGCTTCCCTTCAAGCAAGCCATTTTGATGGCCTTCTTTAGATGGTGGCTGTTTTTCCAGTATGTGCCTTCCACCTCCATCAAACTCATATGATTTGTGGTATGGTGTGTTGGTTTACTATGCTGTTAGCTACATTGAAGGTTGGGTATGTTGTGAGCTTCAGCTTCACTATATCTCCAATCCCTACCAGTGGCAGGTCTTCAGCCTCTTTTGCAGTAGTGTGCCTGACTTCTTAGGCTGCCTCTGGTTGTTGTTCGATACTTTTCTGCATTTCTGGTCCTTTCCATTGTTCAGAACAGAGTTCTTGTCCATCTCCTCATAAGCCTCTGCATTGGACAACTCGTCATCACTTGAGGTGAGGTATTGTGGGAGTTTAGGATGCTCAAGTCTGAGTCTGACTTGACGATTTAGGCCTATTCAACAGTTTGTTGTCTACCTTCACAGCTTTGTCTGCATTTCCACTCTATGGAAAGTGAGGTGATGTTCGGTAATCAAGTCCTCAGAAAACTGAACTGTCAACTGTGATCAGTTCTCTGCAGATCCACCAATTACCATTATAATCATTTGTCAATGCACCATTGTAATGAATACATCTGTATGAATGGTATGCAAGACAAGTTTTTCACTGTACCCAGTACAAGTGACAATAATAAACCAATTTACCAATTTCTTCAGAGATGCCCTATACAGCACACTGTCATTTGAGTGAACAAGTGATTGTGGATGAATGGATGTTGTCTCAGAACTCTGTCTTCCAAATGTTGAACAATAGTCCACTGTTACCAGGTACAGGAAGGTGAATCAGATCTCTCTGCCACAGTAGGAGATTGAGGAAGATACAATGCAGCATCTACCTGGGACTTGATGGCTTAGATTGATTCCTTTCTGGAGGTCTGGAGGTCTTGCATTCGTGAACATGATCTCCAGTCTCCACATTTATTCCTGGCCTGTAGGTACCTTCTCTCATTCTACAGAAGAACATATCCAATCCTAGATGTGAGGAGTTAATACACGTATTCACCGTCATTCCTTCATAGCTTGGGAACACTTACCTTTTCATCTTTAAAGATCAGGTCTTCTTGATTGCTCAGTTCATCTCTAACATAGAAGTTGGCCTCAGGACAGGTTTGACTTCATAATTTTATATTTTTCCACTGAGTCTGAAGGTGCTTTAGTTACTGCATCGCATCCTCTTATCTGTGATCTCCTGTAGCAGAGGCTAAGAGATTGGAATATGAACACAATGTTGATTATCTCAAGCTCAATATCTTTAGCATCTCTTGCGTCCTTGAGATAGGCTCAGCTCTGAAAATTGACTATATTCTTGCATTTCCCCTGAGAGTACCAAATCTGTTGTATATCTTCATCTTAAGAAAGTATTCTATATTACCTCATTGGTGCTTTTAATATTAAGGGTCCTGAATGGCTTGTGATTATTGCTCACATATACAACTTTCCTGTATGTGTGTTGTTGAAACTTCTCCAGCCCCAAGGTCATAGCAAGGGCTCAGCTTGTGCATCTCTGTTTGTGTATGTTATTGGCTGATCCTCCTGCAAAA
Organism: Pristis pectinata; assembly: GCF_009764475.1. Taxonomy (NCBI): domain Eukaryota; kingdom Metazoa; phylum Chordata; class Chondrichthyes; order Rhinopristiformes; family Pristidae; genus Pristis; species Pristis pectinata. Next base: position 25,265,002 of record NC_067413.1, read on the forward strand.
TTGTTGCTCCATTCCTCTTTCTGAGCTGTCTGCCTGTATTGGCAGCTCCTTCCTACTATCAATGTATTGCAACACAAGCTCTGTTGTGTCCACCTCTATAATTCATGTGACCTCCTTGCTCATGAACATCCAATGTTATCGGTCAGCTGTCTGTTTGACTCACATACCTCACTGAGATGGGGCTGTAACTTGCGCAGATAGTTGCAGGCATCACTTCCTGGATCTGGCTACAGACCATCTCTGGCGATCTTCATCTTGAATTTCAGTGTTTGATCACTCAGCTTCAGCTACTTTTCACTGCATCTATTCAATAGGGCCCCGAATTTCCAATCATGGTCTAGCTCTGCTTTTCCCCTGTTTTTCCTTCACCATAGACGAAAATGTCATCTGTTATGGTATTTACCCCACTGAGATCTTCAAGGGCACCACATAATTTTCATTGAAACTTCTTTGACACTGTGTTCCTCTGATGCTAGATTGATCCCAAGTGGTTCTCTTCCCCAACAGTATCTACTACTGGTGTTCTGAAACAGTTTAATTAAGAGCTCTCCTCATCAAGTTCCACATGCCAGAATCCATTTTTTACATTAAGCTCCCTGGAATGCGTGTATTGCCTGAGGAAGGGTGTGCCTACTGGACTACTATCACTGACTAAACTTAAGTTTCTCCTTGACAGCAACTGGAATATGCCCTGGTGGGTATGCTAATGGCTGCTTTCTCTCTTCTAGGAACCTGATAACTTCTAGGTTCCCTGCTCCATGCTCCATATTTATCAGTAGGTTGCACAGTCTAAAGTGAATCACTCTGTTAAGTTGCCTGCTCCACCTGAGGCACTGTACTACCTCCATGCATAGATATGACATTTTACTGATCTACTATGATGAAATCCACATCACATTTCTCTTGATTTTTTGGGAGTTACTATTTTCTGAGGGCATCTCCCTGGAGACGTCAGCATAGCTCCTCATGTTGAAGATCCTTTGACCTGAGAAGTTACACTGATGCCTCCTGGGAGATCCTTCAACCTGAATGAACGTCATCGACCTGAAATGTTAGCTCTGTTTTGTCCTTCCACAGATGCTCCCTGATCTGCTGAGTGTTTCCAACCTTTCTATTTTTACTGAGAATTTCCAGCATCTGTAGGGTTTCTTTGATTTTTGACAGCACATGAATTGGTGGTTTCAACTGCAGGACTTTGAGATTGATAGCTCCCTTCAGCGGAACAGTACTGGTTGTTCTCGTGTTAAGTTGAAATGTCACCAATTGCGCTTGCACCAACAACTGGTGTGCCTCTGTAAGCCACATTTGGTTGGTGTTTATTCAATAGAATTGGCATTGTTTGGCACCAGTTACTTTGTTTTCAACTAGTACTCTGAATCTGATTACATCGCTGCATTGCATGACTCCTCTCATCCACTCAATGTTGTCCTCATAGTGAGCTGTTTACAAAAATATTTTTCCAGTCCATATCCTGCACATTCTTCCTATGTTCTTTCTCGATTCCTTTTTCAGCCACTCACATTGTATATCCACACTTCCTGGACTGTAGCTGTTCAAGAAGACAACTCATCACCATCTTCTGAAGGGCAACTAGGGATGGGCAATTAAATGCTGGCTCAGCCTATGATGCCCACATCCCCTGAATGAATATATTAAAAAAACATTGTCACAAGCAAAACTTGCAACATCTAAGCTTACTTGATTGTACTTTCTCTTTTCTGCCTTTTGTATCTTGCTTCACTGTATGAATCCCTGACGTGTGGTTTTGACCTGAAACATCGACAATTCCTTTCCCCCCACAGACGCAGCTCAACCTGCTGAGTTCGTTCAGCAGATTACTTGCAGTCACTTCTGCTAGCCACCTTACATTTCTGGTCCGGCTATGGATATCTCTGCAGATTTGCATGTCTATCTGCATTTTACCAGAATTATCTGTGCCTTTTGCAGCAGACTTTCTCTCTGACTGCTGCCCTGAATGCCATAAATAATCCAGTATTTGATGAATGAGTCTTTCAGATCTGTGAACCGCAATTATCAGCTAATAATCTAACCTTATCTCCATTAAGAAAGTATTGAACGATTCTCTGTGCTCTTGGTTTATCTGTCATGACTAGCTTAATATTAAGTATAAAGTCTTCCCTCTAGTCTCTTCATTCTTAAGACATAACTTGTTTGGGAAGTGCAATGTTTTGGGCATCTTTATTTGCTTTATTGTGAAATATTTCAATTGATTCACACAGTTCACTGTTCCTTGGCCTGCATCATGGTGCTATCTCAACTGGGAAGAAACATACCAGGCATTCAGCATTTGGATTCAGCAATGATGACTAAATTTCATTATTCTGACACTATGTCTCAGTACTTCCCTCAATCCCTCTTTGAAAAATTGGAGGACAGCCAGTAACTTAAATTAACAAGTAAAGCATTTTATTAATAAAACAAAACTTACCAAAAGCCAGGAATTGCATTTCCATTGTATGTTTATTCCACAGAGGAAGTCTCAGTGAAGTTTCGACACTAAACTTTGTGACAATGTACAGAAACACATTAGTGACATAGTACAATCCTTTAAGTTGTAAACAGCCAATATTAGAAATGTGATTTATGTTATAATAGAGCTCAGATGTATATTAATTAAACAAAACTTCTTCCTATTCATAAATATTGAATCAGTACACCCAGGCTTCGTAAATGAATCCTACAGACATCAGAATCTCATGCAAACAAGATTTCAGTGACATGAAACAAATAGCCATGACCTTAGATTTATTGATTGTCTCTTCAGGCAGCTTGAAAGCAATGAGATGCTGAGAGGTTCAAAGCAACGGTGGTTGTTATATCACACACAAAATAGTTGCAGTTGTGGTAAGTTTTATAATACCTAGTCCAGGAGTAAAAGTAAAGCTCTACAATTGACAGCATAATGAAGCAGTTGAACATAGACCCCTTCTGACATGGCCATTTATGAGTCATATAACTGCTACTTGTCTGCTGAAGTAAGAGTGGCAGAGGTGACATAGATTGATTGTGACATGGAACTTGCCAACCGCTATTAGGAAATCTCTCTGAACTTAATTAGATGGTGCCTCTTGGTTCAAGTTCATTTGTGTTGGCTAAATGCAAGTTTCTTACTCGTATAACAAAAGCATATTTGCTTGGAAATTCACACCTGGTCTTTTCCACTAAATGCCTTGTGTAGTTGTGGCTGCATGTTATACTCTATTTCCAAAGTCCGATTCTTTTGCTGCAACAACATAATGCTTTTAGTGTTCCCAACCGTGGCTGCATCTCTAGGCAATTAATTATTGTGGTTAAGCAATAAATTAAAGTGTTTGCTGCTCAGCTTCAATGGTGTCTGATTTTTCTGTAAGCTCCTCCCCAGATCACTGCAACATTTTCTTATGAATCCTGCCTTTTCAGTGCAACAAACTCTAGACCTTTTTTCTTTGAAGTCAATTAGTGTCGCATGATGCTGAGAATATGTAATGTATTAGCTTTTCTTAAGTGTTTAACCTGATATTTCCTACATGACAGTACAAAGATGATCATGTCAGCTAGCCAATGAGATTATTGACTGACCAATTCATTTCCAAGAATCTATCTATCTTACTATGTCACAAAATACAAATAATTGTAATGAGGAATTCATAACTTGAAACAAACCTGATTCCTAATTATCAAGGTCTCTTTCCAAATCTACCTAGTCTTATTGCAGTTTCCCAGCACCAAACTGAAAGTGCTTTAAGAAACCTAAGTGTTCAAATATAAACGCTTTATTTCTTTCATACAGAAAGCTTAGGGTATTAGCATGATGTGCACAGCACATGGATCAACAGGTGGGACCTCTTAGGAGAGCATAAGTTATGGGACAAAGTAATAATAAGAGAAAGTAACATACATGTGATCCAAACATTATTTAGAAAGAACACTGGGCTCTCTGACTTTTCTGTAGCAAATATCATGGGAGTCTGACAAGGACTTTATTAACTAGAAAACTTCTGGATTGGTGAGAAGATCAATGGAAGTGATGTAAAGCATCTTCCAGGTTTTACAAGCCTCCAAATGCTTAAAATTGTAAATTCTTCATTTTTGTTGTGCAAAACCCCCTTAGTTCATGAATTTCAGCCTATAGTGCCCTCTCTATAAGCCTTAAGAACAGTTAAATTTGTCTCTGGGACATAGTTTTCTGGGAGAGCTTCCTGTTTGCTTTTCCATGACATTGTTCAGCAGAAATCTATGTCAAATTAATTAAAAATAAGACCCACTCCACAGGGGTGATGTTAAGTTCACTCCAGCATAATTGTAGCTCATCAGACATAGACAATTCCTCCACTTTATTGTGAATTATTGATACTGCACTTTCACCATGTGATATTTTAAAATATTTTACATTGTATGCACTAACATTGCAGTTAAGTTACTGGACTGGAAGCTAGAGTTCAGGACTACTGATCCACTGTGGCAGCTAAGAGAATTCAATCAAGTAAATTAAATCTCGATTTTCTTTAAAGTATCTAGCCCCCGTGATGGTAACCATGAAACTCCTGGATTGTCATAAATTCTGAATCGATACATTAACATCTTTCAGGGAAGGAAATCTGTCATCCTTAACCTGTTTCACAGATATTTGATTCCAGAACCATGAATATTGGTGGCTTTTAGCTGTCTTCTAAGATCAGAAGCAATTGGGATATGTAATAAATGTTGTAGAGCCATTGATGTCCAAACCAACAAATGAATAAGAGTAATTGCAAACTATTTTTCTATGCTACTTTCATGATGGCACAGATACAGCACAATTCCACCATTTGGAGTCCTCTTGTACTTCACTAATGTAGTCATTCGGTAGAATTTCATCTACTGCTACTTTTAGGCTAGCCTGTGTGTAACTCTAATCAAATAATGCTGTGGATAATTCTTAATTACTCTCTGAAGGAGTTCAATAATCCACACCATTAAATCACAAGCTGGGAAGGGTAGCAATTTCAGACCTTGCTACTGATGTCTTCATGCAAGGAATTAACTAGTAAATTTCATTCAAGCTTATATTTTGGAATGGCAGAGAGAAAGAGAGGAATACTGAGCAAAGGTTTTACAATAAAGTGACGGACAAGAAAGGTGGGGGTGAAGGAATACTGCATATTAATTGACAAGATTTTATTGATTTTGCAGTGGCCATCCCTCTCTGAGATTTCCTCTCTAGCTACTCCAAGCAGAAATGTTCCCTAATGAAAGCTCTTTCTCATTCCTGCCTCATTCCTGCAAGAAAGAAAACTTTTACTGCACTTGATCGTTTCTGAGGATCTTCTGCTGAGCTCTCTTTCTCCTGAAAATTACAAGCTTTGAGAACATAAATTTGGCATCGCTAATTACAACTTTGTAATTCTCTTCACTGCCATGGCAATCATAATAAGTACTGAAATTAAACCAATTGTTTGGCTCCTTGTCCTCACACATATCTTGCCAAGGCCTCTTGGAAGGAAAGCAGCAGAAATCAGAAAATTCAATCAGCACAGTGGCACAACTAGTCGGGCTGCTGCTTCACATCTCCAGTGATCTGGGTTCAACCTTGACCTTTGGTGTTGTCTGTGTGGAGTTTGCATGTTTTCTGTGTGTCCGTGTGAGTTTCCTCTGAGTGCTCCAGTATCCCTCGATATCTCAAGTAGGTGCAGGTTGGTAGGTTAATTGTAAATTGCCCCTTGTGCATAGCTAAGTGGTAAAATCTGGGAATGGGGAAGGGAGGAGAATTGATGGGAATGTGGAGGGAATGGGTTATATGGAAAATTAGGGGGGGAGTGAGAATGCTCTGAGAGTTGGCATGGATCTCAAGGAGCTGAATGGCTTTGTTCCATGTCATAATGAAATATGGAAATATGGAAAAGTCCTAGCAAATTTCAATCTGCCCACTGCAGAAGATTTTCAAAATTTCCTGAGAACTGCTTTAAATCCTTCCAGGTGAAAGATTGTCACTCTCAGAACCCTCAGCAGAGGACAATTTGCAGAGGATAGGGGAGATCTACAGGGGGAAGGAGCAAGGCTGGATCATAGAGTCTGCAAATACACCACCATCCTTCACCTTGTGAAGTTAAACATAGAAAACTGTGGACCCAATCAGGACCTTACACAGGTGTGGCAATCATTTGCTACATAAAGGGAAGATGGGATTTATGTTAAGGTGCAATTGTGCAAAAAATGGAAAGATTTAAGACATGAGTTCAGCACAAAACTGCTTCAGTCTGCTCCACCCTTTGATGTCATGGCTGATCAGATCTTGGCCTCAGCTCCACTTCCTTGCATGTTTCCACAATCCTTGTCTCAGCTATAGACCAAAATTCTCTGTTAGTGTTGCATATGTTCATTTATTCAGCCTCTACATATCCCTGGAGTAGAAAATTCCGAAGAATCAAAACCCTCTGAGAACTCATGGAATCATAGAGGGATACAGCATAGAAACAGACCTTATGATCATCAGAGTCCATGCTGACCATCGACCACCTATTTACACTAATCTTGCATTAATCCCATTTTTTTTATTCTCCCCACACTCATCAACTCTCTCCAGGTTCTTTTTTTAAATTTAAATTTTATTTACAGCCTGGTAACAGGCCCTTCCAGCCCAACAAGTCTGCGCCGCCCATTTTACACCCAATTAACCTACCCGTACGTCTTTGCAATGTGGGAGGAAACCAGAGCACCCGGAAGAAACCCACGCAGACACGAAACAATGTACAAACTCCTTACAGACAGCGACGGGGATTGAACCCTGATCGCTGGCGCCGTAATAGCATTGTGCAACCACGAAGAAATTTCTCATCTCTGTTTTAAGTGGAAAGCGCTCTATTCTGAAATTATCACCTTTATTCTCAATTCCATCACAAGATAAAACATCATCTTAACATCCAAATGGCAGAGCTTCATGTGAGTCAGATCCTCCCCAGATCACACTGCATCACCAGAATTGTTTAACAACCTCGATGTCAATATTGATTAGTGTTTTTCAAGCTGTGAATTTATTACGCATTTTTAACCAAAGTTTTTTAACCTCCAGCCTTCAGTTTCCAACCTTCATTTTCTAGCCTTTTTTTTTATATATATAATATGAACAATAAACTGAACCAACCTTAATCATAATCCATTGCACTCAACTTGTCCACTACTCATTCTTGAAACTTTTCCCAACACTGCCTTACCTTGAGCTTTGCCTTAACTTAAAAAAATATTTCATTAAATACTCTTCAATTTCAGTATAAATCTATTGCAAATATTTCTTTTATGTTCTTGGCCTGGCTGTCAATCATTTTTAAGTTTATGTCAAACACTGCAACAAAATTCATTTGCACTGTAAATCAAAATGACTCTGTAGTTAATGACTTAAAAAGCTGGATGGATACCAACCAATAGTAAAAGCACGCTCTGTATCTTCCTTGCTAGTAATGACAGCCAATATGCTAAATCCTATGAAAGTCAGCAGCAGGTTTTAAATTAATCATGGTTGGGGAGCATAACTTCTGTCCCTCTTCACCCACACCCCCCCCCCCCCCCACTTTTCTCCTTACTGAAATAAAGCTGCACACTCTCAATCAGTAGAAGTTGTCTATTGCTGGAATCCCTTTGTGTAAACTAAAACCAAGGTATAGAAGGCTGCTGACTTAATACAGGTAAGTGGGATTGGTACAGCCCCAGTTTTCAGATGAGGAAATGGGAGGAGACCAAGCTTTCAGAAATTGTGTCTCTTGACCCAAGAGGTCTGAAAAATGATCAACATATCTGCCTTCAGACAATTCTCATGGATCTGGGGCAACTGCCTAAGATATGGATCAGCTTTTTGGGAAGTTTTGCTTTCATCTGACCCTGCAACTCTTTGGGCCATAAGCTGTAGGGTCCAGCTAAGAACCGATGTGACTACATCCTCAGGTGCATGTGCTCTGCTCTGGGGAAGGTGGGACAATATTAGGATTCACCAAGCTAATGCATGTGGATTCATGATTCATGAGAAGAATCCATATATTTCACACCAACAGTCTATCTGACATCGTGCCTCTGGAGATCTGCTCCAATCTCTGGTATAAGTTTCACAGTCCTTGGACACTCCTGAGCTGCATTGCTGGCTTTGGGACACCAAATGTTTCTGGGATCAGTCCCAGTAAAAGAGGTACGTATGACAGTGATCTCCGACTATTTATTGTGGGGATGGTCCTTTTCAGATGGAATAGCATTTTTTTATTCACTAACTAATTTATTATACAGTATAATGCTTGTGCGATGATATTCAAAAATTTGATCTAACATCTCAAAGTTCAGTTTATTGTCTTATGCACAAGTACATGTATACACAGGTGCAATAAGAATTTACTTGCAGCAACATCACAGGCACATAGCATCAGATAAACAGCATTCACAAGAAAAGCATAAATTAAACATAAATTATACAAAATTATACAAGGACCCAATTAGAACAAAAAAAAACAAGGTCCATTATACTGCAAAGTAGTCAAAGTGGTCATAGTGTTACTATACTGGGGTAGTGGTTAGGGTAGTGCAGGTTGGTTCAAGAAGTGAATGGCTAAGAGGAAGTAGCTGTTCTTGAACCTGGTTGTGTGGGACTTCAGGCTTCTATACCTGCTGCCTGATGGTAGCTGCGATAAGCTGGCATGACCCAGATGGTGGGGATCTTTGATGATAGATGTTGTCTTCCTGAGGCATCACCTCATGCAGATACTTCCGATGGGAGGGAGGGATGTGTCAGTGAAGTATTCGGCAGAGTCCACTACGCTCTGCAGCTTCTTACAATCCTGCACATTCGAATTGCCGTACCAGACCATGATGCAACCAGTCAGGATACTTTCAACAGTACATCTGTAGAAGTTTGTTAGAGTGTTCCAATGGCATGCCAACCTCCTTAACCTTCTAAGAAAATAAAGACACTGGGGCGTCTTCCTTGTGATTGCATCTACGTGCTGGGCCCGGGACAGGTCATTCGATATGTTTAACGCCCAGGAATTTAAAGCCATTGAACTGACCATTGAACTCGCAGAGTTCTGCCTTAAAGCTTGTTGAATTGCATTTGTGCAGAACTCAGAAAGTGTGCCTGACTAAGGAATAAATAGAACATCACAGACCTACTGAACTGTTTATTCAGTGAGGTGCAGTCAGTGAGCCTCACTCCAAACTTATACTCTGGATATCATAAATGGACTGAAGCAATCCACTTAGCTAGAATCAACTCACTATCCATCTTCATGATGCAACATAAACGTGCAAATTTTTTACCATTTCTTGCCCTAGCAATATGAAAAGAGTAGATATGATACAAAGGTGCAGCACACAAAGAGTGTCTAAATGTATCCTTTCAAATGTAAATCCTCTTTTCTCTCCAAGGCCAAATTCTGTTCAAGCCTTAGCAAGCATCAATCAAACAACATTAGAATCTAAGCAATCAACCAACAACTGAGGTCAATTTCCACCCTGCAGATATGGATGACAATTTAAAAAAGCAATGTCAAAAGCCAAGATTATTGAAATGAGACCCCAGGCCCAATTTTATGCTAGCCTCTTGATTAATCAGCCATCCGTGGATGTCGACTTTTTTCCAAGGCTATCACTTTTACATAAACATTTCCCTCACAGACATCTAGAGGGGATGGTGCATTCTAGCCGCAAGTTTCCAGGATGATCCCTCCTCTGGGCTAAAGTTAGTCAACCAGACCAACTGGCCACTGAAGTGTAACATTTGGCCTTGAACTAAAAAAAATAAGAAATAGACCTATTTTTGCTCCATGACAGTATCCAGAGAATCTGACTGGTACATAACCATATGTGTGAACATTAGAACAGAGGACAGCAAGCTGGACATAACTAAATACACATGTACCTATGAGAAATATTCTGGTGTGGAAGGAGCCATTGACCCAACAAGAACAATATTTTTCAGGATCATCCAGAAAGTCAAAGATAACCTCAGCATCTTTTCTTCACTGCAAATGGTCCTAAAAAAACTTTTTGTAGAATAGAAGAAATCATTCAAGTTTGTGCCAGCACTTGGTGGAACAATTCTGTTAGTTTCCATTTCCCTTTCTGATTTCCCTTTACCCTGCATATTTTCCCTTATGTTTAATTCAGTTTCCTTTTGAAAGACATTTTACTCTAGTTTTATCATCTTTACAAAGAGTGAGTTCCAGATGATAACCATTCACTGAGTTAAAAAAATTGTCTTCACGTCGTTACCCAAAACTTTAACATGTGCCCCCCTTGACTATCCGATAATGGAAAAATCTTCCCTTCATTTACTCTGTCAAAATATTTCTCACATACAACAAGATTAAAGCACTATGGACAAGAGAAGAGACACAAGAGGACTGCAGATGCTGGAAATCTGGAGCAACACACAAAGAGCTGGAGGAACTCAGTGGTCAGGCAGCATCTATTGAGGAAACTGGACAATCAATGTTTTGGGTTGAGACCCTTCATCAGGACTGGAAAGAAAGAGGACAGATAGCCCTCTTCCAGTCCTGATGAAGGGGTCTCGACCTGAAACATAGAACTGCCCATTTTCCTCCATGGATGCTGCCTGACCAACTGAGTCCTCAGCACTTTGTGTGTTGCTAGACGATAAGAGAATGCAGATGCTGAAGTCTAAAGCAAAAAAGTAAACTGCCAGAAGAACTCAGCAGGTCAAGCAGCAAAAAAGCAAATACTAAGTTAAAGCAATCTTAAGTATGATATTAAAGCTACCATTTTGTTAATGTTTAACTGCTTCTGACACTTTATCCTTTTCCCTCTAGCACACAGGACTAAGCTCTCTCTTAAGTTTCTCTAAATTATTTTCCCACCCCCGATCTCTCATTCCTTCACCAGGTCCTTCCTGAATCACTGCTTATTCCTTTGTGATCTGTATGCTTGAATCTCTCAATCATACTTCTGTAGCGAAATGGTTCTTACCAATTATGAAATAACAATGACCATGACAAACCTACTCCTCTTCTTCCTTTTCTGTCTGTTGTCTATGTCATAACTGGCCACATTATCTTCCTACTATTGCCCAGCTTGGTGGAAGTTTATTCACTTGGTTGCTTTTATTAGCTATATAGTTTTAAAAAGAGGATCACTTTCACGGTCCAAACTTGCCTCTCTCATGCAAGTACCTCTGTAGCCCCCAAGGATCCATCTTTGACCTACTCCTATTTTGCATCCACTTATAGTTTTTTTAACCATCCCTCTGTATAGATGCTGCATAATTTTTACCCATTTTCTAACCTCCAAATGTAAAGTTTGTCTTCCCATTAACCAGTTTGATAATTAGCTATATCTGTCCATGACATTTTAATGACATATATGTATATAAATCTTCCACACACTTAAGTTTGGTTGGACTTGCACAAGATCTAACCTTTCACCATTTAGGAATTGATAGCCTCATATTTACATGCATTGAAATCCACTTGCCACAGTTTTACCTGGTCACTCAAATCTATTAGTTTTTTCATGTGTCCATTTTCACTGCTTCCAATATCTTTGTATCATCAAAACTTTTGAAGATACAGATTTCTCTCCCAACGTCTACTAATTGGTCAGTTTGGTGAATGTTGTATTCACAGTATGTCTCTTTGATGCTAATGGCCAGTTTATGACTCATGACTCCTACAAATTTCTGTACTTTTGATGCACATATATAGGAAAGTTCTATCCATTACTAAGGTGATAAGGTCCCTCATGGTAGGTTGATTCAGAAGATAAATATGCATGGGATGCAGGGTGAGTTGCAAATTTGGATTCAGAACTGACTTACAGTACCCATAGAAGACAGCGAGTAGAGGTGGAAGGTTATTATTATGGCTGGAGGTCCGTGATCAGTGGTGTTCCACAAAAGGATCGGTGCTGGAAATTCTGTTGTTTGTGATATATATCAATAATATGAATGAAAATGTAGATGGGTGGATGAGCAAGTTTGCAGATGACACCAAGATTGGTGAAGTTATGGACAGTGTAAAGGACGATCAAAGAATACAGGGGGATATAAATCAGTTGCAGATATGGGCAGAGAAGTGGCAGATGGAGTTTAACCTGGGCACTTGTGAGGTGTTGCACTTTGGGAGGTCAAATGAAAGGAGAAAGGATACATTAAATGGTAGGCCCCTTAATAGCATTGAGGTACAGAGGGATCTGGAGGTCCAGGTCCATAGTTCACTGAAAGTGGCTACACAAGTGCATAAGGTGATAAAGAAGCCGTATGGAATTCTTGCTTTTATTGGTAGGGGTGTTGAGTATAAGAGTAAGGAAGTCATGCTGCAGCTGTATAAAACTTTAGTTAGACTGCACTTGCAGTATTTTGTGCAGTTCTGGTTGCCCCATTATAGGAAGGATGTGGAGACTGTGGAAAGGATGCAGAAGAGGTTTACCAGGATGCTGTCTGGATTAGAGGGTGTGACCTATAAGGAAATCTTGAACAAACTTGGGTTGTTCTCCCTAGAGTGGCAGAGGCTGAGGGGAGACCTGATAGAGCTTTTTAAAATTATGAGAGGCATAGCTAGGGCAGACAGTCAGAATCTCTTCCCCAGGATAGAAATGTCAAACACCAGAGGACATGCTTTTAAGGTTAGAGGGGGGAAGCTTAAAGGCGACATAAGGGGCAAGTTTTTTACAAAGAGAGTGGTAGGTGCCTGGAATAGGTTAGCAGGGGTAGTAGTGGAAGCAGGCAGTTTGGTGGAATTTAAGAGGCTTTTAGATAGACACATGAATATGAAGGGAATGGAGGGATATGGTTGACACACAAGAGGAAGACATTTTGTATAAATTGGCATCAAGTTTGGCACAACATCGTGGGCCGAATGGCCTGTCCAGTGCTGGACTGTTCTATGTTCTATGTAATGCAGTAATTTATGCTGTGATAAAGATGAACATTCCAAAGTACTCAAGAAATCAAGCAGCAATTGTTGAAACAGAATGAATAAAAGCTGGTTACATTCTCAGGTCAATGAACTTTCATTAGTGCTGTGTTTTGTTTTTTTAATCTGTTTCCACTGGACTGTGTTGTAACATACTGACTCTGATGTTATTTCAACCATTATTTATTCTATCTCGTTAAGTTAATGCCACCAGGGGCTCAGAGCAAACCAGATGTTGCAACATGGATGTAAATCACGGATAGAGGAGATCATCAGAGGATTACGAAATTTTGTACAATTTCCTTGGTCAATGAGTAATCCGCCTTGCTAGTCAATCTTTGCCAACACTGTGCTGCCATATCCTAAAATAGTAATGAAAAGCTCATTAATTTTATTTTTTCCCTTGAGACAAAAGAAAAGTGCTACAAATGATATAACTTGCACTGCAGATTACAACACAAGAACTAACTCTCAAAGTGTAACAGGGTGTTAAGATAAGAATGGACATGTTAGATAAAAACCAGGAGTTCAGTAGTAATATACCACTGGGTCAGATACTATTAATTCAAGTGTAATCTGTATTGTGATTTTATAAAATCGCCTGATATTTCAGTACTGTGTTGCCAAAGGTACATTTTTTGGGTGTGATGTTGGGGGTTCCATGATTCTTCCTCTACCCACACAACATTAAGATCCATCTGGTCCAGCAGATTATTCCTAAATCCCTCAGGGAAGAGGATCTTCAGTCATGTAGTGTGGCTGAAGTAATTTTGATTATGCTCCTGGGACATGAGAAGTTAGTGGAGATTTAATAGAAGCATGCAGTTACAAGGGGTTGGACATGTAAAGAGAGATAGTTTACACTGAGAGGAGAGACAGTAACTAGAGAACACAGATATAACAGGCAAAAGGGAGAATTTTTTGTGCAGTTGTTTGTTGAGGTCCTGAATACAGTACTTGAAAGGAATGAGAATAATTAAATATTTATTTTATATGAAAATTAAACATTTTGAATGTTATATTTTGTGGGTTAACTTTCCTTCTCAGCATATTCCCAAGTGTCACTGTAGGGAATGGAACCATGTTTGATGGTATCATGCACGAGAGGCGAAGCGTGGGTTACATTCAATGGGTTACAATCAGTCTATATTCTTGCTGCTGATTGTTAGCTGGTGACTGTTCTAAGAAAATATGTGTGTCTGATTGTCAGATGTATGTACCAACAGTTTCCCTTGAAGCTCACACTTAAAAAATTGTCATTTAGCAAGGTAACAGGTAGTTGTGGGACTGATGAGTGTAGAACTGTATATCAGCAGCAGGAGGAGAGAAAAATGAGAAGGCAAAATAAAATTGCTGTTAAACAAAGATTCGGGAATTTGAATACCTTTCTGCTTTCAAATATCTCTGAATATCAACACTGCCCTCTTCAGGCGTTGCAGTGGAACATCTTCACACCAGTTAATCTGGATGTTTCACTGTACTATAGGAAGATTGAGAGAGCTGGCCTTAGAAGTAAACCAGTAATTAGATCTGGCTTGCTTTTGAGACGGATGACCATGGGTTGAAACTCATGCTAGAATCTCCATTGCAATATTGCAGGAGTGTGGCACCATTGACAGTCCAGCTTTCCAACAAGCAAGCGGGAGACACAAGAGACTGCAGATGCTGGAATCTGGAGCAATAAAATCTGTGGGGTTTGGGGGGGGGGGGGGGGGGCGCGGGGAGAGGAATTGTCAATGTTTTGGGTCAAAACCTTGCATCAGCAGTAAAGGTGAAAATGGAAGTCAGCCAGTATCAAGAGGAGAGGGGAGTGGTGTGACAGGGGCCACCAGGTAATTGGTGCATTCACCCCTCCTCGGTCCATCAGGCTGTTAAGCAAAGTTTCCCTCTCAGGACAATGCAAAATATCCCATGGCACTGCTTTTAAAGAAGAGCAAGAGAATTTTCCCAGTGTTGGAAACAATGCTTTTCCTACAGCCAATATCCAAACAAAAAGGAATCTTTTTGCGAACAAATTGGACATATCATTTCCCTAAAGTACAAAGGCTTTTACACTTTAAAGTAACTCATTAACACTTTAGGCTGATTAAAGTGAAGCTGAAGAATATTTTCTTCCCCTTTTTTTTATCCTAACCATTGATGTATTTAAGGTTCTCTATTAAGACATCTTAACTCAGTTTTGTTTCTTTCCTCTGTACCATTAACAGTAAACCCTTAATTCCTGTACATTTAACCTTCACAGTTTTGCATGTAAGAAGCCAAAACATACTGGTACAGTATTGACAAGAATTTTAAGTTACTGCTTTTGTTAATGAGGAAATTATTCAATACAATAAATTTGAGTCTCCAAGTGATCCTTGGGGTTTTTGTTCCTTTTTATTGAGCAAGGTAATGCAAAGAACAATCTCTTCCTACCCTGGTATCTGCTGGTAGCAATGTATTAAGTGCCTCACTAATGACCCAGGATTGGTGTTTCTATCTGTGTCCGCACAATTTACCACCTTGAGAGGATTCAGGGTGAATCTTCCAACAAATAAAAGCCTCATTCAATTCTGCAAATAATGCCCCCCACTCCACAAATGACCTTCACAAAAGAATCCTATGTAATCAGCAAGGAAACATTATATTCATGGTTCTTGGGATTTGTAGCCATTTCTGGAACATGTCCCAACTAAAGTTAAGGGTGCACTGTAAATAATAATTTTTTTGTTAAATTAATAGCTAAATATGAAAATTTAAGAAAACTGGAACTCTGGAAAAGAATAGTAAAAATGATGGATATACACAGCAGGTCAGGCAGCATCAGTGGAAAGAGAAATAGATCTAACATTTCATGTTGAAGACCCTTTGTCAGAACGTGCATTGGATATTCATCCATAGCTTGAGCCCTTTAAACAGCAAAACTCAGAAACAATGAGATGCTGGTTTAATGAGTTTCAATGATATTACATGATTTATCAGATGCAAAGACCATGATAACAGTAGTACAAATAGATGTCCCCTGGAGAAGATATTGGGTAGAGTATGTCATTCTAATCTGGTTACTCTGTTTGAAGCTGCCTCATAAGCTTTACCATGTTCTCCCATTTACTGTGTTAGTAATATTTTGCTAATTTGATAAAAATATGTCAGCACATTAAAGTTACTTTAATCAATATGACACGTTAACCCATTAAGCAACCTTGTAAATTATTTAATCCTCATTAGTGCACCTGTATCACTATTTTGCTTTTCTTATTGTTTGTACCTATCTTGTCCTTTGTCATTATTAATCTATTACATTTGTAAGATTTCTAAACACCTCCTGACTCCTTTGCTTCAGATCTAGTGCTAAATCATATGCACACGTGAAGACTATTAGTCCAATGATGTTAGTGCATACATTCTAATCTTATCTTGATCATGGCTTCCTCAAAGATGCTTAAATTACAGATTGCAGTTTTAACATCTGCAGGTACCTTTAACTGTGAAAAAATTAAAAATAACAGTTATTATCTTACCCACATACCCTATTCTTGCCTACATTTGGCTGTAAATGGACAGCTAAGTGACTTACAGTCTGATATCACAGAATATTCCTGTGGAAGATATAACAATGTGGAAGAGAAAACAATCTCAGTGTGCAATTTGTCAAAACACATTCACCAGAGATGATCATAACAACACATTGAAATATTTCATCTCCCAGTACTTCCGACTTGGTTTTATTTGAACACAGACTTTGTTTACTTTTTATTTTAACTTACATCTAATTTGTCTCTTACAATCTTCCCACTTTTCTCCATTGACCACGAGTAGCCAGGCATTTTTGGACTTGGGTTTTTGTTGCTGTAATTTTCTTATCTTTGTGAAGGAGCACTAGCATCATAAGAATATTCAGGAATGGAGGTGGACAGTCCTGGTTGGTTCAAGTAATTACTATTATATTACCTGTCTTTCACTTCTACCTCTTCCAGTCTTAAGTATCTCCTGAGGTGCCTTTTAAATTTACCAATTTCATCCATCTCCACAAGCAGCCCTCCATGTTAGAAAGGTTAAGTTGTCTTGCCATTATGTGTGTGGCCCAGTATAAGACAATAATTATGTCTAACAATTTTTTCTCCATAACATCTACTCCAGAGAGCCAGAGAGTTTCATGACACCAAACATAAAACCCACCAAGGAAATATATTCCACAACAGCTGTGCATCCGATCACCCGATACTAGCAGCCCTCTCCCCCTCCCCACCCCTCTGATCCACCCACCCCCACAACCACTCACCATATTCTGCATTCCAAAAGTTAACAAAGCTTCAAAGTTTTGGAAGCTGGCAGTCACAGAACAAAGCACAAGGGTAGAAAATAAATCAGGAAATGCGAGAAATGCTCGTGAGGTCAGGCAACATTTTAACGTTCTTTTATCAGAACCAGGAATAACTGGCAGCAAAACAAATTTTAATATACAGAAAAAGGGAGGAGGAGGTGAAGAGAGAACAAAGGAATAGTCTGTGATAAAGGCAGAAGACAGAAGAGATGACATGACAAAAGAGGTGTTGATGCAAAGTCATGTTGGAGAGCAAATAATCAATTCAGGCTGAGTGTAATTGCAGAGCATGGCCCAACCAACTGTGGAGGAGAGCAAAGTACAGTTGAAAAAGATGGAAGCCAGTTTAGAAGTGCTGGTGTAGAAGCCGGCATTATCAGAAATATGATTGAGACAGAGAAACTAAAAGGATGACATTGACATCTTACAGGAAGTGTGGTTGAGGTAGCTATGGATGTAAGGATGAAGAGTAGGAGAAACTTCACTCATCAGAATCCTGTCAGTTGCAAGGGAGTTGATTGTCTTGTTAATATTTGAAGTACTATATGATGCTGACATACAACAAAGGTAAAGTGAAATAATGCATGACACCAAACAGTATCAGAATCAGGTTTATTATCACTGTCTTATATGACATGAAATTAGTTGTTTTGCAACAACTGTACAGTGCAGACATAAAATTACTATAAATTGCAAAATTAAGAAATAGTGTAATTGAAGGAATAACCAGGTAGTGTTCATGGCTTTATGGACCATTCAGAAATCTGATGGAGGAAAGGAAGAAGCTGTTTCTGAATTGTTCAGTGTGAGTCTTCAGGCTCCTGTACCTCCTCCCTGATGGTAGTAATGAGAAGAGGGCATGTCCTGGATGGTGAGGGTCCTTAATGATGGATACCACCTTCTTGAGACACCACCTCTTGAAGATGCCCTTGATGGTGGGGAGGATTGTGCCCGTGATGGAGCTGGCTGAGTCTACAACTCTCTGCAGCCTCGTGTGATCCTGTGCATTGGAGTCTCCATACCAGGCTGTGATGCAACTAGCCAGAATGCTCTCCACCATACATCTATAGAAATTTGCAGGAGTCTTTAGTGACATACCAAATCTCAAACTCCTAATGAAGTAGAGCCACTGGCATGCCTTCTTCCTGATTACATCAATGTGTTAGGCTCAGGATAGATCCTCTGAGATGTTGACACCCAGGAACTTGAAGCTGCTCACCCTTTCCACTGCTGACCCCTCAATGAGGACTGGTGTGTGTTCTCCTGACTTCCCCTTCCTGAAGTCCACAATCAATTCCTTGGTCTTGCTGATGTTGAATGCGAGATTGTTGTTGCAACAGCGCTCAACCAGCTGATCTATCTCACTCCTGTACACCTCCTCATCACCATCTGGGATTTTACCAACAAGTGGTGTCATCTGCGAATTTATAGATAGTGTTGGAGCTGTGCTTAGAGACAGAGTTATGAGTGTAGAGAGAGTAGAGCAGTGGGCTAAGCACGCATCCTTGAGGTGTGCCTGTGGTGATTGTCAGCAAGGAAGAGATGTTATTACCAATCCGTACTGACTATGGTGTCCTGATGAAGAAGTCAAGGATCCAGTTGCAGAGGTTGAAGTCTCAAGTCTTCAGAACAGATTCCCAGCACATTACTAGAATGGCATGATGTATATTCTAATTATTTCTATGCAAATCAGTGTGAACAATAGGCTTAATATCTTAACCATCTCCTGCCACATCTAATATGTTGCTTTCCATTCACTCAGTCTTAATCATTACATGGCAATATGTAAATATTCCTCTCTGATTAGATGCAAATTTATTTTGATTATGAAAATGAATCATTTAAAAAACATGCCTGTCAATGTGAAATATGTTTTGTACTTCAGAGATCTACCATAAGCATCAAGCAAACCTTGGTCACGTTCAGAGTAAATCTTCCTACAGTATATTTTGAACCTCTCACATGCCACAGTCCAACTTCAGGTACTCAGTCACATACTGCACCATCAGACTAATTACCTTGGTCCATCATGACTGTGATTTCCACTTTGGTACCAAATCAAAGTGATTTGCGCTGCAAAAGCATGACAATATATACATTTGTCAAATCTGCAATGACTGGTGTGACACATTGGGAGAGCAAGGCCTAGATGTACCATGCACATGTGCAGTTAGAACCACTGAGATCAGGCAAAGTCAATTTCATCTGAGTAGTAGTCAAATGGCTATAATTATTTTTGTCTGGTTATACTTTTGTGAAGCATCCAATAACAATTTATTTTATGGGTGCTATATAAATTAATTTATTGCTATTATTACCTTTGTCTCTTACTCACTCCCATGTATCCCAGTGTACAAAATTCATTAAAGATTTCTGGCAACAATTTGAGACAGAGGGGAATCAGGCAGAGAGCAAACAATCTGAGTGTAAAATATGTATGATGCCACTACTTGTACTATTACTGACATGCACATGTGAATAATCTGAGAAGAATTCTGAATAAAACTGAGACATAGAGATTTCCATCTTCCCCTGAACACTCTGCATGTTACTTCACCTTTGACTACGAGCCCAGAGGAATATGTGAATGACACTGAACCTGCAGATAAGAGAGTGCAATGCTGGAATATGGAACAGAAGGAAAACAAGATTCTGGAAGAACACAGCGTTCTGTGGGAAAAAAAGGTGTAAGTCAACATTTCAGCTTGAGACCCTGCATCAGGATTGAGAGAGAAGAGGAAGTTTTGCCAGAATATGGTAGTTGGGGTGGGGGTTGGGGGAGAGGGTGGGGGTGACAGGTAGAACCAGATAGAGAAGGGGGTTCTGGGAAGATGGAAACAGGTGGGGGAGGGGAAGGGGGAAGGGAGAGGTGAACAAGGCGAGAGGAAAACTATATGGACGGGTGAAGTGTGCGGGACGAGAACACCAGGGGTGTGAGTTGCCTGAAATCGGAAAATTCAGTACTTTTATCTCATCTCATCTCATCCTCCACTTGGGTAGTTTACAACCCAATAGTATGAACATTGAATGCAATGAAAATGAAATATTCACTCCAAAGCAATAAAGGGTGGTTTTCCTGCAACAGCAGTGAAACTAACAAAACTGACAGAGAATGAGTGGCACGACTGATTTAGACACGTCTTTGGATGAGAGTATAAAGCCTTTCCATCCCAAGCATTACAAACAATCCATAAATCAAGGCTGCATCCAATGGGATCACATGCTGGCTTGTTCTGCGACCATCACCTGCATCAGCTCTCCTTTCCAAGATATTCTCCCAGAAAAGTAATGGACATGCAACACCTGGCTTTTTCCTTCTTCCCTTCCCACTGTCCGAAACCCCAAACATATTTAATAGGTGAACCAACATTTTGTTTGTACTCCTTTCAATTTAGTAATCTATATTCAATTATTTGTAGATGGTACACACTGTGCACTTGAGGTGATGGGATAATTGTTAAGGGGGGATGGGGTGAGGATGATGGGGGTACCAATCAAGTAGGCTGCTTTGTTCTGGGTGGTGCCGAACTTCTTGAGAGTTGTCATGCACTTACCTAAGTGAAGAGCACTCTATTACACCCCTGACCTGTCCCTTTATAGATGGTGGAAAGACTTTGAGGGGTAAGAAAGTGAGCCAGTCATCACAGGATACCACCCCCTAAACTGTTTATGTCACCACATTAATTATGTGGCAGGTCTAATAATTTCTGGTCAATGGTAACCCCGAAATGTTAATAGTGAGGGATTCAGTAATGGCAGTGCTATTGAATATCAAGGATAGGTGGCTAGGTGCTCTCTTGCCAGAAATGGTGATTACCTTGCATTTTCCTCTTATTTGCTTTATCTGAACATGGCCCAGGAATGCAGGCAGGGACTGCATACTTTACTGATTAGTTGCAAATGTAATTAAACATTGTACAATCATCAGCAATCACTTTCACTTCTGACCTTATCATGGAAGGGGTGGGGCTCAGGTGAAGCAGGTGAAGATGGTTGGGTCTAGGACACCAGGGAACTCCTGCAGTGATGTCCTGGGACTGGAATGATTGACCCCCAACAACCACAACCATTTTCCCATTTGTGAGGCTCGACTCCACACATTGGAGTGTTTTCTCTTTGGTGTCCTTTGACCTCAGTTTTGCCAAGACTCTTTGATGCCACTCTTGGTCAAATGCTACCTTGATGTCAAGGCCAGTCACTCACACTTTACCCATGGATACAGCTTTTTTCCCATGCTTGGACTAAAGCTGTGATCAGGGTCTGGAGCTGAGACATTCTGGGTGAAACCCAGACTGGGCATCGGTGTACAGGTTATCGGTGAGTAAGTGCCTCTTTATTGGCACTGTCAATGACACCTTCCATCAGTTTATTGGATGATTGAATGTAGGGTTGATAGGGTGATAATTAACCAGATTGAATTTGTCCTGCTTTTGTGAATAGGTCATACCAGAGCAACTTTCCACATTGTCAAATAGAGGCCAGTATTGTACTGTAATGGAGAACACTTGGAATAAGGGCAGCAAATTCTGGAATTCATGTCCATAACTGGGATGTTGCCTGATCCACGGCCTTTTCTGTATCTAATGCTCTGAACCATTTCTTGATATCTCATAAAGTGAATGGAATTGGCTAAAGTGAATGAAATAAAGTGAATGAGAAGACTAACCTCTGTGATGGTTGGGTCTAAAGAGGAAGCCAAGATGGGTCATCCAGTTAATGCTCCTGGCTGCAAACTGTTATAAACGCTTCAGCCTTGCCTTTAGCACTCACATGTCGTGCTCACCATAATTGGGGATAAGGATGTTCTGGGAACCTCCTCCTTCCATTAGCTGGTTAATTGTCTGCCATCATTCATGACTAGATGTTGCAGACCTTTCCTCTGATCTGTTGGTTGTGGGATTATCTATTGCATCTTCTTTGGCATTTAGCCCACATGTGTAGCAGTTCCATTAAATTGGTAGCTCATATTTTGGTATGCCTTGCAAAACACCCACCATTCATTCTTTGTTGAACCAGGGTTGATCCCATAGCTTGATTGTCATGGTAGAGTGCATTGCCAGTCCATGAGGTTACCAGCTGTGGTGGTGTAACATTGTTGCAGCTGCTGCTCATGGTCCACAGCTCTTCATAGATTCCCAGTTTTGTGCTGGGAAGATCTGTTCTGTCCAATCCCACTTATCGTTGCAACACAATGGATGCTGTCCGCACTATGCAGATGAACACTGTTTCCACAAGGTTATTTCTACCAATGTTGTCAAGGGCAGATGCATCTGCCAAAGTTGATTCTATACTCCTACATCTTTGAATGCTTCTTCAAATGTTAAAACATGAAGAACAATGATTCATCAGCTGAAGGTGGTAATCAGGAGAGGTCTTCATCTCCATGTTTAACCAAGTACCATAACAATCCCAAAGAGCTACTCTCTCCCACCTGTACATCACCCTATCACTACCTCTGGCGGGTCTGTCCTGCTGGTAGGACAAGATGAAAGCTGAGGGATGGTAATGGAAGAATATGGCACCTTGTCTGTAATATGTGACTCTGTAGGTATGACTGTGTCAAGCTGCTGCTTGACTAGTCTGTGGGAGAGCTGTAGACATTAGTTCATAGAACACAGAACAGTACAGCACAGTATGGGCCCTTCTGCCTACGATGTTGGTGCTGACCTATATAATCACTCCTCCATGATCAATCTAACTCTTCCCTTCTACACAGCCCATAACCCTCCATTTTTCTTACATGAATGTGCCTATCTAAGAGTCTCTTAAATGTCCCTATTGTATCAGTCTCTACCACCACCCCTGGCAGTGCATTCCAGGCACCCACCACTCTCTGTGTAAAAAAAGACCTACCTCTGACATCTCCCCTAAGCTCTCCTCCACTTACCTTAAACTGATGTCCTCTGGTACTGGGAAAAGATATGGATGTCCACTCTGTCTATACCTCCAATAATCTTATACACCTCTATCAAGTTGCCTCTCATCCTCCATCGCTCCAAAAAGAAAAGCCCTAACTCTCTCAACTTCTCCTCATAAGACATGCTCTCCAACCCGGGTAGCATCCTTGTAAATCTCCTCTGCACCCTCTCCAAAGCTTCCCCATCCTTCCTATAATGTGGTGACCAGAACTGAACACAATATTCCAAGTGTGGTCTAACCAGAGTCTTATAGAGCTGCAACATTACCTCTCAACTCTTGAACTCAATCCCCTGGCTAATGAAGACCAGCACACCATATGCCTTCTTAACCACTCTATCAACTTGCCTGGCAACTTTGAGGGATCTATGGACTTGGACCCCAAAATCCCTCTGTTCCTCCACACTGCCAGAATCCTGCCATTAACCCTGTACTCCGCCTTCAGTTCGTTCTTCAGAAGTGTATCACTTCACACTTTTTCTGGATTGAACTCCATCTGCCACTTCTCTGCCCAACTCTGCATCCTGTCCCTATATCCTGTTGTAACCTATGACAACCTTCTACCGTACTCACAACACCTCCATACTTTGTATCATCTGCAAACATACTAACCCACCCTTTCCACATCCTCATCCAAGTCATTTATAAAAATCATGGAGAGGCAGGGGTCCCAGAGCAGATCCCTGCGGAACACCACCAGTCACCAACCAGGCAGAATACTCTATATCTACTACCACCCTCTGCCTTCTGTGGGCAAGCCAATTCCGAATCCACGCAGCAAAGTCTCCATTGATCCCATGCGTCATGACTTTCTGGATGAGCCCACCATGGGTATCCTTGTCAAACGCCTTGCTAAAATCTATATATATCATATCCACCACTCTACCTGCATCAATTTGTTTTGTCACCTCCTCGAAAAACTCAGTTAGGCTCGGTGCCATGCATCTGCCCCTCACAAAGCCAAAAGACTATGTTTCTCCTAATGCTCGTAAATCCTGTCCCTAAGAATCCTCTCCAATAGTTTGCCCACAACTGACATTAGACTCACTGGTCTATAATTCCCAAGATTATCCCTTTTACCTTTCTTGAACAACAGAACAACATTTGCCACCCTCCAATCCTCTGGTAGTACTCCTCTGGCCAGGGAGGATGCAAAGATCATTATCAATGCCCCAGCAATCTCTTCCTCACTTCCCATACCAACCTGGGTTATATCCCATCTGGCCCAGGGACTTACCTATCCTAATTTTTTTTAGAAGCTCCAACACTACTTCTTTCTTAACCTCGACATGCTCCAGCACATTAGCCTGTTTTACACTGACCTCACATTCGTTAAAGTCCCTCTTCCTGGTGAAAGTTTCCAGTGCATAAGGAAGGCTCTGCAAGTTTGACTGGAATGAGAACAAGTCTGTCGTGTCTGAATTCTGTGCTCAGGTCAATGCTGGCAATCCTTTCAGATTTATCTCCTTTCTGTTTTAATGTAGCTGTGAGTGCCTTGATAGATCGATCAAGGATGGACTATTTTGGTGAAGGACTGGACTCATACATATGTTATATGTACGCCAAACCAGGTAGGAATGGTATTTTCCTCCTCTGGAAGAGTGCTTTAGTGAACTAGATGGGTTTTTATGAAAATCTCGTAATTTTGTGGCCATCATAATTAAGATTGGTAGATTTTTTAAATTAACAAAATTATTAATCCAATCCTACAACTGGCATGGTGAGAT
The DNA here is from genome assembly GCF_009764475.1 of Pristis pectinata. NCBI lineage: Eukaryota > Metazoa > Chordata > Chondrichthyes > Rhinopristiformes > Pristidae > Pristis > Pristis pectinata. The sequence goes on from NC_067413.1 coordinate 25,289,829, forward strand.
TTGAATTTAGATACCTTGTCCCATCCTCTGAGTTACTAGTATGATAATTTAACCACTGCATCACTGCCTTTCTTCAGGAATGCTGTCACTCGTTACACCCTCAAGAATCTCACAATCCTTCCAAAGCTTTGGGCCTGTTCCCTTATGCTCAAGTAGGAGATGATGTCTCGGATATGTGTGTGTGTATGTGTGTGTGGCTGTACATTTTTCCCATAGGAGTCAGAATTCTTGTGTCCATGACTTAAGAGTTTGCATGCAAAAAAATACTGCATATGCTGGAAATTTGAAATAAAAAAAATCTGTAATTACTTTGTCCATTTCCAGTTTTAATGTAATCAATGGATTCATTGTTTTCAGGGAAGCAGCGGGTTGGAGTATATCACCTGGAAGACTCTGGGTGATAGGATCAATTGGCCAAAACCCTTCACCACTTATCCACGAGGCTCCTATGAACTTGCTTTCTTGTGCATGATCCACAGAGAGTGTAAATTACATTACATTTCATGATTCATTTCATGGGGAAACTGACAAATGAGCAGAGTGCATAGATTGATATCTCTTTTATGCTCTATGTGCATAAAGGCAATCTGTGGCACAGTATGTGCTGATTAAATTTCTCACGATTCTTCATGTGAATTTTACATGAGAAAATCAATTATCTAACAGGTTAAAAACATGCTTTACAATTGAATTTCTCTCCTACTTCTTCCTATCAATATTTAACATTTCATATTTCTTTGTATTGTAACATCAACCTTGGATCTGGCCATTTCACTATCTGTCCAGTGCATTGGACAGCTCTCTGACTCTGCCTAATTACAAAAGATAACTTCTTGTGCCACAGGACAGCATCTCTGAACAGATGGAAGTAGTTCAGCTTCTGTGATACTTAAAGTGATATATTATTACTTCCACCCTTGTTGAGGAGCTTTATGAAGCAGAGGGCAACGGAGTTCAGCTAAGTTGCAAAATTAAGATAGATTTTGTCTAATTATTCAGGTGAAACTTTCTATATTTTGGGGTAGGGTCCCCAAGGATTCTGATCTGCTCGCTGGATGTCCACTATGATTGCGAAGTCATCTTTGGAGAAGTAAGGTACCTGTCTTGCCACTCATGCAAAAGCATTCACCCCATGTAGCCCAGATATTTAGAGTGGTGGGTTGCAATAGCAATGGTGTAGCTGTACCTCAAACAGTGTACGCTAGTTCAGGATGGTGTACATGACTTCCAAAATTACTCATAGGAAAGATTACAAATTTCATCATTTACACGCATAAAGCCTTGCACAATAAGTATCAATAAAACTCTTTCTCAACGGGCATCCAGACAAGGTGGTATAGTTTCCCAACACAGTGCCACTTAAGGCAGATTCTCTTGCAGGAAGTGAATTTCCATCTCATTAACCCCTAAGGTTTCTCCAATTACCATTTTCTTTTAAAGTAGGGTGTAACATCTGAAACATCCAGTTCTCTGGCATATTCCCATATTCAAAGAGATTTGGAAGATTGTAGTCAGACCCTCTGTAGTTGTCATGCTTATTTGCCTCAGACATTAACACATTAAAGATAATGATATAAGGAAGATTACCTGTTCAATTCAATGATCCTTTAATCGATCAAGTGAAAGGAGGATTACATTTTTTTTACAAATGGCTCTCAAATAAACAGTTATATTTAAAGTTAATAATATGTACAAGTCAACAGTAGAATAGAAAAATGGATAAAGGCTCAGCATCAGAGCATTTCAGTATTAAGAGCCTAACACTTTTGTTAAATCAATTAACTATGCTGCAAGGATGTCAAAGGCCCTGAATTATTATTCTTTTATTCACAGACATATTGAAACATGGAATGGAAGATGAGTCTGGGACATTTTGGCACCAATCTTTCCTTTGGCAAAATATAATCTGTCAGTCACACTGTGACTTCATTTGACTATACTGCACTATGTGCGTTTGCTGTTTAGATTTCAGGAAGGTGAGATGGTCTTGTTCTGGAAAAGCTGGAACAAGACAACGCGCAAAGACAAGCGCAATATCAGAGGATTTAACAGATTTTCTTACTTTTCCTTTCTCATTATCTATGTCATTCCTCATATACACTAGAGCACCTGGTAGAGATGTGGGATTGTCATAGGAGGGGAAAACAAAATGTGCAAATGCATTGATTTGTTGTTAGGCTTTGTGCTTTTTTGTTTACAAATAATATGTACAGTGCTAAAAATCATCTTTTTGGAAGGAGCTATAAAAGAGTCAGGACCCATTTCAAAGTCCTACTCAGAAGTTTAACAACACTACACTGTTCAAACAAACAGTGGGTTATACTGAACAAAGGCATGTCTCAGAAGTTCATCTGCTGATGGTCTCCGCTTCTCCTCTACAAATATCTGCTTCAGAAAACCACGGCATGAGTTTGAGGACACTGTCTGGAAGATGGGGCTTGGTTGGCTGGGTGGCAATTTTGAAGATGGCTGCCATGGCTTCAAACTCCGCCCATGGAGGCTTCTCGGTCAGCATTTCTACAATGGTGCATCCAACACTCCTTAATAAATTGGAAGAAAACAATTCAAACACTCACACAAACAATAATCAAAATATAACAACATCATCAGTAAAGTTATTAACTATTCTAGTGTAGCAAGTAAGTGTCACGCTTTATAATCATTTTTTCTGTTCCACGACATTACAATGATCTAACACAAGGAGGCTCTTCCAGGTTGACTTCTCTCTTTCCTAGTGTCCTTCCAGTACTTAGCACTAATCACCAGCATGTTCTTCATGGTCCTGCAATTCTTTCTTTTAAGTATTTATCCAATTCCTCTTCGTAAGTTATTGTAGAAGCCACTTGTGCCATCTTTTCATGTGCAGCATTTGAAGTAATGACTCATTCCACATAAAAGTTTCTCTGCATTTCCCCTCTGGTTATTTTGTCACTTATGTTAAATCTGTTTCCTCTGGTTTCTGGCTCTACTACTAATGGAAAAGATTATCGCTCGTTGTAATTTTGACCGGCTCTAATAAATTCACCTTTAAACTTTTCTGCTCAATACAGAAAAGTTATAGATTTCCATCTCTGCATTTGTGTAAAAAATGTTCCAATGTTTTCTTCTAAATTATGTTTTGCTAATTTTTACTTAGCTGTTATTGTCCCTAATTTCTTCATTTTAAAGTGGAGTCCCTTCATATTCAACTCTTCACCATACTGGATTACTCAATCATTACATGTTCCCTTTATAGGTACAAGAAATGTTTTAACAAAACACAATTTATAATAACTTTTTTACATTGTTCCCAACATAATGCTTACCAAACATCTGCTTTCCTGCCATATCCTTCTCCACTAATACCTCAGGGCTCATCCAGTAGGGTGTTCCTGTTACTGACTTAATCCCCGTCCCTGACATACAAATGGTCTGTAGACGCTTGCTGGCCCCAAAATCACCCAGTTTGATGTTCCCTGCAGAGTCCCTCAATATGTTGGCACCTGCAATGAGAAAATGATAACATTAACAAATTGTTTCAAAGTACACTTGAAAAACAAAATTACAGCAGGAACATTTGATAACTATTTTTAATCTTACTCAACTGAGATTGCACATAAGTAGACCAGAAACTGTTGTCTGTTTTCAGAAAGTCTATTCTGAGGATAAGGGGATAGGGTGAATGCACTCAGTCTTTTTCCCAGGGAAAGGGAATCAAAAACTAGAGGGCACAGATTTAAGGTGAGGGGGGAAAGATTTAGTCACAGTCACACACCACAGAAACAGGCCCTTCGGTCCAACTTGCCGACTGTGTTGCCCAGTGAGCTGGTCCCATCTGCCCATGTTTGGCCCACAGCTCTCTAAACCTCTCCTGTCTTGAGACACACTTGTGCTTTGTTCTCGAATGGCTCCAGTCTATGTGCTTAAAACAGTGCTTAAAAACTGGGGCAATGGTCTGCCAGTAGTGGAGGGGATGGATGTTTTAGGTGCTGGAAGCAGTGCTGATTAACAGGACAGTTTTCTCCTGGATGGTACTGGGATTCAAGCATTTAAGCTGGGAAGCAGTTAAACACATTACTAAATGATATTGTCCCTTTTCAGCATTGACAAAGTATCAGTGTGGTCCAAGTGTGGATTTTCATGCATTAGTTCATGGAATAAATACAGAAAATGCAGGAAACAATCAGCAGGTCAAACAACATTTGTGCAAAGTCTTCTGTTTGAGGCTCTTCATCAGCACTGGGAAAGAGAGAAAACACGTTAGTTTTAAATTGTAGACTTTCTCTCCTTCCCAGTTCTGACGAAGGGCCCCAGACTTGAAACATTAACTCTGTTTCTCTTTCCACAGGTGCTGCCTGACCTGCTGAGTGTTTCCAGCATTTTGTTTTTTTTATTTCAGATTTCTAGCATCAGAAGTTTTATTTTTGCTTTCTTTAGGGTTTATGGGTTGGTAGATACACTGTGGTCAATGGAATGACCACAGTGTACCTAACAAAGTGTGAATGCGACATGCAATAAACACAGTATACTAGAGCAAGGTCATAAATACTTGCTGGCAACTAAAAATTCACGAAGAGAAAACATTGATCTTGCTCCATCAACAGTATTCAACTGCTATTAAACTCAGGCAGCATCTCTGGAAAGAGGATTCATAACCTTTCACCAGATGAAACAGGGAAAATATGAACAGCAGTAGGCCATTTAGCCTTTCGAGCCAGTTCCATCATTTAATATGATCATGGCTGATCCTCTATACCAATACTATGTTCTCACTCTCTCTGCATACTCCTTGTGTCTTAAAATCTATCTCTCTTTTTAAATGTAGCCCACTGTTTTCCAGGGCAGACGATTACACTGGTTCACCGCCCTCTGAATGAGGAAATTTCTCCTCGTCTCAGTCCTAACTGCCTTACGCTATATCCTGAGATTGTGATTCCTTCATTCTAGAACTACATTCCCCACCGCTCCGCCATCCCCAGTACCAACTATCACTCTGAAAAAGTCCCACTTATTCCTGTCTCTTTCAGATCTGTCAACCAATTTTCAAACTATGCAAGTATATTACCCCAAATCCCTTGTGCTTTAAATTTTGCACAAAACCTCTTATGTATTTATCATAAGACCTTCTGAAAATCCAAATACACCAAACCCACTGGTTCTTCCTTAACTATTCTACCATTTACATCTTCAAACAACTCCAGTAGACTTGTCAAACATGATTATCTTTTCATAAATCCACGCTGACTTTGTGTAATTCTGTTGATATTTTCTAAACATCCCGTTATCATATCCTTGAAACAAAAACTCAAGCATTTTTCCTTCTACTGATGTTAGGCTAACTAGTCAATAATTCCCTAATTTCTTTCTCCCTCCTTTTTCAAATAATGGGCTTACACTTATCATCTTCCAATCTGCAGGAACTGTTCCATAATCTAAAAAAAATGCTGGAAGATGACATTCAGTGCATCCCCTATTTCCATGGGTACCTCTTTTAGTATTCTTTTTATATTCTGGATGCAGGCTTTGGGGATTTATCAACTTTTAGTCCTAGGAATTTCTCTGGTACTTTTTATTAGCCAATACTAAGTTCCTTTAATTCCTCTTTTTTTTATTAGTTTCTTGACTCCCTAGCATTTCTGGGAAGTTATTTGTGTGTTCTTCCATTTTGTTCCCATTATGAATGCTCACATTTCTGACTGTAAGAGACCAACATTTATCTTCACTAATCTTTTTCTTTTTACATATTTGAAGAATTTTGTGTCTTGCAAGTTGAATTTTATACTCTAACCCAGGTTTATTGCCAAAAGACCAAAAGAGGAGATTGCTGGGATCTTGACAGAGATTTTTGTATCCTCTTTAGTCCACAGGCATGGTCCCAGAGGACTGGAGAATAGCCAGTGTTATTCCTCTACTCAAGATGCGCAATTATAGGGAATTATAAGCTGGTGAGCCTTATATCAGCAGTAGGGAAATTATTGGAGAAGATACTTAGGGATAGGATTTACTCACACCTGGAAAAGCATAGACTTATTAGGGATATTCAGCAGGGGTTTGTGCAGAGGAGGTCACATCTTATAAAGTTGGTTGAGCTTTTTGAGGTGAAGAAGATGATTAATGAGGGTAGGGTTGGGTATACATGGACTTCATTAAAGCTTTCAACAAGGTCCCTCATGGTAGGCTGATGAAGATTAAGGCACATACGATCCAATGGAAACTTGGTAGACTGAAATCAGAATTGGCTTGGCTGTAGAAAACTGATCTATGTTCTAGTTTTACTCTCTGAATTACTCTCTCTTGGTCCTTTTTCTTGCTTAATTCTAAACTGCTCCCAATCCTCAGGTTTACTTTATTTTCTGACAATGTTGTATGCTTCCTCTTTGGAGCTAATACTATGCTTAATCTCTCTTTTAAGCCATGGATGGGTAACTTTGCCTTTTTGTGTTTTTGCTTTAGAAGGGAATGTACTGCTGTTGCAGTTCCTTCATTTATATCACATTTTAACCCCTGCATATCCACTACTCACTACTCTTGTCAGAGACAACTTACTCCTCATAATATTGTAGTTTCCTTTGTTTAAATTTAGGGACCTAGTTTTGGATTAAACTATTTCATTTTCCATTTAATATGCAAAATTCTATCATATTATGGTCACTCTTCCTTAAAGAACTTTGGACTACAAAATCATGAAAAGTAGTGGTTAACGTAACGCTATCCCCACTGTCTGTGAGGAGATTGTACGTTCTCCCCACGTCTGCGTGGATTTCCTCCGGGTGCTCCGGTTTCCTCCCACATTCCAAAGATGTATGGGTTAGGAAGTTGTGGGCATGCTGTGTTGGCACCAGAAGCGTGGTGACACTTGCGGGCTGCGCCCAGAACACTCTATGCAAAAGATGCATTTCACTGTGTGTTTCGATGTACATATGACTAATAAAGAAATCTTATCTTAATTCACAGATAAACAAGAAGTTATTTCCATTGTTAATAATTGGGATCTATTAATAAATCAACCATCACACAATCCTGTGAAAATGGAGTAAATGCCCAAGGAGGTCAGCATCCGAGTCATATCACAGGTCAAGGGAATGCAGTCTTCTGTAATTGTATAATGTGCTTGGTCTGTTCCATGGTGGGGTTAAGTGATAATAATGGCTGATTCTGATGGTAGCTTCCTGATGTTAGGAATTCAAGCTTCCACTGCTCAGTAGCAGCTTGAGCACAGCTGCTGCTTTCCTTAAACCAAGTTGATGTTGTGGGGCTCTACAGTCAACAAAAAACAATGGTGGTAGTTGCTGGCCAGCAGCCACCAAACATCGTCTTGGCCAAAGAGGGCAGGATTTCTGCTGACTTGTGCATTTCTCTCCTTCTATTTTTTCAATTATCTCAAGCTTTTGTCAGCAATAAACTGTCTACCCCCACACCCCTAACTCTGGGTAATCCTGAAAATTCAAAGTGAAATCAATACTGAAAAATAAATCAATTCTATCTGGCAGACTTTGGGCATATTCTGCAATTGATGGATGATGTAAAATATGGGATCAGTAAGAATCATTTTAATATAACTGAGGATAGATATAACAAAAGTGCGAAAGACAAACTCAGTGGCAAAGATTTAAGTGAGTTAGTGGATAAGATCCAAGGTTTGAATTTCAGCTCTGGATAGAATAAGTCACCAACTTTACATGGTGTCTAACTGGAAAAGATCGAGATATAGGACATAAAGCTGACATACACCTGGAAGACCATGACTGAGTTGCAGAGTGAAGCAACGTGATCCAGAAGTGGTCATTGCCACTTTATGGAAATGAATTTTTAGGCAAAAGTGTTCCAGAAACTGAATGAATTGTTGCCATAGTCAAGTGTTTAAGACTTACCCTCTTTCCACTACCCCAAATGAGTTCTTGACACAAGCATAATATGAGCAAGAATCTCACCATATGTAACTGCTTGGCATTATCGTTCATAAATATAGCTACAGTGCACCCTCCATACATCATGGTTTTGGATGTACAATGGGTTTTATCATATCCCCCAAGATGGAAATGTTTTCTTTCATTGTAATATAAGTCTGTCATCCGCTCTGAATGGGTACATTATACTGTTGGGTTCTCTAGCTTTATTCATTTTATTAAGATTTATTTGATTTATAAAGAGCAATTAATGGATTAAATAACTGGGCAGAGTTGTGACAAACGTGGAGTCATGAAACTTGGTCTCTATGGTACCCACACCCGAGTAAATCAATGTCTGTAGACCTGTAACCTACTGAGAATCAGTGTGAGGAACTTACCCCAGGGAGATTCAGTGGAGAAACCTGTCCTTTGGGGGCCATTGGGGTGTATGGGACCTATTCCCCAGGGAGAGTCATTCTGTGTGCATCTGTCTCCTATTTATATGAGATTTTTCAACTCCATGTTGTCAGACTGTTCCCTACCTTCAGCTGTGTCCTAGCTGTATCAGGCTCACAGGGAGGCAGTAATATTCCCAGCAGAATTTTGTCTCTCTGACAACGGCAATATCAAGGAGAGAGCAATAGATTCTGGAAAAGGATCAGTAATCTAGCACTGGGGATTTGTCCTGCATATTATAGCTGTGACATACAGCAACGGAGATCATTTGGAAAGAATGGAGATGGATGTTGGGGAAGTCTGTTCAACTGTCTGCATGTGTGCACGAGCACGTGTGTGTGTGTGTGTGTGTCTAAGTATGACCACTGGTGAGGTAGTTTTCTGTTGGGTGAGGGCATTGGGATATGCTGCCATATTGTGGAAATGGAACTGAGGTACAGATCTTGGAAGAATGAGGGGTTCCAAAATTAGGTTAGTAAATGTTAGTTTCACCTATCAAGTGGGTAACTTATAACGTAAGTAAACTACCTGGATGTAACGAGGATGCTAAAATTGCCCCAACAATGTTTTACATTGAGGTTGCACTATAGTTTATCCTTCCCAAATCAGCAAAATATACACTTGCTGCCTTATGGCCTCATCAGTTAAACACTTATCACAATTACCCATCTATCCGACAATGATCTGTATTTACCTATGTTTTCCCCAGTCTTCTTTTTCATTTCCGTGCTCTGTATTCACCCATCCCCAACGCTCCCCCTCCCCATAAGGCCCCATCACTGTCTCTCCATCATTCATCTCAGTTGCCATGCCAAAAAAACAATATTACAAAAAAAACTGTAAACTGCTAAGCTCTCAGAAATTTTAAAGACTGAGGCCTAGGTCATTGCTTCATGACCAAGAAATATTTTCCTACTGCCTTTTCCCAGCCCTTCCCATAGCAAGTCTTCCTGTAGAATGGAAAAGTAGAATGATTTCCTTACAGCTTGATCCAACTTTGTGCTATCGAGAAGTTATCAGCAAGGGCGATGTCACCTTATAAACAGGGTGGAACACTATTGAAATCAGCAGGAAATGATTGAGTGTTTGGCACAGGCATGTTCCAATGTATGCACTGCATCATTTTAAATTAGTGTTCCTGATTAAAAAGAGATGTAGAAGTGAATTACTTTTGAGTGCAAGGCACACAGAACAGACCACATAGCAGAAAGAAAAACTTCTTAACTATCAGATTGATATGATGGAGTTTTTTTTTAAAATAATGACTCACTTTTGGGCATGTATGCAAACCAACTTGTGGAAGTTTTAATGGGATAAGTGTAGCACACTGAGTTTGATTAAGCCTGTCTGACACTGTATGTTAGAGGGAGTATAACAATTCAATTTGTTATTTGTTTACTTGACATTATTAGTTCATGATAAATAATGTCTTAAAACATATTTGATTCTTTGCTGCCCATTGAAGTCATCTAGCAATCTGCTCATCTTCACAAAATGGACAGCAATAGTTCGAAGAGAAAGGCCATCACCACTTACTCAAGAGCAAATAGGATGAGCAGTAAATGCCAATTTTGCTAATGGTGAATGAGTCTCCAAGGTTAATATAAAAAAAGGCAAACAGTTTCACTGATGGAAATCATGCCAAGTCTAATTTAAAAACAGTGTCTTGGCACTGTTTGCTTAAAGGAGGGGTTGAACATTGCCATTTTGAACACAGACATGTGATGCAATCTATGTGACTGATTCAAAGCTCCTTTTGAATTTATCACATTGTTTTAATTCACTGAAGCCTGAGTAATTGTTTTGCAGATACTCATTAAAGATCAAATTTGCAAAGAGTAGCTGCAGATTTGAATACAGTGGAACTGGGACATGTTAAGTTACATAAAGCCTGTGGTCAATAAAGGTCACAAATGCAACAGTTAGAATATCACAGAGTGTGAAATTAGTTCTTATATGAAAAGTTAGTAAAGGCAATTTACATTCAAGTGAAAAATTATCTACTCAAAATACTCAAGTGATAATAGTGGACTGAAAACTGGAAGGTGATGAAAGTAAACCCAGAATATGCTGAAAATGCTCAGCAAGTCAGGCCACATCTGTGGGAAGAGAAATAGAATTAATGTTTCAGGTTGAAGATCCTTTGTCAGGACTCACTTGTCTTCACATGTAGGTCACTTGTACTTTACACAGTGACCTCCATAACCTCAGAATTTTCCAAAGTACTCTGCAGCAAATGAATACTTTTGGAGTATAGTCACTGATGTAATAAATATGTACAATAATATGAAAGGGAACAGCTAAATTTTGCACACCATCACCCCCAAAAAGAACAATATGATAATGGTCAGATAATCTATACTAGAGATTTTGGTTGGGTGATGTATATTAACAAAGGCACTGAGAGGAACGCCTCTGTTCTTTGAATAATGCCATAGGTTCCTTAATATGTAACTGGGAGGGTAGGCAGAGCATCGGCTCAACATTTCACTCCAAAGATGGCACCTAAGATAATCTAGTGCTCCTTCAGTAATGCATATTACCTTAGAGAACCTCTGTGGTGGAATTTGAACTGAGCACTTTCTGACAAGGTGGAAGAGTGCCACCACTGACTCACGGCTGCCAGAGGACACACTGCACTAACGACATCAAGTCAAAGCTCCCAATCTCATCTTCTATCCTGGCTTCTCATTCAATTTGAATTCTCAATCTCCTGCTTTGAACTTGAAATCATACCATCAGGTCAACTGCATTATCTATCATACAGAACAGAAACAGACCTTTCGACCCTGATCAACAAGCTCTAATGTTACACGAATTCTACACTAATACCATTATTTATTCTCACTTTGCACTTGCCTCACATGGAATTTTGCAAACATTACCTCTGTTGAATTTACAACTTCTGAACTGCTAATCCAATACCATAAAAATCTAGGCACGTTAACCTCACCTCTACCCTCAACTGGTATATTTTTTTACTTGTGTAATCAGCATAATGATTGCACTTCAGATTTTCAATTCATCTTAGTCAAGCTGCCTCAGCACCACTTATATTCTGCAGTCAGCTGCTACAGCCAGTGGGACAGAAATGGAATTAGTTGTCCAGAAGTAGTAGAGACACATTTCTATGGTTTTTGTCAACTTGTCTGAAATGACAATCATCAATCCTTTACATTCTCCAAAGCAAGGACAACCACAGATTTATTAGTGGCTGTAGTCACAGATGTAAAACACCTATTGTGTGAAATAAAAAAGGCAAAGACAACATACCTTTTATATCTCTGTGTACAATCATATTGCTGTGCAGGTAGGAAACCCCTTCTAATATCTGTTTGGTGTACTTTCGGGTGACATTCTCAGTGAGAGCTCCATAAGCTTTTAATTGGTCCTTGACAGAGCCCTGAACGAAACAAATTTAACAATTGAAGCAAAAAGAAAAATCTCATTGTATAATCTCATGTTTAAGGTAATGCAAGGTATACTAAGCCATAGAAAAGAAAAAGGTTTCTCCACCACCTTCTCCCCTCCAATGACCTTTCCATCCTCAAACTGAGCCTTGGACAACACAACAGCATCGACCGAACTGAATCAAAGATCAACAACTACTACTGAGCTCCTCACCTGCAATTATAACAATCTGGATCTTTTTACATTTGTGTATTGCATACACAATGATGATGAGCTTGAGAAAGCTCACAGGCCCATCCAGAGAATCCAATATTCCTTCTATGTTAATAAAAAAAAAAGACCTGCAATATACAGGTTAGTTGTTGATCTTGGAACAAACACTCCAGGGGGTTCAGCATTCTTACAAGGATAACATAAGCAAAAAACCCTCTTGAGGACACAATGGGATTTCCTGGTTGGTATTTGCAATGACGTTTATAATAGGACTTATAAACCACAAGCCTTAGTGAAAGTTAATAGTATTCAATTCGTTTTCCCCATTTTGTTATTCATTGCTTGCTTGGATCTAGTTCCATAGCAACTAGCATTTGCTAGCATTCTATGGCAAGTTAACACTTCCTATTTTGAGGCTTCATCTTTTGCTCTTATGAATTGTTTGATAAGTGAAAAGGAATATGGAACAATATTGAACTTGTTCTCATCTGATAGCCTCTACTCATATATTCGATTGTGGGTTCTTGCATTAATAACGAGGAGTGGGAATGCTGACTAATATTTTGGTCTCCCATCAGCTCATGATGATATGGTTAACTGCAACACTGACAACGGTCATCCAAATCAATCAGATAATCAAACTTTCATAGAGGAGAAAATAAAAAAACCTCCATGAGGCTCACCGGACTTAAATACATTGCACATTCTAGGACTAAACTGCAGACATCAGGAAGGGCACAGGTTCATCTACCATTTATGCTGTAACAACTAATGTCAACTGAGGTAAATGTGCCTAAGAAAGGTGAGGTGCAAGTAATCAACTAGGATTCATCCTTGTCTAACAGTGAACGTCATCAGGATAGGTATAGCCTTGGTTATGGTGTGGTCTTTAAAACTATTATATCTCCTGCTGATCATGATGCTGAGACTCTCACAGAAAGGATGGCACCTTCTTTAGGATCTTCTCCCTCCACACAAATATTTAGTCACTGATATTTTTCACATCCTCATCCTGAACATGTGAATGTGTTGCACACGAGGAAGCATCAGTTGTCTGTAGCACATTGCCATTCTCACATGTTGGGTCATCCTTTAAATTAACCTTGTAGAGTGTATCATCATAGCAATGGAAGCTTGTTTGAGGTATTGGAAGTCTGCAAATGTATATCAATAAGGTCCTAAAAAAAAAAATGGGACCTGCTACAGAGGTGGGGAAAGGATTTGTTTAAGACAAATGCTGCCATATGAAAATAGATTAATTAAAAGCATGTGATCAATACTTACACCTGGCATATACTCTACAAAGATTGACAACCTTCTTTCCATTGAATCCCGGAGCGACCCATAATACTGCACTATCCTATCATGGCGAAGGTTCTTTAATAACTGAATTTCACATTCCAAAGCATTGACTTCCTGCAATAAAAATAATAACAAAAATAACCAATTGTCAAGCAGCAAGCTTCTCTTCATTTATATTTACAATATTTAATATTACATGTATATCTCCCACCTTCCACTTGAACACAATTAATTTGTTATTCTACTTGAGAGGGGGTGCCAGTTATAGTTTTAACAAGCAGTAAAATTCCTCTTAGTATACCACGTGTACATGACCATATAAAAGAAGTAAAATTTTGGATGAGTTTAGTCTGTCTTTACTACTTGAGGTTGAGAGGTCACTGTGGAAATCAAACACAAATTACGGAATTATTTTGTGGAACACCTCCCTTCAGTCCACATGACGCTGAGCTTTAAATTACTTGTCATATTTATTCTGCAGCCCACTTCTTTCTGATCTCTCTGTTCAGGAATTGGGGGACTAAATGGCTCATAACTATTCCTAAGAAGAAGTTGCACAAGAACACTGCAAAGTTTTCCCTTACAAATGTATTTTTTGAACACTGCTGTTGAACATGCTTCTACCTTTTAGACGTACTTATCTCCCCTCTACTTCCTTTACTGATTATTTAAAAATAATCTCTTCAGAACTTAAAATATATGAGACCTAGCATGATCTGAATAAAAAACTTTAAAATGCGGTAGAGTGAGAATCTATTACTTAAAATCTCTTACACTTCATTAATCAAAGACATTTCCTACAATGTACAATTATGGAATGTTCAATGATTACCACAGATTGTTGCTAAATGCCAGCAAAGTTCAACAAGAATCTACATTAATGCACAAAACCCTTGAGGAACTCAGCATATTAGGCAGCATATATGGATAGAAATGGACAGTCGACATTTTGGGTTGAGACCCTTTATCTGTACTGCATGATTGAGGGGAGATAGCCAGTATAAAAAGGTGGAGGGAAGGGGTGGAGCAAGAGCCAGAAGGTGATAGGTAAATTCAGGTGACGGGGATGATAGGCAGATAGGGGAGTGGGAAAGTAGGAATGATATCAGAAGCTGGGAGGTGATAGGTGGAAGTGACAAAGGGCCGAAGATGATGGAATCTGATAGGAGAGGAAGGTGCAGCGTGGAATAAAGGGAGGGAAGTAGGGAGGACACATGGGTATAGTGGTGAGGGGAACCAGTGGTTGGAGTGTGTGGGTGACGGGCAAATGGAGAGGGTGAGGAGGGAAGAGAGATGGTGATGGGGCCAGGTAGATCAGGAGGGGAGAGAAAAGAGAAAAGGAACAGAGGGAGAGCAGTTACCGCAGATTGAAGAATTCAGTGTTTATACTGCCAGGTTGTAGGCTACCCAGGCAAAATATGAGGTGCTGTTTTTATTTAAATGTTTGCATTTAGCCTCAATTTGGCAGTAGAGAAGGCTGTGGACAGACAAGTCGGTAAGGGAATGGGGAGGAGAATTAAAATGGCTGACAACCAGGAGATCCAGATGGCCATGGTGGACGAAGCAAAGGTGCTCGGCGAACCAGATGTAGAGGAGGCCGCAACAGGAGCACCGGATGCAGTAAGTAACACCGGAGGTATTTGCAGGTGAAGGAATGCCTCACCTGCAAGGGCTGTTGAGGGCGCTGGATGGTGGCGAGGGGGGAGGTGTAGGGACAGGTGTTACACCTCCTACAGTTACAGGGGAGAGTGCCTGGGGAGGGGGATGGGTGGGAAGCGTTGAGCGGACCAGGGCGTCACAGAAAGAGTGATCCCTGTGGAAAGGAGAGGGAAGGGGAAGATGTGGTTGGTGGTGGGATCTAGATTGCATGACATATGAGCAAGTTGACTCAATCACCAACCTTGCTTGTTTCTTGGCAATCTGCATCAAAAGCCACTTGTTTGACTGCTAGTTCTCTACCCGTGTCAGCATCGTAGCACAGGTAAACTTCTCCAAATGCTCCCCGTCCAAGAAATTTTCCAAGTCTCCAGTTGATGGGAGCTCTCGGTGCTGTTGGAATTAAGTTCAAAAGCAGCTTCAGTGTAATCTTTCCTAATACTGCTTTTTTGTTTAGACTTCAAAGAATGTAAAATTGATCACTGGCGTGGAAGGCTATTAGGCCTTAATTAGAGCAGCTCTTTTAAAACATTAACCAATATTAATAAATTCATAACTGTTCTACCTCTAGGAACAAAACTAATGCTCTTTAGTAACTTACTCCATAATGAGTTATCCTTTACAACAGCATTAGTCTTTGCAGAAAAAAATATAGTTTTGCTTAAAAATAAAAAATAAATTAAATCCAGTCATTCTTCACATTTAAATGTGATGTAATTGTAAACTCTACAAAGGGAGAGGTAATTGTAGCTCAGTTTTAACCTAACACACTCTATGAAAATAGTGTTATTTTAGGTAAGCCCTAGATTTACTTGTTTACCGTTTAATTTATAGAAATAAAATGTATGAAATAAAGTATCATACCAATGTAAATTAATGTGCTAATTGATATTATATTTAGATTGTCATAGATTAAATAAAACATGAGGCTGTAAGTTATCTCAATCTAGAATCTTTTCAACCTCTATAAAGACAAGATAATGCAGCATCTCAGAAATGTGCAGAGCCGCAAAGCAAAAGGGGAGCAATGATCTCAGGGTGATGAGGGTCTGTGATTCAAAGTGAACCTGGGGTCGAGAGGTTGGTGGGCTAGGGAGGATTGGGCCTCCAGTCTAAGATCGAGGGCACAAAGGGAATGGACAATAGTGAGGCCAAGGACAGATAACCCAAGTGGGGGTGGGAACATGGACTAGACATAAGCCCAGTGGGGCTTGCAGCAAAGAGGCTCATATCCAGTTAGGATGGGGTTTATCAGTCATGCAATCATAGACCAAAAAACATTACTAGTTAATTGGGATGGTTATGGGTGATGAAAGGCAGGAGCAGAATTATTACATGCATGGCCGCAAGAAACTCTGTGCCTTGGATTCTATGTCAGTGAACCATATAAGGCTGATCTCCATTAAACTGGTGCCAGAACATGACTCAACTCTCTTGTTAAGGCCTGTTTCACTGAATGACGGATTTATGAGACATGGACATACAAATATATTTTGTGCAGGTGAGGTCAAGGATGGCATTGCATGCTCCCTGACATAACTGTGCACATCCAGCCACCTCCACACATTTAGCAATCAGGTTTTAGATAAGTCTTTCACATTAATGTACTGCACAATGCAAAAGAATTGCAATCCCTTATCTGCATTAAAAAAAGATTATATAGCAATTTATGATTTACAATGCTACACGACTCAGCAATTGGAGTAACTTTTGTCCTATGTACTCTTCACTGTAGTCTAATAATATTCTGGATTTATTCCATCAATGTGCACTGTGTGTGTATTGGGAGGTCTTGTATAATATTTTTATTGTAAGCATTCCTGTGCTTGTTCAGTTTAACAACATCATAAAGTTGTAAATATATTTATTTGTGACCTCTAGCACAAACTAAAGATAGGGAATTTTCACCTTTAAAAATTGCAAAACAGTGATCATTGAAATTCAAACCATTTTTTTATATTTAATCTTTTCTAAACTTCCAAGGTATTTCACCTCCGATTTACTCTTGGGAAAGCGCTATGCATTTACTTACATGCTGAAGACAGGTGTCTGTCATGAATTTTCAAGCAATTTTATCTTCACTGCTCCACCGAATGGTCCAGTTGTCATCAGACTGCAAAGTATTCCCCATACTGTCCCCATTGGTACTATGTGACCGAATGGAAGGAACTAGTTGGAAAAGATTTTCCTGCTGGATGAAGCTTCGGGGAAAAGTCTTCCTCCCTAAAAGAAAAATGATAAATAAAACAAGAATTATACATTTGTGTACTCTTATTTTCCACAGTGCATTGCAATAAGTAATTTCTTTTGAAGTACTGTTACTGTTAAATGAGGAAGGCAACTCATTTACAGAAAAGCTCTCATGAAAGCAACTGGGCTGCCCAGAACATTCAAGAGTTGGGAAGAGGGAGTTAAATTAGACGGCCCCAAAAAGTGAACACAGATAAGATGACCTGTAATTAAGCCACAACCTTTGCTTCCAGTACAGTGTCCAGGATGCCTTCAAATTCACTTGCTGCATGCAACCAAGACTAACCACTGAAAATGAGAGACACAAAGGACTGCAGATCCTTTGTGCAGAAATCCGGATGAAAAACCTGTCAGTCCCGAAGAAGGGTCCTGACCTGAAACATTGACTGCCTGCTTTCTCCACGGATGCTGGAGTTTTCCTCTTTTTAACCACTGAAAATGGTTCAACGAGACTAGATACTCATTAATACCAGAACCAAAAGCTTCTTTTCGAGCTATTGTTTGGAAGGTGGGCTGCCCAATGCCTGCCCACTTGTGCATTCTTGCTGTGGTCCTCTTCTTCTTACTCCTCTGTCATGTTTTGCATGCCCTCAACTCATTCTCTCTTAAGTCACGCTGCAATTCAAAGGGAATGCCTACAAAAGTACCCATATCTGGGAGCAAAAGATCTGGGCAAGAGCCTAGAAGTCTGCACAAAACTTTTCAGCAATGGCCATCCTATAGATGTTAGCAACTTCAATGAACTTGAAAAAGTCTCAAACATTTGGAGAAACATAGCCACACCCAACTTATATCAAACAGCAATAAATGTTAAAAGTAGTTGATGATCCATCTAAATTGCCCTGATGAAGAGATGCTGCAGGGAGTTATCTATCCTTTCACCGTCTGAAATTAAGGTAGGACATTAGCTGCGGTGCTAACTTCCAAATGGCAGTGTTGGTTTTAAGTTAGTATTGAATGCCCATTGATGTCATGATCAGCCATGTTTGCATATTCCTAAGAAGCATTAGGTAGTCATGCTTCAAATAAACATGTGTTCACCTGACACCAAATTTGAACAAATTCTGCACCTGCATATGAAGCTGAATTTTGTGGCTTAATACTCTTTGCTTTTGTCCCAGTAGCAGCATGGAATGGCTCATATGAACAGTTAAAATGGTGACATTTCTAACAATGGCTTTCTTCATCGCTATTGCATTGAAGCATCAACCGAGAATACGAACTAACGTACAGATGTAGAACATGAAACTATAACTTCCTGTTTCAGCCACTAATCTAAATGGATTATATTTTTAATAATGAAGAGTACTACTAATTTGCAATACCAAAGGAAAAAAACACATTTCCTTAGACCTGGTTTTAGATTCATGAACACCTGGATTTATCTGACAATCTTTATATTAAAACATGATCCCTTAGTGGTTAGATAGGTCTACATATAAACATAGACTGGTGAGCAATGGAAAATACAAAGGAGGCAGAGGAAGAGTGTGGTCCAGAAACTTTTATGTTTAATCAGATCCAATTGTTTGCTTGGCAAGTGCATGCCCCCTTCCTTATGGTTTAATTGTACATTTGCGCGAAGTTAGATGATCTTAGAAAAGGTGAGAATAGGACAGTGAGCAGGTACCTTCCACACTTCTTGGACTAGAAAGGTGGAAAACAAAAACACATAAATCCCATTCCAAAGTATTGTATATTGACTCCCACTGGAAAGAATGCACATATGGTCATTGGGTGGGTACAGGATGTGCTCAAATTTGGACAGACTGCCAACACTCACTTTCTAAACTCTGACACAAAGGGAAACGTTTTATTTCTAGTGCTGATGACATTCTAGTCTTCTTGCAACTCCACTGAGCAAGAGCCAACCGACCCAATAGCAGAAAAGATTTTATTTTAATTCAGTATTTCTGAAATATCGTCATGCACTTTTGAACAATATGCCAGTTGCGCTTTTCTCCCCCAAGTATTTTCCTACTATTGGCTGGAAGGTGACCATAACTGCAACAAAGTTAAGACCTCTTTAAATGGAACAAGCTGCTGCCTCCTCATTCATGGTTTATGGGACTTATGCCAAATAACATGACCAAATAATTCTATGGATCATGATGGTTCCTGTGTTACTGAGATCTATGAAATAGCTTCTATGGCAAGTAACCTAGCAGCAGAAATTTAAAGGCATCTTGCTCTATTACTTGGACATGGATGAGAAATTATATACAACTATCCTTCTGATGTCAATGCAAGAACATTCAGAATCTCAAAAAATCTGTTTTTTAACTGACCATCACTGTAGTCCTTGCGGTGGTTTGAAAATGGAAACTGTCGTGGGTACGTTCCACCTTTTCCTGCTCTTTCATAAGAGTGTTTAGCTTGATCTGAAAGAGAAAACCAAATTAAAATGAGCAATTACTGGGTAGCTTAAGAATCATGAAGAACCAGATAATGAAATCTACCTACAATAGTGGCATGCAAGATTTCTTAACATTTAATTTGGTTTATTTTAATACGATTATTGCTGCCACATGTCCATCTATTCCTGCAGCTAGTCTTACGTCCTATTGAAATATATCATTATCCTCCTCACCTGTCATTACACTTCCACACTTTGTGCTATCTACAATTTTGAACGTCCCCTGTACACCTGAATCCAAGCAATAAATGTCAGAAAAAACAATGGACCTTTCCCTCATCCCTGGATAACATCAGTTTCTATTTTGTTCCAGTCCAAAAGACAACCATTCACCACAACTGTCTAACAGCTAAAGCAGAATGCTGTCACTACCCTTTTTGCTTCACGGATTCAACTTCGCTAGGAGGCCTGTTATTTAAGCCTTTATTAAACGTCTTATGAAACCTCACATATCATTTACTATTTTGGCCTTATTAACCATCTGTGTTATCTCATCAAATGAGTTAAAACATGACATACCTTCTAAAATATGTGCTGGCTTCCATTAATTAGTCCAAGGCCCTGCAAAGTTAAACTGACTGATTTGTATTTGCTGTTTTTTTTCTTTATTCCTTTATCCAATAACTATGTGACATCTAAAACCTTTCAGTCCTTTTGACCCCACCTTAAAGATAACCAGAAAATTATGTTTTCTACGTCTGCTTTTTTCATCCATTAGCAACCTAGAATGAAACATGCATCACCAATAGGCCTGGTGACTTATCTATTTTAAGTATTGTCAGTCTGTCTAATATCTCCCCTGTACTTTGAGCCTGTCCAGGTTGACGAGGTTCTCTTTTATTTGATCAAGGCAGCAGGATCTTTCTTGGTGAATACACGCATACTCCTTTAATACCTCAGCATGCCGTCTGCAACCATGAGCACACCTTCCTTTTTACTTCTAATATCCTCACCCAAACTCTTATTAATTATTTATATGCCTATAGAAGACTTTTGAGCTCCCATTCATATTACCTGCAGGTCTAGCCGCATATTCTCCCTTTGCATCTATTTCCTTTTTCAGTTCCCTCTCAGTTTTCTACATTCAACTTCTCATTTATACTAACAACCTTAACATCTGTCACATACATACTATTTCTGCTTTATCTTAAGCTCCATTTCCTTCATCATACAGGGAGCTCTGGCTTTGCTTGTCCTACCATTTCCGCTAGAATGAATGCATAAACTGCTTTAAAACCACCACTGCTTTTCCTTGCACAATCTCAGTTTTGCCTGGCAATCTTTGATCAATTCACTTGGACCAGGTTCATCTACTGGTTGTGACCTTCCTCTAACTTTCACTCTGGCTTGCTGCTAATCCTTTTCCATAACTCATCTACAACTTATAATGCTTCCAGGACAAGAATCTATTGATCAAGAAAGTTCTTCTGAATGCAATTGAGAAATTCTACTCCTGTGCTCTTAATATCCAAGTCAATATTGGGATAACATATGTTCCCATTATTATCACTCTTTGGTTTGTACATCTCTCTGTGATTTTCCTACAAATATGCTCATCTACATTTTTTACACTGAATGATGGTCCATAGAATCAGTGGTGTGATAGGACCTATGTTAGCTCTAACCGAACAAATTCTGTCCTTGATCTTTTTAGGATACCCTCTCTCTCTGGTGCTGCAATATTCTCCTTAAGCAATACTGCCATCACCTTCCTTTCTTTTCCTTAATAGTTTTCCTGAACCAGTCAGGCACAGGCAATAGCACTAAATGTTCTATATATCAAATCAGCACATTGTAGCCTGCACCCCAAAATTTACTCCATGAATGGAATGAACTGTGTCTGTACAACATACTGGAACTAGTATATACCGCTAGCAAAAGGAGGTGAATTTCTAGCCAAAGCATCAGGAATATTCAGATACATAATGTTTTTATACCAAATACTGGCCTGTTTGAGTCAGATCTTTATTGTCAGAACATCATTATGCATCAGTTATTTGTGCCTCTGGCTCACTTACCTTATTCATCACGCTCTGTAGGTTTGCAACATACACCGCAAAGGTCTACTAGATCCTCTTATATTTCCACTTGGTCTGTTTCCATACAAATGCTCACTTCTCTCCCTAGCATTTGTTCACATTGCTTTCCTATTTTAATGCCATATCCAATTCCAATCCCACTGCCAAATTAGTTTAAACCCTTCCCAATGCATTAGCAAACCTCCCAGTAATGATACTGGGCTTGGCTGTATTGAGATGCAAGCCAGCTGGCTCATGACATATTCATTTGTACTACTTTCCCTTTTCTATAATCACTAAAACAAAGTAGTGGTGTTAATCAAGAGATTAGATGAGCTTCTGCTTTTTAATCTCTCTGAATTGGTCCCTGGATGCCTCTGGATCACTAGTCACAACAAAACATGAGATTGGGACTGGTGGTCCCTCTATTGTTGGTGTGAGGGTATTGGTGTGAAGGTACTGTGTGATATGGCAGGAGGGGGTGGGAGGGGGAATGAGCCAGTGGACAGTGTGTAAAAGATAAAGAGTAGTGAATGGAGGAAGAGCAGTGGTATGGTGTATATGGGATGGCGGCTAGTATATGGGGGGGTGGGGGATGGAGGTCAACATCTGGTATGTGGGGAATAGAGCGTGATGGGTCCATGGGTCTGGAGTTTGGTATGGCATGTGGATGGTCTATAAGGAAATGGTGTGGTGACAATGTGGGATAGGGAGGAGGTGAAGGGTGGTGTGCAGGTTTGGGGTTGTAGTGTGTTGTGTGCAGGATAGGGATGGGGAAATGAGGGGAGAAGGTAGCGGGTGATAGATTGTGGATGTGTGGTGTTTTCTGTTGACGTATTTGAGGGATGGCTGTTGATGCGAGAATGCTGCATTGTGTGGAGAATGGGGAAGTTGTGGTGTGTGTGGACTGAGGAGTGGTATGTGCCCAGGACGGATGCTGGTGTAGGAGTCATATGTTTTATGGTTTGTGGAGAGAGGGTAGTAGAAAGTGGTATGTATGTAAGTGCACAGTGTGTGTGAACGTATGTGTTTGTAGGCAAGGGTGGGTGTGTGTGAGAGCAGGTTTGTGTTTGTGTTACAGGGGAGTAGGAAAGCAACTTCTAGGTAACATGTAGCAGGAGCTGTTATCGAAATCCAGGAAACATAAAAGTGAAAAGATCTTTAATTATAGAACCATAGAACACAAAACAGGCCCTTCGGCCCACCATGTTGTGCCATCCATCAAACCACCCTCACACTATCTAAACCTTTCCTCCCACATATCCCTCTATCTCACATTCCTCCATGTGCCTATCCAACAAATTCTTGAACCTGTCCAATGTATCTGCCTCCACCACCACCCCAGGTAGTGCATTCCATGCACCAACCACTCTCTGGGTGAAAAACCTTCCCCTGACATCTCCCCTGAACCTCCCACCCATAACCTTAAAGCCATGCCCTCTCGTCTTGAGCATTGGTGCCCTGGAAAGGAGGCGCTGGCTGTCTACTCTATCTATTCCTCTCAATATTTTATATACCTCTATCATGTCTCCCCAGGAGAGCAAAATAAGGTGTGATAAATCAGAAAGATGCAGTCCATCTGAAGAAATAGGATTTTTCAGAAAAATCTTGGAAGTCTCAGACTTGAAAAGCTCCAGTGTATCGCTCGCCTCCAAGCA
The DNA here is from genome assembly GCF_009764475.1 of Pristis pectinata. NCBI lineage: Eukaryota > Metazoa > Chordata > Chondrichthyes > Rhinopristiformes > Pristidae > Pristis > Pristis pectinata. The sequence continues at coordinate 25,313,077 of NC_067413.1, forward strand.
GCTAGGCTCCTGTGGTGAATACCTGATGTCAAGGCAGCCAGATAGACAAGACTGACAAGAAGATTTCAAAGTAATACTATCAGCTGTTATGTGTTTCTTTCCTACAGAGCAGCAACTGCTCCAAAAGTACCTAACATTTATACACACTCATAAAGAATCAGCATAGCAGCCAGAAAATGACTTCCATTGCCCATCTCTAACGATTCTCAAAAGCTGCTAGTGCACACTTCGAAGCATCATAGGCAATCAAGAATTTAAAAGTATCTGTGGGTTGGAATCATGTGGTAGCAACACTATCTAGAGGAAGGAAATTCCCTTTCCCTGATGAAAGTCAGTAGTTAAACTGCCGTTCCATTTTTGTTAACACCAATCCAGCAGCTTTCATTTTTTTTCTGCTGCTATCTCACAAATTACTACATTTACTGAATTCAGTTTCACAACTTTCCACTGTGAAGTTAGAACCAGGATTGATAATTTTTGTTTTATTTATTTCAAAAATATATTTTGTTCGTAATAACATATACAATCAATACACATCTTTCTCTACATTCATTGTACCATCAAATCAATACATTCTCCTACAATGCACCAATTTCACTCATGCTTCCATCTTGGACAGTACGCTCACGAAGTGTCTGAGACACTTTTACACAGGACCCACGCCCTCAGTGTCAAGTGGCGGCAGGACCCTAGAGCATGGTCCTACCCCACAGAGCAAATCTAGTGGCTGCACTGAGCTTCAGTGCAAACTCCTGCACCCTGGAATATGCCAATCGGCAGCATTTGGTTGTACACAGCTCCTTAAATTGGAAGACCAACATGTTTTGGGCTAGGTATCAAACAAATAATTCATGATTTACTGCTGAAAGGAAGTGCGTTTATAAACCTCTCACCAAATCTATTGACTAAATGCGTGTTCTGGTTCCATACTCTTCATTCCAATGATGCCTTTTCTGACCCCTTCCAACCACTGCCACAGGAGATCTAATGACACACACTTAAAAATCTTCATTGCAGCATGTCAACATACCCATACAAGCCAAATATTTTATCTTGGCTTCTCCGGATCTGCAGTTTGAAATCTACAAGCTCTGGCCTCCAGTTAGCAGTATTCAACCACAAATACTTGATTTGCACGGGAAACATGGGGGCAAGTGGAATTAAAGGGCAATAATCAGTTCAACAATATACATGTTCTCTGAGCCCAAGTTTTTAGTGAGATAAGGGATTGAGAGATCTATTAATAACTAGAAAATGTTTCTGAGCACAGCGTGCAAGAAACAAGAAAACAACTGGGAATGGGTTGCACAGTGGCACAGAAAATAGAGTTGCTATCTCACAGCTTCAGCAACTCAGGTTCAATCCTGACCTGCAGTGCTGTCTGTGTTGAGTTTGCAGGTTGTGCCAGTGACTGTGTGGGTTTTCTCCTGATCCTCCGGTTTCTTCCCATATCACAAAGATGGGCAGGTTGGGAGATTAACTGGCCACAGCAAACTGCCCATGGAGTGTAGGTGAGTAGCAGAATCTGGAAGGCAGTTCATGGGAACATGGGGAGAATAAAATAGGATTAGTTTTGTGTAAGATTCGTGTAAATGGGTCAAAGGGACTCTTTCCATAGTGTCTGATGGTACAATCTACCAGAGAAAGTAGTTGAGGCAGGTACAATAGCAACATTTAAAAGACATTTGGATAAGTACGTGAATAGGAAAGGTTTAGAGGGATATGGGCCAAACGCAGGCAAATGGGACTAGCTTAGGTGGGCACCTTAGTCAGCATGGATGAATTGGGTGGAAGGGCCTATTTCCATTCTGTATAACTCTACGTCTCCATTTCTATGTCTAGTCAATGTGGAAGGACATTTGAAAGCTCTGTGTATGTGCACAATGGAGAGGCAGTAACACAAACCAGGGCTTCTTTCCCAAGACAATCTAAGTTAAGATACAATCTGGGGAAGGAAATACTTTCTCATGGATTAATATCTGTTGGACATGGTCACTTTACACAGCCCATTTGTGAAAAGGCAGGAAAGATAGCATGAATAGGATTAGGGATGCCATGATCCATCGTCTATTCCATTCTCTCTCAATTTCCTCTGGTTCTCAGTTAAAACCATGACTTTGACAAGATACTGAATAAAACAAAAATAACATTTCTTACAGAATGGTTTGAGTTGCAAATCTCACATCATGACAGCATTCTTTGATGCTGCTGGCCACAGAACTTAGCTTTAACAGCCAGCACACCTAGATGTGGGGTCGCACCAGTTGACAAAGGCATTCAGGGCAGAGCTGGTCATTTGTGACAGGTCCAGTGCGACCTTGCTGAACCAAACCAATTAGCTAGGATCTGGCTTCTCATCAGAAGACTATGCCCAGGAGAAATTGTGAACATACAAGAATGTAATTCAGCACAGATCATTCACACATTTAAAAGGAGGAACATTTATATGGACAACATAATACCTTATTAAAATGTCATTAAAGCGAAGTCCAGTAATACAGCAGTAGGCAATATATTTACAATTATCTTAGTTACAACAGCAAATTACAACAGCTTTTGGCTTTTATATATGCTTGCTAATTGAACCATGTTGCAGTTATTGCCAAAATATGGATTGTCTGGGAGGGAGCTCATGATCTGCATCATGCAGAGAAAAGCATACAAGGTCCACTAATATAAAGATTAAGATACATCTGTTCAGATTCATGAATCTTGGAAGCATCTGTGGGATTTTCCAGCTGGCTAAAATGTTTAGATATCAAAATTAACAGCTGGTCTGTAAACGGCCAAAGAACTCAACTGTTCTTCTGTCAAATGTTTAAGCTGCATAGATTGTGAGGTTTGTACATCCATAGAGTTATACAACACAGAAACAGGCCTTCAGTCCAGCTTGTCAATGCCAACCAATGGTTATGCCATTTGTCTGCATTTGGCCATATCCCTCTTTCCTATCCATGTACCTGTCCAAATGCCTTTTAATGTTGTAATTGTACCTGCCTCTACCGCCTTCTCTGGCAACTCGTTCCATATACCCACCGTCCTCAGTGTGAAAAATTTGTTCCTCAGATCTCCTTTTAATCTTTTCCCTTTCACTTTAAACCTTGCCCTCCAGTCTTAGACTCCCCTAACTTGAGAAAAAGTCTGAGACTATCTACCCTATCTATGCCCTTCATAATTTTATAAATCTCTGTACAGTTCCTACTTAGCTTTTTTCGATCCAGGGAAAACATTCCTAGCTTATCCAATCTCTCCTTATATCTCAAGCCCTTCAGTCCAGGCAATATTCTTGTGAATCTTTTCTGCACCCCCTTTAGATTAAACAAATCCTTCCGATAGCATAGCAACCAGAACTACACACAATACTCCAGGTGCAGCCTAACTATTGAGTTCTGAAAGTGTAACACCATGTCTCAACTCCTCTACTCAATGCTTTGGCTGAAGAAGGCAAGCATACTATATGTCTTCTTGAACACTCTACCTACGTCGCCACTTTTAGGGAACAATGTACTTGTACCCCAAGGTCTTGCTGTTCAATAACACTCCTCAGGGCCCTAATATACACTGTGTATGTCTTGGATTATGGGTAAATGTTCTCATGTATTGGCTCTTCTGATTACTTACCATTAATAATATGTACAGGTAGCAGTCCACACAAACTTGAAACCAGTTTGTAAACGATGTGATCCTACTTACGCAAGATTAGACAAAGCCGGATGATGTAATAGAAGATAAAAATTCCAAACCTTCTGAATAATCCCGACAGCACTGATTTGTTTTCTCAATTCAAGATTATGTATCAAAGAAAAAAATATTTGGCAGCAATGAACTTGCAAATAGGGATGTTTCCTTCTACTGCTGTTTGGACTACGATGCCAGCAGAGTGAAGGCTCAGAACTTTTTTCCCACGTTTGAGATGCTGTGCCATGGTAAGTGGTTGTGATTTTATTCATCAGAACACCTACTGTTGTAAGGACCTGATTTGTATACAGAAAATCCCAAGTTGATTTAATATTGGGTGATTACATGCTGTCCTCAGTATGTTGACAGAACTAAACCTGTTGCAATTGTTATCCCTCCTTCATCCCAGCAAACATGGCAAGTCCTTGCTGGGATATGGGTTCTCAGACTCTAAAACCTCTCTCATATGTTACTCAGCAATTTTCTGGAGTGATTCAAATTGGTTGAAATCTAGGCCCTAATACAGTGTGATCTCAGGATGAAGTCAAAGTGAATGTTCCACACTGCACTTCTGGCTGAAGATAGTTGCAAATCCATCAGCATGTCTGCACTGATGTTCTGGTTTCTGTCACCATTGAGGACAAAGATGTTCACTGAGACTCCTCAATCCTTTAGTTGTCCAAGACAAACTAAGCCTCGACTTTTTAGCAATCTTCCATTCAGATTTAGTCCCATTATTCTAGCTCCACTCTTCTTGTTTTCTCTCAGTTGACACCCAATACATAATTTTCTATAACCATGCAATAATATCACATGCAAATGAAGGAGGTCCTTCAATTGATCTGACAATTTTTTTGACACAAATATATGGTTCCATTAGCTATACATCTTTGTTTGACACCAGAATTTTTGCCACACCCAACATACCTGCAGATCACCTGCTGATCATTTGCTTTCTAACGTTAATCCTGAACTTTCCATTCACAGTTCACAACATGTACAGGTGATTCGTATGAAATTCCTACCTTTAAAGTTGAAGCATTCATCAGGATAACTCCTTGCAAGTCCAGACTGGCTGAAAGATGGACTATAATTTGAGAAAATAAAGAACAAACAAAGATTTTAAAAACCAGTAGATGACTTAAGTACTTCAAATTCTTAAGTACTTCTATAAATAGATCTAAATGATTTTTGTATTTGATTATTTAGAACCTTTAGTAAAAATTTCTCTGGTTACCGTGTGTATGGGTAATAATCTCTTTTGTGGCACCTTATCAATGCCCTAATGAAAGTCCAAATGCACAACAAAAAACTGGTTTGTCATTCTCTACATCACAATCTCAGTAAGTTTCAACAGATTTACGAAACATGATTTTCCTTTCATAAACCCCTGTTTGACTCAGTCCAATCCTATTATTAGTTTTCAAGAGCCCTATCACTACTTACTCAATAAATCATTCTAGCATTTTCCCTGCTTTTGATGTCAAGCCAACTGGTCTATACTTACCTGTCTCCTCTCTTAAATAGTGCATACATTCTCTAACTTCTAGTCCATAGTAACTATTCATCAATCTATGTAATTTTGGAAGATGACAACCAGCACATCCACTCTTTCCATGGCCAGTTCCTGTGGAATTTAAGGATGTAGGCCATCATGCCCTGCGAATTTATCGCCTTTCAGTTACATTACTCTCTCCAGTACCAGTTAATTACATAATTTCTTTGTGATCCTCATTCACTCTAGACCTCTATTCCTCCAGTATTTTCAGGAGACTTTCTCTATCTTCTTCTGTGAAAGTAGACACAAAATATTTAATTTCTCTGTTCATTTCTTATTCCTTAGTATAATTTCTCCCGTCTCAGTTTGTAAGGGAATCACATTAACTTAAGCTAAGCTTTTCCTTTTGACGCTTCTAGAAAAACACCTACAATCTGTTTTTATATTTCACACTAGCCTATTCCTGAATTCTAACTTCCCTTTCCTTATCATTGCCCTCACTTTCCTTGCAGAATCCTTAAATTACACAATCCTCCAGGCTTATGCCTTTTTTTTTGCCAATGTTACAAATCTATTTCCAACTTCTCATGTCGGTTTCTTCAACGATACCTCAATCAACATACATTTATACGAATCCATCCCTCATAAGTAGTTTGCAGTATCTTTTAAGTGAAGCTAGAAACTAAATGAACAGAAAACGGGGAAAAAGTTTAAACTTAGAGAAAGGCTGCTCAAGGATGACATCAGATGGTATTTCTCCACAAAGAGGCAGAAATTTTTTAATTCTCATCTAATGAAGTCTTGACAGCTTCCCTCAGAAAGCTGTCAAGACTTCATTAGATGAGAATTTAAAAATTGAGTGACTTTTATTAAACAATGGTGTTATTAAGTGTTACAGGTTCATGGGTAGTAGACAAAGTTATGATTCTTGTCACTCATGATGTAATTGAAAGGCAGGCAGGATTAATGTTTTGAATAGCCCATTTCTGTTCTCATGTTACAGAAAGAAATGTTTGAAACGTAAAGCATTCCATAATTCTGAGATCTTATGAAAGATGGAATTTTGTTAGAAGTTAAAATGAGTAAAATTCAGCAATTGCATTGACTGCAAAAATCAATAAGACAAAAAATTTTGATGGTCAAAAATAATTATTTGAGAAGGAACTGATACAGTTAATCTTGCCTTCTGGAAATGCTTCCAATTTTGACCAACCATCAAGATAATTACATGAAAGGTGACAAATAAAATGTTTTCACTCTAAGAAATATAAGATGAAGAAAGCCTTTCAAACTATTTGAACTCATCATTGCAGAATACTAAACAATTATCTTTTTAACTAAACAAAATCTTAGTGTAGTGTTTTATTCAAAGGCTGTGAGGCATCCCGCAAATACTGTGCTGGGAGTTCCTTCAACAGAAGGTGTACAGCAGTTCAAGAAGAGGAGTCACTACCATATTCTCAAGGGTAATTAGGAATGGGCAATAAATGCTGGCCTTGACAGCAACACTCAAATCCTGAAAAATGAATAAATGAAAAGGTAAAAAATAAGATAACATCATTAACGGAATAACTAAAGTCTGCATCCCCTCTTACCATGCCACAGATCAAGAGGGAATAGAAAGTGAAAGCAAAGATAGTCACTTAATAAGATTTGTAAAAAATGAATACAAATCCACAACAATGAGTATCTACCTGTCTATCGATCTGTCCAGAGACTGACAACTTCCAGAAAGTGATGCTTCAGCACTGCTGAAGGGGTCCAACATCTGCAATCAGAAACAACAGTAAACTTTCAGAAATAGCTAGCTTTGATATCAGATTAAACAAATACAGACAGGAACAAATGTACAATAAGGTCAACTGAAAAAGTTTTGACCTTGCAGAGAAACCATTGAAACAAAAGAATAACATTGCAATCTGAAGATCTATATCTTTGTAGAACACAATGAGATAGAAGATCATCCATCAATTCACTGATTTCAAAGCAGCAGGATTTCAGAAGCAGGATACAAAAGCACATAAATTACTATATTGTGCTCTTAGCCTGAGACCCAGGATTAATTTCTTTCTCACTAACTTTCATTTACTGCTCTTTGAACCCATGCACTAGCAAACTACTTTAGTAACTAAAGAAAAGTTTTATTTCTTATTATCTAGAAAGATGAAGGTCAGTTCTCCATGGAGATTGATGTATGGGATAATATATATGAACACAGGTTATTCATTTACTGTTGAACAACAATGCTTATTTTGATTAATCAACTCTGCAGGTATATTTCACAATCAGTTCATTTTTTGAGATAGATGTAATTACTAATTGGAATAAATTGATTAGTTGTCAAACCCTGCCGTGTGATGAATATTAGGCATACAGTGAGAACATTACTGAGACTCTGGGAATTTCTGAGTAAACTCTGCATCTGGGATCCAATATGTTCTCTCACATCTTTTGTGTCTTATGTAGAAAAGACACATGACACATTGATTTATGCCTTCAGGCAACATACCAATCATTTAAGACCCTGATGTGAGGAAAGCAGGAAAACAAGTTCCATTGTGTTTAAAAAATGTTGTTAAATAATTCATGGTTATTCCCTACATTTCAATTATAATTATGGTGTGTTATAACAATTTGTGTCTTATATTTAACTCAAAAATTAAGCCTTATATTGATCTCAATATAGGGCTGCATACAACTAGCAGCTGATAATTCTGAAAATGTTTAAGCACCAATGGGGTGGTGGGAGTCATTAAAGTGATGTGAGTGGGACCTTGAGGAGAGAAATAATTTGCTCAGGGAGGACCTTTTTAAATCTGAGAAAACTCAATAGCTTAAAAAATGCACTAATTTCCCCGAAAATGAGCTATGTCAGAGGATTAAATCATTAAATTCTCGACCCAAAACGTCAATGGTGTTGACCTAAAGCACTCCCAAATGTTGCTTGATCCACTGAGTTCCTCCAGCAGGTTTATTTTGCTCCAGATTCCAGCATCTGCAGTCTCTTGGGTGCCAGATTAAATCAGTAGTTGCACATCTGATGTAGAAAATGGTAATTTGGGAAAGCATATTTCATGACTGGATATGTCTGGGTAGAGTTTTGGACAGGTGTGATTTGACCAGAAATCATCACAATTTCATCTTATTCCAGAAGATTTCATATGAATACCAGGAAAATAAACAGTTTTGTGCTCCTGAATTACTGAGTTTGTGTTTCCAGTGCTTGGGACTTTGACAAGTTCTGATCATAAAGTATTGTTCAGAACAGATGTATACAGGAACTCTTTGGATTTGCCTGATCATAAAAAGCACTAATTATGTGTAAGTAGCCGTTGTTATTGTGGCTGAATGATTGTGGCCTGAAGGATCTCAATTACATAAATTCCCAGGTTGGTGCACTGGGTAACAACCAGCACACTCATTTAAATAGATCATCGTTTTGACACTATTTAATTGTCAGGTTTGCTTCTAAGGAAGCAAGTTTATCCCTGAGAAACTGGAGAACTACTTGATAGATAAATTCAAATTCTCCAATGCAATATTAGAGGAGTGAGATACTAAATCATGGCCTCAATTCCACTCTCAGACCGATGACAAAATCCTAATGTTCTGTGTGAAAAAGAACAAGGAATATTTTGTCCTTTAATTGACATCACTAACACAGATTCACTCGTCATTATCACATTGTTATTTCTGGATCCTTGCTGTTGCCAAATTACCTGTTGCATTTCTTAGTGTTAAAACAGTGATCATGCTTTAAGAACACTTAACTGGTCACATAAGAGCTTTAGGAGATTGAGGTCATTGAAGTCTCCATCTAAGTGTCAGTATGTTATTATGGATGTCATTTAAATCTTTAAAACTGCTGCCAACCATGCTCGAAACAATATAAAGCTGTTTAAAGTTTTCTGGAGTACCTTTGCTTCAAGATCAGTATCAGCTTGCCTCAGTTGATAACACTATTGCCTCCGAGTCAGAGACCTGCAACCCAAAGCCCCTGGATTTCAGCTCAGAATATAGCCCAACACTTCAGTGCAATACTGGATGATTACTAAAATATTATAGATACTGTTGCTCAGATGACATTGTTAATTCAGCTTTGTTCAATGAGAAATTAAAGCTCCCACTGCATATTCAAAAATTGGGTAATTCTCACACTGCTCTGGTAGCTCAGCTGTCTAAAACACCATGATAAAAAGATCAGTACATTTACTGTGTCATTTGATAGCTTTTGGCATTTATAAACTGGTAAGTTTATTTGCCACAAAACAGTATTACCTGCACCTATTCCTACATTATGTTATTATCCCATCCATCAGTTTAGTTTCTCCTTTAAGGAAGTCAATAAGGTTCATCAAATATGGAGCTCCCTTTCATTTTGTTATGTTTCCCATTTTGCGTTATATTTCCAGCTTCCAATGCTCTATATAAATCTGTTATGCTTCTGGAGAAACCAAGGTCAGGTAATGGAACTCTAACATTTAATTATGAGAGCTAACTCTAACTTCCCTTTCCCTGTGCTCTATCCTCAGATACCGCAGCCATATTTCCACCCCACAAACACCACTTTGCTCCTCCCATCCTGCTTTTTAAAGTCCAGCTCTTTGCACTTTACATCTCCCCCGAATCTCCCAATCTGTTGGCTTCCTGTCTGCCTATAATAGTTTCTGCTCTTGATCTCTGTGCTGTAAAGCATCAAGATCGCTTTCAGTTTGGCAAAAGCACTATTTGATCAGAGGCTTACTTCCTATCAGTACCAGAAAATAAATGGTAATTGGCAACTACTAACTCATCGACTCTGTTAGGCCTGTTTTTAGAAATCATGCACCCAAGGAGGAGTCTGTCTCTTCATTTCAGAAGCACAACCGTCATGAAATTCAACTAGTTCAATTAATAGCACTAAGCTAGGACTTTTGTGTACTTTGGAGCTTTGGCAGAATAGACAGAATAAACCTTACATTTTGTTCCAATGTCTCTGGAATGAATTCTCCCTCGCTATTGATGCTGGTGTAAGATCCTTGACGTGCAAACTGCTGCTGACCATCAGGAACACTCCCAGGTGGAGGTGAACTACGACCTGTGTGCAGGGAACCTGCAGCAATTAGAAAAAATATTGACAAGCTCAATTACTTTTTTGCAAAACCCCTGCAACGTGAGCAAGAACCCAATAGAGATTGGTAGTGACATAGATGCTACTTGCCCAGTTTATATTACAGCATTGATATGGCTTGATGTGCAGCACATTCACCAGATTGATACCAGGGGTTAAAGGGTTAAATTATACGGAGTTATATAAATTTGACTTGCATTCCATTTAGCAAAGAAACTTAGGGGTGATTTAATTGTTAAAATTGATAGAAGGGTTCAACGGGATTGATAAGAGTGTCCATTTATTCTGATGCCAGAATCCCACAACTAAAATGAATAATCAATCTATAACACATAAACTGTAGAGTTTTGGCCAAATTGGTGGTCACCGTGAAGTATTTCTTTACACTGAGGAGATGAGACCTGCTGCAGATTGCCAGGAAGGATAGTTAAAAGTCAGGTCGCTGGAATCACTTAAATTAGCTGCAATCTGTATCAGTCGATGGTAGGTTTAATATTTATGTTTTCCTATCCTCAATGTATTTATTTACTTATTTTTTTTACTTCAGGATGTTGACATCACTTGCAAAAGCACTATTTACTGAGATGCCCTCATTCATTTTGTTCAAGACCTCTCAGAAAACAAATATTTTAAGTCAATAATTAGTCATCCTTCTAATGTTTTCTTCTTTTTGCTAGGCAACCTCTAAATGTCTGTGTGCTACAAATCCAAGAGATATTAGCAATTTCAATGGATCTCTATTCTAATTTTAAAAATACCCAAGAGAAACATGTCTTCTTCTTCGTCAGTAAAAGTGCTTTTTTAATATGAAGTTAAAATCCTCCTGCAAGTCTAGGGAATTAGAACTTCTCATAACAAGGTTTTCTGCTGGAGTCCAGCCTAGCTTTTAAGCTGCTAAAGGAAATCTGGGAAGCTCTGAGTCCTTCTCACATTGTGTGGATTTGATAAGTGATGAGCGGGTCGACAGTGCTACACTATCTGAAATAAGATTTGGAGCGGGAGATTTGAAAAGAGGTGAGTCTCTGTACTTGTGCGTTTCATCTTGCAGGAGTCTAAAAGAGGTGCATTTGCAAGTTGTTAATAGTTGATGGCTCATTGGCTGGTTAACAGCAGCCAATAAAAAGTTAGGGCCAAGTAGAGCAACCATTTTGAGAGGGGCTGCTGTCCAGTCAAAGTGCTGCTGGTTGTCTATAAGTGTGGGCTTTGGTGACTACCAGGCTTCAGTGAGGAGTACAAGCAACATGAGGTAAGATGAGGGTAGGTTCTTATTCTTTTTTTCTGTCTCTTTATTTTCCCTCAAAGGTTTTTAGTCATGGCAGGTAAGCTCAGACCTGTGTCATTCTCCTCCTGTGCAATGTGGGAACTTGTGGAGGCCGCCAGTGTCCCTGATGACTGTGTGCAAGAAGTGTCCAGCTGCAGCTCCTGACAGACTGCATGACAGCACTGGAGCTGCGCATGGATTCACTTTGGAGCATCTGTGATGCTGAGAATGTTGTGGAGAGTATGTTTAGTGAGTTGGTCACACTGCAGTTTAAAGGCCTAGGGAAAGATAGGGAATGGGTGACCAACAGGCAAAGCAGTAGCAGGAAGGTAGTGCAGGAGTCCCCTGCAGTCATCTCCCTCCAAAACAGATATACTGCTCTGGATACTGTTGGGGGAGATGGCTCATCAGGGGAAGGCAGCAGTAGTCAGGATCACGGCACTGTGAGTGGCTCTGCTGCACAGGAGGACAGGATAAAAAGTGGCAGAGCTATAGTGGTAGGGGATTCCATGGTAAGGGGAATAGACAGGAGTTTCTGTAGCTGCAAACGGAACTCCCGGTTGGTGTGGTGCCTCCCAGGTGCAAGGGTCAGGAATATCTCGGAGTGTCTATAGGGCATTCTGGAAGGGGAGGGTGAACAGCCAGTTGTCATGGTGCACGTAGGTACCAATGACAGAGGAAAAAAGCAGGATGAGATCCTACAAGCTGAATTCAGGGAGCCAGGAGGTAGATTAAAAAAAATAGGACCTCAAAGGTAATAATCTCAGGTTTACTACCTGTGCCATGTACCAGTCAGAGTAGGAATAGCAGCATAGTTAGAAATGAATATGTGGCTTCAGCAGTGGTGCAGAAGGGAGGGTTTTACATTCCTGGGGCATTGGAACTGGTTCTGGGGGAGGTGGGACCAGTACAAACTGTATGGTGTACACCTGGTCAGGACTGGGATCAAAGTCCCAGGGGGATTGTTTGCTAGTGCTGCTGGGGAGGGTTTAAACTAATGTGGCAGGGGGATGGCAATCCATGCAGAAAGACAGGGAAGCAAAGCAGAGACTAGAGCAAAAGTTAGAAAAGAGAAGACTAAGTATAGAAAAGTAAAACACAAGGGTTACGAGATTCGAATAGGACAATGAGTGTAAAGGCACTTTATCTGAATGCCTGCAGTACTTGAAACAAGGCCAGTGAACTTGTGGCACAAATCAGTACAAAGGGGTATGATTTAGTGGCCATTACAGAAACGTTGTTGCAGGGTGGAGATGAGTGGGAATTAAATATCCAAGGGTATCAGGTAATGTGGAAGGATAGGCAGGAAGGTAAGGGGGTGGGGTAGTGCTCTTAATTAAGAATGAGATCAGGGTTATAGAGAGGATATAAGATCTAGGGAGCAGAATGTTGAGTCCATCTGGGTAAAGATTAGGAATAGTAAAGGGCTGTGGTGGGGGGGGGGGGTGGTGGAAGTAGGGGTGAAATCACTGGTGGGAGTTGTCTATAGGCCACTGAATAATAACATTACAGTGGCACAGGCAATAAACCAAGAAATACTTGATGCATGTAAGAATGGAACGGCAGTTGTCATGGGGGACTTTCACTTCCGCATAGATTGGGCAAATCAAGTTAGTCGAGGCAGTCTTGAGGAGGACTTCATAGAATGCATCTGTGATAGCTTTCCTGTACAGCATGTTAGTGAACCTACAAGGGAAAATGCTATCTTGGATCTTGTCCTGTGCAATGAGACAGGTAAAATTAATGATCTTGTTGTTAGGGATCCTCTTAGAAAGAGTGATCACAGTATGATTGAATTTCTCATACAAATGGAGGGTGCAATAGTTCTATCTAAAACCAGTGTATTATGCCTAAACAAGGGAGACTACAATGGGATGAGGGAGGAGTTAGCTAGTGTAGACTGGAAACACATGTTATATGGTGGAACAGTTGAGGACCAGTGGAAGACTTTCAAAGACATTTTTCACAGTGCTCAACAAAAGTATATTCCAGTTAAAAGCAAGGACAGTAAGGGTGGGGAGAGCCAGCCTTGGATAACTACGGAAGTAAAAGGCATTAAGTTAAAAGTTCATGCATACAAAGTCGCCAAAAGTAGTGGGAAACTGGAAGATTGGGAAAACTTTAAAAAGCAATAAAGAACCACTAAGCAAGCAGTAAAGAAAGGGAAGATAGGTTATAAAAGTAAACTGGCACAAAATATAAAAACAGATGGTAAAGGATTTTTAAATTATATAAAGTGGAAAAGGGTGGCTAAAGTGAACATAGGCCCCTTGGAAGATAAAAAGGGAGAATTACTATTGGGTAATGTGGAAATGGCTGAGCCCTTGAACTATTCTGTGTCAGTCTTCACAGTGGAGGACATGTCTAACATGCCAAAGAGAGATGTTATGGATGCGAATGGGAGGTGAGGACCTTGATACAATCGCTGTCACTGAAGAGGTTGTGATCAGCAAACTAGTGAGTAGACAAGTTCCCTGGTCCTGATGGGATGCATCCCTGGGTACTGAAAGAAATGGCAGAAGTTGTAGTAGAGGCGTTTGTGATAATTTACCAAAATTCTCTGGATGCTGGGCAGGTCCCAGTGGATTGGAAGACAGTGAGTGTCATGCCACTGTTTTAAAAAAACTATGTAGGCAAAAGGCAGGTAGCTATAGGCCAATTAGCTTAATGTCTGTAGTCGGGAAAATGCTTGAAGCTATAATTAAGGAAGAAATAGTGAGACATCAGGACAGAAGTGGTTCCATCATGCAGACGCAACACTGATTCAGGAAGGGTAGGTCCTATTTGACAAAATTATTGGAGTTCTTTGAGGACATTATGAGTGCAGTGGATAGAGGCAGACAGGTAGATGTTGTATACTTGGATTTCCAGAAGACGTTTGATAAGGTGCCGCATAAAAGCCTTGTCCATAAGATAAGGATGCATGGAGTTGGGGAGGTAATGTATTAAAAATGGTTAGAGGATTGGTTAACCAATAGAAGGCAGAGAGTTGGGATAAATGGGTGTTTCTCTGGTTGGCAATCAGTGGTGAGCAGGGTGCTAGAGGGGTCAGTGCTGGGCCTGCAACTGTTCACAATACACATTAATGATTTGGAAGAGGGGACTTAGTGTAGCATATCTAAGTTTGTTGATGACACTAAATTCAGTGGAAAAGGAAATTGTGCAGAGGATGCTGAGAGTCGGCAGAGAGATATAGATAGATTAAGTGAGTGGGCAAGGGTCTGGTAGATGGAGTACAATGTTGGTAAAATGGTTTCTGTCAAGGGTTAAACAACACTGCACTCAGCAAAAGGCATGCATTTCAATATCAAGACTGCTAACTGACTGACGTACCCAAACCTTTGTGGGAACTATTAAAGGAAGTTAGCCTAAGCTATCAACATTGAAGGAAGTTCATGATTAACAAAAAAGGACTGGAGTCAGTATTCTGATAACAACAATCTCCCTCTGACTGCAGACATAAACATACATCTTAAATGCTAAATTAGTTCATTTAAAATTGGCTCTAATATAAAATAAGCTACTATTAAAAATAGTAAATTCCAAAGCTTCCCCATCATCTCCCTGAGTAGGTAATATTGTTAGACTCCTCAAAAATTCATCAGTCTGATATGTTAACTATGTTTCTCTCCCATGGATGATGTACAAGATGCTAAATATTTCCAGAATTTACTGTTCCTGTTTCTGAAAGCAGACATAGTAGTCAACCTGGTACCTAGTATTTTGCATCAGTGAAAATGGGTATGAATTCCTATGTTTGAATTCTCAGATTTCTAACATTCAACAGAGATGAGAATAAAACTAAGGCATAACCACAACCCATAAATCATAAATGATTTGCAACTATAACTTTCAATTAAATCTTCCTTTCAATGTCCCAAGAAGTTAACTTAATTCACTTCTGCAATTTTGGATTGGATTTTGTGAATAGACTCAGGAGTAAGATGACTATCTGCACTCTCAGTCAAGGGGACAAATTGGGCAAAGGACAAGGCAGTGGCGATCAGCCACATGAAAAAATTGACTCATCGTTGGAGTAAACTTCGATAGGACTGTAAATGCTCATTATTCCTGTGGTTGTTGTCCATTCCACAACTACCCGGACTCTGACATCATTGCCAAAAACTCTACTTGATTTTCCTCTCCCTATCTCATGGCTTTTAAAGCCAATTGCAGCAACTTGTATCACTGTCATTCTGGCTGAAATCTAGAAGTGGCTGGGAACAATATTTGACCCTCAATTATTCACTGGATAAACACAGCAAACAGAATGAACTTCTAAAAATAGTGGTTGCTAGGTATTTTGAGTAACAAGAACATAAAGGTTGTCTCACCTGTTGACAGTTTCCGATGGCGCTCACTCCCTTTATATAATGATCCCAACAAGTCTCCCATAGACTTGGATATCCTAATCTCTGGCAACTTCTCTGCAGTTTTACAATTCACCTGCCAGCATTACACAGATGAAATAAAGTTTTTTTTATCAGACTTGATAAACTAACAATAGCATACCAATGTTGATAGTCCAAAAAAAAATTCTCGTTTTTAACAGGTGTTTTTAGACATCAAGATTTTGCTGCTACAACATTCCACTTTTGCGGATTTTAAGAGCAATGCAACAAGGTTTGCAGGATTACATTATTACAAATCTGTTTACAACATAATATTATTAAAAATTGGCTCATTTCAACAGTTCCTTAATTAATTGTAATTCTTGTAGTTCTTTTTTGTATGTTCTTCCAAGATGTGAGAAGGCTGCATTCACCTGCTAACTGCCTCACTGCCCTTGAGGTGAAGGTGGCTCTTCTTGAGCCAGTGCAATCCTACTGGTGAAGGTTCTCCTATTGGGAATTTCTGGGATTTTGATTCAGGGACAATGAAGGAATTCAATACATTTCCAAAGTCATGATGGTGTGCAACCAGGAAAGGAAAATGCAAGTGATTTCATCCCTAGGGACCAACTTCTTTTGTCTTTCAAGGTGGTAGAATTTGTGCTTTAGCAGGGGCTGTCAATGAAAACTTGGCAAGTTGCTGAAGTGCGTTTTTTTTAGATGGCTTTTGTGCATTAGTGCTGGATGAAATGAATGTTTATGGTGATGTATAGAGTGCTGGTCAAAAGGGCTGTCTTATCCTGAATGGTGCCTAGCTTCGTGAGTGTTGTTGATGCTACACTCTTCCAGGCGAATGAACATCACATTCCTGACATGCCTTGTAGATAGTAGGTCCTGGGGATCAAGACAAGCTGCAAAACATCCAGTCCCTGACCTGTTCTGACCAATGATGAATTCCAGAATGTTAAAGAGAAAAATCATTGCTGCTAATGCAATCAAACACCAGTGGAAGGTGGTTATATTTTCTCTTGCTAGGAATGGTTATTGTTGGTAGATCTGCATGATAATGTTAGTTGTCATTTATCTACCAATGCTGTCCAAGCTTTGCTGCATACAGGCTTGGAATACATCATTTTCTAATGGAATTGAACATTGTACCATCAATGGCAAACATTCCTATCTGCAACCTCATAATGAAGAGAAGTTCATTTCTAAAGCAGTTGAAGATGGTTGGGCTAACAGCTAGAAGTAAGCTGTTAGAAATGGATAAACTCCTTAAATGGCATGATGCTGGGTTCCTTCCAGCACTCAATGCACATTCAGTCTTGAAAAAGCCTCAGTTGCATCATAAATCTCCAGAATGGTTGCACTGATGTTAATTCTGTATTGCACACTGACAGATGGCTTCACCTACCTATACTGCATTGTTCTAGCTGACATTTACTGTGCAAGTTCAAACACCCTCAACTGCGTAACACAGAGCATGGCTTATCCCACCAATGTGCACAAGCATTTTGTACCATTAAGGCTTCCTGCAGTGTCTTTAAAAAAAAGGCTGCTAATCATGGCATCTAATTATTTTTATTCAATATTTGTTTTGAATATTTGTCTAATCCATTGTTGCTGATTGTACTATAAGTGGCAAACTGAATGGAACAAGAGTGTGCCAGACTGAAACAGATGCTCCAGCAGCAGGAGTAACATAGTTAATAACACTGGTTGGGAGGAATTTCTGGGTGTGGCATTGTGACGGAGCTGGATGAGGAAGACCATGGTCAGTTACTGAATTTTGCATCCAGGCCATGCTATCTTTTTGCAGATACCATCGGGTGGGACACCCAGAAGCCTGAAGTTCCACACCACCAGGTTCAAGAATGGTTACTTCCCTTCAACCATTTGGTTCTTCAAAAAAACCACCAAAACCCTAATCACTGGAGTTTAGCAACACTATGACCACTTTGCACTAAAATGGTCTTTGTTTTTGTTCTAATTGTGCTTTCTTGTAAGAATTGTTTATAATTTGTTTTTCTTGTGAATGCTGTTTATATGATGCTATGTGCCTGTGATGCTGCTGCAAGTAAGTTTTTCAATGCATAGATGTACTTGTGCATATGACAATAAACTTAACTTTGACTTATCTTAACTGTGAGACAGCTGCATTATCAAGTTATATGTAGCCTGTAATGCAGGGTACTGAAGTGTTAATAAAATTATTGTGGAATAATTATTTCAGAAGACTGGTAAAGAATAGTTATTGGACTTAACAGAATAATGGAGGTGGATCAGCCAAAATAAAAAAATGTACTGCTGTAATGCAGGATGCTGGTTCAGAGGAATTACTGAGTTGAACAGTGATGGAAAGCAGGATTATCAACTAAAATGGGAGAGATTGCTCAGTTTAATAAATATTCTAAGAGTAATTTTTTAACCTTGCAAATCATGCATTGGAACAGGACAACGTTCCTACAGTGATCTTGCCAACTGCAAGCTGATCACCTCTTTTAGATAAAAGAATTCAATTAAGTCAAACCTATAAGCCAGTTTTTACTCAAGAAAAATAACTGGTAAAAATATTGTACAAGGTTAACTCACGTGGATGCTCTTTCGAGGCAGGACCAAAATCCTCAAGGTCTTCAGACTAGAATTTAGGTCCAAGTGCTCAATGGCTTTGTCCAATTCATTCTGGCATCGTAATGGAGTCTGAAGCTGTTCAATAATTTATAAACACAGACATATAAAGTTCAGAAGACGTGCAAATTAATCTATAACTTAGAACAGTGCAGGCTTGATTTCCAGAACATTTTACTCAGTTAGTTGTTTCTTCCATAAACTGGAACTCCACCTAGATTCCTATTATTTGCAATTTGCTCACTTATCACTCTGCATCCCCATGCATTGATTCGATAATCCTTAATTTCATTCATTAATCATTCACTCATGCTCCTTTACTTGCTTGTAATTTTTGCTCTTATCCTTCACGATGGTTTTATTCTCTCCTTCACTTCCATGCTAATACTTCTCTCTTTCTCTCATTGGATAGTGTCGCTGGGTGCTTGATGGTTGGCGCAGTTACACTGAGCTGAGAGGCCTGTTTCCGTGCCATTTTGCTTTTCTTTCTTACCTCTGCTACTGTTGTTTTCATTCCCTCTCATTTCTATTTCACTGGAACTGTCATACAAAAAAATTACATGGCAATGTGGCAGAGACAAGGGAGTTGATTGGGTCCCTAAATTATATATTATGGGAATGGAATAATCACTGCCTAATTGGCAAGTTCTACAATTATACCAACATCCCTGACAATTTGTGAGAAGGCTGCACTAGTGAATGAACATATAACATGCAGAAAGCTAATAACTTACAAATAAAGCATGCAGAGCATTCAAGAAGCATACCTCATTGTTAATAAGGTGTAACTCCATTTGCTGCCCAAAGGCATCCTTGACCTTTTGAAGGATGTCTTTTAACTTTACTGGTCTGGAGAACTGCATGACCCTTTAAAAAAAAATTTGCCAATTACATAAATTATTACAATCCCCAGTAATCTCTTAATAAAGAAGCAGGAAGCTCACATATTTTGAGGAATCTAAAACACTTTTAAGGCCCTTCAATGTTCTGCTTCCCTTTTCCTGCTGGTTTCTGAAACAATCTGGTCGAGCAGACATTCTTACTAATATGATCAAATGTTTAATGTTCTGGTCAAGACATTTTTTTTTCCTTTATACAGGAATTTCCCTGTTTCTTAAATCTATTAATATACATGTTCTACAGGAAGGGCATAATTACAAATTTACCAATAATACATACTCTCTCTATGACTCTCTAAAAGCTAAGGAGAGTGGGTGAGCCAAACCCAGCCTTATTGACCTATCACATACAGACCTTTTTTTATTCCAAAATAAACTTTATTCATCATAAAAAACAAACTATATACAATAAAACAGTGCAAACCTTTACATTCATGTACAGATCCATCATTAGTGTTACCTTTTTGTATAAAAAAAACACAGCACCAATGCCACTCGTGTGGCTCCCTGGGGGGCTACCCAATCCCGTATCTACAATATTTACGGGGCTTTCTCACCTGACCCTGCCCCTCCCTCTCCAGTGGCAGATGAACCCTAAACTGCAGTTCTTCCCCACCGAGGCCTTGCGTTGGCTGCACCCAGCTTCAGTGCGTCCCTCAGCACATATTCCTGCAGCCTGGAATGTGCCAGTCAGCAGCATTCCCTTATGGACATCTCGCAGTGCTGGGAGACCAACAAGTTTCGGGCAGACCAAAGGGCTTCTTTCACCGAGTTGATGACCTTCCAGCAGCAGTTGATATTTGTCTGTGTGTCCCCCTGGGAACAGCCCCTAGATCAGAGAATCCTCTGTTATGCAGCTGCTGGGGATGAACTGTGACAAGGACTCTTGCATCTTTCGCCACACCCTCCTCGCAAACCCACAGCCCGCAAAGAGGTGGGCAACCATCTCATCCCCAGCACAGTCCTCCCGGGGGCAGCATGCACTTGGACTGATGTTTTGACCATGCAGGAAGGATCCGACTGGGAGGACCCCTCTCACCACCAGCCAAGCGAGGTCTTGGTGCTTGTTGGTGAGTTCCGGCGATGAGGCATTCTGCCAGATGGTCTGGACAGTCTGCTCAGGGAACCACCCCACAGTATCCATCGAGTATTCCGTGCTGACCACTGCCTGATGGACTTGTGGTCAAAGGTGTTGGTCTGGAAGAACTTTTCCACAAAGGACAAGGTAGTGCGGCAATGTCCAGCTGACTGGGGCATTGCGTGGCAACGGGGCCAGGCCCATCCTTTGCAAACACCAGGGACAGGTAGAACCTTGGCATGTAGTGGCACTTGGTGCTGACGTACTTGATACCTTTGCTCAATGATCAGTTTGTAAATTCAGATGTATTTGTCCATCCCCACCTCCATTAGACCCTTGAGTGAGTGAAGCTGCAGTTCAAGTTGAGATTTCTAATTTAAATCATGGAACTTACAAATGTGCAATCGATATGTCTTATGGGTTATATAAATAAATGGAAATTTGTAAAAGTATGTTAGTTAGAAAAATCATGTAAGGAATCAGAATTTGAAACCAATAATCTTTGCATATGAATATCTAGTCAGTCATATTGAATGAAATGGAAAGATTTCATAGTAAAATGATCTAAGAAATATAACTTACCTTTTTTCTCCTTCATGCTCAAATTTCATCCTCACCTCATTCTGCAAAAAATGAAAAATTATTAATAGAAACTAAACAGCAGGAGCTGAATCAAGGTCATGGATGTAAAAGAGATGAAGGTTAGCAGTGAAAAGATCTGTCAGTTAAAACAGTAACATGCAGATTTTTCAGGGACTGCTTAAGAAAGTTCGGTGGATTTGCAAATTAATCCATAACTTAAAACACTGCAGGCTTGACTTCCAAAACATTTTATTCAGTTAGCTTCTTCTTACGTAAACTGGAACTCCACCTAGATTCCCATTATTTACAAAGCCTGCCCATTTATCACTCTGTATCCCTATGTACTGATTTGATCATTCTCAAGTTCATTTATTAATCATTCACTCATGCTCCTTTACAGGAGATTTTGGTTGTGTTAAAGTTTAAGTTACACTGGGGAAAATGGAAGGCTGACCACGACAGCAATGGAATAGTCAAATCCGAAAATAATATCGCACGATTTAGGGAAACGTTGGCAGATGGGCTGATGGAGAGATGGCCAATATTGTGGAAGGAGCTTTCAAGAATCTCTTGAAGTTTCCTGGTAAAGGTAAGCCTCAAGCAGCATTTATTGGTAATGTGCCCATGATGTTCCCAAAGAGACTCACCACAAAATGCACCACAAAATGTTGTACTGAGAAAGTTTTTACTTACAATTAGATTTAAATAAGGTAGGTAGACAGCAATGTGACAGTTCCAGAGTTCTCCTGACAGGCCACCTTCCCACATTCTAACTCTTTCCCCCACCCCCTCCATTATCCTGAGTTCATAATAGAATTCCACTTTCATACATCCTAACTCTCCACAAATCTGTCAGTTCTGTGCTCTCTGACCTTCAATGCTCATACCAACAAAGCACAAACTTAAAATTCTCATCCTTGTCTTCAAATTCATCCAGTCCCCTAGTCCTTCACCATGTCTGCAACAAATTCTATCCTAGAACCATCAAAGTGCTTTATATTCCTTCAGATCTAGCTGAAAGTTCATCCTGGAACTTCCTTCAAATATCTGCTATCTATAGCTTGAGTCATCTAGATCCCAATGTCTGTAATTCCCTCCTAAAACCCCTACAAACTATTACTTCTCCGTAAGGCACATCTTAAACCTATCCCTTTGACCATGCTTTTGTCAGTCATCTAATATCTTCTGGAGAGGCTAGATCTGTTTTAGAGACTGAAGAGGCTAAGTCTATTTTAGAGACAGGAGTGGCTAGGTCTGTTTTCCTTGGAGCAGAGGAGGTTAAGAGGGGTCATGACTGAGGTATAGACTGCAGGACGTTTCTCCCCATAGGAAGACAGAAATAGAGGATATACAGTGGTATGCAAAAGTTTGGGCACCCCTGGTCAAAATTTCTGTTACTGTGAATAGCTAAGCAAGTAAAAGATGACCTGATTTCCAAAAGGCATAAAGTTAAAGATGACACACTCCTTTGCTCATTGCGGCCAAAAAGTTCTATTTTAACTTCATCAGTCCACAGGACTTGTTTCCAAAATGCATCGGGCTTGTTTAGATGTTCCTTTGCAAACTTCTAACACTGAATTTTGTGGTGAGGACACAGGGAAGTTTGGAGAAAAAGGGTGCAGAATTTCATGAAAAGAACACCTCTCCAACTGTTAAGCACGGGGGTGGATCGATCATGCTTTGGGCTTGTGTTGCAGCCAGTGGCACAGGGAACATTTCACTGGTAGAGGGAAGAATGAATTCAATTAAATACCCGCAAATTCTGGAAGCAAACATCACACCGTCTGTAAAAAAGCTGAAGACGAAAAGAGGATGGCTTCTACAACAGGATAACGATCCTAAACACACATCAAAATCCACAATGGACTACCTCAAGAGGCACAAGCTGAAGGTTTTGCCATGGCCCTCACAGTCCCCCAACCTAAACATCATCGAAAGTCTGTGGATAGACCTCAAAAGAGCAGTGCATGCAAGACAGCCCAAGAATCTCACAGAACTAGAAGCCTTTTGCAAGGAAGAATGGGCAAAAATCCCCCAAACAAGAATTGAAAGACTCTTAGCTGGCTACAGAAAGCATTTACAAGCTGTGATACTTGCCAAAGGGGGTGTTACTAAGTACTGACCATGCAGGGTGCCCAAACTTTTGCTTCAGGCCCTTTTCTCTCCTTGTTATTTTGAAACTGTAAGAGATGGAAATAAAAAAGTAATCTTGCTTAAAATATTAAAGAAATGTGTCATCTTTAACTTTATGCCTTTTGGAAATCAGGTCATCTTTTACTCGCTTAGCTATTCACAGTAACAGAAATTTTGACCAGGGTGCCCAAACTTTTGCATGCCACTGTAGATTTGGGTAAGGGATTTACAGGGGATCTGAGGGGGAACTTTTTCACCCAGTGAGTAATGAGTACAAGGAATGCAATTCCTGCGAGTGTGGTGGAAGGGGAGTCATTGGCAGCATTTACGAAGTGTCTAGATGAGCACCTGATTTGTTTAGACATATAACTTTAGAAGATGGGATTAATATGGATGGGTGCCCTCTGGTTAGCATGGACTTGATGTGTCAAATGGCCTGTTTCCATGCTGTATGACTCAATGACTTTGGCTCAGTGTTAATTTCTGTCTGATTATGCTCTGTCGATCATTTTATAACATTAAAAGGTCCTGATAAATGCAGGTTGTTATTCTTAGATGTGGTTCTGTACACAGAAAGTATGACACTTATTTGCATTTATATAGCACCTTTGCGGTGAAGGATCGCCAAGTATTTTCACAAACAGGCATAAGCAAAATAGGCAAACGTGGAAAGGAGAGGAAGGGTACAAATGAGAAAAGATCCAAGAAATTTGTTTTCCCAATTTTTTTTAAAGAGGAGAAGGAGGCAAGGAGTCAGAGAATTTTGGGGTGAGGATTTCAGCGAGTGAGCTGTGGTGGCTGAAAGCATTTCCAACAGCAACAGGTCAAAAGAATTGATTCAAGGGAAGACAGTGAACAGATAGCGTTATGAGGATTCAGCAGTCTGTAATAAAAGCAGAGGCAAATAATATTGCAGAGGTAGCAGTACAGTGAACAAACAATAGAGTCTGAAGCTAAATACAGGGTCCAGCTAGATTACAAATAATCTATTTAAGCCCAAGACATTGGACAGTGAGAAGTAAGAAACATTTGACCAAGACCAGAGAAGAAGTTCCAAAGGGCGCACCAAGACAGCCAAATGAAATGAGTTAAAATTTTTTCTTTACTCGTAATTATCAGAATCTGGAACAGTTAATAGAAACTGAGTTGTCAAAAAATTTTGGAAGTGATTTGATCAGCTACCCAATCATAAGGAACTTACAGGGTTGGAGGGAAAAATCAGGGATGGAGGACTTTTAAAGAGTCAAAATGGGTACATCTGTCAAATATCCTCAGCTATAACTTTTTATGACTTTACAGGAGTCAATGGGTGCAAACTGTTACTTCCAACTTTGTGATAAAATAAAATCCATGAATCTCTCTCTTTTTTATTGGAGAAAAGATAAGTGGACCAAATGAGGTCAATCTTTTAAAGGAGTCAGCTGTTAATACTGTGTTCCAAAACAAAGATAAAGTTTATTTTTTTATATATAAAAACTACATTTTTTTCCATAGGAAACCATTTGTAAAACTAGGAAAGGGCCTTGGTAGCTCTTCAAAATAAAAGCCAATGCTAAATAATATTCTGAATTAGAACACGCCCTTAGTGAGAAGTTAGCCAAAGTCAACTGATAATGATAACAATGGAATGCTTTGACATTGCATAAAATAACATTGACTGGTGAACTGCCATGGAAAAGAGAGGAAAGGGAGTTCCTGAGTCTCGAATACTTTAAAAGATGTGTAAATCTAACTGAGAAATTCAAAGGTAATCAGAATGGAATATAAACTGTGATTGTTTAGATGAGTAAGTACCAGAAAATGCACCAACTATAATCTTCCAGCTCTGCTGAAAGCCAGAATGATTACAACATTTTTGGATGGATTCCAGAATAAGTACACTGGCCCAAGAATGCACTCATAAGAAGCACAGCAGTATTTTCTAAAGGTCTGAATTAGTAGATTCCCTTATCCTGTGTGACTATTTCATCATTAAGATTACAGTAAACAAGTTATAACAGTGTGAAATTTTTATGCCAGATTGATTTTCTTTCACCCTTCTGTGTAATATAGGTGCCACAGGAAAGGTCATCATTTAATGCCAACTCCTTACTGCCAGTGAGAAACTGACAATAAGTCTTTTCATATCATGTAATGGTGGCGGAGAGAGTGGATGTGGTGCCTGCTTTAAACTGAATGTTATTGGAACAGTTTGGCTAGAGGCATGGCTAGTTCTGAAACAATGGATGGGGCAGCACAGCAGTCAAGTTACTGGCCTAGCAACCAGCGTTTTGAATATTGTCACAGAGACACAAGTTCAAATCCCACCATGACTGCTGAAGTATCTAAAATCAAGTAATTAAAAACAGTCAGAATAGCATTAACCATGAAACTACCATTTTGTCATAGAAACCCATCTCATTCATATTACCCTTCAGTTAAAGATATCTGCATCCTTATATGGTGCACCTCATAGGTGACAATATTTTAAATCCATTTTTGGGATCTGGGGGCATAGCTTGCAAGGCCTATGGTCATGGCCCATCTCTAAATAACCTTGAGAAAATAGTGGTAAGCCACCTGCTTGAACCACTGTAGTCCTTCCAACAATGCTGTTGGGTTGCAAGTTCCAATGACAAGGAAGGACCAGCGATATATTTCCAAGTCAGGTTAGAGGTCACGGATTTGTAAAGTGTGTGGGAGTAGTCAAGGCAAGTAATTGCAGCACATTTTCTTGATAGATCACCAGTGATATAAGGGATTGAATGTTTAGGGTGGTTGATGGGGTGCCAATTAAGTGGGTTGTTTTGTCCTAGATAGTGTTGAGCTTCTTGAGAGTTTTTAGCACTGCATTCATTTAGGCAAGTGGGGAGTATTCGATCACACTCTTGATTTATGCCTTATAAATAGTGGAAGGACCTTGAGGTGGTAGAAGCTGAGTCATTCGTTACAGGATACCCAGCTTATGACCTGCTCTCATAGCTACAGTGGCTTGTCCAGTTGAGTTTCTGCCTCCTCAGGTCACAGGCAATTTGGGATGGGCAGTAAATGCTCCTAGAAGTGTTATCTGCCTCATGCCATAACCTCAGATATTTCACCATGGCCCCATTCCACTATGCCAGCTCTTGACAAGCCAAGTGAAGATTGATTAGGGCCTGTTGCCCAAATGCCATTGCTGACCCCCATTGTCAAGGTCCACAAGCTGCACCTCTCACAATGCCCACATGTGCTTGTTGAAATAGTGTTGACTGCCTGCTCGTCAAGGGAAAGCTCCTGTATAACTTTTGACAGCAGCATAACCATATAGAGGGTGTCTGGAGTCTTCTACTACAGTTTTGTTTCTCCTTAACATGTCACAGCTCCACAGGTGCCTGGTGGTGCTATTCCAGCGAAAATTATTACTGACTGGTTTAAACTAACAAAATGACTGGTTTGTTAGTATAAACCAGCTATTAGTCAGCAGTTGGTTAATTTTATTTTTGCAAAGCAATAGGTATTGCATTACCGTACCAAGCAA
This sequence comes from Pristis pectinata, assembly GCF_009764475.1. NCBI lineage: Eukaryota > Metazoa > Chordata > Chondrichthyes > Rhinopristiformes > Pristidae > Pristis > Pristis pectinata. Next base: position 25,339,771 of record NC_067413.1, read on the forward strand.
GCAGACTTGGCACAGGAGTGGTGTTATCTGCCCCATACCATAATTCTAGATATTGCAGCATAGCAAGGGGTGGAGTGGGGGAGTGGTGGGTTCGGTGAACACAAAGGTCCCAACACTGGGTGGGTTTAATTCTAATTTTAATTTGTAAGCTTCTTATGTAGTTCCAGACACTGACTTTACAGTTCACCTCATCAATGTGGCTTTTGTGAAAGAGCATGCATTTCAGGGTTACTCCAAGCTAATTTGAGTGTGTGCTAGGAGGGAAACAGGTACTGTTCCAGCTGATGTTTAGCTTTTCATCTGCATCACAACTGCACAGGTGGAAGAGACTGACTTGTTTATTTGAGTTTGGTTTAAGTTGATTAGTAGCATATTAGTCAGTCAACCTGGCTGGTAAAGTTGTTATAATGTGCTTAATATAGGCAAAGTCCCCTGTTTGTGTTGATAAAGCAATGTGTTTTGAACAGAGTGGATGGTCATTTGTGTAAGTGTTAAATAGCAAGGGTGTCAATCTCCTTCCTTGGGTGGGCCATTGTGTTATGAATGCCAGCAGCCATGCTTTCATCCAAGTTCAACATTAAAGCAATGATTTTCCTCGTGTTTGGATAATACAGTCACTGACTGTGTCACAGATCTTTCACAGCCACATTCAATGATTGACAGTATCATACAGTTGATCAAAGCAACAGCAGTGATTATATTTGTCTCAAAGGCATCTTCAATGCATTGCGTAAGATTACGCACCTGGCCAATACATGAACTGCCTGACCAGAAACCAGCTTGTTTGGGAATAAATTATTTTTCTCGAATGTTAATGGTCCATTCAAGATGATGCACTCATCAAATCTACACAGTGGCAGAGCATGAAATTTGCCTGGACATTCCTTCGGTCTGAGGGCTTCCTGGTTTCTGAAGCACAACAATGCATACTTGTTTCTGAACCTTAGGCAAGCAGTCACACCTCGGGCAGTGTTGCATAGTCTCAACAACAAGTCATTGGCTGCTGGGCTGAGTTTTTTATATGTTCACTGTTCACATTATCAAGGCCTCTGACCTTGCTATTTTCCAGTTCCGCAGCTGCAAAACTGTTCTCTTCTTCTTATTTTTGGTTTCTTTTCTGCTATTTGGGGGCTTACCATTTTTACGCAGTTGATAATGCAAGCTGGTTAGTAGTTAAATTGTAGTATTGCTCGGTTACCTGCAAACCATTGCTCAGTTTTTGTGAACCTGTGGATCAAGCTTTCAGATTATGATTGTTCTGAGTTAACTCCGTCCACCAACTTTAATTCCAGAACGCTTCTCCCATTGTCACTTCCCGCACTTTGTATCTTCCACATATCATTGGTATAGGTTTAACTTGTAAAAGCAGCTTTCAAGGAAATGTTGCTGAACATTCATCTCACAAAGCTGATTGAGTTTTTTTGAGGAGGTGACTAGGAAAATTGATGAGGACAGTGCGGTAGACATGGTTTACATGGACTTTAGTAAGGCTTTTGACAAGGTCCCACATGGTAGGTGGTCTAGGAAGTTAAGGCACAAGGGATCTAAAGCATGTTGGCAAACTGGATCCAAAATTGGCCTGATGATAGGAGGCAGAGGGTAGTGGTAAAGGACTGTTTATCTGACTGGAAGTCTGTAACTAGTGGTTTACAGCAGGGTTCAGTGCTGGCACCTTTATTGTTTGTCTTGTATATAAATGACTTGGATGAGAATGTAGGTGGTCTGATCAGTAAATTTGCAGACAATACAAAAATTGGTTGAGTTACAGATAGCGAAGGTGGTCATCTAAGGATGTAGTGGGACATAGATCATCTGAAAAGTGGAGTGGTGGCAGATGGAATCTAATCCAGACAAGTGCAAGGTAATGCACTTTGAGAGGTCTAATTCTGTTAGGGCATATGGAGTAAATGGCAGGGACCTTGGGGGTTTTGATGTACAGAGACCCCTTGGGGCACTAGTCCATAGCTCCTTGAAAGTGGTGACACAGAGTAGTGAATAAGGTATTTGCTATGCTTGCCTTCATAGGCTGAGGCATTGAGTACAAGAGTTGATATGTCATGTTGCAGTTGTGCAAAACATTGGTTAGACCACGCTTAGAGCACTGTGCACAGTTCTGGTCACCTCACTATAGGAAGAATGTAGTAACGAGAGTGCAGAAGAGATTTACCAGGAGATAGCCTGGAATGGAAGGATGTGGTTATGAGGAGAGTTTGGATAGGTTGGATTTATTCTCACTGGGCATAGGAGGCTGAGGGGAGACCTTTATTTATAAGACTTCTGAGATTTATAAAATTATGAGGGCCGTGGATAAGATAGAATCTTTTTCTTGGAACAGGGGAATTTAGAACTAGAGGGTGGAGGTTTAGGTGAGAAAGGAGAAATTTAAAAGAGATATGAGGGGTAGGTATTTCACACAGAGGGTGGTGAATATCTGGAATGAGCTGCCGGAGGAGATGGTAGAGGCAGATACAATTACAATGTTTAAGCAGCACTTGGACAAGTACTTGCATGGGAAAGCTATAGAGGAATACAACTTTAATGTCGGCAAATGGAATTAGCGTAAAGCCCCATTGGGGTCAGTGTGGGCAAGGTGGGTGGAAAGAACCCGTTTCTGTGTTGTAGGTTTTTATGATTCTATGATTCTATCTAATGGTGGGGGCAAACAGTGGTGGTCATCTAAGATCAAGACTCCAGAAATATACAATACAAAAAGACAGGTTGTTTTGCTGCTGAGCTTTTCCACATCACAATGGCAAGAGTGAACTGAACTAGCTTGGTGACTGTACTGGCAAGATTTGCAGAATTTAAACCTATTGTCCTTCGTCTTTGATGCAATTCTTACCTGTTTGTTCTTGCTAGTGTCATAATCCAGCAACCTTCGGCACTTGCCCAGAGCAACCAAATCTTTCATAATCGAATTCAGGGCTTCTCGCTCATCTACAAAACAAGACAGACAACCCCAAAACAAAAATAGAATTAATTAATATGATGTAATGGCCACATACCTGAAAGAAAAATATCCTTTGGATTATAACTGACTCAATTAAAACCAAGCAGCAGCAGCAACTTGTACCATCTACAAGATGCACTGCAACAAATCACCAGGGGTCCTTAGACAGCACCTTCCAAATCCACGACCTCTACCAGCTTGAAGGACAAGGGCAACAAAAGCAAGGGAACACCACCACCTGGAAGTTATGCTCCAAGCTACCCTGACTTGGAAATATATTGTTACTCCTTCACCATCGCTGGGTCAAAATCCTGGAACTCTCTTCCTAACAGCATTGTGGGTATACCCACACCTTAAGGACCGCAGTGGTTCGAGAAGACAGCTCACCACCACCTTCTCAAGGGCAACTGGGGATGGGCAATTAAATGCTGGCTCATCCTGCGAAGCCCATATCCCTTGAATGAATAAAAAAGTCTGTCTGCTCAAACTCCTACATATTGCTTTGCTAAACACAGAAATTATTTAGAAGCATAGTGACAGTCACTAATTCAGTGGATGCCCCAAAGCATCTCCATCAGAGAAGATGTTGGCAACATGCACATTTTCCCCCTATAACTGGAGATGCTACTGAACAATCAGCAACTAATAAACAAACTGCATTCATTTCTCAACGACAATACAGGATCTTATATGCAATTTATGCATACTCAGTGGCCAAAGTGGGGAAATAAGGACAACATTATGCATAGCAACTGCCAGCAAACGGCAATGAAATAATCTGCTCTGGTGATTTTTTATAGGGATAAATAATAGCTGAAAGCCTTGTCATCTTCATAAAGAACAATGGGATGTTTACATCCATGGCACAGATTGTAGCTCAGTTAAATTTCTTTTCAAGTGTTGGGGTGAAGAATGATCAGTAGATAATAGCAAAGCCATGCTGCCACAGTGATAGAAAAGAAGTGGCAGGTAATGGCAGAGGATTAGCAGAAGATGGCAGAGAGTGCAACAGGCAACAACTCATTGAGCATGGTGGTGGGCATGACAGACAACTGTAGGGATGGAATAGGTGATTCAGAGAATGCAACAGGAAATAGTAAGCGCTGACACAGTTAAACATGGGAGTTGTGGCAAGCAATTCTGGGGAGCTACAATATAGAAATACAGCGGTATAGGAGAGGTGAAATGGGGGTTGTGACAAACTGTGGTGAGGTTGTGACCTTTGGTGAGACCATACCTGAAATGATCCATTCAGTTTCTGATTCCTTACTTAAGGAGGGACATACTTGTATTGGAGGCAAATTTGCTGATGTACAGAGGTAAGTAAGAAAGCAAGTCATGAGGACACCAGGGGTATGCATAGATAGGTTAAGTAAGTAGGCCAAAATTTGACAGATGAAGTATACTGTGGGAAGTGTGATAATAGAAGAATAGAACAGGAAAATACATGAAGCACAGGAAATTAGCACACAGGTATAGTAGGGAAAGAAAATTGATCTTATGCAAGTATAAAAGTAGGGATGTCTTACTATAACTGTACTGTATTGGTGAGGCCTTACCTGTATACAGTAGTCCAGTTTTGGTCTCATTTAAAGAAAGATTTACTTATTTTGGGGGCTCTTCAGAGAAAGTTCATTAGGTTGATTCCTGAGATGCAGGGGTTGTCCATTGAGGAAAGGTTGGCTTTAGAAGAAGGTAAATTTATGGCAACATATAGGATTACAAAGAGGTTTGAGATGATAGATGCTGAGGGGATGTTTATAGCTGGGTAATTGGGAGCACAGTTGCAGCATAATGGATTGCCTGTTTAAGATGGAGATAAAGAAGAATTTCTTCTCAAAGAGTTTAGATCTTTGGAATTCTCTAACCCAGGCAGGGATGTGGAGATTGGGTCACTGAATACATTCAAGGCTGAAATATTTTTGGACTGTCAAGGGTTATGGGCAACAGCCAGCAAAATGGAGCTGAGGCCAAGATCAGGTCAGCAATGCCCCACTCCTGTTTCTTATGTTCTCATATTTGTCATCGGTAGGCAAGTGATCAAGGGGAATTGGAAGGCAGTGGGGCGGGGAAGGGGTGGAGGAGTTAAAGACAGCAGAGGATTTATTTGAGGGATGGTCTTTCCATCTCCTCCTTTCCCCCTGGCAAAGAATTAGCACAGGCAAAGTACCTAGCTGCTAGATCCGGAAGTAGAGGCCTCTCTTAAACTGCTGGATTCTATTACAGTACCATTGTTAGAACAGTGTGGAAAACCCTCCATTGCACAAGCACACTGTACCAAACTCAAGCCAAGTTCACAGCTGGATGAATTATTCACCCAACCTTCAACATTTCATGGCCAGAAAGGAAAGTCCCTTTTATTTAATCACTAACTGAACTTTTCCTGCAGATTAAATAAATCCACTCTGATGTTTATCAGCAAATGTTCAAAGAAAACACTCTCAAGAAAAATCAGAAAGCTAAAAGAATAAAAGCTTGCACTGAATCAGTATCTTTAACAGCGTAAAACATTCCAAGGTGTTCCACAGGAGACAATAACTGACGATCAGCCAAAGAACATATTAGAACCGCGTCCAAAGCAATAATGGATTGTGCTGGGTCAGAGTTGGATAAACTCAGATTTCTCAGTTCTTCTTGGCAGTTATTAATTGATCAACACTGTCGTAGGTAAATTGCCCGCAACATTTGCCTACATGAGAACAATTAGTACACTTCAAAGTCACGTGTTATGAAGAGATTTGGGACCTACAAAGGTATCAACAATATGCTTGATAAAGTCAGGTTTTATACTCTATAGAAAAAAGTTTGTGGACATGAAAGTTTAATGAAACATCTTATTCCAAATGCAGTTTAATTTTTTTTTCAGAAATTAGTACTTTTGATGTACATTTGATTGAAGTGAAATGTGATAGATGGGCCCTGCTTTTCGATATGAATAATGGTGGGGCTAACAGAATTTACTATCCTGATGGAGTTAATTGGAGAGAAACCTCTGGCATCTGCACATAAACAGGCAAGCAGGAAAATCAAGAAGCTACTATCTGAGTGATCCTGCTTGGCTACAAGCTGTGTTGCTGCATGAGCTCATCGACAGACTTCAGTACTGGAATACAACAGCATGTCGCTGTGCTAGGGTTTGTCCACTCAAGTATGAAATTTTTTTTAATGATGTCATATACCTTAATTATAACTAAACAACCTGCCTGGAACTGGAAATTAACTTTTACAATTCTGGAGTTTCATCGTTACAGATTTACTATGATTGGAAATTCTAAAAATAAAACCCAAGACATTTCTTTTTTTTCCCCCTTTCTACTCCTGACCTCAACTTCTCTTCTGTGCTAGTTCCCAATAACCCTCAATTCTTCAGTTTTTCAAACATTTATCTATCTCCACCTTAAATATATCTCAAGATCTGGCCTCCACCACCCACAGGAGCAGAAAATTTCAGAAATTCATTACTCACTGAGAGAAAAAATTTCTACATACCTCAGTTTTAAATGACCAGCCCCCCTACTGTAGCTATGTCCCCTTGTTCATGACTCTCCCGCTAGTGAAAACATCTTAAAACTGACCCTGTCAAGCCCCCTTGGGATCTTATATGTTTTAATAAGGACACCTCTCATTCTTCTTATCGCCAAGGAATGCATACCCAAACTGTCTAGCTTCTGTTGACTGGACAACCCTCTCATTCCAGGAATTAGCCTGGTAAATCTCATTTGGGCTGCCTCCAATGCTATTATATCCTTTTTTATGTAAAGGGACCAAAACTGTACACTATTCCAGGCATGGCCTCATCAACACCCCATACAACTGTAACAAAACATCCCTATGCCCAAACTCCAAGCCCTTGGTAATAAAGGCCAACATTTCTTAACTACTTGTTGGACCTGACTGCTAATTTTTGTGATTTATGCACTAGAACATCTAAATCCCTCTGAACTTCATCATTTGTAGTCTCACTTCATTAAATAATAATCTGCCTTTTGATTCCTCATAACAAAGTGCATGACCTCACATTTCCCCCAATCACACAATCTATCCTGTTGCAGAATCACAATGTCTTCATATCCAATCTTTGTATTATCGGCAAACTTGGAAACCTTACATTTTGTTCCCTTTTCCAGATCAAGGTAAACAATTGAGGGCCAGAAACCGTCCCTGGGGTACGCCACCAGTTACATCTGTCCAGCTTGAAAAGGACTCATTTATTCCAACTCTGTTTTCTATGTGACAACCAGTTTTCAATCCACGTTAACACCTTTCCTCCAATAGCCTGGGCTCTTAACTGATGCACCACGCCTTATGTGGCACCATGTCTAAATACACTACATTAACAGGTTCCCCTTTATCAACTCTCCCTCCCACATCTTCAAAGAATTTGAGAAAAATTGTCAAACATGATTTACCTTTCATAAAACAATGATAACTTGGCTTGATTATATTCAGCTTTCCTAAATGATTAGTTACTTCCTATTTGATTATTGACTCTAGTATCTTGCCAACAGTAGATGTTAAACTAACTGTGTGTTGTTCAAAATAGCTGCGTTGCGCTATGTTGAACAAGGGAGTCACATTGGCTGTTTTCTAATCTTCTGGTATCATACCTGAATTTAGCAAGTTATGAAAAATTTCAACCAACGGGTCCATTATCTCTGCAGCCACTTCCTTTAAGACTTTTGGCACAGGCTATCGGATCTTGATGATTTGTCCTCTTTTCTGTGAGTTTCTCTAATACTTTATTTGAGATTTTTACAAATTCCTCACTGTTATTTAAAATTAGCCATCCATTACCTTAGGAAGATTTGCAGTGTCTTCCATGGTGAAAATTGATGCAAAAAATAATTTAACATATTTGCCACTTCTTTGTTTCCCATTGTTAATTCATCAGCCTCATTCTTTAGAGGTCCATCATAAACATAAACCACCTTCTTCCTACTTTAGATACTCTTGACTGTTTGATATTACACACAGGTTCTCTCACAAAATCAATGTTCTCCCTTAGATTCATAGAATCATACAGCATGGAAACGGGTCCTTCAGCCCAAATGGTCCATGCCGACCAAGATTCCCATCTAAGCCAGTCCCATTTGCCTATGTTTGCCCCATATCCCACAAAACCTTTCGTATCCATGTACCTGTCCAAGTATCTTTTAAAGGTTGTTAATGTACCTGCCTCAACCACTTCCTCTGGCAACTCATTCCATATGCTGACCACCCTCTGGGCGAAAAAGTTGCCCCTCAGGATCCCATTAAATTTCCCTCTCTCACCTTAAACCTATGCCCTCTAGTTCTTGATTGCCCAACTGTGAGAAAAAGACTGTGTGCACTGACCTATGCCCTTCATGGTTTTATTCACCTCTATAAGATCACCCATGCTCCAACCTGCTCAACCTCTCTCCATGACTCAGCCCCTCGAGTCCCCGGCAACATCCTGGTAGATCTCCTCTGCACTCTTTCCAGATTAATTACATCTTTCCTATAGCAGGGTGACTAAAACTGAACACAATATTCCAAATGTGGTCTCACCAACGTCTTGTACAACTGCAACATAACATCCCAACTTCTATACTCATTGTCCTGACTGATGAAAGCCAGCATGCCAAATGCCTTCTTCACCACTGTCTACCTGTGAAGCCACTTTCAGGGAACCATGTACTTGCACTCCTAGTTCCTTCTGTTCTGCAACACTTCCTAAGCTCTACCATTCACTACAAAAGTCCTACCCTCATTTGTATCCCCAAAATGCAACACCTCACACTTACCCAAATTAAATTCCATTCTCCATTTCTCGACCTACTTACCCAGCTGATCAAGATCTCCCTGTAAATCCTGATAACCATCTTCACTGTCTATGACACCACCTATTTCAGTATCATCCTTCTTATGAGCTTTTGAGTCTTTTGCTGCTGGATCTTACAAACTTTCTGGTTCTCTGGCTTACCAATAGTCCTTACCACTTTCTATGCTCTACTTTTCAATTTAACCTTATTCTTGACCTCCTTTGTTAACCACAGATTATACCTCTTTCTCATGGAATCCCTCTTTCTAAATAGGATAAATTCTGCTGAGTGTTATGGAGCAGTTGTTTGAACATCTGCCACTGTTCACCTATTGACCTGTCTCTTAGTTTATTTCTCTAGTCCACCTCTACCTTTATACCATTATAATTGCCCTTACTTAAGTTAAAGACAGTGCTTCTGGTCCTTTGGTGTTCACCCTCAAACTGCATCTGGAATTCTATCATATTGCGGTCAATACTACCTCGGGGATTTTTAACCACAGAATCTCTAATCAATCCTTCCCCATTACACTTGACCAAATCTAAAATAGCCTGCCCCGGGTAGGTTCCATAACATCCTCTTCTAAGAAGTGATCCCTGACACACTCCACGAATTCTTTTATAATACTCTTACCAATTTGTTTTATCCAATCAATATGTAGATTAACATTTTCCATAACAATTGCAGTTCTCTTCAAACATGCCCAAGGTAGTTCCCCATTATTGTTCCGCCCTACCAAGAGGGCGCATTTGGCGGCTATAGACTACTTCCACCCATATCTTCTTTCCCCTGCTATTCATGATTTTAACCCAAACTGATCCTACATATTTATTCACTGCCTCTATATCATGATTCAATACCATTCTGATACCTTCCTTGATTAACAAGGTTACCCAGCTTCCTGTCCTTTTTGGTTTGTTCTTTTGGAACATTGTACAATCTGGAATTTTGAGCACCTGGTCTTGACCACCCTGCATCCATGTCTCTGTAATAGCTATTAGATCATACTCATATGTTACTATCTGTGCTGTCAATTCATCTATTTTATCGCAAATCCTACATTCATGCAAGTGAAGACCCTTGAGCTTTGATTTCCTGCAGTTATTCTTCAAATATTTTTGTGGTACTTGTTGCTGAGTGCCGTTTTAGACAAATTGCAAAGGATTATTAATTTGTCCAAAAAAAATCTGTAACAATTAGGAGGCAAGAATAGCATACATATTTCATCAGGGAGATATCTTTAACATGAGGTTATGCAAAATCTTCAAATGAATAGACTGTCAGCTCTGCAAGCATGCTCTGCCATTCAATTAGATACTGTTTCACCTGAATCTCCAGCAATGTAGGTAAGGAGCATGCCATTCAAGGCCTCATGTTTGTTCCACCATTCAATGACAGCAAGGCTGACCTATTAGCTAATCCTATGTGCTTTTACTATATACCTTTCTCCCATATCCTGTAACTTAATTAGCACATTAAAATACAACTCTCTCATACTGAAAGTGCCATTTGTAGAAGCTAGTTCCATATTCAGCCACAAACAATCTGCTGGAGGAAGTCAGTGGATTGAGCAGCATCTATGGAGGGAAAGGAATTGTCAGGATTTTGGGTTGAGTCCTCAAACGTTTCCTTCCCACCTCCCATCCACCCCCCCCCCCCCAGCAGATGCTGCTCAACCCGCTGAGTTCCTCCAGCAGTTTGTTTGTTTGCTCCAGATTCCAGCATCTGCAGTCTCTTGTGTCTCTATATCTGTGTGTATTTGGACTTCCTAATTTTACTTCTGGAAGTCTGGGTTCTAACTGTTAGTCTTATCCTAGTCTCACCAGTTCTCATCCTCCTTTAATTTCTCCCTTCATAAAAACTCCATGAGCCATACTTGTGGTCACCTCCTTGACCTTGCCATCTAACAGTCCATCATCTCAATCAAAGGTAGGGCTCTCACTTCCTCAGATTACTGTCCACCCACATTCTTCCAACCCCACTTCTTCTGTGGTCATGCCTGGGAAAAGTTGTCTTCTATATCACTAATGAACAGTCAAAATTTCAGCCTTCTAGCATTTGGCCTTCAATTTCTCATGACATTTTAGCAGCTATCAATCGGCCCTACCACACATACAAACCCATATTCGATGTCCTTGTCCCCATTAAAACTATTACTCCCTGTTACACTTGTCATTTCTTCATTTATCTCTTTTTTTCTTAGTACAACAGGCAGAGACTTGAATGGATATGGTGCACAACTAGTGAAGTCATTCATCACCAGATCTTGAGGGACCAAATAAAGCAATATGAAGCCCTGCAGTTGTGTGCCAAAATTGCTGACTATTCCAAACTCATGTTTTAAAGAAAAACTGGGTCCTTTTCTTTAGTTTCTCTTCTTGAAATACCCTTGCCTCTCTCCTCCTGATACATCTCCAACGACTGTGCCTTTCTCCTCCAGGTTAATTTCCAACAATTATGAAAAGATCACTATGAATGTGATTTCTTTTTGGTCAGCTATCTCTGCAACTTCCTGAAAATCAAAAAAAAACTGCAGATGCTCTAAATCTAAAGTAAAACAAAAAATATTGGTCAGAGCCCATTGTCATTGAACCTGAAACATTATCTCTGTTTCTCTTCCCACAGATGCAGCCTGACCTGCTGAGCATTTCCGTCATTTTCTGGAATTTCCTTCCCTTCCCTTAAATGACCAGGTCAAACTTCTAAGATTTCCCCCAACCTCAGTCCTAAAGTCATATCTTTCTCTAGTTTTTCATTGAAATGCACTCTTCAAGTTCTTCCCATCCATGAGAACCATTATCTGCTCTTTTGATACTATTCCCACTAAAATGGTGACCACCAACTTCCCTTCCCAATCTCCATGTTAGCTAATATTGCTAAAAGTTAGGTGCCTCTTTCTTTCAATTCTAATGTCATCATCCAGTCTTCAAAAGATAACTCCTGACCCTTCAGTTCTTACAAAGTGATGTCCCAGCTCCAATCTACCACCTTGTTACCACCTTACCTCAAGTTCCTTGCTTAAAATACTGAAATTAGGATTCCATACCTGTCACAGTACTAAAACAATTCTCATCAAGACCACTGAATATATCCAATGTGACAGAGACAAACACAACCCATTCTTCCTTGTCCTCCTCATTCTGCATTCTTCAACATGGTTAAACAAAGGATTCTGTCCAATGCTTTTTCATCAGAATCAACTGGGTGAGACTGCAATAGCCTAGATCCACATCTTTCCAGTCACAAACAGGGAATCACCATCAAAGCTTCCATGATGCTCACTCTGTTGTCTCTGGTGTCGCCAAGTATCAATCCTTTGCATCCTCCTATTTCATATATCAACATCAGCAATATCAGTTTCCATATGTATACTGGACAATATCCACTTCCACTTCACCACCACATCCTCTCTTGACCTCTTTTCACTATTCTAAATTGCCAGACTGCTTGTCTAACACACAGTATTGGGTGAGCAATGTTAACATCTTTAGCAATTTCACTGAATAATTCCTGTTGATAAAGGCTGATAGATCAACATTAAACTGAGTGCTTCTTAAATAGAGGGCAATGTTCCAGAATATGCTTAGAGAGGAACTTTCGAGAAATTTTCTGGTAGTGACGAAGCAGATATCAAATTGAATTATAGTTTACAATGTGATATTGAAAAGCTTTAGGTTGCAGGAAGATATGGATGGTTTGTGCAGTTGAACAGAAAGTGACGAATGAAGTTTAAAACAGAGAAGTGTGATGTTATGCATTTGAGGAGGTGCAAAAGGAAGGGAATATACAATAAAAGGCAGGACATTGAGAAATGTGGATTAAAGAAGTCCCTTTAGAATTTATATCCACAGATCCTTAAAGATAGCGAGGCAGGTCAATAAAGTGATTAAAAAGAACTTAAGATGCTTTTCTTATTAACTAACCATGTCTTCTTTTCCAAAAATAAAGTTTAATCAAAAATTAGCGATTATGAAGTACAGGACATTCATCTGTCTGCATTCACGACATCTCGGATATCAATGCATTCGCTTACAATATTTCTTCTTCTCCTCAGGCAGTCCTTCAGGATTGAGGCTGAACTTGTGGGTTCTGAAGTGGCTAATGAGGCCAATGCGGGAACCACACAGTCACAATATCCTGAGTTGTTTCACTGGCATGTCAGTGGGTAGTTTCTGAGGTGCTGCACTTCTTCTACTGTTTATGCAGGGCTTTGCGTGCTCCTGATGGATGGACTCGAGTTCGCAATACAAAGCTCATTCTCCACTTTGAGGGTTGTGGGCCAGAGACTCCCAGGGATCAGTGAGAAAGTTACAGTTCTTCAAGAGGCTCTGCAATCCTGGAATCTCTTCATTCACCTGCTACGATCCCTCCCACAATATTTAACCATGCTAACATGACATCAATTTTCATTCTCAAGCATTCCAGCAATGAATTTGAGCAGGGCCCAACCCCCACAGTGTCCAATGGCAGGTTAGGCCCTAAAAAGGCCCTTTCCCCACAGAGAACTATGCCAGCAGCATCGATCTTCACTGTGTCCCACAGCAGCTTTGTAATGTGCCAGTCTGCAAAATCTGGTTGTGGATAGCTCCTTGCATTGGAAGACCAGTAAATTTTTAACAGACAAAAATGCGTCTTTTACGAAGTTATTATCTTCCAACAGCAGTCAACCTTTGTCTCAGAGTATGTCCCTGAGAACATCCCATACAGCACAGGGTCCTGAGTTATGCAGCTGGTCAAGGTGAATCTCAACAAAAGTCCTCCCTTTCTAGACCTTCTTGGCAAACGCACAATCTAAAAGGAGATAGCTGATGCTCTCATTCCCCCACAGCCATCTCCAGGACAGCATGTGATGGTATTGAGATCCCAGAAACTGATGGGGAGGGCCCTTGACCAGCCAACTAAGGTCTTGAGGTTAGTTTGAAAGTTCTGGTGATAGGGTATTCTGTCAAATGACTTTGACAGTCTGCGTGGGTAGACACGTGACATGAACCACCATCTTCTTCCCTCACAACATCTCGAGAACATTCCATACAGGCCACTGGAGACACAAGAGAATGCAGATGCTGGAATCTAGAGCAAAATACAAAATGCTGTTGGTACTCAAGCAGGTCAGGCAGTATCTGTGGAGGGAAATGGACAGTCAATGGTTCAGGTCAAGACCCTTCATATAGACCTCTATCTGACTGACGTAGACAAAGGTGTTCCTTTGGAATGGCTATGGCCCATCCTTTGCAAAATCGGGGACAGGTACAACCTGAGCATATGGTGATACTCAAGTGAGCAAATAATGTAAGAGCAGCGAGTTTATACTATAACTATATAGTAGTGAGACTACAACATGAGTACTGAGTACAGTACTGTTCACTACATGAAAATGTGGTTGCATTGGAGAGGATGCAGAAGAGATTTATGAGAATGTTTGCCAGGCCAAGAAAATTTTAATTATGAAGAAAGATTGGATGAGCTTGGGCTAAAATTGTTTCCTTGGAACAGACATGATTAGAAGAAAACTTAGTGAGCTGCATAAAACCATGAGAGGCCGAGAAGAAGTAAAAAAGGGGGAGATCTACTTCCCTTAGCTGAGGAGTCAGAAACCAGGGAGTACAGATTTAGTTGGTAGAAGGATTTGTAGGGAAATGAAGACAACTTTGTTCACTTAGAGGATGGTAGGGTTCTGTAACTCAATGCCTGAATGGATGGTAGAGGTAGAAACATCACATTTAAACTGTACTTGGGTGAGTAGCTAAACATCTGTGACCTGCAGGGCTGTGGAGGCAGTGCAGGAATGTGGGAAATAGGTAGCTGTTTTCAATTGGCACAAACATGATGGTCTGAATGGCCTTCTGTATAATAATTTTTCTTATGATTCTTTCTTTTTCAATCTTTTTATTAATTTTCAGATTAATACATATAACATTGGTAATTATACACTTAATACAAAGAGATCGGGAGGACAACCATGACATATATAATCATAAAGAATAAAAAATTTCTAGGCCCACGGTTTCTTGGTAAACGAATATATTACAAAAAGAAAGTCAAAAGGAGAAAGAAAAAGATTTATTATATATTAAAAAAACCCAAATCGAAAAATAATTGTAAGTAATAAAACAAAACAAACTAAAACAAAAATTTCAAAAGAAAACAAACTGGACTGATATGTCTCGATGAACAAAGAGCATTATTATGTTGTCAACTCCGCTCCTCTAAATTCAAAGATTATTGAAAAGCGATCTATATCATATGAAAATATTGAATAAATGGACTCCAAACTTCCTCAAATTTAAGCGAAGAATCAACAGTGCCACTCCTAATTTTTTCTAAGTTTTAAACATGATATAGTTTGAGAAAACCATTGAAAAGTGGTGGGGGGTATTGGATCCTTCCATTTAAACAAAATGGATCGCTTGGCCATTAATGTAACAAAGGCAATCATACGACAAGCAGCAGCAGATAGGTGGCCAGATTCCATCATCGGTAATCCAAAAATTGCAGTGATTGGGTGAGGTTGTAAATCAATATTCAACACAGTTGAAATAATGTTGATCTTATGATTCTATTGTCAAGTTTATGCCAGTTCTCTGCAGAACAACCAGTCAGTCCCATTCACCCATTCTACCCTGCTAACCCCTCAAATGTCTATTCAATTTCCTTTTGAAACCTTTTGATTATCTTGGCTTTCAATTCCGCCCACACCTCCTCCCACCTGTCCCCCACTTTGCAGGCAGTGAGCTCCAAGTCATTGCTACTAAATGTGTAAAAACATTCTTCTTCACATCCCCCTATATTTCTGGTGCAAAACCCAAAGCTGTGATCACTACCAGCAACAAATAGAAGTTTTTCCTTGTGTACCTCATCTAAGATCTGTAATAATCTTCTCCACCTCTATCAAATCTCCACCCAAGCTCCTTTGCACCTAAGAGGACATTTCTAGTATTTCCAATCTAACATTGTAGCTGAAATCTATCTTCTTAGGAGCCAGTCTATTAAATCTTCTCTGCAACCTCTCAACAAGTTTCACATCCTTCCTAAACTGTAGTGACTAAAACTGGATGCAAAGCTCCAGTGGTTAACTAACCCAAGGTCTATAAAGGTTCAGCATAACATCCCTGCTTTTGTATCAGAAACAACTGAGAGCTGGATACATAGAACAATACAGCACAAGAACAGGCCCTTCGGCCCATGATGTCTGCACTGAATATGATGCCAATTTAAACTGCACATCTGTATTCATGGGTCTATATCCCTCAATTCCCTGCCTGTTCATGTGCCTAAGTGCCTCTTAAATGTTGCTATCATATCTGCTACCACCACTTCCCCCGGCAGCACGTTCCAGGCATCTACCACTCTCTGTGTAAAAAAAACTTGTCACATTAATCCCCTTTAAACTTTACCCTTCTCACCTTAACATAGGGGTCTGTAACTCAGTGCTTGAATGGATGGCAGAGGAAGAAGCATCACATTTAAACTGTACTTGGGTGAGCAGCTAAACATCTGTGACCTGCAGGGTTGTGGAAGCAGTGCAGGACTGTGGGAAATAGGTAGCTGTTTTCAACTGCCACAAACATGATGGTCTGAATGGCCTTCTGTGTAATATTTTCATTACGATTCTATTATCAAGTTTATGCCAGTTCTCTGCAGATCCACCAGTCGGTCCCATTCATCCATTCTACCCTGCTAACCCCTCAAATGTTCAAATGCCCTGCAAAATATTCAAATCCATTCACCAATCCTCAATAAATGAAGCAGCCCCAAGTCCCTCCAATCCTCCACACTTTCTGAGTCATAGAGAAACAGCCCTTTTAGCACACCAAGCCCATGCCTCCCATCAACTACCCATGTACACCAATCACACTTTTTATTTTGCCCATTTTCTCAGCAGTTAAGATTTTACCAAAAACTTATGCACTAGGGATAATTTACAGTGGCAATTAACCTGCCAATCTGCATGTCTTTAGGTTGTGGGAGGAAACAAGAGCACCCAGAGGTCACAGGGAGAACATGCAAACACCACATAGACAGCACCCAAGGTCAGGAATGAACCCGGGTCTCTGGCGCTGTGAGGCAGCGTCTCTGCTAGCTAGCTTTAGAACAGTGCTAGTAAGCCTTTCATTGACTCCCTCCATCCTTTCTACTCAAAATATATCAGCTCAAACTTTGTGTTAATTTCCATCTGGCATGTCTGGTCACGCCCACACTGGATGGAACAGAACATAGAACAGAGAACAGTACAGCACAGGAATAGGCCCTTTGGCCCACGATGTTGTGCCGAACTAATTAACATAATTAAGTGCTTAACTAAACTAGTCCCTCCGCATACATGAGGTCCATAATCCCTCATTTTCTATGTATTCATGTGCCTATCTGAGAGCCTCTTAAACACTTCTATCATATTTGCCTCCACTACCACTCCTGGCAGCACATTCCAGGCACACATCACTCTCTGTGTAAAAAAAACTTGCCCCCTCTCACTTTAAATGCATGCCCTCTAATACTCGACCCTGGGAAAAAGATACTAGTTGTCTACTCATTATGCCTCTCATAATCTTATAAACTTCTATCAGGTCTCCCTTCATCCTCCACTGCTCCAGAGAAAATAACACAAGTTCGTCCAAACCTCTCCTCATAGCACATGCCCTCTAATCGAGGCAGCATCCTATAAGCCCCTTCCGCATCCTCTCCAAAGCCTCCACATCCTTCCTGTAATGGGATGGCCAAAATCAAATGCAATACTCCAAATGTGGCCTAATCAGAGTTTTATAAAGCTGCAGCACAACTTCCTGTCTCTTGAACTCAATGCCTCGACTAATAATGTCAAGCATGCCATATGCCTTCTTTACTATCCTATCAACTTGTGCAGTCACTTTCAGGGAGCTATGGACTTGGACCCCAAGATCCCTCTGTACATCAATGCTGTTAAGGGTCCTGCCCTTTAAGGATAAGGAAGCTTTAATACAGGCCGTCCCTGGGGAGTGAAAAGGTTCTGCTTTACAGACGTCCTTAAGTCAATTTTGTCTATGTCACAAAACACACAGAAATCACCTAATGTGATAACCTCACCTCCACAGTATTGTGATGAATGGTGTCAAAAACACACAAGACTGATAAGAAAGAACAATTACTAAAAGTGGAGAGACATAGGAAATTAGTCCTGCCGTTCGAACTTTTGAATTTAATATTATGGGAGCTCACTCGTATCTATGGGTGTCCATAAGTCAGATGTTTGTAACCCGGGGACAGCTTGTATACTTATCTTGCTCTATTTCTTGAAAAATCCCATGATGGAAGACTGAAGTGAACATAGAACGCTACAGCACAGTACAGGCCCTTCGGCCCACAATGTTGTGCTGATATTTTATCCTGCTCTAAGATCTATCTAACCCTTCCCTCCCACATAGCCCCCTATTTTTCTGTCATCCACGTGTCTATCTACGAGTCTCTTAAATGTCCCTAATGTATCCCCCACAACCTCTGCTGGCAGTGCATTCCACACACCCACCACTCTCTATGTAAAAAAACTTACCCCTGACATCCCCCTTATACCTTTCTCCAATCACCCTAACCCCTCGTGTTAGCCATTGTCGCACTGGGAAAAAGTGCTGTACATTCTTGCTGTGCAAAGATAGCAGCCAGTAATGTAAGATCCTGGAGATAGCTACAGACATTTTTATGTGACATGTGTTGAGGGTGGACTACATCAAGTCTGTAGCAGAACTCTAAGCTATTCTTCAAATTTTAGCTTCCAGCTGGAACTCACAGTTGAAAACCCAGATTCCCATTTCATTCAAAATGACACACCCACTAACAAAGCAATTAACTGCTAAATTGTGAAGTAAAATTTTGGTTCGAAATAGAACAAAATTAATGGAATTAGAAAATGTGTGACATGTGACTTGTATTAAAGTAGCAGTCGAATTTTTTTTTTAAATGGTACAGGTAAAAGCAAGAGCAAAGCAGTGCAAAGTCCAGCTGTAGTTTCTGCAAGAATTGTGAAGAGGGATATAAATATAATTTAGAGAATTTTCCATGACTGCTCCTGCCTTCATCCCTTTGGGAGGCTACTATCTATTGAAATGGATCCCACTTCCCACTCTGCTGTTGATATAAGAAAGATTTTGGCTCCTATCATTGATCCTACAGGATGTGTTCACATTTACTCTTGGATAAACAGACTACTATGGAAAACATGGAAAGTACTCCAGTCTGTGTGTCAGAAGTTAATGAAATAAACATAAAAGGTCAGTGAAGTGCAGTGTCAAATTTGCCCAATAGCTGAATGACCCAAGCCGGGGAGTAAAGAATTCTCAACAAAGCATAACTACCTACATCAAGAGAAATGGGGGGTAAATGAAGGGGAAAGGAAAGTTAATTTCATTTGAAAATCAGTGATAAACACATCTGAATAAAGCAAAATGCCATGAGAAAAGCTAATGCATGAAACTGTAAACTATCTCAAAACATCATACCAAGTATAGTACAATCAGGACTTTGAGCAGTACAGCTTGCTCTGGTCAGGAAATCAGCCTTATGAAACAAATATAAAAGGACACAAGAAAGTAGGAGCACGAGTAGAGCACTTGGCCCCTCAAGCCTACTCTCCCATTCAATATCATCATGGGTAATCTTTACTGGCCTCATCTTCTGTGCCAGTTCCCCTTAACCCTTAATTCCTTGATTTTTTAAACACTTATCCACTCCACCTTGAATATATCTAATGATCTGGCCTCAACTACCTTCAGGAGTAGAAAGTTCCAGAGATTCACTACCTCAGAGAAGAAATTCCTTCTTGTTTTAGTCCTAAAGGGACAATTGCTTGTTTTGGATTGAAGTGTATAAAGTTAGGGTAAAGAGTGCAATATTCTTCCCAATCCAATTTGGCTCTCATCAGTTTTTCCTTTAAAAGCTGGGTGGATATATTTATTGCTTGAAACAGATGCAATAATAGGGTAATTTGCTTAGCTATTAATATAAAACACACTCTATCTATCTATTTATTACTACAATAAACACCAACATATATAAGAATATAATAGGAGCAGAAGTAGGCCACTCAGCTCCTTAAACCTCTTCTGCCACTCAACCTCCTCTGCCACTCAACAACACCATCACCGATTCTTTCTCTCTGCAACATTTTCCTGCACTATTTCCATATCCCTTGATACATCTAAAAGCCACAAATGTATTGATCTATGTTTTGAATGACTAAAGCCTCCATATTCTTCTTGGGTATAGAGTTCCAAAGATCCACCACCTGAGCGATGAAATCTCTCCTTGTTTCAGTCCTAAAAGGACATTCCCTTATTTTGAGACAGTGACCCCTAGTTCTCAACTTCTCAGCTAGAGACAACATCCTCCCCGCATCTATCCTATCCAGCCTGTAAGAACTTTAGATGTCTCAATGAGGTCACATTTCCTCTCACTCTTCTAAACACTAAAAACTCTAAAGAAGCTAACCTACTTAATCTTCCTCACATGACAAAGCCACCATCCCACAAACCAGTCAGCTGAACCTTTGCTGCATTCCTGTTAAAGCAAGTTCATCCTATTTTGAGGCAAAGATTGTACCCAATCTTCACCAGAGCACTATATGATTATAGTGAGATATCTTTACTCCTGTACTCAAACCCTCTTCCCGTAATGGCCAACAGACCATTCTCCATCTGCTAACCAGGTACTCACTCATTCAGCTTGTCTATATCCACTTGAAACCACTTTGCATCCCCATCACTACTCACATTACCATTTCTTTTTGTGTCACCAACAAAGTTGGAAATATGATATTTGGTCCCCTTGTAGCGGCCCAGACCCACAGGACTCGAACCGCCATCGGCGGCTGCAGGCGCATGTGCGGGAGCGCGACCCGGACTAACCGCGACACGGACTAACCACGGGGCGGGCCTTCCGGCAGGGACCGCACATCACGTCTACCGCAGAGGCTCTCGGTTACTTTAGCGAGCGCGCGCGCTTTGTTTGAGTCAGTAAAGTGTGCTCCAGTCCAGCCTCCGTGTTTCTGCGTTTTCTTTCCTGCCACGCGCTGCGTTCGGCTACATTTGGTGACCCCGACGCTCCCAGACGGCATCTGGAACCCGCGACATGAATCCCAACGACTCGCACAACGCAGTCTCGCTCAAGCTCCCAACATTCTGGGCTGCTCAGCCCCATGTTTGGTTCGAGCAGGCTGAGGCCCAGTTCAGCATCAGAGGCATTACAGCCGACGCCATGCGGTACTACTATGTGGTCAGCGCGCTCGACCAGGACACAGCAGCACGGATCATCAACTTCCTGCACCATCCATCTATGGAGGACAGGTACATTAAAGTCAAGGCACTCCTCCTCCGCACTTTCAGACTCTCCCGCCGCGAACGAGCCGCGCGGCTCCTGCGCATGGACGGCCTGGGTGACCACAAGACATCCGAGCTGATGGATGACATGCTGGTGCTCATGGATGGCCATAAACCCTGCCTCCTTTTCGAGCAGCTGTTCCTCTAGCAACTGCCAGAGGACATTCGCCTTCTCCTCGCGGGTGAAGATCTCAGCGACGTGCACAGCCTCGCGGCCAGGGCGGACATTTTGTGGCAGAGTAAGCAGCGGGGAGCAGCTTCCATCTGCCTAACCACGACCGTGCAGCCTAAGACCAAGACCCCACAACCGAAACCGCCGAGACCCACGGGGGACAAAGACGAGGGTTCGGACTAATGGTGTTTTTACCAGAGGTGGGGGTCTAACGCGTGCCACTGCCGTCCACCGTGTGCCTTCCTGGGAAACGCTGGGGCCGGCCGTCGCTAGTGGGTTCGACGGCTGCCCACCGTGACAGCCTCCTGTTGCTCTGGGACCAATACTCCGGGCGACGTTTCCTGGTGGACACTGGGGCCGAGATCAGCGTCCTTCCCCCCTCAAACATGGACACCCGTACCGCGGCCCCAGGCCCCGACCTCACCGCCGCGAATGGCACCACCATCCAGACGTAAGGCTCACGTACCATCCCGCTGCGTTTCGGCCCCAGCTGTTTTACCTGGACCTTCACGGTAGCAGCGGTGTCGCGGCCATTACTAGGGGCAGTTTTCCTACAGGCCAACTGCATTCTGGTCGACCTGAAAGGCCGGCGTTTGGTCCACGCCGAGACTTTCCAAACCTTCCAGCTCAGGGAAGCCCAGTTCCTGGCCCTTCACCTGGACTCAGTCACGCTCTCGAGTGACGAGTTCACCAGGGTGCTGGCGAATTTCCCCTCCATCATCACCCCACAGTTCTCCACTACTGGCCTCAAGCACGGCGTACAACACCACATTCCCACATAAGGACCACCGCTGCATGCCCAGGCCCATAGGCTGCCACCCGACAGGCTTCACCTCGACAAGGAGGAGTTCCGGAAAATGGAGGAGATGGGGATCATCCGCCGCTTGGACAGTCCTTGGGCATCGTCACTGCACATGGTGCCCAAGTCCTCAGGAGGCTGGAGGCCCTGCGGGGACTACAGGAGACTTAACGACGCCACAGCTGCCGACAGATATCCGGTGCCCCACATCCAGGACTTCACAACCAACCTCCATAGGGTGACCATCTTTTCAAAAATCGACCTGGTCCGAGGTTATCTTCAGATCCCTGTGCACCCCGACAATGTGCCCAAGATAGCCCTCATCACCCCTCTTGGGCTGTATGAATTCCTAAGGATGCCTTTCGGCCTCAAGAATGACGCTCAGACTTTCCAGAGGCTAATGGACTCGGACGGGCGAGGCCTGGATTTCGTTTCCATCTACCTAGACGACATCCTGGTGGCCAGTAAGTCATGCAAGGAGCACGTGGCACATTTGCGCCAGCTCTGCCAGCGCCTGAGCGACCACGGACTGGCAATCAACCCGGCAAAGTGCCAGTTCGGGCTGCCGGAAATCGACTTCTTGGGCCACCGGGTCAACCAGCATGGAGCTGCCCCTCTGCCGGACAAAGTTCAGGCCATCCGCCAGTTTCCCAAACCCAGCATGGTCAAGGGCCTGCAAGAGTTCATGGGGATGGTGAATTTCTACCACCAGTTTGTGCCAGTGGCGGCACGCATCATGAAACCCCTGTTCGGTCTGACGGCTGGCAAGGCCAAGGAGGTGGAATGGGACGCGGAGTCCACGGAAGCCTTCGAGCAAACCAAAGAGGCGTTGGTGAAGGCAGCCCTCCTAGTACACCCAAGAGTCGATGTACCCACGGCGCTCACAGTTGACGCTTCCGACACGGCGTTCGGCGGAGTCTTGGAGCAGCTCGTCAAGGGCCAGTGGCGACCGCTCGCCTTTTTCAGCCAACACCTGCGACCATCGGAGGTGAAGTACAGCGCTTTCAACAGGGAGTTGCTAGCGCTCTACCTAGCCATCCGGCACTTCTGGTATTTCCTCGAAGGACAGGATTTCACTGCGTATACGGACCACAAACCCCTCACCTTCGCCCTTGCAAAGATATCGGACCCATGGTCGGCTCGGCAGCAGAGGCACCTCTCGTTTATCTCGGAGTTTACCACCGACATCCACCACATTGTGGGGAAGAACAACGTGGTCACCAACACACTGTCTTGTCCCCACATCCACTCAGTGACCACCTAAGCCCCAGGGGTCGACTACACGGCGCTGGCGCAGGCACAACAAGCAGACACCGAGATCCCAGCCTATCACACTGCCGTTTCGGGACTCCGGCTGGAGGACGTCCCCATCGGCCCTACAGCGGTTCGGCTCCCGTGCGACATGTCAACTGGCAGACCTCGGCCCGTGGTACCAACAGCATGGAGGCGGCGGGTATTCGACACACTACACGGCCTGGCCCACCCGTCCATCTGGGCGTCCATCAAATTGGTCTCAGACAAATTCGTCTGGCACAGTCTGCGCAAGCAGGTCGGACACTGGGCCAGGACCTGTGTACACTGCCAGACCACCAAAGTCCAGCGGCACGTGAAGGCTCCCCTCCAACAGTTCCAACCGACGCTCGGCAGGTTTCAGCACATCCACGTGGACATCGTCGGCCCCCTGCCAGTCTCCTGGGGCGCCAGGTAGATCTTCACCATGGTCGACAGGTTCACCAGATGGCCAGAGGCCGTGCCGCTAGCAGACATATCCACGGAGTCCTCCGCCAGGACGCTCATCGCAAACTGGATTGCCAGGTTTGGACTTCCAGCGGACATCACCTCTGACAGAGTGGCACAGTTCATGTCAGGGTTGTAGACAGCACTGGCACAGCTCCTGGGCACCCGTTTACACCACACCACGGGTATCACCCATAGGCCAACAGTTTGGTTGAGCGTTTCCACAGGCACCTCAAGTCAGCCCTGATGGCGCGCCTCAGAGGGCCCAACTGGGCAGATGAACTTCCTTGGGTTCTACTGGGCATCCGCATGGCCCCCAAGGAGGACCTGGGCACCTCCTCGGTGGCGTTGGTTTACGGCACCCCCCTGACAGTCCTGGGCGAGTTCGTGCCGGAGGCCCAAGGTCCAGCAGGGACGCTGGCGGAAGTGCTGACGAAGCTGCGGGACAAGGTGGGGAGCCTGGCACCGGTTCCAACCTCCAGACATGGCACTACACCGACTTCTGTTCCTCGGGATCTCAGGGACTGTGAGTACATCTTCATTCGCAGGGGCACGCACAAGTCCCCTCTGCAGAGGCTGTATGAAGGACCCTTCAAGGTGGTCCGGCACAACCGATCTACATGTGTCGTGGAGGTGGGGGGCCGCCAAGAGACCTTCACAGTGGACCGCCTCAAACCAGCACATTTGGACATCGGACAGCCCGTGAAGGTGCCCTCACCACGCCAGCGGGGCAGGCCACCCAAGGTGGACACACAGACTGGGGACCCCATGCCCCCGATGGGCAATTCTGGGGGGGGTGGTGTAGCAGCCCGGACCCACAGGACTCGAACTGCCATCGGCGGCCGTGGGTGCATGCGCGGGAGCGCGACGTGGACTAACCGCGGGGCAGGCCTTCCGGCAGGGACCACACATCACATCCACCGGAGAGGCTCTCGGTTACTTTAGCAAGCGCGCGCGCTTTGTTTGAGTCAGTAAAGTGTGCTCCAGTCCAGCCTCCGTGTTTCTGCGTTTTCTTTCCTGCCACATGCTGCGTTTGGCTACACCCTCAGCTAAATTGTGAATAAGTGAGGCCAAGCACCAATCCCTGTAGTAGCCCATTAGTAACAGCCTGCCAACCTGAGAAAACCCCATTTATTACTTCTTGTTTGCATTCTACCTCTTAGAATTAATCTAGTGGTCTATTAATATAAAACACATTCCAATAATGTCTACAGGAGGCATGTCATATTACTGAAATAAACACAATAGTAAAAGGAAAAATACACAAGCAGTCTATTTAAGATCATAAAACTAGCTTTAGAGCACCAGAAACAGAAACAGGGATAGGTCATACAATCAGTCAAGTGAGACCCATTCAACAAGGTCATGCCTGATCACGTGCCATCTTCCCAACCAATCCCCTCATTCGCTTAAGAACTAACAGTCCCAGTGCATTGTACATTCAACAACAAAGCATCTAGTGTCCTGTGAGGTTGAGAATTCTCTACGTGGAAAGACCTTAAGTAGCCAAACCCTTATCTTGAAACTAAAGCAAGTAGTCCTGGTCTCTCATGCCAGAGGAAAACAGCCTTTCAGCATCTTCCCTGTCAACTTTCCCAGATTTTTGTATGTACCTCTCATTCTTCTGATCTTAAGACAGTATAAGCCAAACTTATTTACTCTTTCCTAACAGGACAACCTCATCCCCCCAGGAATCTACACTGCACTAATTCCAAGGCAAAGATACCCTTCCTTCGATGTGGTGATCAGAACGGTGCTCTAGATCATCAACCAGCACATGGATCTCCAAAATTTAGTAGTTTCACACCTTTGAAAAAAAATGTTTGAGTATTCTTCCTACCCTCACATTTCCCCACTTTATGTAGACTCTTTCCTACCACCTCATGGGTTACATTGCCATTAGCAAACTTTGGTTTCAGAATGGCACTAAACCAACTTAATAGTGCTCCCCTGACATTTTCACATTCTGGCTTTCTACAAAGGAACAAAAGAAATAGGAGCAGATGAAGGCTATCACTGATGTGAAATTAAAGAAAGAAGCACACAGAGGGACTTACTTACCCATGATTACTGTCAACATCAGGACAAGCTTTCTAGGTGTCAAAGTAGCAAATCGGGGCTATCTTTGCATGGTGAAGTTACCCTGATGAACAAACAAGAAAGGTTATCTATTAGTTTAAAAAACTCTAAGCAAAATTTCCTTCAAATATTATTTTTAAAAGATGAAAACCATGATTTTCATCAATATTGCATATTGTAATATGAATGTTAATCCAATGTTCAAGATATTAGATTTGTCTTCTTCAAGACACTAGCAATGGAGAAGGAAGGACTTTCTACTTACTCATAGCTCAGAGGTAGCACAGTTCCTGTACTTCTCTCAAGTGAGCTGAACATTTCCACCACAACCTGATGAGTATTAAGTTCAGGTTTGGACAACTGTATACCCTTACACCTCATCTAACAATTAGCAGATATCTATATCGAGCAAGGTATGGTATAGTGATTAACCAAGTGTGTAAAAGAGGAGCCAGAGATGAAAGACAAATGCAGCCACTCTGTCATATCAAGGATGGAGATTAATATTCATTTCAATGAAGTCTTCCAGCATTCTGGTTAACATTTTACCTTCAACATGAACCACGGATTAACTGGTCATTCATCTCACCACCAGTTGTGCATCATTGTCGGAACAGAATGGCACATTAAGAATATTCATTTCAATTTTTGAAGTATTCTAAAACATTGTAAAAAATACAATGAAGCGTATGAATTCAAGAATTATTATTTAGTTAATACAAGAATTTCATCATGAAACATGGGTAGGTGGACAAAGCAGCACCATGACTTCTGAACAAATCTTTTCACATATACACACCACTGTTTACAAATTCACATATTGGCTAAGTTTTGTCAGGCTGGAATGCATATGGAGAAATTGGACATGAAGCTCAGTGGGCACAGTGGGAGATTCATGTTAATTTGTAAGATTTACTCTAATACCCCTCATTTATTTAAGTTCCCACTCCATCCCTATAAACTTCCTCCCTTACTATGTTAAGTACATTGGCTAACATAGTACTAAGCTGTGGGAATTTAGAAGGTTCCAGATTCGTACAGTAAACTGTGCCAATCTTAATCTTAGATGTTACATTATTACACATAGTTTCAGTGGCCTCAATTGGATAGGGAAACAGATTTAGAGAGCAGCAGGGTGGGAGAGAGGGTTTTGGAACGAGGGGAAATCAATTAAGGATATCCAGCAATAATGGTAATCCAGCCTTTCCTGTTGGGCATATCCATGTGCGGGGCCAACAAAGAATAATTTTAGCACCCTTCCCTGCTTAATGGATTTCCTCACTCACCTGCCACTCTAATCTGGGTGACTCTAATTTTAAACTTCAGGCAGCAAAGATGCCACTGCAACTGGCTGGGTTTTTTTTAAAGATCAAAACTCAACAACATTGTTGAGAAGCAATGGCTGTTTTTACTTGTGGCCTGATTTTCCTACTCTTTCCCTTAAACATCGCCCCATTCCAGACTTCTCCCCCACACCATCCTCAATCCCCTTTCTGGGCTCTGGTAGTGACCTCCAAGAAGTCCAATTTTAACAGTTGGGCAATTATTTTCTGCCTGCTTCCCAGCCACTTTGATCAGGGGCATCAACAAGCAACATACAACCACTATGGGTGGTGGAGGTGAGGTGGGTGAACAGAATTGTGGAGACAACGGGATGAAAACAGTGGGTTCCCAGAGATGAAGTTGGTGGGAGAGGGGTTGAGGGATGAAAGCCCAGTGGACATGGATAAGAGACAACAGGAAACCCCAGAGGATGGATTGAAGAGGGAAGCCAGGTCCAAAAAGCATCAGTAGGCCGAGGGAGACTGCCACCAGTAGTCTTGCACTTTTTAGAGAGAGTGAGGACAGAGTGGGATTAGACTGGATCTGACAATAAAGGATTAGTATACACATAAGGGTACCATTTCAAAATGGACCAGCTGCTCCATAGACCCAACCTCAGGATTAAAATCAATCCTGACATATATGTGCACATATCACAAAAGCAGTTTTCGATGCCGAATATTCCATAACTGAACAATTTGACCACACACAATGCATGTTGATTTGATCAGTTTGGTCAGTTAATAGATTGTTTCTGTACAGTAGAATTTGAATGAGTTGTTGCCTTCAGGGAGCTGAAAAATGTATGGGGAGGATAAAAAAAATCATTTTTCTACATCTTATTTTAGTTTTGGTCTTTTTTTAGCTTGCACAAACAAGAATAACCCACATTTACACAGCAATTCCAAAAAACATTCTGTAGCGATTGGGTTAGATATCAGCGATTCAGATGCAGAGATAAGGATCCGTTACCACACAAGGGACTGTCCAAAAATACAATACTGCAGGACATCTTGTCAGAAAGACCAACTAGAAAAAAAACATCCAGTACCTAATAGGACTGATAGGAGACAGGAGTTGTATCATCAGAGACAGTGTTGATGAGACTGACAGCCATTCAGATTTCCACAGACAAGAGACAATTAATTTAAAACTCAGGGCCTTTCTACACAGGTCCCAAGCAAATACAGGTGGGAGTAGGATGTCAGGTGACAGAATATCACTGGTGAAGATCAGAAACACAGATTTCCAGGCAAGTCATTGCAAGGTAGGCTTGGAATGGCTAGGAATGAAATTGGGGAAAGGATGCAAAAGTCCAGGACAGGTGAACCATAGAGTGTTTCAAAGGTAACTCTGCCCCTTCTGTAAACTATTAAAATAATTCCAAACCTCTGCATTGGAGCATATGGAGTGAATCAGTCACTGGACTATATACAATTTCATTAGAGTAAATATTGCTCAACAAGAATTCAATTAAGAAAATTATAAATCCTTGCCCGCTCTTAAACTATATGCAGTACTCATGCTGTGCCCTAACTACTATAGGATCAAGTTCTAACATAACCTCTCCACTCTTATATTCTTATTTGGCAGTAAAGAAGCAAAAGTGCCTCTTTAACCAATTTATTGAAATATGCCTGTTTAACCAATTTATCGAACTGACCTGATGGCTTTAACAATCTATGTATTTATATTCCATTTTTTGATCAGCCTGCCATGCATGACCTTGTCAGAAGCCTTGCTAATGTCTATGTAGAACACATCAAACAGACTGGCCTCATCAACCCTCCTTGTTACATCCCCAAGAATTCAATCAGGTTAGTCAGATATCAGCTTTGCATAACAAATTCATGCTGACTGTCCTTGATTAACCTAAATGAAGATTTTACACAGTTCCTTAGAATGAATATCAATAATTTACCCACAACCAAATTTAAACCAATGGACCTGTAATTACTTGGTTTATCCCTTCCTCCCCTTTATACAATGGTACAGCACTACCAGTCATTCCAGTCCTCTGACATCACTCCTGTAGTCACAGAAGATTGAAAAATTGTCAGAAGAACCTTTGCATTTTCGTCCCTGGTTTCTTTTAACATCCGGGATATACTGCAGCTAGACGTCAATGTATCCATTTTCAAAAGATGATGAACCCCTTAATATTTCCTCTTTATTATGGTTATCCCATCCAATATTTCACATCCATTCACTATAACTACATCATCACAATCATCCCCCTCGTTTGTGAAGACAGTCATAAAAAACGTGTTCACAATTTTATCCATATGCTAATTAACATACAGATTACCTTTACCGTTTCCAATAGGCTTTTCTTTTTTATGCTCTTGCTCTTCATATACTAATGAATTATTCCAATTTTCTTTGATTTTCCTTGCCAATGTCCTAGGACATTTTTTTCTGTTTTCATAATTCGCTTTTTTAATATCACTCCTACACTTTGTATACGATTTCAGATTTTCTGGTGTATTCAGCTCTCAATGTTTGACATATGCTTCCCTTTTGTTTTGCCTGACTCTATCATCTATGTACCTTGGTATCCCAGGATCTTTGATTTTCCTACTGCCCATTGTCTGACCGTCGGTGCCTGTCCACCACCACTAGCATCTGGAGCCTGTCATGGTGCAACACAATCCACTCTCACTCCATCAGCTTTAAACATTATTGTAGAGTCTGAGAAGAAAGCCTACTTGCAAAACTCATGGTAAGGTCCTATGCATTCACAATAAAAGTGTCAATAGTACAGTGCTTCAAACAAGCCCACCATTAAAATGGTTAGACCATGCCCTTTATAAGTGGCAGTGGCCTACTTTATTACTCTGAAAGAGTGGTCACTCTACCTGTGCCACATAGACCACATGAGCAATTCCAGAATTTATAGCTTAGGACTTGTTCTTCCAGCTCTCTAATATACTGGAACACCACAGATAGAACCTTTCATCAGATCTATCTGATACATCATTTGTTTGGTCTCTTTTCTCATCCAGTAAACTCAATATGTTCAAGGTCCGATTGGAGAATTCCTGTGTTCCTGTCTATATTGGCTGGTTCATAGATTACTTTTATTGCAAAAATTAACCAATTTATCTGAGGTTGACATGGAGTCAAACTGTCAACATTAAATATTATTTTAAATCTCAACATTTATTCCTTTTGCATTCAAGAGTCTAAAGAAAGAATTGCGATTAACAGGACCATCAAGCCTATCACAGGTATAGAGCTGCAGCTTGGAGTCCAACTGTACTAACTAACTGTACAGTGGTCCCCCTGCTATGTGCCACTAGGAAAATCATTGCAAGGGTTGTCCTCAATCATCTCCTTCCAGTGGCCAAAGAGCTGCTCCACAGCTATTCCACCCATCTGGAGGCACAACTGTTGAGATCTTTACTATGCAACAAGATGAGCATAAAAACCACTGTACACAGCCTTCCTTGACCTCACAAAAGCCTTTGACTCCACCAATCAAGAGGGTCTGTGGAGTATTCTTCTCAAATCTGGCTTCCCTCAGAAATTCATCCCCATCCTATGCCTGCTACATTCATACTGCTCAAATAAGCTGCGTCATTGCCCAACACCATTCTCAATCTTCCCAACATCCCCCGCATTGAGGCGCTAGATACATTCATTCTGATCTGATAGGCAGCCCCTGTCATTTGCAAGTCCATCACCAGACTCTGGTCAAAGGAAACAATTCAATGATTTCTCAAAGCAACATTGAAGAAGTGTAACAGCTCCATCAACTTGTGGGAATCCCTTGACCCCAGCTGATCAAAATGCAGATGCAGCATTTGGGACAACACTGAAAATCTTGAATTCCCTTACTGGGCCCACATGGAAACCCAGCAAAATCCACACAACCTCCCATAGCACTCATACACTGCTGAATCTAACATCTCCAGATAGACTGTGGCAGTGGCAATGGATGCCATTTTGGCCTCATCAGTCACTTCAGAACCCACAGGACTGGAGCGAAAGCAAGCCATCCTTGATTCACGGACTGCCTAAGAACAGGAGGAGGCTGAGGCTGTAGTTTAAATTCTCTTTGGTGTAGTCAAGTAAAGGTATGATCTGATTGTGTTTAAAATGTTACCAGAAAATTAGGCAGATATGGAGAAACTATTTCCCCTGGAAGAAATCAACAAGGGAACATGATACTAAAATTAGAAGCAAGACATCCAGGAGCACAATCAAAATGCATTTTTCCCCACACGAGCAGAAGTTAGTACCTTGCCACCTAAAGGCTGTAGGTGCTGGGAAAATTAACGATGGACTAAAGCAGTTAAATTTTCATTATGAGTAGCAAAAGTGCAATGGTAAGACAATAAATTTAAAGTACAGATTAATTCTGTATAATTTGAAATGCAAAGAGGCACATGGGACTGGGTGCACAAGACCCATTCCTGTGTTCACTAGTCTTCTCAAATATATTGAAGACACAAGACACTGCAGATGCTCAAATCTGCAGCAACAGACAATCTGCTGGAGGAACTCAATGGTTGAGAAGCATCAGTGGGGAGGGGGGGGGGGGGGAGAAATGGTCAACATTTTCGAATCATCAACAATTCCTTTCCTCCCACAGATGCTGCTCAACCTGCTGAGTTCCTCCAGGAGATTGTTTGATGGCCTGCCCACTTAATTCATTCCAGCATTCTACTCTGCTGTGATTAGTCTACAGACAATAATTGGCAGGGAATTCTAATTCCTGCACTGCCACCACCTTTAAACTCTGGGCTTTGTAGAGATTTTATAAATCTGAAGAGGCAGCATAAAGTGTATTTATTTCTTGCACCCTATGAATGATAATGCATTAATGAATGCTTAGAAAAGCCTAAACATGGAATATATTTACATAGAAACATAGAAAAGTAACACACAGAACAGGCTCTTTGGTCCACCATGTCTGCGCTGATCATGATGCCACATTAAACTAATCCTATCTGCACATGGTCCATATTCCTCTATTCCCTGCCTGATGTATGTCTAAAGGCCTCTGAAACTTTGCGATCATATCTGCTTCTATCACCTCCCCAGACAGTGCATTCCAGGCACTGTAACACTGTTGGTGTAAAAACTCCATAAATCTCCTTTAAACTTTCCCCCTCTCACCTTAAACCAATGCCCTCTGGTATGTGACATTTCCACCCTGGGAAAAAGACTATCTACCCAATGATTCCCTCTCATAATTTTATTAACTTCTACCAGGTTGCCCTTCAGCTTCTCACACTCCAACCTCTTTTTATAGCTAATACACTCCAATCCAGGCAGCATCCTGGTGAACCTCTTCTACACCCTCTTCAAAGCCTCCATATCCTTCCTGTAGCATGGCAGACAGAACTGCACACAATACTCCAAATGTGGCCTAACCAGAGTTTTACATGGCTGCAACATGAGTTCCCGACTTTTATATTCAACACCCCAACTGATAAAAGCAGGCATGCTGAGAGGTGCACAAATACAGCTGCCAATGGGAAATAACTGAGAAGATGGGCAGCTACCTGACTTTCAGGATGCTGAGGTTAAATGTAATATCCCAACTGCTGCCTAGGCTACAAAATAATACAACAAAGACAAGATGAACTGAGACAGTGAAATCAGTACAGCATAGTTTCACAGTTGTCATGACTTTTCCCAGCTGCACCAAAGTAAAAACTTATGTAAACCCTGCAACTGCTCCATTAGTAAAGTGACACGAAGTGAGTGCCTGATCTGTACAGACCAAGGTCGCAATCATGCTCTAATCTTTTTTTAATTGGTCTCAGCCAGGCAGTGGTAAAGTAACAGCACTTGGTCTCAATACTTTTGGAATTCTGTTGTATTCCTATTTCACGGCTCCAATGGAAACCAATCTTTGGTGAGTGTATGATTGGGTTTGGCTTTAACACTCCCCTACAACTTGGGCATCTAGGTCAGCACTGACCATTTGGGCCAAAGGGCCTGTCTCTGTGATGTATGACTCTATAATGGAGTAGCCAAGCAATGCCTTTTGAGGCAACACAAAAAGAATGAAGATGTAGATCAGGTACATTAAACTCTACGCCATGAATCAAGACTACCAGAGAGAGAGGATTTGTTGAAAAGCAAATACATAGAACCACAATACAGAGAAGTGCCAATTTTTATTAACATGCAATGAAGCTTTCTCCATGTCTCCTATATTTCCCAAGTTAGTGACTTTAATTCCAGTTGTGGAACTGGTGGATGCTACAAAGTAGATTCAGTGCAATCAATCCCCATGAGTGACAAAACATATTTTCTTCTCATTAATAGAACGCTGTGCAACTTTGGCAATGTTTGCAGAAAACAGCGTTGTTGTGCCCTCTGATCACAATGTGAGAACGAGCAATGTTACAGTCCATCTGTTGTGAATCAGGTTCTTCAATTGCAGCCAAATCTCACCATCAAATGTTCCATTACACCAAAAGAAAAATACCAGAAAAAAACTACAGGGACATTTTTCTTCTGATTTATGTATCTGTTTACAAAAGTTCATTGAGTTTGAAATCAGATTAATCACAAACACACACACACACACACACACTCAGAGAGGGTTTTCTTACATTATGGTCCTGATAATTCTGAGGAGACAGGGAAGATGTTTTGCCTCGGCAAACCCAGAAGAACAGGCTTCAACAGGGTTTTCCTAAATGTAAAGGCAGGAACTGGTCACTAATTCTAAAATCCTTTGTTTGGCTGCAGCCAGCCTGCTTGAGAAGATGTCAAGTGGGCAAGCCTGTGGCACCAGGCCACAGCAAGGATGCTTAGAAAAAGGAGGGGAAGCACAATCAAGGAAAGTAAGGAAAATACTGTGAGAAACTATAGATGGGGGCAAGGAGCACATCATGAGGCAAAGAGAACATTGGTAAAACATCAGAACACAGATGGTCCACCTGCTGGGATGGTCAATAATTTGTTGGTGGACTGGGGAAAGCACTCCTGCTCTTTGTTACCCACCTGCATTATTGGAAATACTCTAATTTCTTCTATGCATCCTCCTCACCCATCTCTAGCTACTAGGTTTGCCAAGATCTGGGAAACACAGCTGGCCACCAGTGAAACTGGAACAAAGCTGACGCATACAGCCTCATTTAAATACTTAAATGGGATCTCCTGCTAGGAGCATCTAACCTCAGTTTACTGGAAGTATGAGAGACTACACTTGGAGTGCACAGACAGTTGCATCGAGTCATACCCGCAGTCTGCTTTTCAATTTCCACAATTCTAACGTGCAAGCAACTTTCCTGGCAGGTTATAAAACCATCACTCCTGTCATCAGGGCAAGCAATTAAGTCATCCACATCACCAGGCTGCTACCAATTTGAAAGTAATCTTGAGCTATCTGCTAACACACTAATTGGCCAGCAACCCAAGCCCCCCTATTTATAGTGAGGTGGTGCCACACAAGATTTTATAGCTGGGCAACGAACTCGTCTGTTTCTCCGTCTGGTTGGCCAGTAGTTTAAAGAATGGTGAGTGGAGGTAAAATGTGTTTGGAACAGTTGGGAAACCTGGAGATCCAGCACTTCGCAAATATTTTTTCCAAACTTCCCCAACAATGGCACCTTATTAGTGTAATTTTATGAGTTTATGGATTACTAATTCTAAATATTTCACTAATGATACTTCATTCTGATTATCTGAAGAGTAACACTGTTTGCTTGCTGGATTCATGTAAACTTCAGATCCTTGTAGAGAGTGCCACACTGAGCAAATTGCTGCTCTAAAGCTCACAACATCATCTGTAAGAGCAGTGATTGACGAGTGCTGTTCCTTCACTGCTGATTGTAAAACCCAGGCTATTAAAAGTACTAAAAAAAAGTTCAATAGACGTGCTTAGATTTTTCTTAATCTATGGGATTTAAGTATCAATGGCAATTGCAGCATTGATTGGCCAAGGAAATAGTAGTGACCTTTCTTAGCCTTAAAATATTAAACCCAGATATTTTTAATTGCCTTTAGGATTTGGAAAGTACAGCTTTACCCAGCTTTAACGATCCAACTGTAGTTCTTTTATTAGCAGCCAAATTAAATTGGGTAAAGCATCCTAAAACAATTGTACCATTCAAGGCACCACTGCTAGCTGTATTATTAAGTGGTTTGTTTCCTTTTTTTTCCAAAATGGCTGTGATCTGGTATTTTTAGAAATGGTCTTACAATTGATCAGCGTCGAGTATAGCCCAGGCTAAGGGATCAGAAGACCTGTGCTCCAGAACTGGCTCCTCCTCCAGCAAAGCTGTTCCACTACAGTTGCAACACTAGCATCCTCCCAATAAAATGGAAAGTTTCCCAGGTATTTTCTGACCATAGTAAAGAGGGAAAATGCAATCCAGTTAATCACTGCACAAGCAGCCTACTGTCAATTATCAGTGAACATGGAACATTACAGCACAGTATAGGCCCTTCAGCCCACAATGTTGTGCCAACAGTTTATCCTGCTCTAAGATCTGTCTAGCCCTTCCCTCTCACATAGCCCTCCATTTCTCTATCATTCATGTGGCTATCTAAGAGTCTCTTAAATGTCCCTAGTGTATCTGCCCCCACAACCTGTGCCAGCAGTGTGTTCCACGCACCCACCACTCTGTGTAAAAAAACTTACCTCTGACATCCCCTTTATACCTTCCTCCTATCACCTTAAAATTATGCCCCCTTGTGTTAGCCATTTTCGCCCTGGGAAAAAATCTCTGACTGTCTACTCAATCTATGCCTCTTATCATCTTGTAGACTTCTATCAAGTCACCTCTCATCCTCCTTCTCTCCAAAGAGAAAAGCCCTAGCTCACTCAACCTATCCTCATAAGAACTGATGGAAAGTATCATCAACAGCACCTACTAATTGATAATGTGCTTACCGATGCCAAATTTGAGCTGGCAGGACCACACAACTCCGGCCTTTCTCACAGCCTTGGCGCAAATAGGGATCAAAGGGATGAATTTCAGAAATGAGGTAAGAGAAATACCAACACAGTATTTGACTGACATCAAGGAGATCTGGCAAAGTCAAAGTTTATGGGAAGATGGTCCCACTGCTGAAGTCATACCTTGAACAAAGGAGGACGGTTGTTGATTGTTGGAGCTCAATCATCCTAATGCCAGGACACTGTTCTAAGTGTTACTTAGGGCATTGTCCTAGACCCAACAATCTCCAACTGCTTCATCTTTCTGAGGTGACTGGGTCAGAGTGGGGATGGCTGCTAATGATAACAATGCTCAATTCCATATACAGCTCCTCACAAAATGAAATAGTTCGAGTCCACATATAGCAAGACCTGGAGGACATTCAAACATGGACTGATAAATGGCAAGGAGCATTTGAACAAGGTTGTGGCCATCTCCATCGAGAGAGAATTTGGCTACCTACTCTTCACATTCAAAATCATTACCATCACCAAGTCCCTCACCATCAATATCCTGAGGTCATCTGGCCCAACTTCATAAATACTGTACTGCAGCTACAACAGCAGGTCAGAGACTGAGTTTCCTGTAAGAAGTGACTCACCACCTGACAGCCCAAAGGAGAAATGATGGAATATGTTTCAATTGCCTCTATGAATGCATATCCAATGGTACTCAAGAAGCTTGGTACTATCCAGGACAAATCAACCTACTTGACATCACACCTATCACTCTAAACTTTCATACATGGCAACGCTGGCCCACCATGGCTACAATATGTATCATTTACAAAATGCAATGCAATTTCCCCAAGGCTGCTGCATCACCATCTCCCAAACCCATAAACTCTACTACCAAGAAGGAGAAGAGCAGAAAGCACATGGAAACACTATCACCTGAACATTTCCCTCCACATCACACACCTCTTTAGAAAAGTATGTTCTGTCTAGCATTTTTTTTCCAAAAATATTCTCTCATTGACGAAAAAGATCTGCTGTGCCATATAACCGCCTTCAATTTTTCTTCAACAAATGTAATTATATAGTAGTATTTAGTATATCCACATACATGTATATGATTTAGCGTGTTAGCATTGTTTAATATGGTCATTTGACTTGAAAATATATCATATTTCTTCATTCAACACACACAAAATGCTGGAAGAACTCAGCAGGCTAGGCAGCATCTATAGAGGGAAATGAACAGATATGTTTTGGGCCAAAATGCTTCATCCCTCCATAGATGCTGCCTGACCTACTGAGCTCCTCCAGCATTTTGTGTGCCTTGCTCCAGATTTCCAGCATCTGCAGAATCTCTTGGGTCTTCATATTTCTTCATTGTTGCTGGAATCCTGGATTTTTCTATCTAGCAGCATTGTGGGAGTATCTTCACTGGATGGGTACTAGCATTTCAAAAAGATAGCTTACCTTCACCTTCCCAAGGCCAATAGGGATGGGCAATAATTGCTGTCCTTGTCAGCATGGCCTAGATTATGATAAATAAATAAATAAAACGGACTGATTTTCCTGTGCAATACTGCATTGTTGGAGGTATCAGTTTGGAATTCCCACTACACTTAATGGAAAACTTGCAAATATAGTATTGGCTACTTCCATTGCCATGGAACAATTTTCAAAAGTGGAATACTTTACGAATATCGTCCTAAATGATAGTAGCCCATGTAACTAAAGATAAATTTACACCCTGCCATATTTTAAATGATTCATTAAACCTGGCCCCAACTATCTTCTCAGGCAGATGTAAAAGATCTCACCATACTCTTTTGGAAAGAAGCAGAGTTCCTCTGTCATACTTTCCATGATCTAGTGATTATCTCATTACTGCCTATCACGTCTTGCTGTTCAGAAGAACTTCATTTGCTATTAAAGAGAGGTCACCAATTGCTAGTTTGCTCATCCTTTCATAGAGACACAGTACCCTACCAATCCTGAGAATTAGGCCTAAAATTTACTTTTGCCATATGATAGTTTATGATTTTTTAAAAACTTCTTTAGTTCAGTGCCTATGTTTAAAGAATAGGGATTGGGTCATTTAAGTTGATTAAATAACTGCAGAGCAGTAGAGTCATTGCCAGATTTAATTTTTTGCAATATCATTCTTCCTTTCTGTTTCTTGGAATTGCCTAACTACCCACAGCAAAAAGATTCTGCAGCCCACACGTAGCCACAAAGGGACTTATTTCTGAGTTCTCTAGACTTAGCTCTGTCCTATATACTCTTCTGTTTTGTCTTGCTGCTGTAGCCATGGTTATAAGATTACAAGCTTCTGAACATCAGGGTTTTTTATATTAGAAGCACTACTGAAACAGAAGAACTGCTCCAGGTTTCTTTGATGGTTTACCTATATTTCTGCCTTCATAGTAAGGTCCAAATGACATTTCAAACGTAATGGAGAATCTGGTGAGGGTGTGGGATGTAAAGGTATTAACTTCAGTGAAGAAATACCAGAAAAAAAAATCATGGGACTAAAAGGTTTAATCCTTCTTGGATCTGATGACCTACATTCCAGGGTTTAAAGTTAAATAGCTACTTTGGCATTGGTTTTCCAGAATTCCATACATCTTGGAATGGTCCCCACTCATTGGAAAGTGGCAAACCAACATTGAATATTCACAAAAAGGAGAGAAAATAAGGAACCATTCACTTGTTGATCTGAAATCATTAGTTGGGAAAATGCAAAAATCTATTCTTAGAAATGTCTTAAACAGAACATTTAGAGAAGCATAATATGATTGGACAGAATCAACATGGATTGGCTAAAAGGAAATTATCCTTGACATATATGGGCAGATAAAGAGAAAACCTACTAAATGTATTTGGATTTCCACCAAGTATTTCCACAAGTGTGTCACATTGGAGGTTGTACCAAATTGGTACATGAGAGATTAGGGTAATACATTAGCATGGATTTAGAATTAGTTAAGGGACAGATAAGCAGAAAAGAAATGAATAGGTCACTTTCAAGTCAGTATCCTATAACCTGTGGAGTACCACAATAATCAATGATATAGCCTCAGCTACTTATAACTTGAATCAAATGGGTGGGAAGGTAGGATCATTGTTTAATTGGTCTAAATTTGCTGACATTATGAAGTTAGACAGGAGGGTGACTTTTGAAGAGAATACAAAGAGGCTGCAAAAGGATGTGGACTTTCACCTTAGTCAGTCTCAAAATCATTTTTAAAACATCATTAAAAACTTTTTTGTGTAGAAAAATATGATTCCCATATTGGCCACATTACTTCAAAAGTACTTGGCATTGGCACTTTTTGAGACATCCTTAGATTGTGAAAGATGCTTTATAAATGTAGGGATTTTCTTAGTTTTTATTTAATATGGATATGTGCCATCTTCAGACTCTGTGTTCTGTGATGCTGGTCTGGCTGACTTTTGCATGTCATTCTAGGAAGTCTTTTATAAAAGTGTTTCTTCTGAGGATATGCTCAATCCATATATTTACTGCCCACCCTGAGTGTTCCTTGAAGGCACCAAGAGTAAATTTCAGCATGGACTGGAGTTCAGTTCAGCTACTGCAAGTAGGAGTGACAGATTCTTTCCCTGAAGGATATTAGTAAATGAATTGAAGGAAGAGGACCACGACCTAGTATCTACCTGCATAATGCACATGCATTTGGGCATCAGCTCAATTAATTCCCACACCTGTAGTCAAATGGCACAAAACTACTCATTGTACAGGCTCACACTCCATGAATCATGGAATTTTACAGCTTTAGGAAACTACCCAGAGCACTGCTTTCCCTGCACTGACTTTCCAAAAGAACAGTAAAACTGTGCTAGTCCCCTCCACTTTCCCCACAGCTGTACATTTTTTGTCCTTTTTAAGTAAATAGCTAATCCCATTTTGAACTCATCTTTTAAATATCCCAATAATGTTCCCTGGTCATATAAAAAAATCCAGCATTTCTTATGTTTCCACGTAACAGAAGTCCCTTTGGACCAATTAGAGTAAATCTCCTCCACGCCCTCTTTAGGGTATTGGTGTTGTCCCCAAGATATAGTGCCCACAAATGTATACAATATTCATCAGCAGCTTAACCATTGCTTTAAAGGTTTACTACAGTTTCTGTACTTTGCTACTATTAATAGAGCACATAATCCCACCCATTTTTTAAGCAGCCAACTTGGCCTGGTACATGTTCCAGCATCACCTTTATAATTATTATTGGATAGCATTCAATTACTTTTGTTTAAGGGGAGGTGCACATTCCAAAGGAACGTGAAAAGGTTGGAAGAGTTTTAACAGTTTTCTCAAGGCTGAAATCGAGTCACAAAGAGAAACAGCACAGAAAGAGGGCCTTCAGCCCAACGAGTCCATGCTGACCATCATGCGCCCAATTTTACACCAATCCTACCCTTACCTATTTTATTCTCCTGACGTTCCCATCAACTCCCTCCAATTCTATCATTCATGTACACACCAGGGCAACTTACAGTGTCCAATTAACCTACTAACCTATACGTTTTTGAGATGTTGGAGGAAACCACAGCACCCAGAGGAAACCAATATGATCACAGGAAGAATGAGCAAACTCCACACAGACAGCATTGGAGATGAAGACTGAACCTGGGTCACTGGAGCTGTGAGATGGCAGTTCTACTAGTTGTGCCAGAAGTGAGAGTTCAAACTGAACAGCTCAATTTCTCACTCCATTCCCAGCCCACAGCAAGGTCAATTCAACTGTTTTTGAAGACTGATAAATGCTAATCAAATTCCTAATATTGCACTAAATAAGGTTCCCGCCATAATCAGCCCTTTGAGTAAAACATGTCAGAGAGAAATTGAGCCCCAAAAACGGTAACATTTGCAAGGCTAGGAAGCGCAGAAACTTTTCATCAGCCTGAAACTCTCTCTGCATGTGCTGCTATCCATCCTACTGAGAGTTTTCAACATTTTCTGGCTTTATTTCATATTTTCAGCACCTGCATCGTTTGGCATTGAGAGTACGAGCTCCCTCGGGTCCCAGCATGTGTTCTTATGTTGCCCCTTGTCATCTGTGAAACCCAGCTGTACCAACCCAACACACCTCTCAGTCAGCTGAAGGATGTAAGTAGTTAGTATCAGCTCAGCAGTCCACAGAGACTCTCAGGCAGCTAACACACTGGTTCCTGCCCAGGAGTTTAAAATTATACCCTTAAGAAAGAAGCATTCAGAAGAAGAACCAATCATGCAGTACCTGGGCTCTTCACAACCCTCATCTGTTCTCAAAATAAAATCAGATTCCAGGGAGGTTTCGTAAAGAAAAATTGAAATCCTTCCCTCACCCTGTGAACGAATTTAAGGAAACAGCCTGTTAATTTAAATGAAACTATGTACTTACAGTCCATGGGTGGATACATTGCAGTTAAGTGCAACATCCTATCTTACAAAATACTGTCAGCCTTTTAGGAGGCATTATTAAATCTCAGTTGCTTGTTAACATCTATAAAACACTTGAAGTGTGGATTATTACTAGATGCACTCATCTGGTTTATCCTTACTGACTGCCCATTCAGCATGTAAGTCAAGTTTAGCATATGTCTTCATACAATTATGTAAACAAAGAGACAGAGGGAGTTCACTTTACATTTAAACATGAATTAACAGTTTATTGTAAATTGAATGTTCCCAGAGCCTGGACATTATCCAGTTGATAAAGGTATTAAGAACCCAGCCTAGCTACTTAAAAGATAACAAGTTCAATACTCAGCCTGAAACGAATTGTTTTGTTTCATGCCAGGGATGGCAAAATATGTTGCACTAACTTCTCCCCCTGCCTTTTGTTAAGGAAGCAAAAGAGACTGCTGGTCATTAGTCATTAGTTTCTGCCAGAAAGTGCACAACTCTGAGTATCAGGTAAGGTCAGGGTCAGGCTTGGCTGTGAATAACAATTATTAGGGCTATCTATGCATCCTTCAGGGAAAAGGTTAACTCATACATGAAGAGTCCATGTCATGGAAGAGAACAGAAAAGATAGGGATTACCTGAAGTCTATTTCTTCCACATAGAGAAAACTATTGAAACGAAAATCTGAAGGTTTTAGAAGGGAGCTGATCTAACATCAGCCAAAGTCAAAGTTATCCCAGACATGATCTCCACCCTGTCCACTTAAGCTTGGAAATCATGCTTTAGGCAATAATAAGATGTAAACACAGAGTACATCCAACTAACAATTTAAAAAATGATGTTGGATTTCATCTCTAAAATATATTAACTACTTCATTAAAATTGTAAACAAAGCAACAACTTGAAACTTTATACCTTTAAGAATTGCAAAAGATCCCAAGCAAATAAACAAAATAGATGCTAGTCCAATTGGAAAATTTTACCACAGGTTTGTCAAGGTTTCTTTTAAAGATTTGGAAAGGTGGAGGGAATTAAAAATGGAATTTCTGAGCCTGGATTCTAAGTATTCATGGAAACATACTAATGAAAGCATGGAAACCAGAAAACAAGAAGTGAAAACTGGGGCACCACCATGTAGTCAGATATCAGTTGATCTGCATCCCAACTCCATTTTCCTATTTTTATCCCACATGCCTTTGATACATCACCAAACAAAAAGTGTTAGTCTTGAAGGCTTGAACTGTCTCAGCATCCACAGACTTTAGAAGGAGTGAATTCCCTGAACAAAAATTACATTAAGCTTATGAATTGAAGCGTGGAATGCATTATTTTAAATAAATGATAGAAAGAAATTGCAGGTACATTTTAGCCATGTACTGCCACAGAACCGTTGCACACTTGAGCAGAGCGTAAGTGAGGAACAATCAATTAACACCAGACTTACGAACCACACTAGAAGGCCAATTACTCATCAATCATCGTTTGGACACATTGTGACCACAGGGATTCCACCCATACTATTAGTGTACTACTTTTTTTTAAAACTTTCTTATTATCTTATTCAAACTATCATTCCAATTGAATAGGACAATATGTTGATAAACAATGGTGTCATATAAACAAAAAGTGATGATTGGCAGTGTAATACATGAATAGATTAGAATATGAACAGAAATGATGACTGAGAATTTTATTCCAAATGAAGACTTTAAGAAATAAACTCACTACAGTAATATACGAAAGAAAGGTCATACTTCCTGGGCAGTCCCTCAGGACGGTGGCAATTGTTTCCATTCCTGTTCTATGAGTTCTAAGCAGCTGATGAAGCAAATATGAGATCCTCATAAACTGCCTTAGGTGGACAATTTGGGAAGTACTCCTTCTCCACTCGAGCATTTCATGAGCCAAGGATTTGGTAGGGATGCTGCAGTTTTTGAAGGAGACTTTGAAAACATACTGAAAATGTTTTCAGTGTCCGTCTAGCAATCTCTTGCCACAACAGAGATTGGAACAGATTATCTATTTCTGGTGTCTGATGTCATGCATGCAAATGACCTGACCTAACCTGACTTGCCCAATAGAACTGACTGGGTGTAACAAGGACCTCAGTTGTGGACTGGGAAAGGATGCCGACATTGGCTCACTTATCCTCCGGTGGATTTGGAGGATGCTGTGGAAACAGCAGAAGTGGTCACTTTGACTACTTTGCACTCAAATGGATTTTGTTTTTTTTGTTCTAATTATGTTCTTTCTCGTAAAGATTGTGTAAAATTTATATTTAATTCATGTTTTTCTTTTGAATGCTGCTTATATGATGCTATGTGCCTGTGAGGCTGCTGCAAGTTTTTCATTGCACCTGTGCACACATTCACTTGTGCATATGACAATAAACTCGACTTTGACTTTGGACTTATGGACTTCAGGAAAGGGAAGTCGGGAGAACACATACCAGTCTTCATTGAGGGGTCAGCAGTGGAAAAGGTGAGCAGCTTCAAGTTCCTGGGCATCAACATATCAGAGGAACTATCTTAGGCCCAACACATGATGCAATCAGAAAAAAGGCATGCCAGCGGGTCTACTTCATTAGGAGTTTGAGGAACAAAGACTATTGCAAATTTCTACAGATGTATGGAGGAGAGCATTTTGACTGGTTGCATCACCATCTGGTATGGAGGCTCCAATGTGCACAATCGAAAAAGGCTGCAGAGGGTTGTAGACTCAGCCAGCTCCATCACGGGCACATGCCCCCTGTCATCAGCAGCATCCATCATTAAGGACCCTAACAACCCAGGACATGCCCTCTTCTCATTACTACCATTGGGAAGGAGGTACAAGAGCCTGAAGACCCACACTCAAAGTTTCAGGAACAGCTTCTTCCACTCCGCCATCAGATTTCTGAACAGTCCATGAACACCACCTCGTTGTTCCTTTTTTGCACTATTTATTTATTTTTGTAATTTATAGTCATTTTTATGTCTTGTAGTGTACTGCTGCCCAATTTCACAACATGTGTCAGTGACAGTAAACCTGATTCTGACTTTGGCATATCTCCAGTTCTTTGAGGAGCTTGGTGTAAATAGTCCAAACCTCTCACTCAGGTGAGGTTGCAAAGACATCTGCACCACCAGCAACAAGTGCTGATCACCACCTATCCTGCTCTGTCATCTCGAGGCACCATGCCCCCAAATGATGGTGCCGCAACAGTTGGACCTCTACAAAGTCCACCATAATGAGCACCTGTGAAGGGACTCTTGGCTTCTCCAGAAAAAAAACACCTGGACTGGTTTGATGGGCATGGCCAGGATATCCAAGACCTAATTAACTGCAA
This sequence comes from Pristis pectinata, assembly GCF_009764475.1. Classification (NCBI taxonomy): domain Eukaryota; kingdom Metazoa; phylum Chordata; class Chondrichthyes; order Rhinopristiformes; family Pristidae; genus Pristis; species Pristis pectinata. Next base: position 25,384,553 of record NC_067413.1, read on the forward strand.
ATGGTATGTTCTTGGATTGGAAGTTGCACAATGGGGAGCAAATCATCTCTACAGACACCTGAAGGGTGAGGTTCAACAGAAAACCCATGACCTGTAGGACAGATGTGGGAGAACAGACTTAGATAACCTACAGACAGCATCTCAAAGCGATGAGAGATGACCACAACTTTCTCTCCACAAAACCCTCCAAATCCACTGATAAGTGAACCATTGTCAGCACCCTCACACCTACAACCCCAGAACTGAGGCCCTAGTTACATTCAGTTGGCTCCAATGGGCAGGCCATGTTGTTCGCATGGCTGACACCAAACTCCAAAAGCAGGCACTCTACTCTGAGTTCCTTTCATGGCAAGGGATTGCCAGGTGGACAGCAGAAAAGATTCAAGGATATTCTCAAAGTCTGTTTGAAAACGTGCAACATTCTCACCAACAAGTAAGAATCCCTGGCCCATCCTGCTCAAAAAAGAGATAGAGCATTCAGAGTGAACCATGAGCCCACATGTTCAGAACACATAGAGGCCCAGCATGAATGGTGGAAAGAGTGCACCATCTCCCAGCAAGCACCTCCTGCCTCACCAGTGGCAGTCTGTGGGTCCCACAATGGCCTCATAAGAACCTACAGTACTGGAGTGGATGCAAGTCATCCTTGACTCTATGGGATTGCCTAAAAAAATGTTGTTAAAAAAAGATGGGATTCAGCTATTGTTCAAAACATCATGTGCAGAAGTGATGCAAGGACATCCCTCAACTGCAAAGGGAATGTGAGCATGTCCACAGAGTTAAGTCAGTGTAGCTTTAAAATTAATAGTTTTATATCAATATCCTCAAAATCCTCAACAAGAAACCACCATAATTCCATGCTCATGTCAAGAAGCAAAATGCACCAGAGAATGTACATTGAGTAGCAATTTGAGAGAAAGATAAATTAATATTTCGTTATTGCACAATAATTACTCCATTTTGTTCATGCAAATATTGAAGAAGTGTGCGTGACAAAGAAATTCTCCTCGGGCTTGTAAGTAAGTTGTTGACGTCCCATCGTCACATCTCAGGAAATGCATTTGTTTATCATTTGTTCTATGTTTGCACACTCGCGGAACATATCCCCACTTACGCACATTTCTTTCTTAACCACTGACAATGTCCACAGTTCAAATCCCAGAATTTCTATCCTGCTCCTCAGCCTCTCCACCCAGCAATAATTTTCCCGAAATATTTACTCTTGGTTGAAAGTGATCAAAAAACGCCTCATTGCAAGAAAATAAAGCTCAGGTAAGAATCCATTAAAAAATAAGAAGCATACATTATCTACCGACTATAAACAAGTGTGGTTTCTATCAGATCAACAAGCTGGGAGCAGTCTGCAAATTTAAATTATTGTTTAATACGCACGGACACATTAGAATACACCCCCAAAGTTGAAATCTAACTTCCTTCAGTTTTTATTTAAAAAGTAGCAAACCGGACAGAAGATATCTTAGTGGAACGAACCGATTCACTTCCTGGACAAGTTAAAAAGATTACAAAACAGAAATAGGTCACCACTTTTGCAACATTAGTAGCTATAAAAGAAAGGCAACTAACCTTTGCCTGGCTTGCAGCTCAAAGTATTTCCAGTGTGAAGAATATTAAAACATCAGACATTGAAGTATCAAAAATCAGGTTTTACCCCAGGTTTCCGACTCAGTTTAATCGTCGTGGTTTCTGATGTGTGTTTTTTTCTCTCATTTGCTCACGTCCGGAGTGCCTTCCTCTTTACTGGACTGCGTGTGTGTGTATGTGCGCTGAGATACAGGAACCAACTCCACTGGCTCTGCTGACCTGAAGTCAGCGGCTACGAGCGCCTCACTACTCCGAGTCTCCGAATCAGCTTGGGCACCGCAACACCATTCTCTCCGTCACTTATTTGCAACTCCGCAAATCTCAACCAAACGGGGGGAAAAACAGAATGGGGGCAAAGCTTCCTTGCTCCTCCGGTCTTTATATGTCTTTTCTCCAATTGCAAAATAAATTAATGCAAAAGTCCACACCCCGAGATCCCTACTTCGTTTTCCGCAGCCGCCAAACTTTGGCCCTCAATCTCTGTTTCTTGCTTTCAGTCACTCCACTGTTTTTCCGTGTGAAAGTTCAGCATGCGTGCGTCAATGTAATATGAGCACCAAAAAACCATGACGTGGCGCACACCGCCTCATCCTTCTGTAGTCGGCACTGCACACACACACAGACACACCGGTACTGTACTGTACAAGATGCAGCAGAGACTGTACACTCTTGGATTGCCCCAGGTCTTGTGCGGCGGGGATCAGTCATTTAGTTAACATCAATTGAAGTCAACACACAGCTGTCAGGATAAAATGTTAAGAAAGAACTTTAGGCATGACCAAAATAGATTTCGAATACATAGCTGCTTCATTTTTCAAGATGTATTGTCCAAATCGAGTTTATTGTCATGTGCATAAGCACCGTGAGGTACAGGTACAATGAAAAACTTGCTTGCAGCAGCATCAGGGGCAGCTAGGTTCAGACAGCACACAGAATATAAATTATACAAGACAATGAAGAAAAAGACTGCACAGAACAAGACACTAGTGCAAAAACACAATTAGAAACAAGTCCATGGTAGCACAGAGGTGGTCCTTGGTGTTCTGTTGTTGAGGTAGGGTTAGGGTTGTGCAGGTTGATTCAAGATGGTTGTAGGAAAGTAGCTGTTCCTGAACCTGTTGGTGTGGGATTTCAGGCTTCTGTACCTCCTGCCCAAGAAGAGAACATGACCCAGATGGTGGGGGTCCTTGATGATAGGTGTTGCCTTCTTGAGGCAGTGCCTCTTGTAGATGCTGTCTATGGTGGGGAGTGCTGTGCCCATGATGGACCGGGCTGTGTCCACTACTCTCTGCAGCCTCTTGCATTCCTGACAGTTGGAATTGCTGTACCAGGTCATGATGCAAGCAGTCAGGATACTTTCTACAGAGCACTGTACAAGTTTGTTAGAGCATAAGGTAACATACTGAATCTCCTTAAGCTTCTAAAACAGTAGAGCCACCGGTTCGCCTTCTTCATGATTACATCTATGTGTTGGGCCTAGGACAGGTCGTCCAAGATGTTAACACCCAGGAATTTGAAGCTGCTTTCTCTCTCCACCACTGACATACCAGTGAGAACTGGCATGTGGTCTCCCAACTTCCCCTTTCTAAATTCAATGATTAGTTCCTTGGTTTTATTGACATTGAGCTTAAAAGTAATATCATTGTGCCTTTAAAATATTGCTTTCAGGATGTAAGTAGCAGCATTTCTGGTATTTATTCCCAGATGATGTCTCTACAATTGTATTAGATTGGAAATTCTGATAATTGGACCTATTGAGATGAAGGACTAGAAATATGTGGAAAATATGCTATTCATTGAGTAATACAGCAAAGAAACAGGACTTTTGGCCCATCATATCCATGCTGATCTTTAAGTACTCATCTATACTAATCCCATTGTCTAGCACTTGCCCCAGGGCCTTCTATGCCCTGGATTATCTAGATACTTCTTCAATGTTGAGAGACTCTCTGCCTCCCCAAACATTCAGGCAATATGTTCCTGATTCCATAAACCCGCTGGCGGAAAAAGTCCTTGGATCCCCTCTAAACCTCCAACATCTGACCTCAAACCTATGTCGTTAGATTTCAGACATTTCGGCTATGGAAAAATTCTCCTGGCAAATTGCATAGGATTGTAAACAGGGCTGTAAATGAAATATTAAAGAATGATGTGTGGGATGTCGAAGCCAGTAGGGTGAAAGATGAGGACAAGGGTAGCTCTATTTCTGTTCTATATGGGGGTGTGGGAGTGGCTGAGAGCAAAAGTGCATGAAAAAGTGTGAGAGACCCTGTCTCACCACTCCCCCTCTCCCCTTTATATTGGATATTTTTCTTCTTCACTCTCAGTCCTGATGCAGGGTCACGAGCCAAAACATCGACAGTTCCTTTCCCCTCACAGATCCTGCTTGACCTGCTGAGTTCCTCCAGCAATTTGTTTTTCACTCCTGATTCCAGCATCTGCAGTCTCTTCAGTCTCTAGATTCTTAGGGAGCTAGACAGGATAAATGCTGAGTGGATGTTTTCCTCTTCTGAGTAAATCCTCGGCCAGAGGGCATGGTGTCAGAATAAAGGGACACTCACTTTAATACTAAGATAAGGAAGAATTTCTTCTCTCAGAGCACTGTGAGTCACCATTGGATGCTGTGGAGGCAGTTTCCTTGTGTACATATAAGGCAGAAATTTCTAATGAGCAAGGAAAGCATGAGTTATGCAGAAAGGGCAGGAGCATGGATTTGGGGAATGTTAGATCAGTCATGATCCTATTGAATGATGAAGCAGGCTCAAGGGGCTGAATAGCCTACTCCTGTCCCTATTTCTTAGAGACTTAGGGTTCTTCTTGGCAGAGAAGAAAGAGTCTCCTTGCAAGTGCCAATTCTGGTGGAGTTCACAGCAGCCCATATTGGTGGACATTTGCAGTTCTTGTAAACTGGGAGTTGACCAATTGCTCTGAGGTGCTATCTGAGAAGAGCTAGATTTGAGACCTTCAATATTAACCTATCTACCGCAATGCTCCTGCTGATGCTGATGTTTTGTAGTCATGTTGATGGAGATAATAGAGCAGATCAGGCTCTATTATCTCCATCAATCCATCAGTCATCGGTGCCCGTCGTGGTGTGGGTGATGGGGGTATCCTCACTGAAAAGAAGTTGAGAAGGTTATACCCCAACTAAAAAATAGCGAAGCCTCAGGAGCAGATGGTATCCTGACCGAAATCTGAAAGCTCAGAGGTGGAGAGCTTCAGTCACAAATTCACAATGTCACCCTCATCAACTGGGAGGAAGAAGATTGCCAAATATTTGAATACTTCAGAGACGCCATATTGTCACCACCTTCAAGAAATGAGATAAGTGCAGGTGTGATCATTACAGAAGGGTTTCCCTGCTGGCTTCCAAAGTCATCATCAGGGTCTCACTGATCTGCCTCCAAGTGGCCAAAAACTGCTCCCTGAATCACTGTGTGGATTGCGTCTATCTAGAGGCAGAGTGGACCTTCACTGTGCAACAACAGCAAGAAAAATGCAGGGAGTAGCACTGGCCAGCATTCATGGCCAACCTCAACTTCATTAAAGCCTTTCACTCAATCTACTCGGAGGATTGTGGAACATTTTCCTCAAATTCAACTACCCATAGAAATTTGTCTCCATCTTTCATTCATTTGATATTGGGTAATGAACCTGGTCGGGTGTCAGATCTCTCAGTGGGTGAACATTTTAGTGATAGTGATCATAATTCTATCTCCTTTACGTTAGCACTGGAGAGGGATAGGAACAGACAGGCTAGAAAGGTGTTTACTTGGAGTAAAGGGAATTATGAGGCTCTCAGGCAGGAAATTGGAAGATTAAATTGGGAACAAATGTTCTCTGGGAAAAGTACGGAAGATATGTGGCAAATATTCAGGGGATATTTGTGTGGAGCTCTGCATAGACATGTTCCAATGAGACAGGGGAGTCATGACAGGATACAGGAACCGTGGTGTACAAAGGCTACAATAAATCTAGTCAAAAGGAAAAGAAAAGCATACAAAAGGTACAGAGAGCTAGGTAATGTTAGAGATCTGGAGGAGTACAAGGCTAAAAGGAAGGAACTTAAGAAAGAGATTAGGAGAGCCAGAAGGGGACATGAGAAGGCCTTGGCGGGCAGGATTAAGGAAAACCCCAAGGCGTTCTACAAGTATGTGAAGAGTAAGAGGATGAAATGCGAAAGGATAGGGCCTATCAAGTGCAGCAGTGGGAAAGTGTGTATGGATCCGGAAGAAATAGAGGAGGTACTTAATGAATACTTTACGTCAGTATTCACCACGGAATAAGATCTAGGGGATTATAGTGGAGACTTGCAGTGGCCTGAAAAGCTTGAGCATGTAGATATTAGAAAAGAGGTGGTGCTGAAACTTTTGGAAAGCATCAAGTTGGATAAGTCGCCGGGACCGGATGAGATGTGCCCCAGGTTGCTGTGGGAGGCAAGGGAGGAGATTGCGGAGCCTCTGACGATGATCTTTGTGTCGTCCATGGAGACAGGAAAGGTTCCGGAAGATTGGAGGGTTGCGGATGTTGTTCCCTTATTCAAGAAGGGGAGTAGGGATAGCCCAGGAAATTATAGACCAGTGAGTCTTACCTCAGTGGTTGGTAAGCTGATGGAGAAGATCCTGAGGGGCAGGATTTATGAATATTTGGAGAGGTATAATATGATTAGGAATAGTCAGCATGGCTTTGTTAAGGGCAGGTCCTGTCTTACAAGTCTGATTGAATTTTTTTGAGGATGTGACTAAGCACATCGATGAAGGGAGAGCAGTAGGTGTAGTGTATATGGATTTCAGCAAGGTGTTTGATAAGGTACCCCATGCAAGGCTTATGGAGAAGGTGAGGAGACATGGGATCCAAGGGGACATTGCAGTGTGGATCCAGAACTGGCTGGCCTACAAAAGTCAAAGAGTGGTTGTTGAAGGGTCGTATTCTGAGTGGAGGTCAGTGACCAGTGGTGTACCGCAAGGATCTGTACTGGGACCCCTACTATTTGTGATTTTTATAAACGACCTGGATGAGGAAGTGGAGGGGTGGGTTAGTAAGTTTGCGGATGACACGAAGGTTGGGGGTGTTGTGGATAGTTTGGAGGGCTGTCAGAGGTTACAGAGGGACATAGATAGGATGCAGAGTTGGGCTGAGAAGTGACAGATGCAGTTCAACCCAGATAAGTGTGAAGTGGTTCATTTTGGTAGGTCAAATATGTTTGCAGAATATAGTATTAATGGTAGGACTCTTGGCAGTGTGGAGGATCAGAGGGATCTTGGGGTCCGACTCCATAGGACACTCAAAGCGGCTGCGCAGGTTGACTCTGTGGTTAAGAAGGCATATGGTGTATTGTCCTTCATCAATCGGGGAATTGAATTTAGGAGCCGTGAGGTATTGTTGCAGCTATATAGGTCCCTGGTCAGACCCCACTTGGAGTATTATGCTCAGTTCTGGTCGCCTCACTACAGGAAAGATGTGGAAGCCATAGAGAGGGTGCAGAGGAGATTTACAAGGATGCTGCCTGGAATGCGGATCATGCCTTATGAAAGTAGGTTGAGGGAACTCGGCCTTTTCTCCTTGGAGAGATGGAGAATGAGGGGGGACCTGATTGAGGTGTATAAGATGATGAGAGGTATTGATAGGGTAGATAGTCAGAGGCTTTTCCCCAGGGCTGAATTGGTGGCCACAAGAGGACATAGGTTTAAGGTGCTGGGGAGTAGATATAGAGGAGATGCCAGGGGCAATTTTTTTACTCAGAGAGTGGTGAGTGCGTGGAATGGGCTGCTGGAAACGGTGGTGGAGGCTGATACGATAGGGTCTTTCAAGAGACTGTTGGATAGGTACATGGAGCTGAGTACAATAGAGGGCTATGGGTAAGCCTAGTAATTACTAGGGTAGGGACATGTTCGGCACAGCTTTGTGGGCCAGAGGGCCTGAATTGTGCTGTAATTGTTCTACCTTACACTTGTTCCACAATGGCATGCAAGCCACAATACAAATCAATATGTCTACAACAGAACAGAAGGCTGGTATCATTCAAAGGTGTTTCATTGCCCCAATACTTTTTGAAGTCTTATGCACTGCACCACACCACCATCAAATTGCCTGGGAAGGTAAAATTAATCTTACAAACTAATGGTAAACTATTCAACCTATAATCTAGAACCAAGCTCAAGTGAACCTCAGTAGTTAAGCTGGAATATGCAGCTAACATTTGTATTTAGTAACTTATCTCCATCATTGGCTTCTTCATAAAACAGTTGATGGGCCTTACATTCAACATCCTTAAGACAAAGGTTCTTGACCAACCTGCTTCCACTGCAACACTCCAAGAGATGATACCAGTCCAAAATCAAAGTCTCAGACCAGCTGTCTATTGTGGCAGGGTTTATATGCTATAATGGGCTACAAAACGAAGTTGGGCAGCATCGCAGACATCAGTGCATCCCTTCCTGATGAACAATGCACTCTATGCACGTTTTGAACAGAAGGGGAATGGAATGTCACCACCCCTCCACCCCCAACAGCCTTCAACATACCTGTACCCACAGTCATCGTTGAAGATGTCAGTTCAGTCTTCTGGAGAGTGAACCCATGTAAAGCGTTTGGCCCAGATGGAGCTTCCAGCCGTGTCCTTAGTTCCTGCACAGACCAGTTGGCAGGGGTATGTGCAGACATTTTTAACTTCTCTCTACTTCAATCTGAGGTCCCCACCTGCTTTAAGAAGACCATAATCATCCTGGTATCCATGAAAAATAAGTAATATGCCTTAATGACTACTGTCTGGTGGTTCTGAATCCGGCATCATGAAGTGTTTTGAGAGGCTGGTCATGGCACATATCAACTGCAGCCTCCCAGACAACCTCGACCCACTGCAGTTCACCTACCGCCAAAAGGTCCATGGCGGACACCATCTCCCTGGCCCTACCCTCATCTCTAGAGCATTTGGACAGTAAAGACACCTACGTTAGACTATTGTTTATTGACTACAGCTCCACCTTCAATACTATAATTCCAAGCAAACTCATCACCAAACTCCGAGACCTGGGACTCAACACCTCCCTTTGCAACTGGATTCTTGACTTTCTGACCAACAGACTGCAATCAGTAAGGACAGGCAGCAACACCTCCACCACGATTATCCTCGATACTGGTGTACCACAAGGCTGCATCCTCAGCCCCCTAATTTATTCCCTGTACACTCATGACTGCTTGGCCAGATTCTGCTCTAACTCCATCTACAAGTTTACAGGTGACAGCACCATAGTGGGCCAAATCTTAAATAACAATGAGTCAGTGTATAAGAAGGAGATAGACAGCCTAGTGACATGGTGTCATGACAGCAACCTTTCCCTCAATATCAGCAAAACAAAAGAGCTGGTCATTGACTTCAGCAAGGGGGTGGTGCACATGCTCCTGTCTACATCAATGCCACTGAAATCGAGAGGGTTGAGAGCTTCAAGTTCCAAGGAGTGAACATCACCAATAGCCTCTCCTGGTCTAAGCATGTAGACACTATGGCCAAGAAAATGCACTAGCACCTCTACTTCCTCAGGAGGCTAAAGAAATTTGTCATGTCCCCTTTGACCCTCATAGACACACCACAGAAAGCATCCTATCCAGATGCATCACAGCATGACATGGCAACTGCTCTGCCTGAGACCACAAGAAACTGCAGAGAGTTGTTGACACAACTCAGCACATCACAGAAACTAGCCTCCTCTCCAGGACTCTGTCTACACTTCTCACTACCTCGGTAAAGCAGCCAACATAATCAAAGACCTCACCCACTCCGGACGTTCTCTCTTCTCCCCCCTTCCATCAGGCAGAAGATACAATAGCCTGAAAGCACATAGCACCAGGCTCAAAGACAGCTTCTATCCCGCTGTTATAAGACTTTTGAATGGTTCCCAAGTACGATAAAATGGACTCTTGACCTCACAATCTACCTTGTTATGGCCTTGCAGCTTATTGTCTGCCTGCATCCCACTTTCTCTGTAACTGATGCCAGAATCAGAATCAGAATCAGATATATTATCAATGACTTACATGACATGAAATTTGTTGTTTTGTGGAAGCAGTACAGTGCAAAGACATAAAATTACTATAAATTACAAAAATAGTGCAATAAAAAAGGAATTACGAGGTAGTGTTCATGAGTTCATGGACCATTCAGAATTCTGATGGTGGAGGGGAAGAAGCTGTTCTTGAATCGTTGAGTGTGGGTCTTCAAGCTTCTGTACCTACTCCCTGATGGTAGTAATGAGAAGAGGGTATGTCCTGGATGGTGAGGGTCCTTAGTGATGGATGCCATCTTCTTGAGGCACCACTTCTTGAAAATGTCTTTGATGGTGGGGAGGGTTGTGCCTGTGATGAAGCTGGCTGAGTCTACAACTCTCTGCAGCCTCTTGCAATCCTGTGCATTGGATCCTCCATACGAGGCTGTGATGCAACCAGTCAGAATGCTTTCTACCGTATATCTGTAGTAATTTGCAAGAGTCTTTGGTGACATACCAAATCGCCTCAAACCCTTAACAAAGCAGAGCCACTGGTGTTTCTTCTTTGTGATTGCATCAATGTGTTGGGCCCAGGATAGATCCTCTGAGATGCTGACGCCCAGGAACTTGCTGCTCACCCTTTCCACCGCTGACTCCTCAATGAAGACTGGTGTGTGTTCTCCCAGCTTCTCCTTCCTGAAGTCCACAATCCATTCCTTGGTCTTGCTGGCGTTGAGTGCGAGGTTGTTGTTGCAACACCACTCAACCAGCTGATCTATCTCACTCCTGTATGCCTCCTCATTGCCATCTGAGATTCTACCAACAACAGTGGTGTCATTGGTGAATTTATTGATGATTTTTGAGCTGTGCTTAGCCACACAGTGTTGAGTGTAGAGAGAGTAAAGCAGTGGGCTAATCATGCATCCTTGAGGTATGTTGGTCGTCAGCAAGGAGGAGATGTTATTACCGATCCGCACAGACCACGGTCTCCCGATAAGGAAGTCGAGGATCCAGTTGCAGAGGGGGGTACAGAGGCCCAGGTTTTGAATCTTGGCGATTAGGACTGAGGGGATGATGGTATTGAACACCAGGCTGTAATCGATAAACAGCAGCCTAACATATGTTTTGTGGTTGTATAAGTGCTCCAAACCAGACTGGAGAGCCAGTGAGATTGCATCTGCTGTAGACCTAAGCAATAGGCAAACTGCAGTGGGTCCAGGCCCTTGCTCAGGCAGGAGTTAATTCTAGCCATTATCAACCTCTTGAAGCACTTCATTACAGTAGATGTAGGTGCTACTGGGCGATAGTCGTTGAGGCAGCTGATCCTGCTCTTCTTGGGCACCGGTATGCCCTTTTGAAGCAGGTGGGAACCTCAGACTGCAGCAGTGAAAGGTTGAAGATGTCCTTGAACACTCCAGTCAGTTGGTTGGCACAGGTTTTCAGTATTTGGCCAGATACACCATCGGGGCCTGATGCCTTATGAGTGTTCACCCTCTCGAAGGATGTTCTGACATCGGCCTCCAAGACAGAGATCACAGGGTCACCGAATGCTGTGGGGATTCGCACAGGTGAGGTGTTACTCTCCCTTTCAAAGCATGCATAAAAGGTGTTGAGCTCATCAGGGAGTGAAGCATCACTGCCATTTATGCTGTTAGGTTTCGCCTTATAGGAAGTAATGGCATGCAAACCCTGCCACAGCTGTCGTGTGTCTGATTATGCCTCTAGCTTCACTCGGAATTGCCTTTTCACTCTCACGATGGCCTTCCATAGGTCGTACCTGGACTTCTCGTGGAATTCTGGATCACCGGTTTTGAACGCCGCAGAACTAGCCCTCAGTAGACTGCGAATCTCCTGGTTCATGCAGGGCTTCTTGTTTGGGCAGACTCATATGTTTTCAAAGACACACACCCATCCATGCAGGTCTTGATGAAGTCGGTGACGGCCATGGCATATTCATTCAGATCTTAAGATGAATCCCTGAATGTGGTCCAGTCCCTCAATTCAAAGTAGTTCTGTAAACACTCCTCTGCCTGCCTTGACCATAACCTTGCGGTCCTCACCACTGGTTCTGTGGTCCTTAGTCTCTGCCTATATGCCAGGAGTAGAAGTACAGCCAGGTGATCGGACTTGCCAAAGTGCAGTTGCAGGATAACACAGTCAGTGTTCTTAATGGTGGTGTAACAGAGATTGAGTGTATTGGCTCCTCTGGTTCTGCAGGTTATACGTTGGTGAAAGTTGGTCAGAGACTTCTCCAGGCTAGCTTGGTTGAAGACCCCTGCGATGATCGGGAGGGCATTCGGGTGTGCTGTCTCATACCACTTTAAAATGTAACCCTTTATTCTGCATTCTTTTACTGTTTTCCCTTCTACTACCTTAATGCACTGATGTGATGAAATGATCTGTATGGATGGCATGCAAAACAAAGTTTTTCACTGTACCTCAGTACATATGACAATAATAAACCAATTTACCAACTTACACTCTTCCCACCACATGTACAAGCTCGAAGTTTTTTTCAGATTATTTTCATGTGGAACCAACATCTTCATGGAATGCCATGATATAACCAGAAAAATAATTTTATCTTCTTCGGCAGTCCCTTGAAACTGAGAATGACTTCCCTCCATTCCAGTTTTGTCGATTCTGAGGTCACCGATGAAGCCATTTTGAGAACCACTGACTCTTCCACAAATGGACCTGATTGGACAGCTAGGTGGGTAATACATTTTTAAATGGTGAGAGATTGAAAGGTATTGGGGTTCAAGGGGACCAGGGTGACCTTGTACACAAATCATTGAAAATTAATGTGTTGACAGAGCATGCAAAAACATTGTGAGAAGATCTGAATACAAGAACAGAGACATTTGATCCAATTATATAGGACTCTGGTGTAAACACATTAGAGTCTGGTTTCCCTATCTAACAAAGCGTGTACTTGGACAAGGGAATACAGTTAATTTTCAACCATTTTCAGCCTGGAATGGTCCATTTGCTCTATGAGGAATGATTAAGCAGACTGGATCTGTAATTCTCCACAATGATGGTGATTTCATTCAAATGTACAAAATTCCCATGGTGGTTGACAAAGCAGATGCAGAGCTGACGTTTCCTTTGGCTGGGATGTTGGAAAGGGGTTTGTAGTCATAGAGTAAAGGTCAGCCCTTCAGGACAAAGATGAGAAGTTCTTGCACCCAAAAGATAATGAATCTCTGGATTTCACTTGCCAAGAGGGCTGTCCAGGTTCAGTCACTGAGTACATTCAAGGCAAAGATTGATAGATTTTTAGATATTAAGGGAGTCACTCGATATGGTGTTAGTGTGGGAAAGTTTCACAGAGATAGAAATCAGCCATGATCTTATTAAAGTGTGGAGCAGGCACAAGAAGCTAAATGGCCTCCTCCTGCTTCTACTTCCTATGTTCATAGTTCTTAAAGTGCTCCAAAACTACAAACAGCTTTTCCCTTTGCAGATGTTGTATTCCCTGTATTTTTCAACGTCAGAGCTGAAAAACAGATACTTATATCATAAGACTCATTCTGTTATTACCACAATCAGAAAGCTGCAAAAAGCAAACATTGAGACATTCTGTTATAAATTTATAGGCCTGTAGTAAATACAAACTGCCTGGTGCTGATGCAATGGAGTTCATCAAACTTAAATTGGCTCCACGGCGCCACCACTGGATACCTGGAGTGATTACGCACAGAAAAAAAATACAGGACAAGTCAAAATGATGTTTTTACTAAAGTCCAATGACAATTAAATACTTATTCTCCTTTCCATTTCTTGTCAAATTTTTTGTGCTTGTTAAATTGAAAGATGGTGAAATGGCACAATCTCAGGCCACTTAATGTCATCAACAAGCTTCCCTGGGGCAAGTTCGAGCACAGCCAGGTGCTGACCATTCAGCTCCAACATCATGCCCAGTAGTAACTCCAGTGAACCAGCCCCATCTTTGTATGAGATGGTTAGGGTCTATTCTAGTTAGGGTCAGCGGCAGCTTTGTGCTACAAGCCACTGCCCAATATGAAGTCTTTCTCTCTCTTCCCCTGTTCCATCATGCAGAAGATAACAGAAGCTTGAAAACACGTAGCATCAGGCTCAAGGACAGCTTCTATCCTGCTGTTGTAAGGCTCTTGAACTGACCTCTTGTACGATAAATGTGAACTTTTGATCTCTCAATCTACCTCGCCTTATTGGTCTATCCGCACCGCACTTTCTCTGTAACTGTAACACTATATTCTGCATTCTGTTATTGCTTTTCCTTTTGTAGTACCTCGATGTACTTATGTTTGGAATGAATGATCTGTCTGGATGGCAGGCAAAACAAAGCTTTTCACTGTATCTTGGTACATGTGACAATAATAAACCAATTACCAATTGATTGCTATGGAATAGTTGTAGTCCTGTATCTTATACTTATGTTTCCATTCCGTGAGATCTACATAGTGGAATTTGTTTGTGATCCTTTCCAGATCGTGACCATCCCACTTTCACTATCCTCATCCCTCAGTTGGATGGTCATAGGTTTACTTGCCATTCCAGAGACTTAGCAATAATTAAGGCTGACACTTTAACAGAAGCAAAGAAACATATGGCACAGTTGGAAACTATTCAGAGCACCGAGGAAAAGCTTCATTGTCAGAGGTACCATCATTGTGAGATTGAATTGAGGCTGTCTTTGCCCCTCAGACAGACATAGTACTATTCAGAGTAGTTATTGGTGTTGTAATAGACAATATTTATCTTTCAACCAACATCATCAAAATAACATCTGGTCATTATCACATTGTTTTTGGTAGGATCTTGCTATGTAATTTTTCCTTCATTAGGACAGTGACTACTTCATTGGCCATGAAATGTTTTAGGACCACCTGAGGACATACAAGTTACTATTTAAATGTAAACTCTCTATTTGCCCAAACTCATTTTAGGGAGGACCTCCAAAATTATATTTTTAACCTGTCAGACTGGTCCATGAACTTGGTTCCAGATCTACACCTCTGCATTTCCCAGTCCCCGGGCCTATTTATTTTCTCCAACAAATATTATCTTCTGGTTAGACCACACTTAGAGTACTGTGTCCAGTTCTGGTCGCCTCAATATAGGAAGGATGTGGAGGTGTTGGAAAGGGTGCAAAGGAGATTTACCAGGATGCTGCCTGGATTAAAGAGTATGGATTATGAGGAGAGACTAAGGGAGCTAGGGCTTTACTAATTGGAGAGAAGGAGGATGAGGGGAGACATAATAGAGGTGTACAAAATATTAAGAGGAATAGATAGAGTGGACAGCCAGCGCCTCTTTCCCAGGGCACCAATGCTCAATACAAGAGGGCATGGCTTTAAGGTAATGGATGGGAAGTTCAAGGGAGACGTCAGAGGGAGGTTTTTCACCCAGAGAGTGGTTGGTGCATGGAATGCGCTGCCTGGGATGGTGGTGGAGGCTGATACGTTGGTCAAGTTCAAGAGATTGTTAGATAAGCATATGGAGGAATTTAAGATAGAGGGATATGTGGGAGTAAAGGGTTAGATAGTCTTAGGAGCGGTTCGAAGGTCGGCACAACATGGTGGGCCGAAGGGCCTGTATTGTCCTGTATTGTTCTATGGTTCTCTACAAAATAATATTAATGGTGATTACATACTCCTCAATTGTTCATTAAAACAGTAAATTAATTCCATGATCCAGAAACTTCAGTGGTTAAAAATGATAGAAGGAAATATGTAATGAAAGTTGAAAATTCAGGAAATCCACACTGTTTCCAGCTGCTGTGTATTTCAAATTAAATGGTATTTCTTTAAAAGAATCAAACTGGTTGAACAAAACAAGTTTATATGTTGTTTCACTCCAATATTGTTGCAGCTGCTTTGGTTTATGCTTCAAAGAGTGTTCACTATGTGTGAGAATGTGGGAGGGTTTTGTTATATGAATAAAGGTGCAAATGGAAAAGTGGTGCAGAATGAAAGGTGTGAAAAAGGAAGGGATTAAGGGAGAACGGAGGAAGAGTAGCCAATTTTAATTCTGTTTTGTTGTAGTGCCTCAGAATGTCATGTTATGTTAAGAGGCTATATAGAGGCTGATGATATTGACTCAGGTCACGAATGAATCTCCTGCCCCTTTAACTATAATATAGAGACACCTGAGCAATTTGTTCAGAAAAACTCTCTGCAGAACTCTCCATTGGTCTCTTCCCACAATCTTTAAAACCTACCACTTTGATGAATTTGCTTCCTAATCTCTCATTAGCAGGTCTCCAGTTTCCCTTCATTTATCTGGACTGTTCTTTAACATAAAAGATGCAAGTGGTTGTAGAAAACCTTCCTAATAGTGTGTATCTCTGCATTTTGTTTGCTCTCTGTTTACCAATCCGAAGATTATCTGTCAACCACTTATTTCCTGTAAGACTCTGCCAAAACCATATGCTACAATCTCTCTCACTACTTTCGAAAGCTTCAGCTCTCTGATTGTTCCTTCTGTTTGTTCCCCTTTGCATATCATAGTGTTGCGGTTAGCATAATGCTACTACAGTGCCAGCGACCTGGGTTCAATTCCAGCCACTGTCTGTAAGGAGATTGTACGTTCTCCCCGTATCTGCGTGGGTTTCCTCCGGGTGCTCCAGTTTCCTCCCACATTCCAAAGACATTCAGGTTAGGAAGTTGTGGGCATGCTATGTTGGCACCGGAAGCATGGCGACACTTGCAGGCTGCCCCCAGAACACTCTACGCAAAGATGCAGTTCACTGTGTGTTTCGATGTACATGTGACTAATAAAGATATCTTATCTTGTCTTATCTGTATACGTGAGGCACACTATATAAGCTACAATGTGACATGATCTCTACGAAGTTCTGAAGCATGTAGGAAGAATAAACTGATATCCTGTCATATGTTTGTTTTAACCTTTGATTTAACCTGATACGTGTATCTCTTGACTGGTTTTGAACTATGGGGTGAGAGCCCAATTGAAAATCAAAACACTGCAGATGCTGGAAATCTGAAATAAAAGCATAAAATGCTGGATGGTCAGGCACCTGTGGAAAGAGAAACAGAGTTAACGTTTCAGGACTGAGCTGACAAAAGGTCCTCAACCTGAAATGTTAACTCATCTCTTTTCACAGAAGATCCCTGACCTGATGACTGTTTCCATATTTTAAATGAGAGTGCAAGGCTCACTCATAGCTGACAGGGGATCAACTGTCAGGCTCAATAGCTCAGTAGGCTGTGCATGCATACAGATTCATATTGCAAACTAAGGTTGGGCACTGTCCAGGTAGTTAGATTAAACAACCTCCTGGTTCCAGCTGCCCTTCCATCCATTTGTCACAACATGTCCATCACTTTCAAATGACAATTGGTAGCAAGCAGATGCATGCTTATCCACGTGGCTGACTCTTGACTCTTAATTTTTGCACTTTTCCACCCACTACAATTTCTTCTTTCATCTCTCTAAAATTATTTTTCATCGTCACTTGCAGAGTATCTGAAAGATTAATCAATTCTGTTTACTCCGTGAATTACCTGTCGAGACTGTCAACCTTCTCCTGCCATTCACTTGGATCATAGTTGATCCACAGCTCAATTTCATGGCACAGTCTTGAGCCATTATCAATAGCACTTCACAAACTAATGACATTTCCAGCACTTGACGTCAGCGGCATGAAAATACCATTGCTTTCAGGGTCCCCTCCAAGTCTCATGCCATTCTCACTTACACATAAAATGATTTCTGTTGCTTGCAAAATTCTGGAACTCCCATCTCCACTGTGGGAGAATTTTCACCACTTGGCTTCAGCAGTTCAAGTGGGTAGATCAGCGCCCCACCCTTGAAGGTTAACTCAAGGTGGACAATAAACGTCAACCTTGCCAGCCAACCTCAATATATTTCTTTGAAATCCCTGATATCCTTACCTATTCATTTAATTGTTAGAACTTTCAACTGATTGTCTTTTGAAAAGTGAAATTTAAATGCACAGATTTTCCTTTATCCTTCGGTTTAACCCGAACCTTTCTCTTTTGAATTATAGGTTAGTCAACAAACCGAGATTAACTGTCCAAGGATTAGTCAACACGGAAATGAAATATTTCTGTACCACCCCAAGAAGTTGTTTTCTTGTCAGTTCCAATCACGTCACTTCCCGGAGCTGGGAGAAGACCAAGGAAGTGACAGCGGAGTTTTTTTTTAAATACTAAAGTTTTTCGCTTCCTGAAATGTAAACTGGAATTAATTTCTGTTTTTTTTTCCGGAGAGGAGATTTCCATTGAGGCCTTTTTGTCGGTGCGTTTTATTTTCAGCGTTGATAGTTTCAAAGCTTAAAAGAAACTTTGGTTGTTATCTACAAGATGTATTACACAATAGAGTAATATGTTTCTTTTATGCTCCCGTCTTACTTGAGCTAACACCGTGGCGGGTCTAGAGGCCGAAATAATATTTTTTTTAAGTTAAGTAAAAAGTTTGCTTTGCATGGATGAACCACTTTTAAATGGCCTTACTGGTCAGAGGGTTATGTATGAAGTGAGGAAAATATATTATTCTTGGGAGAGAATAAAGATTTTTTTAAAACAAAAGGCACAATGATGGAAATTGCATTTTCTCTCTCTTTCTCCATACAGAGTTCAGTGCACCCACAAAATGACAAGTTGCACGAAAACAGGTGAGGAAGGCGCGGACTCACCGGCGCCCATTGACTTCTACTCAGTCCCTGTGACCGCGCTGAGGGTCGCCGTGAGGAAGAGGCTGGCCCTCCTCCTCAATCCCAAGAAAATGGTGGCGGCGGACTGGACGGAACTCGCTGAGGAGATGGGCTTTCACTACCTCGAGATCAGGAACTACGACCGGTTAGAGAACCCTACCGGTAAGATGCTGGACGAATGGGAAGCCAAGGACGGTTCTTCTGTGGGCAAATTGCTGGAACTACTCCGGAAGATTGAACGAGACGATATCCTTGAAGACCTCACGCCAGCTATTGGTAAGCTCATTGATTTCAATTCTCTCAGAGCATCCTTGTATATATTATTATTTTGCACCCTGGGGAGTATTTTATACTTCTTTTACCCCTTGCCTTTCAAATTCTGTTGCCATCCTCAATGGACCAGTCAAACTGACAGTGGGTCTAGCCTTTCAGTCTTTCAAATGAAACATTAAACCAAAGCCTAATCTGTAGTAGTGGGTGAATGTAAAAGATCCCCAACACTACTTGGAAGAAGAGCCAACCAGTATCTAGCTAAAACAAATACTGCTGTTGAGGTCAAAGTTGATGCTTTGACGAAACTCAGGTTTCAGTGAGGAGGGGGAGTAGCTAGAAAGTAGGCCAAGCGAGGTTTTTTCCATTTTTTAAAAGGGCTGGTGATGGCAGTCAGTGGAGTTGGCTGCTCCTCCTGTGAGATGTGGAATATCGAGCAGAAATGTAGTGTCCCTGGTGACTATGTCTGCAGGAAGTATGTCCGCCTGCAGCTCCTCTCAGACCGCATGGATTGGTTGGAGCAGGAGCTGGACTCAACCTGAGGAGGCAGAGAGTATTAGAGAGGAGTTTTAGGGAGATGGTTACACCAAAGGTTCAGTCAGGTAGATGGGTGTCCAACGAGAGGGAGGCAGGCAAGTAGTGCAGGAGTTTCCTGTGGCTGCTTCCTCTCAAACAAGTATAATGCTTTGTATACTGTTGGGGGGATGACCTCTCAGGAGAAAATGACAACAGTAGGCAAATCAGTGGTACCATGAATGGCTCTTGTACAGCAGGGTAGGTCAAGGACTAGATGAGCAATAGTGATAGGGGTCTCGGCACAGATAAGCAATTCTGTGACTGCAAGCAAGACTCAAGGATGGTGTGTTGCCTTCCTGGTGCCAGGATCAATGATATCTCTGAGCAGGCACAGGACATTCTGAAAGAGGAGGGTAAGCAGCCAGAGGTTGTAGTCCATAGTAGTACCTATGACATTGGCAGGAAGAGAGATGTGGTCCTGCAAAGAAAATTTCGGGAGCTAGGCAGTAAATTAAAAAGCAGGAGCTGTTGGGTTGTAATCTCAGGGATTGCTGGGGTCTTGACAGATCTTTGTATCCTCTTTAGCCACAGGCAACATCCCAGAGGACTAGGAAATAGCCAATGTTGTTCCTATGTTTAAGAAGGGCAGTAGAGACAAACCAGAGATGAGCTCCACCTGCATCTAGAAAAGCATAGACTTATTAGGGATAGTCAGCATGGCTTTGTGTGGGGGAGGTCATGTCTTACAAACATGAATTTTTCGAGGAGGTGACGAAGATGATCGAGGGTAGGGCAGTGGATATTGTATACGTGGACTGTAATAAAGCTTTAGACAAGGTCCCTCATCGTGAACTGGTCCAGAAGATTAAGGCAAATAGGATCCACAAAAACTTGGTAGATTGGATTCTAAATTGGCTTGGCCTCAGAAGACAGAGGGAGGTGGTGGAGTAAAGTTATTCTGACTGGAGGGAAATGATCAGTGGTGTTCCACAAGGGTCAGTGCTGGGACCTCTATTTTTTGTGATTATATGTACAATTTGGACAAAAATGTAAGTGGGCTGATTAGGTGGAGTTGTGGATGGTGAGGAAGGTTGTCAAAGGATTCAGCAGGATATAGACCAGTTGGAAATGTAGGCAGAGAAATGGCAGATGGAGTTTAATTCGGACAAGTGTGAGGTGTTGTACTTTGAGAGCTAAGTATACAGTAAATGGCAAGGTCCTTAAGAGAACTGATGTACAGAGGGATTTTAGGCTGCAAGTCCATAGCTCCCTGAAAGTGGCAACATAAGTAGATAGGGTTGGAAAGAAGGTGTATGGCATGCTTGCCTTCGTTGGCTGGGGTGTTGAGTATGAAAGTAGGGAAGTCATGTTGCAGATGCAAAAAACTTTGGCTAGGCTCACATTTGAAGTATTGTGTACAGTTATGGTTGCCACATTTTAGGAAAGACGTGGAGGCTTTGGACAAGTTGCAGAAGAGGTTCACCAGAATGTCGCAGGGGTTAGAGAATACTAGTTATAAGGAGAAGTTTGACAGTTTTCTCTGGAGTGTCAGAGGCTGAGGGGTGGACTGATAAGAGTATATAAAATTATCAGAGGGGAAGATAGTCTTTTTCCCAGGTTGGAAATATCAAATACCAGAGGGCATAGCTTTAAGGCAAGAGGGGGAAAGTTTAAAGGAGATTTACGTGGCAAGATTTTACATAGAGTGGTAGGTGCCTGGTACATGCTGTCAGGGGAAATGATGGAAGCAGACAGGGTATCGGTGTTTAAGAGGCATTTAGATAGACACATGAACTGGCAGGGAATTGAAAGATATAGACCATGTGCAGTTTAAATTGGCATCATGGTTGGCACAGACATCGTAGGCTGAAGAGCCTGATCCTCTGGTGTACTGTTCTATGTTCATTATCACATTGCTGTTTTTAAGACATTTCTGTGCATAAATTAAATGTTGTATCTTCAACACAATAGTGCTTGCAGATGAAAGGTACTTCATTGATTATAAAATACCTTGGGGAAAAACATGTATAAATGTAGACCTTCTACTTCTTGTGTGATATGGAGATATTGAAAATTGTGCTGAATCCAAGCTATCACTGCAATTTCACAAAGCATCTGGGATAGGTTCCTCTGCCACTCTCAATACAACGACTAAGATGATTTCTCAGAGGTTTATGTGAAAGATGCAGAAAAGTCAAATTAAGAATCTTGTGAAAGTTAAATTTTCAACCTAATTGAGGCAGTCTTTTGTGCAACTGATGAGCATGTGAAATTCACTTATGATTAAGTTTGCAGAAGTCATAAAATTGGAAGTAGATAAAAATGAAGGTAAGTTTCTTTTTAACTCGCATAATGTGGTCACAAGTGGAAGCCTGACATTTATGGTCTGTTCCAATTTCCATTTAAATTGAGTGGGTTACAGTGTCATTTTAGATGACAGTTAAGAATTAACCACATAGTTAGATCAGTGGTCACATTCAGGCAAACCAGAGTAAGGACAGTAGGTTTCCTTATGAGGACATGGATTTTACGGCATTCCAGTAATTGTGTGATTTTTTTCCAGTTCCAACTTTTTAGTTCCAAATTTGTGTAATTACTTGAACTTGCATTCATCAACTGCTGTGGCAGGACTTGAATTTCACTAATCTGGATGCTAGTCCATCCATTTATCTGTGATATTACCATGGGCCACAAGAGTGAGTAACACTGAATTGTTAAATTTACTGGGATGTGTTTTTCCTATGGGGTGTAAATTATGCACATTGGTGTGCATTTTTGAACAAGATCTATTTGCACCCAAACTTCTTGCCAGTTTCATTAACATGATTTTTTTTTAATTGGGCATAGATTATGGAACTAAAATTGTACCCTCTATTCCTCCTTCAATGATGAATTATTTCAATTTTCTAAACATTTAGCAATTTGTCCATATTAATCATGGCAAATTTTGGACCAGTCAATTTTTAACGTAGCTCATATTAATGCCATAGAGATTTTAGAGGCATAATGCCTAGCTAAGTGTTAAGAGTTTGAAAGACATTTAATTTATAACCCTACAATCTTCAATATTATAGTTTTTGAAATGTTTATTATTCCAGAATAACCTCTGAAAATCATTGTTTGACAATACAAACATTTGAACAATCTTTGAGATGGCTGAAGTGAGCACCAATTCACCCCAATTCCACAGCTTTTCCTCAATTCCTCCTATCCCACTGTCCAAATATCAATAAAAAGAAATGAGAAGTTGGTTAGACTGATAACTCCCAAGGACCTGAAGATCTACATCCAGATGCTCTGGTTATCATCTTCCAACATTCTGAAGGTTCTAGAAATGCTCATGCATATTGAAAGTTAGAAAATGTGTTCCTATTATTTAAGAAAGGAAGTGACAGAGAAAACAGGGATCAACTAACATTTTAGCCAAACATTCGTGGTAGGGAAAATGGTGGAGTTTATAGTAAAGAACGAAATAATAGAACACCTAGAAAAGAATAATAGGATTGGGTCAACATGAATTTACAAGAAAATATTCTCTCCACATAGACTCTGTCAAGACCCCTTAGGATCTTACATGTTTCATCGTTAGCTCTCACTTTTCTAAACAACAGTAGATACAAGCCCAGACTGTCCAAAATTTTCTCCTAAGGTAACCCACCTATTCCAGTTATTGAGCTAGTAAACCTGATTTGAACAGCTTCA
Source organism: Pristis pectinata (assembly GCF_009764475.1). Classification (NCBI taxonomy): domain Eukaryota; kingdom Metazoa; phylum Chordata; class Chondrichthyes; order Rhinopristiformes; family Pristidae; genus Pristis; species Pristis pectinata. The sequence continues at coordinate 25,407,311 of NC_067413.1, forward strand.
TATACATACTTCCTTGAATAAGGAGATCGGTATTAAACACAAAATTACAAAATATGGTCTCACCAGTAATATGAAATGAAGGCATAACTTTGCTACTTTTGTATTCAGTTCCTCTAGCATTAAATGTTAGCTTTCCCAATCACATGCTGTGCTTGCACACTAGCCTTTTGCAGAATCATGTTTGATTAATTTTTTTAGAGTTCCTTGAGGATGTGACTGGTAGACTAGATTTTCAGAAGAGTGATAGAGGCATTTAAGAGGCTCTCAGAGAAGCATGTGAATGTGCAGAGAATGAAGAGATATGGATATTGTGTAGGCAGAAGGAATTAGTTTAGTTATTTAATTAGCAGGTTAATTAGTTCAGCACAACATTGTGGGCCAAGGGCCTGTTCCGGTGTTGTGCTGTTCTCTGGTTCAATAAGATTCCACAGAGGAGATTGATCATAAAGGTTAGAGCCTTGGATTTGGGGTGACTAAATAATATCATATTTCAAAATTTGCTGATGATACAAAAATAAGTGGGATGGTGAATAGGTCATAAGATATAAAGAGGTTTCAAGAAAAGGGCTGAATGACTGGGTGAGAACATGTTGGATGAAATATATCATAGAAAAATTCACTCTGGTGCACAAAACAGAAAAAAGCAGGGTATTCTGTTTAACGGTGACAGATTGGGAAATGTTGATTTTCAAAGGAACGGGGTGTTCTTGTACACCAGTCCCTGAAAGCTTACGTTGCAGGTGTAGCAAGCAAATAGGAAGGTGAATGGTTTGTGAGTTGTATTAAGAGGATTTGAGAAGAGGAGTAAAGATAACTTTACTGCAATTTATGACATAGAGTCTTAGTGAGGCTGTAGCTACAGTATTGTGTACAGTTTAGGTCTCCTTGCCCAAAAATTATATAGGTGCCATAAAGAGAATGCAATGAAGATTCATCAAATTGGTTCTAGAGATGTTTGATCCTCCACATGAGGAGAGATTGTGCAGGCTATGCCTGTATTCTCTAGAATGTGAATTGAATATCGCGCTCTCTAATGAGAGTCAAGCTCCTGCAGCCTGTAGAGCACAGGAGTGCCACCAATTGAAATGAGGGAATTACTTTGGGATATGTTTTCATCACAAAGTACAGGGTATAACAGTGTAAACTCAAACTTCTTGCTTCAGAAAGTTTACAACTGAAGATTTTGCAAAGACCTGGTCCCACACCAATGAATAAGGTAAACTCAGTGACTTACTCTAAAGCTGGTCAAAGACCAGAGACATTTTCTATTGCTTGGCAGGAGCTTTACTACTTTAGTTCTGGTACTGATTATCAAGAAAAGGAAGTGAATCTTAAAGATGCTATCTTTAGTTTATAATTCTGCTGCAAAGCCAATTTCCCTCAGTTTTCACAGCCATTCTAACCCTTGAGTGATATCATGTAAGCTTGTTTATTCATTTACAATATTTATAATGTATTGAAAGATGCATTCTTTCAATTTCTACCGTCTGGGTAATGCTTTCCAGGACATTTACCCTTATACTTGTATACAAGACAAAACATAGTGGCAAGGATATCTAAATACACCGGTCTACAATTTTGTATCTCTTGTGAAACTCCACTCTTCTGTTGCATTTCCTTTTCTATTAATTTTACCCCTGACTACTTCTTCACTGTTGCTATAATTTCCTGTTGCTTTACAATTCTCTGAGAACTGTTCCATTGACCCTGGCATCTTGTACACCTCTAAATCCAATTGCCTCAATAACTGATGTCTCCCTTTGTATACCCTCGTTTACAGCAGACTAGTAATTGCAATTTTGCCGGCCATGTAGAAGTCCTGACTGGTGACTTTTAGTAAACGAATAAAAATGAAGAATTCCTCATTCTGTGTCTATTTATTTGAGGTAGAGAGTACAATAACTTTTAATGCAACAACTGACACTGGAATGCCCATCCCTTTCGCTTTTTGCACAAGCTAAACCCTGAATATACTCGTCACCGTCCTGGAGCTAAATCTGCCAACAATCCGATGAGGCAAGACTTCCAGTGCAGACCAGTCACTGTTCCCTGACTGGAATACCTTTATGGCTGAGAGGTCCCATCTTTAAGGTAAAACTCCACTTCCATAACCAATAAAAAGTGCAGACTCCATTTTGATCTAACATCAAGTTTAACATTTTCCTTCCCCTTGCTCTGAGCAAACAGGATTTCAACACTCTTCCCTTCTCCTATTTGGTATCTTTGTCACCCGTTACATTTTTTAAGGTCACAAAGTCATAATTTAGATACACGTTCCAGGTGATTAAACACAGTTTCAGTCGTTATTCAATGACTCAATTTCAGTCAATTTTCAGGTGTGTAGGCAAAGCAAAATAATTTCACATTTGCAATTTTAGCTTGGGAAATAAAAACTTTAAAAAAAAAAGCGACTGCTCTTTGATCAAAACTAACTCAATGCCATGTGCAAACAGACAATTCCTGGACATCAGTGTTTCTAAAGACTTTGTTGGAAAGAAATCAGACATTTAAACTTTAATTTTATGACAGTATTTTAAATGCTACTGCTTTGTGGACATCTCTCTCATTCCCTCTCTTTCTCTCTCTTTTTCTCACCCTCTCTCTTCACTATTTGCCTCTCCCTTTCTCATTTTACTCTTGCTCACTCTTTCTCTCCTCTCCTTTTCTCGCTCTTGCCCTCTTTCCCCATTTGAGAATTTCTGGAATTTTGGAACACATCCCTTACTGCCACTTGCACAGCCACCTCACTCCAATAACGTAGGCACTGATAGGCACTCTTCCTCTGGGCAATGCTACAGCATCATTGTCAATGACAGGATCTCCTGGATCAAGGAGTTTCTGAATTCTGGGATATCCTATTTTCATCCTCCTCTCCTCCTCAATGCCCACTTCTTTGTCAAAGCTATTGATCATTTTATCTAATCACATTTCTTTGGTGTGGCATCCATTTTTACCTTTTTTTTACTCTGATGTGTTCCCTTGAGATATGTTCCTACATTAGAAAAGCTGTACAAACATATTGTGTGAGAGAAGAGAGGATGTACTGTGCGTACATTGTAAGATGAAATATATTGGGATAATATACATGTAGATGAGAGAACTTGGTACAAATTTTTCAGAGGAATAGCAGAGTATTATGAAGAATATTTTTTGAAATATGCATTATCATTAGCATTCTTTTAAACATGAAAATTGGAGAATAATGAGACAAAGAATTGAAAGCAATCATGCATTCCATACTGTCAGAAAACCAAGATAAAGTGAACCAAAGAGGAGTTACAGGAAGTACTAGAGTAGGTAATGAATAACATGAGGAAAAGATTCTTTAGAGCTCAAGGGTAGCCAAAAATAAGTAGGAACTGCTAACACTTTGTGTCTCCAGAACAACTGATTCAAGTGACAACAGATCTTGACATGATGGATTAGCTAAGGTCTTAAGGTATATTCATTGCAGTACAGGTAAGAAGATTCTAGGTTTGATTTCTCCTCAGTATCGTGTTGGTTTACTTTGGTTAGGGCAATATGGAATCAATCTTAATGACCTTGGATGGCAAAGGACAGCAAAATTCAAGCAGGGCACCATCTGGTAACTACTATTGAAAGCATAAGTTGCAGGTTTCGAGTGAGCACCAAATCAGACTTAATGGTTTGAAAACCTGAACTATTCCATGATCATCCTCACTCCTGGTTGATCAGCATACTGACAGTCATAACCTGGACACGGCAATGAGGAAAAGATACTTGAATGTGAAATAGAATTGCTGAAGCCTTCTCCTTGGATATCAGGCCAGAATTCCTGCACTTTGCAACAGAGGGTCATAATGAGCAGGTGATCTCATGAGAGTGAGAGCAAACTTGGTTCCCTCAATGTTAACGAAGCAAAAGAGCTGGTCATTGACTTCAGGAAAGGGGGCGGTGTACATGCACCTGTCTACATCAATGGTGCTGAGGTCGAGAGGGTTGAGAGCTTCAAGTTCCTGGGTGTGAACATCACCAACAGCCTGTCCTGGTCAAATCACATAGATGCCACGGCCAAGAAAGCTCACCAGCACCTCTACTTCCTCAGGAGGCTAAAGAAATTTGGTTCGTCCCCTTTGACTCTCACCAACTTTTATCGATGCACCATAGAAAGCATCCTATCTGGATGTATCACGGCTTGGTATGGTAACTGCTCTGCCCAGGACTGCAAGAAGCTGCAGGGAGTTGTGGACACGGCCCAATGCATCACGGACACCAGCCTCCCCTCCTTGGACTTTGTCTTTACCTCTCGTTGTCTTGGTGTAGCAGCCAGCATAATCAAAGACCCCACCCACCCAGGACATTCTCTCTTCTCTCCTCATCCAACGGGTAGAAGATACAGGTGCCTGAAGGCATGTACCACCAGACTTAAGGACAGCTTCTACCCCACTGTGATAAGACTATTGAACGGTTCCCTTATACGATGAGATGGACTATGACCTCACGATCTACCTTGTTGTGACCTTGCACCTTATTGCACTGCCCTTTCTCTGTAGCTGTGACACTTTACTCTGCACTATTACTGTTTTTACCTGTACTACATCAATGCACTTTGTACTAACTCAATGTAACTGCACTGTGTAATGAATTGACCTGTATGATTGGTTTGTAAGACAAGCTTTTCACTGTACCTCGGTACAAGTGACAATAATAAACCAATACCAATAAACCAATACCAATATATTTTCCCTACTGAAACCATGCAGCTGATTTAGGTAACAAGTTCAACTTCTTGTCCTCAAGGCAACAGTCTCACAGTGGAACGTTCAACAGATTTTAAGATCAATTTCCGAAATAGGACTCAAACCTAGAAACATATGACTCACAATTGAGAAAGCTGTTGAATTAACTGGCTGGCACTTACTACAGGAGTGCAGAAATTATTATAAAAGTTGTTTTTACCTCAGTGGAGTTTTAAATTCTCGTTAGAGAATCTGATTTGATGTAATTGGATCAGTCTGTTGCTGCTTGGGCTACTACATTCTCTGACTGAAAATTTGGTATATGGAATAGATCACAATGGCATGACACCTTCTGCTGACTGAAGGCATTATACTGCTGTTACACCTGGAGGACATTTAAAAATTGGCAATATTTACAAGCCACCTTGCCCTCGCATCTGGAGAGTATTGGCAAACTAAAGGTGGATCTGGGAAATATGAAGAGGAGTTTGGACCACCGTATGGTGGTGAAGACAAGCTGAGTGATCTGCTGATCCCAAGTTTCCTTGAAAGACTTGTAAGTAATAAGGAGCTGGATTATCTGTGCCCCCTTAAACATAGACAACTCCAAGGCAACCCTTATGGCAAGGAATAAGATACTTAATGGGATAGCAAAAGTAAAACTAGACCAGTACCACAGAATTAAAGGGCAGTGTAGAAGCTGTACTACTGTACTAGTAATCCAAAAGTCATGTTCTGGAGATGTTGAATTCAAATCCCAACATGGCGATTTGAAAAAAAACAGGTAATAATGATTATAAAACTGTTGGAGTATTGTAAAAGTTCAGGTGATATACTTCAGCAGATGAAACCGGGCAGCTTTAGCCAATTGTGAACTACTGGTTAACTCTTAAAATGTCAAAGTGTTATTGAGAAAAGAAAACCTGCAGATGTCCAAGTTTAAAAAAAATTGCACCACCTCAAGCAGTTATTTTTTTTAACTTGGAAGAGTAAATCACTTTGATAGGAGGAATATATGAAACAAAAATGGAAGAATAAGATTAAGTGGCAGAAAATTGGGAGGCTCCAATCTAAGGATAAAGGGAACTTGAATCCAAAAATTTCCATCAGTGTTAAAATATCATAAGTCATCTTTATTGTTTTTTACAGTGGAGTGCTGCAGACAATATCTCAACAAACCCGTTCAGGTGCCATCAGTGGATAGCAGTGACCCTAAGAGCACAGGTAATATGCAGACTAGATTTAACTTTCTTTTTCTAATATAATCTTTCCTACACGGAAACAAAATAACTTCATTATCTGTCATAGCAAGAATTGCTCTTCCTTCAGTTTAAAGATCTGAGCAGCTGAGAATGAATCTTAAAAATAAGTATTCTTGGAAAAATGTTTTGATAGTCTTGACTGTAGCCAGTCTTCGGGTTTAAGGACAGTACTGTGATGCAGTTGGTACATCACAGCTCTAGCATAATAATTACCAACCCTGCTGAGTTTAGAAGGTAGTGAAGAATCAGTTCAAAAAGTTATTTTTTTTTACCTTGTCTAGGCAAAATTAAATCAGACAGTAAGTTATGAAATATGCTGAGGATGAACAAGAGAGATGATAATCTTGCTATCATGTTTAGTTTATGTAAAAACATGTAATTATTGGTGCAATGCAGAGAACAAAATCAATGTAAACATATTTGCAGAGAAACACAATGGTCTTGTGTTTTAAAATTAGGATTTTATTATCTTAGCTGCAGTGATGCACCTCTGAAAATAGAATGCAGCCAGCTCACTTCTGCTGTCCATGCCCACATCATACTCAAAACCTAAAGGTAAATTCAGTGTTTGCACCCAATCAGCAGGAAGCCACTTGATGAAAGTACAGATTAGGGAATCAGCTTTTCCTATACTTTCCACGTCATCAAAATAAAGATTATGAGAGGTATCATAGTTGTAAAATCATCTAAACACAGTAGTAGTATATGCACTAGGTAAACTTCAAGGAGACCAGCTCTCCTTCATCTTATGGTCAGGGCCTACTTGAGAAAAAAAGAACCTATCTGGTTTCCCAATAATATCTTGGTAGCTGGAATGACTCAGTGTTACAAGAGTTGTTGATGATCTCTAGTAATCAAGCAGTTGGTCTACAGCAGATGCATTGAGTACAAAAGTTGAGACATCATATTACACTGGAATATTGTGTGCAGTTCTGGCCACTATACTATAGGAAGGATATGATTAAGTTATCGGGCACAGAAAAGATTCACAAGGATGTTGCCAGTACTGGAGGGCTTGAATAAGGTGAGACTGGATAGGCTGGGGCTGTTTTTCCTCGAGCGAAGGATGCTGAGGGGTGACCTTGTAGAGATTGAGGGCCATAGATAAGGTGGAAGGGCACAGTTTTTTCTCCCCAGGGTAGGGGAGTCTAAAACTAGAGGGCATAGGTTTAAGGTGAGAGGGGAAAGATTTACAAGGGACCTGAGTGGCAAAGTTTTCAAACAGCTGGTGGTGGGTATATGGAACAAGCTTCCAGAAGAAGTGGTAGAGATGGGTACAATTACAACATTTAAAAGACATTTAGAGAGGTTCATGGATAGGAAAGGTTTAGGGGGAAATGGGCCGAATGCAGACAAATGGAACTAGCTCAAGAAGACACCTAAGTCGGCATGGACTAGTTGGGCCAAAAGGCCTGTATAACTCTATGACTCAAACATGAAATGAGGAAAGCTACCAGTGGAAGAATTCTTTGGGAACTATAAGATATACCATGTTCCAGGTGATGGATTAATAAATGCTATTTTCCCTGACAGGAGTTACACCTGAATTCTTCGATGCCTTTATTTGCTATTGTCAAGCTGACATCGAGTTTGTCCACGAAATGATCAAGCAGCTTGAGCAGACTGAGTACAAACTGAAGCTGTGTGTATTTGATCGTGATGTGCTACCAGGGTCATGCATCTGGACCATATCCAGTGAGCTCATTGAGAAAAGGTATGCAGAGACTGCTGGTCAGTGTTTGGGAATACAACAAATTTTTGGGATAATGGGCACATTAGCAGACAATTCTAGTGTGTCTTGGGGGTGCTAACCTCCTATCCCAATAATTTGCCATGGGGAATAAGGAGGGCTGTTCAATATGTTTTTTTGAGAACGTGGCCTTCAGGCCCATCTACTTTCCCTTTTATCATCTTCCAAATCAGATGGTGCAACAAAAATGGTTTTGTTAGTCAATCATGGGCAAGTAGTCTCCATCTATTAGTCTACAACTGACCCAGACATGAGGTAATATAAACTCCCAATATTGAAAATCTTCAGAAGACTTTAGTCACTTGACACCTTGTCTTCCCAGGCATGCTACACTTCCTGCATATTATGTCTTCTTGGACTTCATACAGCAGGGTTCTGAACTTAAAATATGCTGGAATCTTTTCTGGTACCCTACTCAGAATTCTTATTCACAAGTATTCCTTCACAACAAAGCCTGCCAGGCAGCTCAAAACCAAATAAGATTATTTGCAAACATAATTCAGGCTTCCTCTGATACTCTCAGCACAGATTACTATGTGGCAATGAGGTGCAGAATCCTGAGCCAATTTACCTTTTTTCCCCAGTATCACAAGATGTTGCCCCTACAGATTTCACCTTGTGAGCAATTAATGCAACACAGTTTCAAAGGTTGAATTTGGGAGTATGCTCAGTGTGCCTCAGCCAGAAAAATTCACTGAGCTGTTTGTGGGATGTGATTCAAGCATCAGGCAGTCAAACTTAAATATTTTTGGATGGTGGATTGAGATGAGATAGTACCACTTCCATACCCATGATAAGTGTCTTTCATCAATAAAGAAAATGTGTTAATAATCAGTATTGAGGACTTTCCAGCTTGGATTAATGCCAAGGATGAATGAGGCAACTATACTGAAAAGATGAATTAGAATGGTCATGTGCTTCCTCATTTTTGCAATGAGATTTGGAATGCCTTCACTTCTGTTCTAGGCCCATCTCATCCAGGTACTATTTTGCCAGCAATTGCATTCTGTCCTTGGACTCCAGCACTTTATAATGTTCTATAAAGAAAATTATCTTTATGTAATTGATCACATTTGTGTGGGAACTTTTTCCTACCTGAAATCTACATCAGACAGGGAAGGAAGACAAGATAATAAACTAAAGTACTAAAATTAAAGACTAGCATGATATGAATTGCCAGCAGTTCTACTGGAATCTTATGGATTATCTTTTTCTTGTTAACTGACAGGTGTAAAAGAATGGTGGCAGTAATCTCTGATGACTTTTTGGTTAGCGATGATTGTGATTTTCAAACAAAGTTTGCTCTGAGTCTTAGTCCAGGTAAACCAACTATATGTTATGTACCACCATCTATTCTAGCTCATTCCTTTCTATGCTTGTGTTATTATCTTCTCCATCTTCCTCTTACAAATTTCAACCCAATTCATCTCATTTTCACTGGTTTATTCAACCTTTGATCTCTTGCTTCAACCCTTGAGCTTCTCAATTTTTCCCTCATTTAGTGATGCTTTATTTTTCAAAAGTGATGTTTCACAGTATGCATGATTTCACACAAAGTGTTGCTGTTTTTCACTTGTGAGTGCCTATGCACTTGCCTCCATTGTGTCAACCAATTGAGTGATGCCCTGGGAAGCATCTCCCACTCCCATTGCGGTTATGGGAAGAATGCATCTTTTCAGACCATTGGTGGAGCAGCTGAGGCATGCAAACAACTAGGTATGACAAGGAGTAAAGCAGCTTACTCACTGCCTCCATGGTGCTCTACAGAGTGTATCACTGAACTGATTCTGTACAGAACTGATTCCAGATTTGTGTGTTCAGAATTGAACCAATTTCAGGCAGAGATTGTGAGAGTGCTGGATAAAAGCTGGTTCCCAGTTTGTATGTTCAGGGGACTTGCTTGTGGAATCAAATTCTATCCAAGGTATAGTTTTAAATGAATGAAGGGAAGATAACTGGAGAAGTAAGAAAGCAAACTGGAAGTAGCAAGAGGAATTTCAAAATTAATGTTTTGTTTTTGGTTCTACAGGTGCCCGAGACAAACGGCTGATCCCTGTCAAATACAAACATATCAAGAAAGAGTTTCCCAGTATTCTCCGCCATATTACTCTTTGTGATTACACAAACCCAAGCACTAAATCATGGTTCTGGAAGAGGCTTGCAAAGGCACTCGCACAGCCTTGAGAGAGCCTAGACGAGGAATGGAAGTACTCAAGTTTGGTTGGTGTAAAAACTGTGTGGGGATTCTACCATAAGGTGACTCGATGAACTGTACTCAATGACTGGCTCCATTATCTTGACCACTTCATGCTTTCTTCAGTATTAAAAGAACTGGATGTATTTCACCTGGTGGCCAAATTTAATTTAAATGAAAGGAAGTTTTGGAGCAAGCATAAAAATGGTTCAGATCATGTGCCTGAGGAATTGCAAACTATTATTACTTTTTTTTTAATGTTTCTCAGCTATATAATTGCCTCATGGAAAAGTCAATCACCATATCTATGCCTTTAAATGAAGCCACTGAAAAGCCTGTAGTCATACTGTATGTAGATGTTCTATTTGGCCAGTTGTGTTTTCATGGGCTCAAAATAGTGCACCTGCTTCTTTCTTTCACCTCCCTCTGTCACATGAGAAGAGAGTGCCTAGTTTGTTTTCCGATAACTGACATAAAATTACTTTGGGATCTAAAATGTTGGCCATGTTGGAGAAAACCATATTGCCCTCATGGTAACAGAAAAATCAAGCAATGCAGCTGCAAACAAGGTAGTACAATTATGATTTGTTGGGAGTTCTAAGTCTTCAGATTAAAGTTTGGCCTGATGATGTCAAATGATGATCTTCTCTGACTTCTAGTTTAAGTTCTCCTTTCACAAGTTGCATAGTCGAGGTAGCAAATAATATCAAAGTACTTTGGAACAAATATATGCATTCTCCAATGATTATGTTAATAGGCTATTAATTCAGGAGTAACAATCCAGAGAGTGAGAGTTCAGAATTTGTTTATTTTCTACAAATGATGCTGAGGGAAGACTGATAAAGCATTTTGAAATTTTTTAAGTGGTTTAATTAAAGTAGATGTGAAACCATTTCGACAGGGGAGGAATTCCAAGACTAGAGGCCATAAACAAAAGATATCCTCTAATAAATTCAGCATTTGAGTCAGTGAAATGTCTTTTCCGCAATGAGAAATAGAAGTGTATTTGAGTTGTGTAACATTGATTCATTGAAGTGGAAATTACATGGATTCAGGAGGTGTAAAGAATAGAAGAAAATGTTGAAATAGTAAATGAAGAGGGGTAAGAAGAGGCTCATGTGGAAATGTTGCTGTCTGTCTTGAAAATTCATTAAAGAACTAGCCTTAAGTGTGTTGGGTTATTATGGAAAACCATCATGTTCTATGGAGGATGAAATCTACAGTCCTGGCTCAACTGGCCTATTCATTATAACAATCCCAAACCGTTATTGTTGATTCTTAACTACTTTCTGAAGTGACCGAGTCAACTACTCAGTTGCACCAGGCCCTGTCAATACTTCAAGAGGAATGTTCAAAAACATTACCTAAGTTCACTGATGATGCCCATAACCGGGGCATGAAAGCTTGGTCCTTGACAGAGAACTTGTAGTCAACAATTGGAACATTAATAGTGTCACCTGCATTCTGGGAAATGTTATGGAAAGTAGGCCTTTTCCTTTAGCCTCTGTGGGTATAACTTTTAACCTGTGCAATTATTTGTTCCTTTTCTTTGCTATGGTTTTATGCATTATTAGTAAAATCACTCTTTTACACTTTTTTGAAACCAATAAACACTGTGGAAGTTTTAATTTATCAATTTCTACTGATTGTAATCATAGTACAATCTTGTGAATCAGATTCATGGTAGAAGATGTGAATCAACCATTTCACATATAGTTTTGTGAAAGAGAAATTGTGTTTGACGATTTTACTACAGTTCTTTGAGGATGAATAAAAGGGAACCAGTGGAAATTCACAAAAGTCATTCAACAAGGTGTCTGAAAAAAATTTTTTACACAAGTTAAGAGTTTGTGACTTTGAGTCATAGAGTCGTACACCATGGAAACAGGCCCTTTGGCCCAACTGATCCATGTCGACTGTGTTGCCTGGTAAGCTAGCCCCATCTGGCTGCAATTGGCCCATAGCCCTCTAAACCTCTCCTATCCATGTACTTATCCAGATGGCTTTTAAATGTTGCTAATGTGCCTGCCTCAACCACTATTTCTGGCAGCTCATTCCAAATACACACCACTCTTTGCTGAAGAAGCTGCCCCTGATGTCCCTTTTAAGTCTCTTGTCTCTGGTCATAAACCTATGCCTCCTTGGTCTTAGCACCCCTTCCTGGGAAAAAGACTATGTGCTTTCACCCTGCCTATGCCCCTCATGATCTTATATACCTCTATCAGGTCACCCCTCAATCTCCTACATTCCAGGGTATAAATTCTCTGGAACCTCTTCTTGTAACTGAGACCCCCAAGTCCAGGCAACATCCTGGTAAATCTTTCCTGCACTCTTTCTAGTTTAATAACAGTTTTCCTATAACAAGGCAACCAAAACTGTACACAATACTCCCAAGTGCAGCCTCACCAATGTCTTGTATAACTGCAACATAACTTCCCAACTCCTATACTCAATGCCCTGACTGATGAAGGCCAGCGTGCCAAATGCCTTCACCATACTATCTACCTGTGACACAGCTTTCAGTGAACTATGCACCTGCACTCCTAGGTCCCTCTGTTCCACCCCCAGGGTCCTACCATTCACTATATAAGTCCTACCCTGGTTTGATCTCCCAAAATGCTGTATCTCACATTTATCTGGATTGAAAGCCATCTGCCAATCCTCAGCCCACATACCTAGCTGATCAAGATCCCTCTGTAATTTTTCATAACCTTCCACGCTGTCTACACCACCACCTATTTTAGTATCATCTGCAGTCTTACTAACCATGCCTCGTACATTTGCATCCAAATCATTTATATAAATTAAAAACAACAAAGGTCTCAGCACTGACCCCTGGAGCACACCAGTAGACACAGGCTTCCAGTCCCAGAAACAACCCCTGACCGTCACCCTCTGCTTCCTTGCACTGAACCAATTATGAATCGAATCCACTATCTCCACCTGAATTCCACGTGATCTAACTTTCCAGACTAGCCTGCCATGAGGGATGTTGTCAAAGGCCTTGCTGAAGTCCAATATAGATAACATCCACTGCCCTACCCTCATCTACCTTCTTGGTGACCTCCTCAAAGAACTCCAAGAGATTTGTCAGACATGACTTCCCAAGCACAAAGCCATGCTGACTGTCCTGAATCAAACCCTGTCTCTCCAAATGATGGTAGATCCTGTCCCTCAGAATCCCCTCCAGCAATTTACCCACCACCGATGTCAGACTCACCGGCCTGTAGTTTGGGGCATGGATGATCATTTAAAAAGAGAGAAAGCAGGGTTAGATCACACAGCTGCATTTAGAATTATGGTCCTTTTCAATATGGAGTGCAGTGCAGCATTTGAAATAACATGTCAATATTCCAAATATAGGAACATGAAGAAAAATAAAATTAACATTGTTTAGTAAATGCTAAGAATCAAAACCTCCTTTTCCACATATTATGCACAATGTGTCTCAAAAAAAGCTTACTACCTTAAAGATTTTTTTTATTTTGTTTTATGTAGATGAATAGAGCACTTGTCCAGTACCAACAATATACAACAAAGTGCAATAAAATAATCAGTACAATGACCTACCTATAGTGCCCTTGACACAGTAAGGGTTCACAACATCTTTACAAGAGCCACTTAAAGGGATATTAGGAGGCATTTTCAAAATCTTATAGTGGCCTGGAAAATATCTTGTCAGTTAAAGTTTGTGTGTGATACACAAGTAAGGAGTTTGTATGTTCTCTCTGTGTCTGCGTGGGTTTCCTCCGTGTGCTCTGGTTTCCTCCCACATTCCAAAGACATACAGGTTAGGAATTTGTGGGCATGCTATGTTGGTGCCGGAAGCGTGGTGACACTTGCAGGCCGCCCCCAGAACACTCTTTGCAAAAGGTGCATTTCACTGTGTGTTTCGATGTACATGTGACCAATAAAGATATCATCATCATGTCGTCACAAGGTACCCAAGCATGTTGGAAATAATGTGCGAGCGTGGTACAATTCTGAAAATTCACTGAAGTCCAATCACCTGGGTGCACACTCGTCATTGGATATTCACTGTGCTGTTGACTCCCATCCCCTATGATTCATATCCTAACTGATTTCCTCTGTCAGCTCCATAACACCAGTGCTAGTGGGGATAGGCCTTTGTTCTCACAAAGTGCATAAGACCTAACAGGTACACCGTCTTGGACCATAGGTGAAAAAGAATTTCATTGCTGGGCAGGGGGGGGGGCCTCAGATAAACTGGTGTAATGCCAGTTTTGATGTCATTTGTGCAGAATTTTTGCATGAAGTCTACAAACATCATAGGCCACCCATTCTAAAATAGTTCTTAACCAGAGGTTAAGGCATGTTTAACATTAGTTGAAAGATCTTATCTGATCTACTGCCTGGGAGTATCAGGTATCCATTTTCTTCCAGATACATCTTCCTTTAAGTATCTTCCTTAGTGTTCACTTACAAACCCATATCCCAACATCCCATCACTGCTATGTCTTCAATTTTGCGCCCGATGGATCGCCGACTTATCCAGCCCTTAGTCAGTTGTTTGATCAATTCTGCCCCACAACAGCTGATCCCATCTTTGAACAGTCCCCAGCCTCCTCGACCTTGCCATGACAATCCTCCATTCCCCAATGCTTCCAACACCCCTGTTCCACTCATTCCACCTGCTGCCACAAAGTTCATTCCATCCAGCACTTATGAAAAACATGTCATATGCAGTGTTGGTTAGCAGCAATCGTAGCTGTTTTAATGCTGTATCACTGTAAGAATTGCATCATGTGATTGACCACACTATTATTGCAACATTGTTTAGTTTGCAAAGTTTCAGAGACTGCTTCCACAGAGAAAGCACAGAACAAAAGCTTCCTGAGCTTTCTAATTTATCTAATAAATTGTCTTTGATGTTGCTGACCTTTTTTCCAATACCTTAGAGATTTTAAAACATCACACCCTTTCTGGTTCTCAGTAATTCCGCAATCTACCTAACTTGCTCCATTAACTCTGCAGTGGTGAATTTAGTGGAGGAAATGTATGCAAGATCTCGCAAATGACAGAACTGTCGCCTCCTGTGTTAAATATTCGTCTTAAAGGAAGTTAGACAGATGGAAAGGCTTAATGAGAAATTCTGAAATTTAAGGCCCTGGAAACTGAAGGCACTGGTGATGTGATTAAAACTGAGGATATGTGGGATGACAGAGTTACTGAATGGGTATAGGAATAGAGAAAAGTTACAGAGATACAGATAAAATCATAGCAGAATAAAATCAAGGCTGACATGAATAATAGTTCACATGGGTACCTTTGCTGGTCTTGGTTGGGAGTGAAAGTTGCCCAAGATACTGGGATGATTTCCTCACCCTCTTCAAATGGTCTTATGGATTAACCACTTTAACAGGTAGGTTTGACCACTGAGCTGCAACTTTTAATGGTGCAGCCCCAACTTTGTCCTCCTTTGGAATGTCTGTGGGCGCAGGCCAAGAGTAGGACCTGAAGTCACAACTTTCATAGCCAAACACAAGATTGTCACCAACTGATCAAAGATAGTACTGCAATGTACTCTCATTGGTATTGCATTTGGCTTCAATCCCTCAGGATTTGATACTGCGCCCCCAATAGCATTTATGAGAAAGGAAAAACTAAGTTGTATGTCACCTTTCAGGACACTCAAAGGATCTTTAAAGCTTTTGAACTTGACACTAATAAAGTAGGAAAATAAAAGTTATTTTGTGCACAGTGAAGCTCACAAACGACATTGCAAAATGACCAGATAATGTCATTTTCTTCTTTGAAATGGTACCATGGGATCATTTACAATTTGCAGTCAGGTAACATCTCACCCAAAAGGTGACATCTCTGACAGTGTTCCATTGCCTCAATATTTTAGGTCATGTAGCAGAGATTTGATTTTTGTCCTCAAGTCTCTGCTGTATGACCTAAATCCATAACTCTGTGACTCAAAGTCAATTCTAGCAATAGAGGCAATGAAAACAAAACAATTAAATTATTATTGGAATAGTGTTTTACAGTTTAGTAGTGTAATCTGAACTACTGCTTTTCTTAACTCTACTTTTCACCACTTCTCGATTTTATCCAACATGTCCTGTAAATAATACTAAAAATATTGTTGATAGGAAGTTCTTTCTGGGCAGTAATGAAACGAAACAGAGAGTGCTGTAAGTTCTGCCCACTCCACCAGTATGTGTGAGAAATAAGCAAGTTAACCTTTCAGACAGAAAGCCTTTGTTGAAACTGACTTTTTTTTGCTTTATCTCTGCAGGCCACCTTGATTTCAAAGAATAGCCGAGAAGACTAACTCAATGTCCTGACCAATATTTATCCCTCAGACAACATACTAAAAATAATGATGTGATAACAATCACAATGTATTTCTGAGTCATGTTTCCTACATAATTTCAAAAGCTTTCCAGCATCTTTGAATTGCTTTGGGAAATCCTAAGGTCATGAAGAGAGCTAGAATAAATGCATAATTTCTTAAATATACTGCTGATTTGAAAGGTAACAACACAATGAATTTTGTTGAAGGCCTTTTTGATCAAAATCAGCAACTAGGGCTGCATGTTGCTTTCCCAAACTAACTCATAACTTGGACTACCAAATTCCCTGAGAACTGACAATGAAGGTGAAGGCAAAGAAATAGCACAACATATTGGTGGTAAAATTAACTATTGCACTTGCAAGGGACAAAGGCCTCATGGCACTGCAGAGACAGAATATGTAGAACATGCTACTTGTGTTGCACCACATTTACTGGCTAATTGGTTATCAAAATCTGGGCTGCAAAATTTAGATCTATAGTGCAGGTTTCTTGGAAACTATGGAAGTGAAGTAGTCTCAAAATGGAGTGTGTTTTGCATGAGCATGCTTGTCTTGAAAGTCATATCTGACACCATATTGGTGAGGATGTTAGTGCATATGATGCTAATATCTAAAATAATGTGCAGAATAGGTAGTTTCTGACATTAGTGTGGGCAAAACTGACTTTAAGCCAACATTACCATTTAAGAATTCAATATTATGGCTAATGTACTGTTTTAACCTCACTACTAAATATAGATCCAGCAGCAGGAAGGACTCCCACCAATGTTACTTAAAGGGATCATCAATCATTTTCAGGTCAGTTGCTGATAAATTTCCATGGGGGTGTTGTTATTATCATACAAGTAATCAAAGTCTCTAATCTACAGGGAAATCTAGTCTGCACCTGCTGAAGATGTACTTCTAATTTTTAGACCCGCAGAAACAAGCATCTCCTGGACTAGATGCACGAGTCAAAATTTTCCTTCAATTATGTTACGATTGGGAGACCAGGCAGATGGCTCATAGTTCAAACTGAGAGAAGGGTGAGAACAGCTCTGAGCAAGACCCACATACACCCTGATTTGATGGGGCAATTTTCCTACTAGTGAGGAACAATGTGTGAAATGTTGGTCCTGTTGAAAATTTGCCACCTCCAAAAGTCACAATTTCAGATCAGGGAAATGATCTTATTGCCAGTGCTTGTCAACGTGTCTATGTTACTGAAACTTTAGTGAACTCCAAGCTGGAGTTGATGATACCTGCAACATTACAGGTTGCAGTCCAATATTTGATTGGAAGAACAGCAAGGTTCTATTTTCAAAGATAGCTGGCTACATTTCATTCTTGCTTGCCAGGGAGCAACAGGGGAGTGAATATATGGCTTTGTGAGATTTACAGGTTTTGATTTTATGCAGATTGCCATTTTCTGCATGCATATGTTTTGTGAGTTCCCTTGTCAACTTTGGGGTACGCAGCAACATAAATGGATTCAACTTCCTCAATAACCAGTCATGTCTGCTTCATCCTGGGGTTCCCTCCATCACAGAAGCCAGCAGAGTTTGCAATGTGTCACTGCAATCCACCAGACTGTCCTCCGACCGATTATTAGAATTGCTGTGGCTTTGCCCATGGGACTGACATTGACTTGATGAAGATCAGACCAAACATGCAGTCCTCTTCAAGATGACAGGTTTTGTGATCTCACCACTCATCTTCCCTTGTTGCCTATTAGCCAGCAAGCCTTCCCAGACTGCTGCATCACAAGCCAAGAAACTGTGGTCCTCCAAGATCATCCTTCTCCCCATAAAATGAGCAATCTTCCATTTGCTATTCTACAGCGTTGTTGTGGGAGCACCAGAATAGGTAAAGGAATGTGAGGGGCTAGTACGGAAAAGATGTACAAGGGTAATTACTTGATATCTCTTGGAATACTTTGGTTTTCAAATTTATGTTTATTTTGGCTTTAATTTTTCTATTGTTTCCATGTAGACAACTGTCACAAACAAGAGAGAAGAGGGAAGGTTGGTGACTGAGGAACTGATATTGCATTGAAGGGTAATGCAATGGAAGCCATTTGCCACATTAAGTATGATGGAGCAGACCATTGGTCTGCCAAAACCATTGTTCCACTGTCTGGATCACTCAGGAGGATCTCTGACATACTCAGCAGAGCCATGGAAATCTTAATAATCTATTGGCAGATAGTCTGGTGGTACATGCTGCAAGATCTAACTGCGTTTGTGAGAAAGGGAATCCCAGGTGGAGATGGCTCATTCACCCAAAATTCTCAATCGGAAGGCTGCCTTGTCAAAACCCTGATTTGGATCCTCTGCACTGGGTGAACATACTTGTGCTATTTTTAACCCATGCCCAAGATGCAGGTCATTTACCTCTCATGTAACTTCTAAATTGCATGGAATATCAGTATCCATGCTAGATGTTTGGAATATTAAGTTGAGTGACATTTTTATTGTTACTGTTTTCCTGCTATTCTATTACTGCCTGGCCAGGTTGCAAAGTGTGTACAAACATAAAAACAGGAGCAGGTCAAAAGCTGTTCAGGTTACATTCATGGCAGGTCCTTGACCTCAATTCTTCTTTTCCCACTGATCTCCATATCCATCAACTTCCTTGAAACCTAAAAAATATATTAATTGTTTACTCTGAATTTACTTAACAACTGGGCATCTGCAGGCCTCCCTCAATAACTCTTCATCTATAGTGATTCCAATTGCCATATTACCTTTCACCTGTCCTATTGTTCTGCCTTAACATCTCCACATAGAAACTCTTCTACCCATATTCGTGGCAGTCCTCTTAATCAGACTATTACTTCTTTTACTATATTGCACAGATTACATGGAGAGGCAGTTCTTCTCTCATAATTAACTTATTTCTCTAACCGATCATTGATACCTTTCTTGTCTCTATTTTGTTAGGTTTGGTTTTGGAATGTCACCATTGATGTTAAGTAGACAAAACACACACTTTTAAGACTCCTACTATCAAAAAACTTTTACGGCCCAAGCTTGGTGTTATCCACACAGTACTTCCTATTTAAGTTTATCATTCATACTGCTCATTACAACTTTTGACCCTTCTGTTTTGGGCCACAGGTTTTAAGCTAAACTGCCATTTGAAGGCACGATGTAGTATATTATTTCTGAGTTCTAATTTGTTAATGGGTTGAAATCTGCTCATCAATGAGCTTGTCATTTCTGCACATTTATTCTCCTACACTCAGTATACTTGCTCTTAATCTGCCAATTACCATTTACAAATTTTTCCCAAGCCTAATCTTTAGCCTTTGGTCTGGAGTTGCACTTAGTAGTATGGACAGGAGATGGCACTGTAAACATTGTTTTACCTCTTATCAACCAGTATTTAACCACAACAGCACTGCATTATTTGATAACTTCAACGTATGAAAATGTCCCAAAATATTTCACAGAAACAAAAAAGAATAAAAGGATGCAGAACCAGAGAAGAAAATGTTCTGTGGAATGACCAAACACAACTATGAGTGGGAGGTAGAAATATAGTGAGATATAGATAACCAAAGGGTCAGCCACTCTTTAAGGGGAAAGAATGGAATGTAAAAGAGGATTGAGTGGCTCATTCCACTCACGGAAATATGAGACAGCTGTACTAGTAGCACAGTTGGCTCACATTTGTTATCCACCATTCCAGAATCTGTAGACCTTTGGTAGATGATAATGTATTTATTATCTCTCCAACCAACTCCATCAAATACTGAGATGCAGATAATTGGGTCCTTGGCATTTTAGTCTCATACATATCTAATTTTGTTTCATTAATGTTAATTTTCTTCAGTTCCTCATTCTCACTGAACTCTTACCCCTCTAGTATAACAGGCAGGCTTTATGTGTCTTTTTCCACGAAGGGACCATCTATTCCCATTCTAAGTACCACTCTGCAGCTGTGCAGCCATTGTTTTGTGGCAATCTACTGTGAGTCAACTGAAGGTCATAGCAAAAAGCTGCACTTGAAAGCCTACCTCTTCATAAGGAGCAGAGCCCTGTATTATTTCTATATTATTGGTATTGAAAACATGTTAAAAAGTTTGCTGTGTAATTTTCTTTTCTATTCCTTTCCCTTTTAACATCATAAAACAAAACAATATTTATATATGGTGCATAAAAATACCCTGATAATGATGAAATAATATGTTCGAGGAAAATTAGTGGCTCCATCTACATTTATGAACAACATCCAAGTGAGTTTAATTCTAATCTGCTGTTTTAAATAGTGCAAATTTCAAAACCTAAAGTTTCCTTTGAACCTTGTTTGGTGGCTTTCCTTTGTACCTTTTTTGGTGGCTTTCTAAAATTTTACTAGGTATAATTTTATCACTCCTTTCCATGACTGTTAACATATTAACCTACAAAATGGAGGCTCTGAGAGAAAGAGGTGGCAATCATCGGGCACTCTTGGTCATGTCAGAGGCAAAAGAGTAGTTCTTGAGTCAGATGTGACCTGTGGACCATATGTTATACACTACAGATAAAAAGATTGCTGTTCTAGCATTAAAACACTCCCTCTGTAGTGCACTGCCTGAAGTGCCAACCAATTTTTTTCAATCTTTAAATAATAATTGCAGGAAATAAAGCCAGAGCATGTATAAATATATCCTTTAGTTTTTGAGAATATTTGAAGACATGTTGTTTATATATTTCTCCACTATAGAAAGACATAAGTAAACAATTGATCATAAGAAGCACAGATAGCAGAGGAGTGCAGGACAAGGAAGGGATTAGGAAAGAAGTATAAAAAGAAAACTAAGGCAAAGATGCATTATGAAATTAAATTATCAAGGAATATAAAACAAAATAATAAATATTTTTATGGACACATCTGTAATAAAGGAAGTTTAGTTCCTTTAACGAATAAAGTGATTCTGAAAAAGGACAATACCAAGGGTAACAATAAGGAGGTGGCAGAAAGGTGGCACCGGAGCGTGGCTGCAAGCTGCTCTCTGCAGATCTATTCATTACCTCTATTATAATCATTCTACTTTTTAAAATCTAAATTCTAAGCTGTTATTGCTTTTCCCTCGTACTACCTCAATGTACAGAGGTGATGAAATGATCTGTATGGATGGCACACAAAACAAAGTTTTTTACTGTACCTCAGTACATGTGACAATAATAAACCAATTCCAAATCATTATTTTACTTCAGTATTTATTAGAACAGATGGACATGACATTGAATGATAAAATTATTAATGAAATTAATGCATTTAAGCTAGAAAATGGGAACATATTAACTAACCTCAAAAGAGGATAAAATCCTTAGTCTAAGTGGATTGTATTGATGTATTTTACAATCTAAGGAAGAAATAACACATTTCTTGGAAAATGTGTAGTGTCAGAGGTCTGGTGTGTACCTGATATAATATCTACACTTAGGGCATGTGATAGATGATATCCTGGGAATTATGACCAGTCTAGCATTGATTGTAGGAAAAATAAATGAATTCTTACTAAGGGAGAAAATATAAGAACATCTAGAAATGAAAAGTATTATAATAAATAGTCAGCCTTGTTGTCAAAAGGGAAAAATATTGTTTGAGTAATCTTATTGAAATTTTTGAGACAATAAGAGGGATAGAGTAGATAATGGTAATTAGTAGATGCACTTTTTCTAGATCTTCAGAAAGCCTACAATAAGATATTCTGCCACAGACTAATGAACGTAAGAGAATGCAGAGTCAAGGGACAAGTACAGAACCTCTCCAGGTTATGGCAGGTTCCATTCCTGTGAACTATTTGTAATTTGGACAGTTTGCAAGTCTGAAATGGGGTTGTGAAGTGAGTTCTCAGGCTGCAGAAGATGCCTACAGCTCTGCAGCAGCTGGCAAATCCATCCCGCTGGTCGCCCATATGTAACCTGGGGTGGATCTGTATCAGAACAGATTGATAGTTAGAAGTAGAGTGGGAGTTAAAGGTAGCCACTTGTCATGGGAGAAGGCAGATAATGGTGTTTCACCAAGATCAGTGCTGAAACCTCTACTGTTTAAAGTTTGCATTAAAGGTTTACATTCTGGAGTCAAAAACATGATTTCTAAATTTGTAGAACTGGGGTGATAGTCAATACTGAAGAGGATTACAGCAAATCGATAGGAAAAATAAAGTAGGCATTTATTACTTAGAAAATGTGAGTCCAGGTAGGGTAGAAGAACTAAAGCCTCTGACCTTTCCTTGTAGCCATAGTGTATATGTGGCTGGGGCAGTTGAATTTCTGGTGAATGGTGATTCTCAGGATATTGATGATGGGGAACTTAGTAATGGTATTGCCATTGACTATCAAGGATAGGTAATTAGATTCTTTCTTATAGGAAATGGTCATTGCTTGGCACTTTTGTTGTGTGAAGGTTACTTGCCACATGCCAGCCCATGCCTGAAAGTTGTCTAAGAGTTGCTGCATGCAGGCATGTCCTGTTTCATTTGTAAAGGAGTAGTGAATGGAATTGAACATTGCACAATCATCAGCGAACATCCCTACTTCTGAGATTATGATGGAAGGAAAGTAAACGAACAAGCTGAAGATAGTTGGGCCTAGAACACCACCCTCAGGAATTTCTACTGTAAAGTCCCAGAGCAGGGATGATTGACTTCAGACAATCACATAATCTGTTTTTGTGAGTAAGGTAATGACTCCAACCATCAGCATGTTTTCATTTTGATACCTAATGACTTCAATTTTACTGGGGTGACTTGATGCCACATTTGGTCAAAAGCTGCCTTGATGCCAAGGGCAGTTACTCTTACCTCAGCTCTGGAATTCAGTTTCTGTGTCCATGTCTGGGTGAAGATCTGGACTAAGTGTCCATGGCAAAACCCAGGCTGGGCATTGACGATTAGTTTATTGGTGAGTAAGTACCATTTGATAGCACTGTAGATGACAATTTCCATCACTTTGCTAAAACTAGAGACAGCAGATGCTGGAATCTGGAGCAACAAACAACCTGCTGGAGGAACTTAGTGGATCAGGAAGCATCAGACCTGATGCAGGATTTCAACCTACAACTTCGAGAATGCCTTTCCCTCACATATGCTTGACCCACTAAGTTCCTCCAGCAGATTGTATGTTGCTCCATCACTTTGCTGATGACTGAGAGGACAGATTGGCTGGTAATTATCTGAATTGCAAGTGTCCTGCTTTTTGTGACAGGACATACCTGGGCAAATTTGCACATTGTTGGTCATATACTAGCTTGGTTAGAGATGTGGCTGTCTAATTGGTGGAGTTGTAAGAGGGAATTAGGAGTCATGGATAGAATGGTCCCTATAGAGGGCTGAAAGGGTGGTGACAGGGAAAATATATCTGATGAATGATATCACATTGAAGATGACCAATAACAGAGGATGATCTTGAATGAGGAAGACCATAAGATATAGAAGCAGAATTAAGCTATTTAGCCCATTGAGTCTGCTCTTTTTTTCAATCATGGCTGATTTTTTTTCAACCCCATTCTCCTGCCTTCTCCCCGTAACCATTAATCACTGGCTGGTAGGGTGGAGGGTGAAGATAAGGGGAATGCTTTCCTTGCTCTGGGTAAGAGAGTAAGTGAGAGGAGAGGTACAGGAAATTGAACAGACCTAGCTGAGAGCTCTGTTATCTATGATGGAAGGAAACCACAATTAAGAAAGAAGGAAGGCATCACAGAAGTACTGCTGTAGAAAGTGTCATCATTAGAACAGATACCATGAAGCCTGAGAAACTGGGAGAATGGAATGGAGCCTTCATAGGAAGCAGGGTGGTAGGATCAGTAGCCAAGAGAGCTATGGGAGATGTGGTCTTATAACGGTTATTGCGGCAGGGTGGGTCTATCCAAAACAGAGTGGGCGAGAAAGGTTAAACACACTATTGAGTAGCATTTCAACACGCCGGTCCCCCCACGTGACCATACTCACGCAGGGCAAAACCACCGACATTCCCCGGCGTAGCTTCGACGCACGGCACGCTCTGGCTTCAGCTGGTTGAAGTCATCGCTTCTCCGCCGTGACATTTGATGGGCATCCGCTTGCCCAATGGAGGCCGGGAACGGAAAGAGGCGGGAGCTCAGGGCGTCGAATGAGAGCCGGCGAAAGGAGGCGGCACCTCTGCGTACGGCTGGGAGGCATGGTAACTCGGCTACTGGCAAAGTTTGGGGATTGGGAGCACTTGTGTCTCTGAGCAGAGGAGGGAAGTGAGAGGTGATCTATCAGCGCTAGGCCCGCGGCCTTTCCTTCAGCACGGAGAGGAAGAGAAATAAAGGCTGGGCCACGTATTATAATAAACATAAATATACGGTGTGGTGGGAAGCCCAGACGGTGCAGCTCCATTCACTGCGACAATGTCCGAGGACCCCAGCTCCCTGCCCTGGTCAATACAGAGGGAGGATTATGAGCTCAAGGAGGTCATTGGTAAGTTATTTAATAAGTAATTTTACTTTTTATTTGTTCATTTAAAAAAATGTCTTTGACCCGGTGGGCTGTCTGAATGGGGTGTAGTTGCAGCCACCCAGAGCAGGCCTGCAGGCATCCTGTTGAAATAATGTAATAAATTAATCGAAGAGGGGTTTGAAGTTGCAGCGTGTCTTTGTATTTTTAATTGTAAATTATTTTTTTAATTTGTTTTTGAAACACGGTAATTTCTTTTGGGAAATAAATTGCCAAAGAATAAAAAGAATGGCTGTTATTTAAGGTAAAGGCCTACTGTAGCTGGCTCTTTTTTTCGTTGTTTAATAATTTATTCGCCTGTTAAATGGAAGAAGACTATTGTAACGTGATGGGTTTGGGGTTTGAATGAATAATACCGATGCTTTATTTTCGTATTAAATGTGCATAGTGGAATAAGTCTGTCAAGTGTCAAGCACGGTAAAGGAAGAATGAAGTTCATCGCATTAAAATATATAAATCGTCTTTAACGAGGCGCTTGATATGCCACGTTTTTAAATCAGCTGACTAACTCTTAAAGCAGCAAATGTCTGCAAGTTAATGACCAGGCCATTTTGTGAAAGGATGACGTACATATTCTGTTATACCATGCAGTAATTAAGCTGACATATATGCATTATTTTTTTTAAAATGTAATTTCTCATTTTTTTTAACAAGGTTATTTTCCCAGAGGTTGCAAAGATTGCAGCCTTTTCAAAAATTTGAATGTATGGGGTAATTGAAGCAAAGTCACTTTCATCTTTTAATTAAAATTTGTACTTGTTAATGAAAAATACTGTACTGTTAAGGAGGTGGGATGTTCATTCTTGAATAACTTAGCCTTCATTCCCCAGTGTTAACTTGAAAAGAATGAGGGATGTGGTGGCCTGAAGTAATTGGGGTCATATTTGGCACATTGTGTTGATCCTGTCTCTTGTCAATGGGGAAATAAGCTTAATTACATTGCCCCGAGGATTTTTGATTGGGCTGAGTTCTTGTCTGCCTTGGAGTCCCAGGGTTTGGGGGGGTGGGGGGCAGCGGTGCAGGGGAGTGTGGCAAGAAATAACATTATTTTTATTTACTATGTTAAGATTTTTGGTTTTGTTGCTCATTTGTGACATGCGCGCCTAGAGACTTGACAGCTATATTTTTATAGATTGAAATACCGAGGTGACTGGTACTATCAAGGTGAACAAGACTACATAAAGAGGTTTAGAATTACTGTTTATACAGTAACTCTGTACACAAATGGTCATAGTGCTTGATTCTTTCTGGTTCTGAGATCTTTTCCTGTGGAGAGCAATCCTGAAAAATGCAGTTCTTTTATTGTATAATGTATAACCTAAAAGTAATTCCAAGAAACATTATTCTCAATGTAGTTGTGTATTTGCTAGCTATACTGTTTATGTACTGTTCATTATTTAGAGGTTATTGAGAAAGTTAATTGTACACTAATTTGAATAGAGTTTTTTTTCATTTCTATTCTCTTCCATTGGCTGCTTGACCACCACCATGTCCAAAATTAACACCCCTCTGTTTATAGTGAGCTGCTTATGGACCCTGAACAGGGCAAAATTCAATGTGCAAGGCAAGGGATTAAAGGGGAAAATTTGTAATCTTTACAAAATGAAATTTGGATGACTACTTTTTTGTATATTGAGTTATAACCCCCTTTAAAATGTATTCTTTTGTAGATCTAACCCAACTAGTTTTACTTTAGATATTTGATAATTTAAAAACACATCTTGTAATTAGTGGGTCACTGGTACTTGGATTGTGGGGTTGCTAATTTTGTAGCCGTATACACGTGAAGACTACTTGCATCACTTGCTGTTTCTGTAAAGTGACTGCATAATGTAACGTATCAAATTATAGAAATGCTAGTTAAAGTTTACCACTGCTTTTAATAAATGCTGAATAATGGGCACCAAAATGAGTTATTGCAAGGCAACAGTATCACTTTGAACTTATATTGTTATTGTTTATATTGTTACTGAGAAAATTAATGCTGATGTTATGTACGGCTATAATTTAAAGCAAGATCAACTTGCATTTAAAGTGCTTTAACATGTCTTTTCGAAACATCAAAGCAGTTCATATTACAATGAATTGTTTTTGAATGTAGTGATTGTTACCAATTAAATGCAATGAAATCTTCAGCTGAGATGCTATACAGAGGTTCCTTCTATCTATTTCAGCCCTAAAGGTGGATTTTAAATGCATTTCTCCGCTTCAGTGAGTGGCAATGAGGCCTGCAGATGAAATAGCCAATATTCTCCTGCTCTCAGAAGAGTTAACTGATCATTCATTTTTTTTTTGCCTATTTAAGTGTGACCTATCCCTCATCATCCTTCAACCTTGACTGCAATCTTTGACATAATTGGCTGCGTCATTCTCCTTTTAACACCTCTTAACTTTGGTTCAGCTGGCTGGCACTACATTTGTCTGCTTCTGTCATTGCCAGAGAAGCACCTGTATAGTTTTTTTTTCCTGCTTCTGTATTGTTATATTTAAGGAGTCTTCTCCCTGCAGCCAACCTTCTTATTTTCCCCCATGCTATCCCTTCTATTTCCTATCTACCTGCTGTCCCAAAGATGTGTGGTGTTGTGTTGATTCCTAGCTCTAACTTGCCTGCAGTTCTCTTGACCCTCCCCATAATTAATTCTAAAATTATCAAACTTCTTGTCCACAATGCAGACCAGATGAACACAACTTTCCTATTGAATAATGGGAAGATAACCATTACTTTTGGTCCCTGTCAAAAAGTCCATTTGCTAATTAAAGCTGTCAGTGGTAGGGAAGTTATTGGAGAAGATACTTAGGGGTAGGATTTATGAGCATTTGGAAAACCATGTCCTAATTAGGGACAGTCGGCATGGCTTTGTGCAGGGCAAGTCGTGCCTTACTAACTTGATTGAGTTTTTTGACAAGGGTGATTGATGAAGGTGGAACTGTGGATGTTGTTTACATGGATTTTAGTAAGGCATTTAACAAGGTCCCTCATGGGAGGCTCATCCAGAAGATTAAGATGCATGGGATCCAAGGTGAATTGTCACTTTGGATTCAGAACTGGCTTGCCCATAGAAGACTGTAGTGGTTGATGTATTTGAGTATTCTAGCTGGAGGTCTGTGACTAGTGGCGTTCCTCAGGGATCTGTAGTGGGACCTCTGCTGTTTGTGGTGTATATAAATGACCTGGATGAAAATGTACATGGGTGGGTTAGTAAATTTGCAGATGATGTGAAGGCTGGTGTTGTGGATAGTGTAGAAGATTGGCAAAGGATACAGCGGGATATAGATCAATTACAGATAATGGGCAGAGAAATGGCAATGGAGTTCAACCCAGCCAAATGTGAAGTGTTGTACATTGGGAGATCAAATGTAAAGAGACAGTACACTGTTAATGGCAAGACCCTTAACAGTGTTGATGAACAGAAGGATCTTGGGGTCCAAGTTCATAGCTCCCTGAAACTGGCTACACAGGTTGATAGGGTGGTGAAGAAGGCGCATGGCATGCTTGCCTTCATTAGTTGAAGCATTGAGTTCAAGAGTTAGGAATTTATGCTGCAGCTTTATGAAACTTCAGTTAGTCTGCATCTGGAGTATTGCATTCAGTTCTGGTCACTCCATTATAGGAAGGATGTTGGCTTGGAGAAGGTGCAGAAGAGGTTTACCAAGATGCTGCCTGGATTAGAGGGCATGTGCTATGAAGAGAGGTTGGACGAACTTGGGTTGTTTTTTCTAGAGCAGCGAAGGCTAAGGGAAGATCTGGTTGAAGTTTATAAGATTGAGAGGCATAGAGTCGTCAGCCAGCATCTTTTCCACAGGGTTGAAATGTCCAAGACCAGAGGGCATGCATTTCAGGTGAGAGGGGAAAGGTCAAAGGTGATCTGTGAGGCAAGTTTTTTGAGTGGTGGATGCCTGGAATGCGCTGCTTGGGGTGGCAGAGGCAAATATGATAGAGATGTTCAAGAAGCTTTTGGATAGGCACATGAATGTGAGGGAAATGGTAGGATATGGACACTGTGTAGGCAGAAGGGATTAGTTTATTTGGGCATTTTATTACTAATGTAATTGGTTCTGCACAACATTGTGGGCTGAAGGGCCTGATCCTGTGCTGTACTGTTCTATGCATCCCTCTCCATATCTGAAACAGTCACACTGTTCACAGCCTTATCACATTTGACCCCAAGTTGAGCTTCAGGCCACATATCCATGCAATCACTCAGGCTGCCTCTTTCCATCTCTGTAACATCACAAAACTCTGCCTCTGTTTTAGATTAACTGGTCTGCTACACTTAGCCATATCTTTGTTACTTTCTAGAGAGCATTAGTCTTTGCCTGAGTGACTTTTCTATTCTATCCTGCATCAGCTTGAGAAACCAGAAAGTATCCTGACTTGGACCAGATGCTGTTCACTATAATATTGTGTCCTGGTTGGGCAAAGTACTTCCTTTTAATTTAAGATAAGAGAAAAGATTTCTTTATTAGTCACATGTACATCGAAAGGCAGTGAAATGCATCTGTGCGTAGAATGTTTTGGGGCAGTCTGCAAGTGTCGCCACGCTTCTGGCACCAACATTGCATACCCACAACTTCCTAACCGGTATGTCTTTTAGAATGTGGGAGGAAACTAGAGCACCTGGAGGAAACCCACGCAATCACGGGGAGAACATACAAAATCCTTACAGACAATGGCCAGAATTGAACCTGGGTCGCTGGCGCTGTCATAGCATTACGCTAACTGCTGCACTACTGTGCCTGTTTTCTATTTCATATTTTTATTTTCGTATTCACTTACAAATGTCTTAATAGCCTGTCTCTTCGTGTCTTTGTAATCTCCTTCAGCCTCTATTCTGATGTATCTAAACTCCCACCAACTCTTCCACCACCCCCAAACACAATTCCAATCTTGAGTATCCTTAATTTTGTTTGCTCCACCATTGACTGCAGAGCTTTCAGCTTACTAGGTCCCAAGTCCTAGAATTTCTGCTTCTCTACTTCTGCTTACTCTTATCCAAAACCTTGATCAAAGGGATATCTATTCCAACATCTTGTGCAGCTTGTTTTTACTGTAATTTTCTGTTTGTGCTATCTTGTTGGTGCAGGATTGCTACTCTATTCGCCAACTCGCAGCCACCATGGTTCAAAAGCAGTATATATAAAGCTTTAAGGTGATGCAATATGGTAGGCCTATAATATTCCTGTAATCCCTTTGGCTCATCTTTGTTATAAGGAGTAATTATTGTTCCCAACTTGATTGTTTATGTTTGTATTAATCATTCTCAACATTAAGAGCATTTTTTATATGTAATAAATTTATTTCACCCTGTTAAATTAAGTGTTCTAATGGCCTTTTTATATGAGTATTTCTGCTAATTGGGAAACTGACAATAATTCTGACGGACCAAGAATTGATCTTTATTCTACAGTGACTTGCAGTTATGTTGATTATTAAAACTCAAGTGTGTACTTATTTTAAAAAAAAATGTTTTGCTGCATTGAGTGGTTGAAGCAGAAACCATTGCAGCTTAAAGAAGCAGTTGAAATAGTGGAAGATGAGGCTTTAGAGAGTGGATGAATTTTGGGTTTAACAATAAACTAGCATGAATGGGCCGAGTAGGTATCTGATGCTGTCAAATCTCATTGGTTTCCATCTAGTATAAATGAAATAGTGATTGGGTTGTTCATCTGCACTAACTATTACAATTGCACACAGTTTGCAATGCTTTTTCTTCACTGAATTATTGAATCATTTCACTTCTGGAAATATTTATAATTCTGTAGCTGAAGTATGTTTATTTAAATAAGATGTACATGGCCTGCTGCTGTGCCTACTTTGGGTTTCACTGAGTAATATTGGTCTTATGATTGCATTCCTTGTCGATACTGAATGCTCTTTTGAAGCTCTTGATGTCGGCTTGCATTTCCTGAATACTGTTTCCTAACAAGTTACAATGCTGGACATTTATGTGGTGTTAGAGTGATGTATGCAGCTATTGTTTAGATTTTAAACTACAAGTCCTGCTGCTGGGTTTTGGACTTTCTAATTAAAAGAGATCAAATGAGAGGGAGTTTAGAATTTGGTGCAGTAGTACTTTATGATGTAGTGTGCCTGTTTCTCCAGCCCAAAGGACCTTGGTAGTGGATCATCCTATTATTTATTTTGATTAGCTGAATAATCTAGAATTGCAGAATGTCTGTTTAGATTGTTCTATTCTAATCCTATTGGTTAAGGAGGACAAATTTCTGCAGTATGGCTTTGTTCTTAATTTATTAAGGTGATGGACTTGAAGACTTACAGAAAACTTTATATCCCAGCACTATTCAGTAATGTGATACTGTGTCAATCCCAATTTTCTAGTAAAGAACTGCGGTAGACGACCATCATCTTCTCAAGGGCTAGGCAGTACGTGGTGACCTTGTTGAAGCCCAGGTCCTGAAAATGAATATATAACCCCTCCAATTTCATAATTTGAGCTCCAACCAACTCCACTAATGTCTTAAGGGTCCCACTTCCTCATCAAAGTATGATGCTCAGAACACTGCAATGGAAACCTAACCAGTGATTTGTAAATGTTTACCATGAATTTCTTGTTTATTTAGTTGATAACCCAGTTTGCAAAGCTGAGTCCAACACAAAGCCCTGGAGGGACTCAGCGGATCAAAAACCTTCTATGGTGGGATGTTGACATTTTGAGTCAAGACCCTTCATCAGGACTGGAAAGAGAGGGCAGTTAGCCAGTATATCAAGGTGGGTGGAAGGGGTGGCGCAAGACCTGGCAGATGATGGGTGGATCCATGTGATGGGGAGGTGAGTGGGAATGATGTAAGAAGCCAGGAGGTGATGGAAGTGACAAAGGGCTGAAGAAGATGGAATCCAATAGGAGAGGATATGGAACATGGAATAAAAGGAAGGAGGTGAGGAGGGAAACTGGTGAGAGGAATGTGTGGGCGATGGGCAGATTGGGAGGGGAAAGAGATGGGGGGTGATGGCCAGTGGGATAAAGGGGATAGAGGGGAGTGGTTACTGGAAGTTAGAGAAATTGATGTTCATGCCTTCAGGTTGGAGACTACCAAGGCAGAATGTGAGGTGAGGCTGCACCAGATGCAATAAGTGACACTGGATTTGCTTGTGAATCCAAAACTGAGTATTCCTATGATTTCTTAACTATCCTGCTAAGTTAGCCTGTCACCTTAAGTGTTTGTGAACTGCACCCTCAGACCTTTGCTCTTGCAGCCCCTCAGTCATAGCATTTTGATTATACTGCATGTTCATCTTGTTCTTCCTAAAGCATGATTACTTCACACATTGTCATTTCTGTCTATTTAATTAGTATGTTAAATTAGTATTCTCTTGAAATCAGCTACTGTCCTCATTATTACTATGTTGTCAAATGTTGTATAGTTGCAGATTTTGAAATTGAGCTACCAATATCCATATCCAAGATATCTATTTAATAAACAACACAATGATTGTAATCCCAGTCTTTGGGGATCCCACAGCATGCATGTCTAAGAACATTAAATCAACTAATTTTATTTTTTGAAACTGACTTGTATGATTGGCTTAGTTAGCTTGAATATAAATTATGAACTTCTATTTAAGGGGACATTTCACATTCTGTTACTATGTATCCTGAATAGTGGGCTGAATTTTGGATTGTGGGCATAGTGACTACTCAGTAAAAAGATACTACATCATTGCAGTATAATATTGATTCAACTTCAGTGGGTTTCCAAAATGATTGGTTAATTGAGTCTCCTACAGGTCACTTCTGATGTACTTTTTTTTAAAGAAAACTTTAATATACAGATCCTTTCAAAAAGATATTTAAAGCTAATGCAGCTTTGTCCTATTTATAGAAAAGTGTCCAAATGAAACAGGCCCTAGATGCAATCCTTGGAATGTGATGTTTTGCCTAATTTTAGCAGGGACATTCTAGAGTCCTGTAATAGTTTAGGAAAAGGTACCCGAAGTGCTCTGATAGAAGTGGGAAGGCAAGTCATAAAATAGTGGGATAATACTTATCCTTCTATTACGTGGAAAGTTATTTACATGATTTACTTGCAGAAGCCTTGAAGATAAACAATGAAGTTGTCTTTTAGATGGGTCTTATTCTGTGTTATGGCATAATTGTCACTTTTTTCCCCACAACAATGGGCTTCTGGGTAAGAACAGTTATTCATTGATGCTAAATGTTAACTTGATGATTTACTAGATTCTTAGGTGAGAATTCTTCAGTCTGACTAAGAAAGGTGCATATTTTTGCATAATTCCCTGATTTTGTTTGTAGATAGCTCAATTCATTTTCCAATCGTTAAGGTTACTGCAGAAAGGAAAAGCTTGATGCCAGCTTTATGCTGAAAATGATACCATACCAGTAAGTTAAAACATGAATAATCAAGAGACTCAGACAATTGATCTGGTGATTAACAGAAAATAATGTAAAAACTGAGCAAGTCTTCCAAATGATATCTATGGAGAAGGAATCAGTTAGCGTTTCATTTTGATAACCTTTAATCAAAATGTTTTGAGTCCTTAAATGGAAGCTTTAATCCTGCTTCTTTCTTCACTGCTGCTGAATATTTCTAGCATTTTTGATAAAGCATTTATGGTGCATAAATACGCCATTTGGCTCAACCAGGCTATGGCAGTTTATGCTCCACTTGAAGCTCTTCCCATCTTTCCTTGTATAAATATCAGTGAGATCCTGTGTTCAGTTTCCTTTGTTAAGGCTCCTCCTCAAATGTTTCTTGACTATTTATGTCAATGGGAATTTATTTTAGATTTCTACTATCTGCAATATTTTGCTTTTGAAGTACTGATCTGGAAGTCCAAGTTCTAATTCAAGTAAGACACATGGGGAATTTCAAATTAAATTTCAGATGTATTTAATTATTCAAAAAAAAAGCTGCTATTGGTCATGATAACAGCATTGCTGTCAAAACCCATCTGGTTCACTAATGTTCTTCAGGGGCTGAAGTCTGTCATTCTTCGCTGGTCTGGTTTTTACTGCTCTCCATTGTAGAGATCATTGGGAGGTCCTGTTTGAGGTGGCCTATGTGAGTAATTTAGTGCTTTTTCTAAATGTTGCACATGGTGCATTGGTGGCTGAAGGAATGAATGTTGAGAATGGCGTGTGACTGTCAATCAAAAGGCCTGCTTTATCCTGAGTGATGGTAAGCTTCATGAGTGCTGTTGCAGCTGCTGTTATTAGAGCAGGTAGAGCATTCAATCATGTTTGTTTTGACTTGAGCTTTGTAAATGATGAAACAGCTTTGGAGCATCAGCAGGTGAGTTACTTGCTGCAAGACACCCGACCTCTGACTTTCTTTTGTGGCCACTTTATTTGTGTGATTTGGTCTAGTTGAGTTTCTGGTCAGTGGTGACACCCAGGATGGTATTGGTGGAGATCTAGTGATAGTAATGCATTTTATGTGGGCTCATCAATGCCACACTCAAGTGTAAGAATGATAGATTTTGTTTTAAACACTTCAAATTCCCAATCTTTCTTCCTTACAATGATAGGTGGTAAATTTTCACCTGTAGTCTTGGAGTGAAGTGGCTCAACTGTTCATAATGGGTCTCTAACTCAAAACCAGTTACTTCTCAAAAAATGATGGTTTCATTTTAAAACTTCTTGTATGTTTGTAACTCAGACCTCAACTGTAATACAACCTGCCTTTCGCTACTGCCAGTTTTGAAGATCAAGCCGAAATTTATGAACAAAACTCTAATTCCCTTTGACAAAGAATCATATAATCCTAGATGCTACACTTTGTCAAATGCTGCCTTGATGTCAAGGGTAGTCACTTGCACTTGACCTCTGGAATTAAGTTCTTTGATCCATGTTTGGACCAACTGTAATGAGATCTACAACCATGTGCTCCAGATGAAACCCAAGCTGAATATGTAGGTTATTGGCAAGTTAATACCACTGGAGAGCATTGTTCATGATTCCTTCCATCAATTTAACGATTGAGGATAGTGATTGGAAGATAATTAGTTAGATTAAATTTGTCTTGCTTTTTATGCGTAGGACACATGAATGATAGAAAAATAAGGGGCTGTGTGGGAGGGAAGGGTTAGATAGATCTTAGAGCAGGATAAAATGTCGGCACAACATTGTGGGCTGAAGGGCCTGTACTGTGCTGTAGTGTTCTCTGACGTAACTATGTAATTTTTCATGTCAGGTAGATGCCAAGAATATACTTGTTCTGAAAAAGCTTGACTAAAGGTGAGCCTAATTCTGAAGGGCAGGTCTTCAATGCTCCATATTCTTATCTGGCCGTATTATCTTTGCTATATTCTGTGCTCTTGCACATTTCTTGACGAATTGATTTGGTTGAAGGCTGCCTTCCATGATGGTGTATATCTCAAGAGGAAGCTGAGATTATCCACAGCAATTTCAAATGGACATGACTGCAAATGCATCTTCACATGCTGGACTTTCCCATCTGGAATATGGGGATGGTCTTGAAATTGATCACTTCCCAATACCCTGCCCCCCTCCCCCAGGATATTAGCAGTTTAGTTGGCTATTACCATTCAGGATTCAGTGTGGCAGGACTGTAGAGCTCTAATTTCAGGCAGTTGTGGGCTCTCTTGGTTCTACCTATTGCATGCTTGTTAGCTTTCATGTAGATCTATGTTACATAAAATTTTTAGATGCATCTGGTACTGCTCCTTGCATGCCTATCTAAATTCCTCATTGAGCCAGTGTTGATCCCATCGCTTAATTGTAGTAGCCAAGTGAGGGATATGCTAATCATGAGGTTACAGACAGTGGTGGTGTACATGTCTGCTGTGATGGTCTACAGTGCTTTGGGATGCCCAGGCTTGAGTTGCCAGATCTGTCTGAGTCTGTCCTATTTAGCACAATGGGAGATTGAGGGTGTCCTTCCTGTGAAGATGGGACTTCAAGGATTATGCAGTGATCACTTGTATCAAACATTTGCAGCAAGTAGATTGTGTAGGAAGTGTTGATTTGCTCATTACCTGCCGCAGGCCAAATCTGGTAGCTGTATCCTTTGGTCTTCAGTCTGTGGTGGTACAAAGTCACTCTTGATGGACATTGCAGTCCCTCACTCAGAGTACATTTTGAGCCCTTGATGTTCTCAGTACTTCATCCAAGTATTGCTGAACTTGGAACATTGATTCATCAGTTGTGGGAGCAAAGCTTTTGGTAACCTAGAGGTGATTTTTCTACCCTTTTATCCCTTGTACCCTTCATGTCATGAGATGTAATAAGGCCTGGATTCAATATTGAGGGGCTCCAAGCTTCTCCCTTCCTGTGTTCCAATGTACTGTCAACTCTAGTGGATCTCCCCTGCTGGTGGGACAGGATGTACTTGGGGATTGTGAAGGAATACAGTATGTTTTCGGTAAGGTATGATTCTGTGAGTATGACCATGTCAAGCTAGTGCTTGACTACTCTGTGGGACTAAACTTCCATTTTACATATCAGCTTTTAAGATTATTTTGAGATTTCATGGGTAGGACTTGGCCATGTCTGAATTCAGTACCTAGGCTGATGCTAGGTGGTCTGTGTGTGTTTCTCCATTTTACATTTAAATTTAGCAGGCATGATACAGCTGAGTGACTTGTCAGTTAAGAATTAAGGATAGTGGTTTGGAGTTGGATATAAACCGTGCCAGAAATTGGTTTCCATCCTAGTAGGACATTAGTGAACCAGAGGTTTTCTATGGAACTTACATTCATTGAAAAATCATAACTGTTCTATTGGGATTTGAACAGGTGCCTGAGTTGCCCAGGTATTTGGTTTACAATGGTGTCTATATTTGAAATATAGAATAAAGAGCTGTGATCTTATTGAAACATGCAAGATCCTAAGGAGCAACACACAAAAAGCTGAGGAACTCAGCAGGTCAGGCACTGACTACTGAAGGGTCTTGACCCGAAACATCAATTGTCCATTTCTCTCTATAAATGTTGCCTGACTTGCTGAGTTTCTCCAGCTATGTGTTGCTCTAGATTCCAGTATCTACAGTCTCTTGTGTCTCCAAGGTCCTAAGGAGGTTTGGCAGGGTAGATGTTGAGATGTTTTGCTACTGGGAGAGTGTTGAATGATGGGACATTGTTTCAAGATAAAGGAGTGGTCATTTAAAGCCAAGGTATGTAGAAATTTCTTCAGAGGTTGTTGAATCTCTGGAATTCCTTGCCCCAGAGAGTTGTGGAGGTAGATACATTATTGAAAGATTGGGGGATTGAGGATTATGGGATCAGGATAAGAGAAAGAGTTGAGGCTAGGTAGATCAGCTATGATCATATAAAATAATGGGGCAGGCTTGAGGGGCTAGGTGGCTGGCTCACTCCTATTTAATTGCGTATTCTGCTAACTTAACTGCTGCTCAACCATTGTACCTGATTGTTGAAGCAGGGTATACACTATTCTTATTCCTTGCATCTATTTAAACTCAGATTTTTTTTTAAAAAAAGCAAAAACAGTTGTAGTTAACTACAAATGTGATCAAGTTTAAAACTGCCTTTGGAAACTTATTATGCTGTAATTCCACTGGCTCTATCTGCTTTTTTATTTGTCTGCCTCCATCTCTTATCTACCTTCCTCTGTCTCCTAACCCTATCCCTCCCTCTCCCCTACCTGGCTTCATTTGTCCTACATCCTTCCTCGGTCCACCAGTCACGCACTGGCACCAATCTCACCACTCCCCTTCTCTTCATACTGGCTATCTTCCCCCCTCTACCTTTTGGTCCTGATGCAGGCTTTCAACTGAAACGTCAACAATTCCTTTCCCCTCACAGATGCTACTTGACCTGCTGAGTTCCTCCAGCAGATTGTTGGTCCAGATTTCAGTATCTGCAGTCTCTTGTCTCGTCCTTGCAATAGTACTGTTTCAACACCTTGGATTTGCATTTTCCAGCTCCTCCTCTAGAACTAAAAATGTTGGCTTTTGCCAATTCTGTTCATGAAGTAAAAAGTTAATCCAAAAATAAAGGCAACAAAATAAAACTGCTTACTTCCTTTCGTTACTCCCCCACTTCTGAAAATTATGCTTTGCCTTAAATCATGCTGGGCTGTGTAAAACAGGACACCAACTGTTTCTTAGATAATATTTAAAGATTGGTGATTGTTGAAGTAGAATATTGTAAGGTCTCTTCCTTTTAATATGGGCAATTAACAGCATTGAAGTTAATGTATACAATGCTTTTTATTTGTGTTTTTAATTAAGTATTTTATGTCCCATACTGAGCCTAGGCAAATAGGACAGAATTCTTAGACTTTAGTCCACGGTACATACTTTTAACAGCTCCACCCTAACTCTGACTAAGCAGAAAGATTGGCATGAAGTATGCGCTGCTTGTGCCAAGGTATCACTATTCATTATGCCTAAGATTGCCCTCAATCGTGAATAATATCCATACTCAAAGGCTCTCAGCTTGCAGTTTGTTGTATTGTTTAAGTGTCTCTATCCTTCAATATAGGCATTAGCCATGTGGTGTCTAAGGCATTTCTTTACAGCACCGATTTAACAGATAATCTTTGCTGACTTGATGTAAGGCCTGCATTTTAATCACATGTTACTTTTTCTGGGGGAGAGAAATCTAATGACTGCTAGTTTGGTCGTCCTGTAAGGAAAGGCATAACCCTGCATGCAGCAGCATAAGTAATGGGATGCCTTTCAGCAGAAAATAACATCAGATGCAAATTCTCACAATGGGGAGGAGGGACATGCAAATCTCGGTAAGGGGTCTTGGACCTGAAACATTAATTCTCTTTCTCCTTCCATAGATGCAGTGTTTCCAGCATTTTCTAATCTTCAGATTTCCGGCATCTGTATTTTTTTGATATTTCATCCAAATCTAGAGCTCCCTTGATGATTGAGATGTACAGGTTAAAATTAAATTGAGGCTGATAAATGTTAGGGTCCTAGTACCACAGAGTACAGAAAAAAAAGGACCAGAGAAACTGAATGAAAAGTCAGAGGATAATGTCAAAATAAATCTGAAAATCTTTTATAAAAGAATGATCAAAAGGAGGGTTGAGGTAATAAGTGGTCAAAAAGGAAAACTTATGGAGGCAGAGGGCATGGCTGGGGTATTAAATGAGTAATTTTCACTAAGGTGAAAGACACTTACATGTAGTAGGTCATGATTCATCTGTTGTGTATCAAAAAATTCAGTTAAATCTCTCAACATGCCTTTACCAAAATTGCTCTTTTTAAAACAAAAAGGTGGAAGCCTGTGCAATTAATGAAAATGGAGCTGTGGATGATACATATTGTATTGGCTGAGAAACATTCGTTTTTTTTTCCAAATGGTAGGAAAGTGTAAAGGAGTACCTCTTAGAATCTGAATTTTATTAATAAACTGGCATGGCATATAATGCATAATTTCACAGCATGCTGATAATGCAAATGTAGTAAACAGTTGGGAAGGTAGCAACATCAGGAGATAGGTAAAATGAGCAGAAAAATGCCATTGATTTATGGCAGGGAAATACGGTGATTCATTTCGGAGGAAGAATGTGGATGATGTAATAGAAATGATACAAAGCTTAAGTGTAGATAGAAACAGAGACCTGAGGATGTGCATTTTAAGGGTAGCAGTGTACTTGGAAAAGGAATAGATTTGATCACAAATTAGGTAGTGGTCTACATGACTTCTCATCAAAACCTTACAGGAAAAGGAGATGGTGGATCCACTGTGATTCCTCAAGCAGACTGTTAAAATTATTTGCAGAATACCTTGATACCAAAGGTTTCAAACAAGCACGAAGACTGTGCTTGGTTCACAGTGCAAAGGACCCTCCCTGTTGGATCTTCCACGTATGGTAAGTACATTGGCCGCACTGCATACTGCCCTCATGACTGCAGCATTGGAAAACAGCTAGTTGCCTATTTCCTTGGATAATGTGTCTTTTCCAGGAAGGACTGGGAAGAGATGCAGAGGTTTGTGTTGAGGGCATTGAGCTGTCCTGAGGGGGGCACAGACCATTATTAATGCCACGAAAGCGATCCACTGGTATTTCAGAGCAAGGTATTGTCCACAACTGAATGTGAAAACTAGTGCACTCAAGTCCAGGGACACACTGAAGCTGGTTTAGGGCCCTTCTGCCATTGTGCACAAATTCATTGAAATCATGTTAAAACATTCTAAAATTGTAAATGAAGGAGCAAATTGATGGCATGGTATTGTTAAGTAACTAGTATAACATAAAATACTGACTTGAATATGTTTATACTGTGTTTGATTTTTTTTTATGAAATAATGTTGAAATTAAGAAGGGAAGAACAATCTAAGTTTTGTAAATGACAATATCAATGAAACTAAGGAAGCTGTGCTCAGTTTTAATAAAATGCTGCCTAAGTGAGAGCTGGATTATTTTTCAGTAGAATGTCAATGTGTTGAGTTCAGAGATGTATTAGTATGATTTGGTTCGAAAATTCCATTACCTGCATTGCCAGTTTCCATTTTGCTTTTGCTTTTACTTTGTCCATGTGATTTTTTTTTTCCTTCCCTTTCTTGGCAGCATGACCAATATCCAATACAAGCACATAAACCCTTGTAGCCACAACTAAGACAAAATGAGATTAAGATACCCTGTTTCCTATAAGGATTGCAGTCCCTTTTCCCAGTTTTTCAATTACTGCCACAACAGATGTGGTGATGTCTCTTTCAATACCAGTGCTTCTGATGTTTTTTTTTCCATCCTTAACCATAGTTCCCCTCCTCTTCAGTTGATTGGGCATCAACTGATTCTGTTTTGCATCTTGCACTTCTCTTTTCCCTCACCCAGATTAGGATAGGATTCCACTTGAACTTATTTTCCATCCCACCAACGTACACTTACAGAGGATCATCTTCTATCCAGTATGATGTCACCATCAGTTGCATCTACTACTCTTCCCTAATAACATTCTGAAGGAACTGTTCCCTTGCTGATGCTCTGGTTCACTGTTCCATCTCCAGTACCCACTCCCCTTGTTATCGCACCTCTCCATGCGACTGCAGGAAATGCAACTCTTGCCATTTTACCTCCTCCCTTACTGCTATTAACAGATTAAAATGTACAGCATGCCGTGAGAAGGGGAGTGAGTATTAGAGTGATAGTTGCACAATATGGAAGTAGGTCTTTTGATCCAACCCATCAATGCTATCCATCTTTAATCTTTTATCCATGTACAGTACCTGTCTAAATGTCTTTTAAATGTAATTGGACCTGCCTCTACCACTTTCTCGGGCAGCACAATCCATATACCCCCACACTCTATGTAGAAACGCTTGTCCCTCAGGTCCCCTTTAAATCTTTCCCCTCTCCTTAAATGTATGCCCTCTAGTTCTAGTCTCTCCTACCCTGGGGAAAAAGACTGTGACCATGCACTTACTTATGGCCCTCATGATTTTATAGACCTGTTAAGTCCTTTCCAAATACAGGTGGATCATGTCTCTTGGAATCCCCTCCTGTAACTTTCCCACCACTTCTGGTCCTGCAGGTCTGCGGTTCCCTGTCTTGTCTTGTTCTGGCGGTCCTTCTGAAATAAAGACACTTTAGCCACCACCATTCTTCTAGTACCTTGCCCATGCCTAACAATGATGCGAATATCTCTGTCACGGCCCCAGTCACTTCTTCCCTGGCTTCCCAAAATGTCCAAGGATACCCTTGGTCAGACTCCAGAGATTTATACATATTTATTCATTTTAAGACCACCAGCACTTTTTGTAATGTGGATGTGTCTCAGTACATCACTATTCTCTTTCCTGAATTCTCTAGCTTCCATGACCTCCACAGTAAATACAGATGAGAAGTATTCGATGGTGGTATGGCCCTGCCTAACTTTAGATTATATTATTGGGCAATTAATATCAGATATTTAATTTTTTGGATACAAGATTCAGATGTAATTCAATGACCCAAATGGATACACCCTGAGCACCAATCAATACTTGAATTTTCATTAGTTTCTATTTTAGGAGCTTCACTCCTTTTTGTCCTTACCAAATTAAGTAAACGTATGATTAACCCAATTGTTAAACATACAATACGAATATGGTTTCAATTTCGTAAATTTTTTGGATTGAATAAATTTAACTTGTCAAGTCCCATTCAATCTAATTTTTTTCTTTCATCTATCCAGAGTTGACTCAGCTTTTTCCATATGGAAAAGGAAGGGAATAATATGTTTTCGTGATTTATTAATTGATAACTGTTTTTCATCTTTTGAACAATCGTCTAACAAATACAATTTGCCTAGATCACACTTTTTTCGATATTTGCAGATCAGTAATTTTTTAAAAGCTATTATACCCTCTTTTCTGACACCTTACAAAACTGAAATTACGGAAAAAATTTTAGGTCTTAATCCTGATCAGAAGGGCTTGATAGCAATGATCTATGATTTAATTATGAAAATACATCCAGAATCACTGGACAAAATTAAGAATGAATGGGAAAGCGAACTCCAGACATTTTTACCTACAGAGACATGGAAGAAAATTCTTCATTTAGTTAATACATCTTCAATGTGTGCCAGACACTCTTTGATACAGTTTAAGGTAGTTCAGAGGACCCATATGTCAAAAGATAAGCTAGCCCGTTTTATCACCATATAAATCCTATATGTGACAGATGTAAATCGAATGTGGCTTCTTTGACACACGTTTTGGTCCTGTCCTCTTTTGGAAAAATATTGGAAAGACATTTTTAACATTATCTCAAATGTTTTGAATATTGATTTACAGCCTCACCCTATCACTGCAATTTTTGGATTACCAAGGATAGAGTCTGGCCATTTATCTGCTTCCGCTAACCGTATGATTGCCTTTGTTACATTAATGGCCAAATGATCCATTTTGCTTAAATGGAAGGATCTAATACCCCCTACTACTTTTCAATGGTTCTCTCAAACTATAACATGTTTAAACTTGGAAAAAATTAGGAGTGGTACTGTTGTTCCTTCACTTAAATTTGAAGATATTTGGAGTCCATTTATTCAATATTTTCACATGATATAGATCCCCTTTCAATAGCTTTCCAATTTAGAGGAACAGAGTTGACGACATAATATTGCTCTGTTTCTACTGAGAAATTTCAGTCCAGTCTTTTTCTTGCTTTTTGAAATTTTTCTGTTTAGTTTGGTTTGACATATTGTTTATAATTTTTCTTATTGATTTGGTGATTTTTCTTTTTTTTGTATATAAAAGAAAGAAAGATTTATTATATGATATTCATTTACTAAGAGATCGTGGGATCTACAGATTTTTATATTTTATTGTTCTTTATGATTATCTATGCCATGATTGTTCTCCTGATCTCTTTGCATTACATGTACAAACATTGTTATATATTAATCTGTATTAATTTGAAAACTAATAAAAAGATTGAAAAAGGAAAGTATTCATTTAAGACCT
This sequence comes from Pristis pectinata, assembly GCF_009764475.1. Taxonomy (NCBI): domain Eukaryota; kingdom Metazoa; phylum Chordata; class Chondrichthyes; order Rhinopristiformes; family Pristidae; genus Pristis; species Pristis pectinata. The sequence continues at coordinate 25,450,360 of NC_067413.1, forward strand.
CACCCATCTTCTGTGGCTCCATATATAGGTGACCACATTGATCCTCCCTATTTCCCCTTGTAATCTTAATAAGAATCTCTCAGCTTTGGCAGATAAGGTAAAGGAGGATCCTATCTCATGTTTTCATTTCACCCTCCTGATTTCACTCTTGAGTGTGCTCCTATATCCCTTGTACTAAAATGATTCCTTGATCCCAGCTGCTTATGCCTGACATATGGCTCCTTTTTCCTGCCTAGGGCCTCAATATTCCTCCTCAGCATGGGTTCCCTAATCCTGCCAGCCTTGTTCTTTACTCAAACAGGAACATGCTGATCCTGAACTCTCTCTATCTCGCTTTTAAAAGCATTCCATTTGCCAGGTATCCCTTTTCCCTGCAAACAACTTCTCCCAATCAACCTTTGCAAATTCCTGTCCGATGCCATCAAAATTAGCCTTGCCCCTATTTAGAACTTTAACTTGTGGACTAGTCCTACCTTTTTCCGTAACTATTTAAAAACTAATAGAATTATGGTCATGGTCCCAAAGCACTCCCCCACTAACACTTCAGCCACTTGCTCAGCCTTATTTCCCAATGGGAGCTCGAGTGTTGCCTGCTCTCTGGTAGATCCATCTATATATTACTACTTACTGGATATGGAACAGTGAAGGAGCAATTCACTTGTATTTCCATTTTAGTGTACTACATTCTATGCTTGTGCTATTGTCTTTTGCATTGGGGAAATCAAATGCAGATTGGGTGACTGCATAACATTTCTGTTCAATCCCTGAGTGTGACCCTGAGCTTCCTGTTCTCTGCCACTTCAATCCTCCATCCCATTCCCATGCTGACCTATTTTTGACCACAAGCTATAGGAGCAGCCTTGTCTTCTGACTGGACATACTACAGCCTTCTGAGCTCAGTATTTGATGGGCAGCTTCTCTGGCCTTCAATCTCACATTTTTCTGGGAAAATTGCATTTTATTCATTGCACTCTATTTGCCTTTCCCCTAATGCATTATTTGTTATTCGCTAAGTCTTTACCATCCGTTTTCAGGCTCCTCCCCAATGAGTTTTGTTGTTTGATCCTGCCTGTCCTCCACCTTATCACAGACCTTCTCCTTTGTTCTCTTCATGCTTCTTCCCCTTTTAAAATTGTTTGTTTTCTAACTTTTTCCAATTCTGATAGAAAGTCATAGACCTGAAATGTTAATTGTTTTTGTTGCCCAACCTATAAATTCCAGGATTTTCTGGTTTAACTTAGCATATCAACTAGATAGTAAACCTATTGGTGATAGGAGTTTGTGGCCTGTTTGTGGTTATAGACAAATGACGACTGTTAAATTTAATACAGTGAAGTATGGATATAGGCTAATGTCATTATTGTAAAAGGTGTGCAGAATCAATGACCTTGTATATGTGCATAAATATTTGTAACAGGGCATATTAAGGGAGTGATTAACAAAGCATGCAACAACCTGGGCCTCAAAGGCAAACACAGGAGGGTTGTGTTGAATTTCTTAAACCACAGTTTGAATGTTGCATGCAGGTAACTGCACTTTAGCAAAGATGTCAACATCTTTAAGAATTTGCAGAATAGATTTAATAGAATGGTTCCTGGTATAACGGATTTCTGCTACAGGGTAAGATAGGAAAAGCTATAGTGATAGTCTTTGGAGCAAAGAAAATTGAGAGGAGATTTGGTGTACAAGGTTATGCCAGGTTTAGTTAGGGTAAATAGGCTGAAGTTGTTCACTGGAGGTGCAGTTGGTGGTGGTACTTCCTTACAGCACCAACAGTTTGCATGTTCTCCCTGGGACTACATGGGTTTCCTCCAGATGCTCTGGTTTTCTCCCACATCTGAAAGACCTGCTAGTTAACTGGCTACTGTAAATTACCTAGTGTAAGTGGGTGGTAGGAGAATCAGGGAAAACTTAAGGTGTGAGAGAAATAAGTGTGTGAATGAAATTGCTTTGAGAGCCAGAACAGACACATTGAAAAAGGCCATTAAGTCCAATGTCTTATGGAAATATGAAATAAGAATTTTTTTCCCCTTGTCTAGGTGACCTAAGGGCAAAGTGGTGATCTGATGTACTGTATGGAGTTAAAATGGGTTAACTAATTTGCTGCTAATCAAGCTAGGCCACTGTGGTATTTATAACTTGGTTCCTCACTGGGCAATGAACTGAGTAACAGGTTTGGTAGGGAGGACCAGTTTTATGACAGTGTTCAACACATATAATGCCCATGAAATGGGATTCTTACAGAATTGTTTCAAACCATGAAGTAGTCTATACAGAATGAAATGTATGATATATCACTAATAACCCTTCTGTTTTCATTGAAACCAAGCATTCCTTTAACAATTGTGCCATGATCTAAAGTAGCCAATCATAACTTCTGCAATTAGAGAAATAATGCTCAGTGATTTCTGATACTAAAGGATGCCTCTACTATGAATCCTCCTGTGCAATCGTCAACCATCAAGTTTGACAACAGTGTATCCCCAAGGTTTCCTTCAATTTCCTTTTACGTGGGATTGATATCTTAATTGGGCTGTGCATCCTTTTGTCCTTCAGTGTATCATTAAAATTCCCAGCATTCACAGCTGAATTTTGAGTGTTGGCCAGTTATCTAATAGATTGAGTCAGGTCATTTGATCTGTCATCTGGTACTTATCGTGCATATCCAGCTGTAATCCAGTGTGTGTGTGTGTGTTGGGGGGGGGAGGGGGGCGCGGGGCGCGGAGGAGGGGTGTGTGGGGTTGTGGTGGGTGACTGGTGGGAAACATAGGAGTTATCAGGCTGACCTTGCGGCACACTCCTCACCATTCATCAATTAGTGATGTACAGGGAACGTTTTGCTTCTGTTGTTTCACATGATTGACATGTTTCTTGAGGTAGGGATTAGGTTCCTCCTTGCCTACCCCCCCACCACCCCAGAAGAGGACCTAACTGAGAAAAGTCTCTGGAGTTTTCATAAATAATAATGAAAAAAAATGCTGGAAACACTCGGGGTCTGGCAGCATTTGTGAAAAGGGAAATGGAGTTAATGTCTCAGATTAGTGACCCTCCTTAAGACACAATTTCTGACAAAGGGTCTTAGTTTTTATGTTTTTACGTCAAATTTCCAGCATCTGTAAAGCGTCTTGAATTTCATTTGCCAGAGCGTTCATGTCAAATCAACTGGGAGGAACCAGGAGTTAGAGGAAAAAAATATTTGAAGTAGTTAGAACCAAGCATTATCTTTAATTTTGTCCAAAATTCACTTCCCTTGACCTTGCCTGATCCCAAACTGAACCAGAGACCCCAAGGAATGGTTAGGGTCTCACTGGGTTATAGGCCTTCTCAACATTGTAGTTGGATGGTGAATAATGGGGGGGTCACACTGATTCAAAGGATGGGAGTTCTGGTTCCCAGCAACATGGTGATGGAAAGATGATTGGAGATCGGCAAGCCACCATGCCAGTTTGGCCGCATTCCAAAAGCAAAGGGAAGTACCAGCAGTAACGGCTGGACAGTGTGTCAGACATCCAGTTGATTCTTTTTCTGTCCACGTGCACTTTCTGCACTGTTGTATAATGATCATGAGTTGGCTGAGTGATTTTATTATGATTATTCTGAGAAGGCTAATTGTCATGGGCTTAGCTCTGCTCTGTTTCAGATCAGCTAACTGAACAAAAACAGAAACTAAATCAGTGCTTTTGCAGTTGGACTTCATTAGAAAATAGGAAAATCTAATTGAATTCAAAATTAGATAGAGCTGGGAGTTTTATTGGTAAAATAAGTAAGGATCTCTCCCACTTGTCCTCCCCACCCACAGTGTAGGAATCTGTAATTACCTTCCCAAAGACTTTGGATGTTAAATCAACTTTTAAAATTTTGAGACTGAGATTCTTTCTTACTATCCTATCCACTGTATATCATTTTTTTTTATTAAAGTGCTTTGGAGGAAGGGTGGAAAAATGTTGAGCTATGATCTAACAGAATGGTACATTTGGTTCAAGGAACTGAATGATTTTTCTCCTAATCATATATTCCCATTGCATTTCACCCAACTCATAACTAGTATGATAATGGTAACCTCTTTACAGGTCAGACACTCCTTTTGTACTCTGTGCCTTTCAATCACATGCACTAATGCATCCTCCACTTCCACTTTGTACCTGCATGCAACAATAAATGGCAGAGGAATCAATTCAATTTATTTTAGTTTGTTCATTGAGAGATACCACTATTGTTGCCTATCCCAGTACATTTTTCTGATCTATTTCTCTTCAGTTTAGTGTTTTACCCTTCATCGTTCTATCACAGGAATTTTTGTGTATTGATCATTGTTTCTGTGCCAGATAATAAACTGGGATCACTTTAATTTACTGTTAAGGTATTTATTTTGAAATAATTTTTTAAAGCTTTTTCATTCTGTTTTAAATTTCATAGGTTAAAAATTGCATCACTGCCTTTTTAATGGCTTAAAACACATTGTTGATCACCACCATGTTGTTTGTGCAAGTGTTATAAAGAGCAACAAATTCATTTGAGGCTCCCAGTGCCTTGCTACTTGACCCATCCTGACCTTTGTCCAAATCAGGATGATTTGCTCTTACTGTTTTTGATGAATATCAATGTATGTGCTACAAAGCAAGCTGTGTTTTCTGCTTTACTACAGTTACCTCCAAGTTGGGTGTGAGAAAATATTGTTATCACTTGGATTGTGTTTAGATTGGGCATGGTCAAGTTGGGTTTGGGTTGGGTTCTAATTTTATACCTGGCCAGGCTTTTTGTTTACAAGGCAACATTGTCAGGAACATTCCCTATGTAATACTGTGCTGAAACTGGCATTGTTGATTTCAACAGTTCCTTACTGATGTGTTACAAATTCATGCAGCTGTAAGCATTTAGCCCAGCAGGTGCAATCACTGTAGCTGGCACTTGAAGGAATACACTTCAAAACAAGCAATGCTCTTCCAGCTGCAGGGAAGTGCTGGTATTGAATGAATGGATTCTGCAATAATCTTGCCCTTGGACTTGTTCTTTTCTGCCTCAAACTGGATGTAAAATTCAACTCTCAAGGGATGCCTTCGCAATGAGGCCATTAATGAATCCTATCAATTTGCACAACACCAGATCTAGTGTAACCTGCTCTGTGGTTAGCTCAAGAAAGTGCTTCTCCAAGAAACTATCCCAAAAGACTCTCTGAACTCCTTATCTTGGCTACCTTTGCCAATCTGATTTTTTTTGTTCTAGTGTAGGTAGATTTAAAATCCCCTATGATTAACACTATACCATTCTGACAAGCTCCCATTATTTTTTTTATATACTGACCTACTCTGTATTTCAGGAGTCTATATTCCGCTCCCACAAGTTACTTGTCTTTAACTCATCTCCACCCAGGTTGCTTCTACATCCTGGTTTCCTGAAGTTGAATTATCCCTCTCCATATGCTAAACTTATCATTAATTAATAAAGCCACTCCCACCTTTTTCCTAGCTTCCTATCCTTCCTATGTCATGTACTGCTTGACATTTGGGCTCTAATCTACGTTGTCCTGCAGCCATGTTTCTGTAATGGAGGGATCTTTCACATGTTTTGAGGTGCCTGCAGTAATAATGGGAAGTGAATGGGAGAGAACTTCCAAGGAATTGGAGTGACTTGGTCAAGCCATAGGAGGCATGTGTTTTGTGTAATTGGGTAACAGAGACCCGCCAGAATTGTAGCCAGGTTGTTTCCAGGGGTGCAAAGGCCATGAATGCAGTCCATGGATGCCTGCGCTTGGGGGAAGTCTACAATATAGGGAATAACCTGTGGCCATTCTGCGTACATCTGTGGGCTGAAGGAAGAGTAGATAAGGTCTTTTTTTTTCCTTTGAATGTGAGCCTGTGACTCCTGAATGTAGAAGTGAAAAGCAAATTCAGAAATGGCAGAAGTTGGTAACAAGTGTTTAGAATGATCCTACGGTAAAAAGACCTCAGTGTGAATATGACCTCTAAAGGCAAAACTGTTCTGCCCCATGCAAGACCAATCACGATAAGAAAATTGCAGTATGAGCATGGCTCTTTAAATAGCAGTTTCAGAGGAATTGGGGTTAGTAAAACCTGGTTGTACTGTGAGTAAATTTAAAATTAAATTCACTTGCAAAGTCACATGTGAATCTAGGTTACCATGGTCTCCTTCAACTTGTTTCATTGCCTTCTGGAGTTGGAGAATCATTTCTCTGTAAATTGATATGTGAAGGGAAAGAAGTTAGTTAGAAACAATGTTGGGCCCTTGAAGACCGAATCGGGTAAAATTATTACGGGAAACAGGGAGATGGCAGTCAAATTTAATAAGTACTTTGGATCTGTCTTCACGGGGGAAGACGTAAGAAATCTCCCAGAAGTGAGGATGGACAAAAGGCAGAGGGTGACAGAGGAACTGAAGTGGATTGACATTAGGAAAGAAATGGTGATGGGTAGACTAATGGGGCTGAAGACTGACAAATCCCCAGGTCCAGATGGTCTGCATCCCAGGGTACTAAAGGAGGTGGCTCTAGAAATTGTGGATGCATTGGTGATCATTTTCCGATGTTCCTTAGATTCGGGGTCAGTTCCTGAGGATTGGAGAATGGCTAATGTTATCCCACTTTTTAAGAAAGGAGGGAGGGAGAAAATGGGGAACTATCGTCCAATTAGCCTAACATCTGTGGTGGGGAAGATGTTGGAGTCCATTATTAAGGATGAAATAGTGGCATATTTGGATAGCAATGATAGGATTGGGTCGAGTCAACAGGGATTTACCAAGGGCAAATCATGCTTGACTAATCTACTGGAGTTTTTTGAGGATGTAACCAGGAAAATAGACGAGGGAGATTCAGTGGATGTTGTATACCTTGACTTTCAGAAGGCATTTGATAAAGTGCCGCACAGGAGATTGGTGGGTAAAATTAGGGCTCATGGAATTGGGGGGCGGGTATTAACATGGATAGAAAACTGGTTGGCGGATAGGAAACAAAGGGTAGGGGTGAATGGATGTTTCTCAGAATGGCAGGCCGTGACTAGTGGGGTGCCATGGCTCGGTGCTGGGACCGCAGCTGTTTACGATCTATGTTGATGATTTAGATGAAGGCATTGTGAATAACATTAGCAAGTTTGCTGATGATACAAAGTTAGGTGGCAGTGTGACGTGTAGAGGAAGTTAGGAGAATTCAAGGTGATTTGGATAGGTTGGGTAAGTGGGCAGATACTTGGCAGATGAAGTTTAATGTGGATAAGTGTGAGGTTATCCACTTTGGGAGCAGGAACAGGAAGGCAGATTATTATCTGAATGGTGTGGAGTTAGGTAAGGGGGAAATACAAAGGGATCTAGGAGTCCTTGTTCATCAGTCACTGAAAGTGAATGAGCAAGTGCAGCAGGCAGTGATGAAGGCTAATGGCATGTTGGCCTGTATTACAAGGGGAATTGAGTACAAAAGCAAAGAGATTCTTTTGCATTTGTACAGGGCCCTGGTGAGACCACTCCTGGAGTATTGTGTACAGTTTTGGTCTCCAGGGTTAAGGAAGGATATCCTGGCTATAGAGGGCGTGCAGCATGGGTTTACGAGGTTACTTCCGGGGATGTCGGGACTGTCTTATGCTGAGAGGTTGGAGAGACTGGGATTGTACACGCTGGAATTGAGAAGATTGAGAGGGGATCTGATTGAAACATACAGGATTATTAAGGGATTGGACAAGATAGACTCGGGAAATATGTTCCAGATGTTGGGGAAGTCCAGGACCGGGGGCATGATTTCAGAATAAGGGCTAGGCCATTTAGGACAGAGGTGAGGAAAAACTTCTCCCAGAGGGTTGTGAATTTGTGGAATGCACTGCCTCAGGGCAGTGGAGGCCAATTCTCTGGGCACTTTCAAGAAGGAGCTAGATAGGTTTCTTATAGATAAGGGAATCAAGGGATATGGGGACAAGGCAGGAACAGGATATTGATTATTGAGGATCAGCCATGATCTCAAAATGGCGGTGCAGACGCGAAGGGCCGAATGGTCTACTTCTACTCCTATTGTCTATTGATATTCAGATTTTTTTTTGCTCCGGGATTTTGTGATGGGTGGAAGGGAATCGTTATGTGTATAAGTCTTAATGCATGCAGCTATTATGCACCAATCGTTTGTGTTACCTTGGAAAATTGATTAGGTTGCTTTCAAATGTAAAAGTGATGCACTACACTATTTTAACTTGATTTATGTGAAGCCATCTGATAGCAGATGAATTTGCACTGCTTTGGGGGGGGAGTTTTGATCATTTTCTGTATGTATTTTGAAGTCTTTGAATTTTTTATTCCAATGATGCAATAGTTTTATCTATTACAAAAAAATGGGAGGAGTGGTCTTGCAGAAGGACAAGAAATGTGATCAGGAGGAGGAAAAAGATCATTATTATTAAAATGACACCGATGGCCTTTCAGCTCATCAGTTCCATGGTGGCTCCCAGCACAGTAGTACCATAATCTCTTACTTCTCTGCAGCATTACATCTTTTCTTTCTCATGCCCATTGACTTGGTTTTCAATTCTTTTGTCACTTGTCTATCCGAAGTGATATTTTATCCTCGCCAATTACCCTACCAACCCCTCTTTTGAATGTAGGAAGAGACTGGAGTACCGGCCAGAAACTCGTGTGGTCACAGAGTGTGCAAACTTCACAGAGGCAGCACTTGAGGTGAGGATCAAGCTGGGTGACTGGAGCTGTGAGGCGGCAGCATTAACCACTGTTCGACCACACTGCGTGCTTCAAAGTGTCATGCATGTTGTAAATTAGTGTTGGCTAAAGTAACAACTTTTGTAATGATCCTGTTAATTTAAAGATGGAAGATTTAAATGTTGTGTTAATTTGCTGTGATGTTTTCTATTATCAAGTTGCTACAGTAATTGTTGGCAGGCTATTTGATTGTGAATAATGTTGCAACAGCTGATCCTGTCCTAGCTCAGACTTGTTTTTGACAGGAATCATTGCATTGTCATTTGGGCCACTGAAGAGAGATTTGGTCTTAAAAGTAATAAGATGCTCTTCCCAAGAGCATTTTTCAGGGCAGTGAGACGATATGACTGGACTGGACCTAAGGTGATTTTTACAACCTGTGATTGCAACTTTTAAGTGCCTAGGCACATAGAAAGTTTCTTTTTGCTTGGAATTTCTAAAAGACGTATGGGTAGGTCAATTTGGGTTTAAAATGGGCGGCGTGGACTCGTTGGGCCGGAAGGGCCTGTTACCACGTTGTAAATAAAATTTTAATTTTAAATTTACAAGCCACTTGCAACAAAAATGTACAACTTTGCTAGATCCATAGTAATTGCAGTGATTTTGTTTACCAGTGTTACCAATTATAGGTCTGTCCTGGTACATAGTTTAAAACCTTAGCTGTATCTAACAACGTTATTGTGGTAATCAATCCAAGGCAGCAACTGCCAAGAATCATGCTAGTTGTAGATGCATAGCCTGTGGCATACAACCATTTCACCCAACATTGCAGGACACCTGTATGTCAACAACTTAAGACTTGGTTTCCATGCAAGACCCTTAATCATGTTTTCTTTTCTCTCTCCTCTTCCAGCCATGCTCACTGGCTGTTTGTCCATAGTCACATCTCCTGATCTTTTTCATTGGCAAATTTTCCCTTTCTTCCAGACAAACTCACCAATCCTCTGGCCCTGAGCTCTGGTCACTTCTCCTGCCTTTTTCAACAGCAATTTTTCTCTTGGCTAAATGCACCCGATTTAAAACAGTAGTGATCCTTCAGATCCAAGAGGTGGCCTGCACAATGACCAAGTACCCTGGTGCTTTGCCTCTTCTCCCCTCCTCTCCACCCCCCCCCCCCCCCCCCAATCCACTAATTCAGGCAAAAATACAGAAGAACGTGTGTGAATAAATTACCACTTGTACACTTTTTAAAACAGTGAAACCTGTGTAAACCTCTGGCACGTTCTTTCAAAGACCCAGGAACTGTCATCCCAAGCCCAACAAAGTGTGTTCTGTTTTCAAAGACAATCAAACCTAAATCCATACACCTAGTTGGGTCCTCTTGGAATTTTGTCATAGATATTTGTAATGAAATAACTATCTATGATTTTTGTAAGCTTCAAATTTAAGTGTTGGTTTTTGTACAGAGAAGAGCAAGGATGTTGCTCCCTATTGTTGGATGGTTGACTTGGGTGGGAGTCTTGCAATTTTGCCTTTGTACTGTCTTCTATCAGAATGTATTGCATGCCAACCTCATTCTAGAGGTGAGCACATCTAGCCTGATGTTCCGGTGCAATACTAAGGGATCACTGCACTGATGGTAGCATTTATTTCACACGGGATCTTAAGGTGAGGCTCCATCTGCCCTCAGGATTGAAGTAATAAAAAAAAATCCATGGCTTTGTGTTGAAAAAGAATAGAATGCTCCCTGGTGGTATAGTCAATTTTCATACCTTCAGCTGGTAGGACACTTACAATCTAATCATTGTTTGTGTGAGGGCAGAGAGATTGATGGTGCACAACAGATTGGGAAGAGAGATTAATGATGCAATAGTTTCAATTGGATCATGTTAATTTATGTTGTTGTATCTGGTTTTATAATAAAATGACTGCCTTTTTAGATGTACAAATAACATTTTGTGAATCTTAGTCATTTTAATCTAATGTTAGTGAGTGCAAAACCACAGCACACGACCATCTGGAATTTTGGCGTTCTGTTGAAAGTTTTGGCCAAATGTAGGTAAAAATGGCTTGAATGATGTCAGAAATGTATGTATGATGGTGCTGTTTTGAGGCTTGGATCAAAGCATTTCATCTGTTTAATTTTTATAGAAATTGAACTATTGACAGCTAACTCTCTTCTCAGTGAGGCAATGAAACACTGAAGTGTGGAGTGATATGTAACTGGTGTTTGCACCATTGGTACTTGCTGAGGTGGATAGAGTCATTACCTTTTGATGCACAGTAGTTTTAAAAGCAATGAACCAGAGTCTGCAATGAGCAAATATTGACAGCATTATTAAGTTGAGTCTCATGTTGGAATGGGAGCAGAAGGGAGAACTGTTGGTTGCCATGATGTTTTCTGAAAATGCCATTTGCACTGCCAAATTCTTGATTTTAATGGTGGTGACATGTTCATGTGTATTGTTTCTTCCCTTCTGCAGCATTGAGTCACTTCCATTCTCTCAATTATCTGAATAATCATTTTAATTCAGTAATTAATTCGGACATTAATTATTTCATTGTCAGCACTGGAAATGCTGACAAAGTATTCATTAAGATTAGTGTGTGTCTCCACTTGAGCTGAAGAGAGCCATAAAATTAGAGAAAAATTAGGTTTTCCAGCCACTGTCTGTAAGGAGTTTGTACATTCTCCCCATGTCTGCATGGGTTTCCTCCAGGTGCTCTGGTTTCCTCCCACATGCCAAGGACGTACAGGTTAGGAAGTTGTGGGCATGCTATGTTGGTGCCATAAGTGTGGCGACACTTGCAGGCTGCCCCCAGAACACTCTGTGCAGAAGATGTATTTCACTGTGTGTTTCAATGTACGTGTGACTAATAAAGCTATCTTTACCTTGAAATGCCCCTTTTATTATATAGGCATTTGAAGGTGAATTAACATTAAATTATGTTGTTATTTCATTCATCTCAAAGTGCTTTATAGAGAATGAAGTTGAGTTGCATCTTGATTAAAGCCTTGACTACACTTTTTTTTAAGCCCTCTGTGGGTAGTTCTCTGGACTCGAAAGTTTGTAATTTTTTCTCCAGAGGTGATGTCTGCTGCACAAACATTTTCTGCAATGACTTCAGTGTACTTTTTATGGCAGCAATTTTTTAAAACAAAAACTTTTTGTTAATGGCACATTGGCATATCCAACATTTCATGTCTGTCTGTAATTGCCCCTGAACTGAGGAGATGACTCCCAATGTGAATGACAGTTGTATATTGGCCAACTGGGCAAGGATGGCTGATTTTTTGACCTGAAGAACATTTGTAAGCCTGATGGTGTTTTTTTCTGATTGCCATTGCTGATAGCTTTTTATACTGATTTAAATATTTGTATTTAAATTCCCCAACAGCCATGGAGAGAATCAACTCTGCCACTCTGTAAAATGCTACTAAAACTAATTAGCACAGTCTGGTACAGAAATTTCATGATAGTGAAACTCAAATTTTAAAAAAAAAAATCTGCGTTCTAAATCTTGACTCTTAATTTAAATTCAGTGGCCTGGGGTTTTGAAGTTGAAGGAGCTTCCCTCAGTTTATTCAACTCAGAATTTATAGCAAGTTTTTGACCTGTTCTGCGCATCAGTGCTATTGCAGTTGAAGAGCAATCATTCCAATTGTCTGAGTAAAACAATTTTGCCAACCAGCAATACAGTGGCTCATGGAATTGGACATGAAATAAATGATTTGGACAAAAAGACTTGTATGATTTGTTCTGCTTGGAATAGTTGAATCTGGTGGTTAAAAACATAGATTATGATGAAAGAATAGATATGGTGTTATTAGCTAGAAGGCTTCAAAAATTCAATCTTCAGTAGGATTCAGAATTAGAACTATATTGATGATTTCCACCTGGGTTTATGATTGAATTCTGTACAGATTGATATTGTTTTTTGTAGTTTTTGTTATTCAGTTGGTTATGTTTTTCCTTGGGGAGCAGGTTAGTCCAATACTCATTGATGTATAGAAAATGAAAGGTAACACTGAAATATTTAATATTGAGAGCGATTTGACAGGATGGGTCCTGAGTGGATGTTTCCCTCGCTGAGGTTGAGTGGGTAGAGTTTTGGAATAGGGGTCACCCATTTAAGATGGAGAAGAGGAATAATTACCTCCTTCCAGGAGGTTGTGGCTCTTTGGAATATTGTTTACCTCCTGAGAGCAGTGGGGGCAAAGTCATATTCAAGGCAGATGTTGACAGAGAATTGAACTCCTGTGGAATGGAGGGGCATGGGGTGAGAGTGGGAAAGTGGTGTTGAAGGTAAAATTGGTCAGTTTGATCACATTGAATGGCAAAGCAAGCTCAAGGTGCCAGTTGGTTTATTCCTACTTTCATTTTTTTTATGATAAATGAGATTCTTATTAAATTTGACACTTAAAACATCATCTGAGAATTCATTGTTTAGCTATATTGGCTATTTATGAATGACACTTTGGGTAGGTTACCAGAGGCTGCCTCCTACCCATGGATAAGTACTGAGGCAGAGTGTATGGGAGGGGCAAGAGTGAAAGGTCAGATAAACAGTTGGAAGCTGCAGATAACTGTTGACAGGGTGGTTTTGTTTCTTGTTAGTTCAATTTTTTTTAAGGCTCAAATTTTTGTAATCATTAGAAAAATCCCCAAAACTATAGCACCAACATGTTTGAAAACAACAAAGTACCCTTTGTGTATGGTGTATATACATAGAAAGCAATGAGATGTATTTTATTTTACAGAAATAAACATTCAAGTAGTCACCAAAATATTCATCTGACTAGGCTATATCTGACTGGGCCATAATTTCAACAGTATCTACATATAAATCGTGTCTATTTTCCCCGTGTTGATCTCTCAAAATAACTTTGCAGTAAAGGCAAGGCACTGAGTATAGTAAATGGAAATTCTACATGTGAGATGTAGTATATCACTTAACAACTTTAATGTGATTAAGGTAATCGTAAGATTTTCACAATGTTTAACAGGTTCATTTTGTGGGAAGCTGAGTCTCAATATCAGGAGGAGAAAAAGGTTGAATCTTGTATTATTGAATATTGTGTGAACATGCACACTGATATTGGGTGAAGGTTAATTTTGGCTGTGCAGAAATGATTCTTGTGATTGTAGCTTACTGAAACTTGTCAGTCTTTGCACTTTGATATCATTGCATTGTCAATGAATATTCGAAATTTTTGAATTCTAAATTAGATGCTGAAATGGCAGAACTCTGGTAAATCAGTATCGTAAATTTCATATCAAAAGGCTAAAGAGAGTCAGGAATTGCTGATAAGCTATCTGTGGTATATTACAAAGCCTGGTATGATGCAGACCCTGTGGAGCAGGTTCTTTTTATCATCTGTGCTGAATTAGCTGTTTCTTTTTGTTTGAGGCAGCAGCTTTGTACAACCGTGTCTGGACTGCTGGTAGGGGGAAGTAGGGTAAATCTCGCTTCCTGCTGAATGTTGCACTGTTGCTCAATGGCAAATGGTCAGCTATGAGCTTGTTGCCATAGAAAAATCTCTGGCTGCATGGCTGTGGAGAGCCTTGTGGTTAAGGAGAGGGGTGATCAGAAAGATAGGAAGGTTTGAGCAGTCAACTCAGAGTTGTTGCTGCTAGTCTATGGAAAAGACCTGTACTTGGTGGTCATTCAGGGCACATATCTTAATGCTGCAGCTCAGTGCTGAGCAGTTGTCCCAGCAAATATTCTCACAGGCAGCCTATGCACATTGTCTCAGTAGTTCATTCCAACACTGAGCCATGTGGAATGGTGATCTCATTGCCATTTTGGTGGGATCACCAGGTTTCTGACACATTAACATTCAGCTCAAATGGGTTTTTTTTTGAAACTACAAGGGTATGCACTTGTGTATGTTTGAACTCCAGAACCAAGAATGCTAGAACAAATGATTCCTCTAAAGGAGAGTGCTAAGCTGGGTACCAGTATATTTTGGGCAAAAATTATATTTATCAATTCCATTTAATTGCATTCATAGCTTAATAAAAATGGGTTGCACTTGATTTCATTCAAAGTTTGTTTTTAAAAGAGAACTTGGAAGCTAGGATGTTGTTATGTCACACTGCAGAGAAGGTGTCTGTGCATATATAAAATACAAACTGAACCTGACTAAGACCAATTAAATCTGATGTGAGCTTAAGGATTTGGAATTCTTTTGATTCCTTAACCTGACACGTATACAGTATGGTCCTATTAGCTGTGTTCAGTATCCAGGCTCTGCAGCAAAACCATATGTTGAGAAATAAGACAAATGCTTCCTGCTCTTTGGGCAATTGTCCTATCATGTTGTGCAGTTTTGAATCTTGGCGCATTTCTTTTTATAAAGAAATAGTGATACAATCTGACCCCAGATATTTGTAGTTGTTTTGCTACCTGACCTAAATCCAGCAATAGGGTCTCATAAGGTGCAGGTCAGGTTGTTGTTCTTTACCACAGGTATCACAGTAACCAGGCACCTCTTATAACTGAAATAAACAACTCCAGTCACAGCAACCTAATTTGGATGAATTGCTGAGTCTGCACTGCTTCAGAGGAAATATTTTGATGTTGGGTGGCCACTGTGTTCTTGGGCAAACAAGAAATGTGGTCTTGCTATCATTAGTCACTACTCAAAAGCAATATGGAAAAGCAAAAGTCTGCTGAATCTGGATATCTGAAATAAAAACAAAGTACTGGATAGATCTAGCTGACCAGACTGCTGCTTATGAAGAGTGAAACATAGTTAATGATCCAGATAGATGATCTTTGATCTTGAAAGTATTGCAGTAATTTCTGTTCTCTATTTCAAGAACAGTTCATTGTTTAATGTGGTTTTAATACTGTTCAAATAATGGGATGAAATTTGCAAAATGCATTCATCTTAAGATGACAGTCCAAAAATTTAAGTTTTAATTTTGCCTGATATTGGCAGACACTGCACTTGGCCAGGTCCAAGGAATTAAGGTAAACATTAGAAAGGTAGGAAGCCCCAAACATTAGTTAAACCAACCTTCCACTAGTGTGGATCCCAGTGCTTATCCATTTGGATTTGGGTGTGGTATTATAAGACATTGGGAGATGGGGGGGCGGGGGGTGGTCTTAATTCCAAGCAAAACTGTAAACCTCCCTTTTTATAAACAAAATATGCCAGTCTTCATATGTTGAAGACTACTACTTTTAAAGTATTGGAACTGTGCTGCATACTTGCAGGAATTATTGACAAGCCCGTGGCTGGGTCAGCTGTAATGAGTGCATAGACTCGACAAAAACAGATGTGAAGGGAATGCTGGGTTGTGAACTGCATGTAGTTCCTTCTTAAAATTAACTTTCTCCAAAGGTGCAAGTTGTTAGCCTGTTTCTAGAAATTAGAGGTCATGGATTTGGGAGTGTTGAAGTTCTGTGGTTGCAATACAAGTGTCGGCTTGCTTCGAGCAGCAACATTTGTATTCAGATTATCACATTTTGATGATTTGTATCCACAATATGTCTTGAAAAAAAACTTGTTTTTAATGTGAATTTTTTTGTATGGTTGGAGGTGGTACCTGCTTTTTATGATAAAATTATAGATCACAGGGGAATTTGCTATCCCTGACCAATCAATAAGGGAATTGATAAATATCAAGGTGACAAATAGGGTATTATTGAAATATTTCTGGATAGAAACTGTACTAATGTACGTAGCTGTACAGATAACTCTGTGTGCGACCACACTGCTTTAACTCGATCATGCAGTGAGCTTAAAATTGAAAAGATGGAGGAATCCAAGAGTTGGAAAAGGGCAACATTATGCATGCATGGATATGCATTCTTTATCCCTCATTTAAGTCTTGAGACATCTTATTTGGGTGCGTCATTGCCACGTGGATTGCAGCAGTTCAAGAAGGTGTCCAGCATAACTAAAAGCAGTGTTTGCTTGGAACACGCACTTTTTGATAGTGGATCTTATACATTAAAGATGGTGTTGACTCCCAATGTATACATCGTGATGGGGAATAGGATAGCGTCTGCCAATATTTTCAAGATCATTGAGGCAGTTGTTAATATTTGTAGCAGGGTGTTCCATTGCAGAGAAGTTTTTAAGACAATTGTTTAGGGTATGAAATTAGTGCTTTTTGTTGAAGATGTGTTATTTTTCTTATTCCAGGTAGTGGAGCCACAGCTGTGGTTCAAGCTGCCTACTGCATCCCAAAGAAGGAACGAGTTGCAATCAAACGCATCAATCTGGAAAAATGTCAGACCAGCATGGATGAACTCCTGGTAACGTAATGAAAAACCTTTCATTCCAGCTGTTTGTGCGGGTGGGGGACTGAATATGATTGGATAGTTTAGAACATTTATAAATGCAACTGGTAAAAGCCTAACTATTAAAGTTCAAAACAGAAGTATTCACAGAATGTACAAAAAGGTAGAAGGTACTAGAAATATAATCTTGCACTGTGGTGGTATTAGGGGAATTGAGATCTTATGAAATAGACCAAAGCTTCTGTAGCTAACATCTGAACTGATCTTTCCTATTATTATACATTTCCAGAGACTTCTGCTTCATTGGGTTTTTGCGATTTGAGATGACAAAATGAAAGGCAGATCCAGAGCATTATAAACAATGAGGGACTTGGAGATTTTTTTCAAAGGCAATTTTACTATGTAGTGGAGGTGGGGGTTAACAAAAATGGGAATTCCAGACTTGAAGAATATGGATATTTTCTACTAATCTGGCTATGTATAGCATAAAAGAAATTTGTGTTTAAATGTAGAAAGATTCCACTTTATTGCAAATAAAACCTTTGAGAATTTTATGCGCTGAGTGGTTTGAAAACAAGATTAAAATAATGTTTTGAATCTGCATTCCAAAGAAATAGGCATCAGAGGTGATGAGGATGACTGATGTTATTCCCCGACAGTAGTAGGGAAAGTACTAGATTATTAAGGAAGTGACAGTAGAACATGGAACAGTACTGGCGGTGCATTCCAGGCACCCACCACTCTGTGCTGGGGTGGAGGGAGGGGGAGAAGTTGCCCTGCACATCTCCTTTGAACTCTGCCCTGCCCTGCACCCCCCTCCCACTGCAATCACCTTAAATGCATGCCCTCTAGTATTAGACATTTTGACCCTGGGGGATAAAGATGCAGACTGTCTACTCTATCTATGCCTCTGATAATTTTATAAATTTCTGTCAGATCTCCACTTGGCCTCCACTGCTCCAGAGAAAACAACCCTAGTTTGTCCAACCTCTCCTTATAGCATATGCCCTCTAATCAAGGCAGCATCCTTGGAAACCTCTTCTGAATCTTCCCCATAGTCTCCACATCCTGCCTATAATGGGGTGACCAGAATTGAATGTAATACTCCAGATGTGGCCTAACCCAAGTTTTATAAAGCTCCAATTTAACTTCCTGCACTTACAGATAATAATTGGATCGGGCACAGTTAACATGAATTTATGAAAGGAAAATTGTGTTTGATTAACTGTCAGAATTTCTGAAATTGTAAATAAGATATCCTTATTAGTCACATGTACATCGAAACAGTGAAATGCATCTTTTGTGTGGAGTGTTTTGGGGGCAGCCTGCAAATGTCGCCACACTTCCGGTGCCAACATAGCATGCCCACAACTTCCTAACCCATATGTCTTTGGAATGTGGGAGGAAACCGGAGCACCTGGAGGAAACCCATGCAGACGTGGGGAAAACGTACAAACTCCTTGCAGACAGCGGTGGGAATTGAACCCAGGTTGCTGGCGCTGTGAAGCGTTACACTAACTGTTACACTACCTGGAAGGCTATTGATAAAATGCTAAACAGGAGGTTATTGAACAAAATTTGGGGTATATGTAAAAGAGGTAATGTACTGCTATGCATTGTGATGATTAAGATGAGCAAAGAGTGGTTTGGGTCATTTTCAGCTTGGGAGGCTATAATTAGTGGAGTGCTGAAGGGATCAGTGACTGGGCCCCAGCTGTTTGCAATCTTTTTAGTTTGGATGAGGAGACCAAGTGTAATATATCCATAGTTTGCTGAACTGCAGTGGGAGTTATGAGGAGGATGCAGAGAACCTTCAAAGGAATATAGATAACTTGGGTGAATGGGTGAGGACAAGCAGATGGGAAATATTAACGAAAATGTAGGGTCATCTACTTGAGTAGAGAAAAATAAAAAAAAATAGAATTTGAGTGCAAGAGTACAGATGCCTTGTTGCAATTAAGTAGGCCCCTGGTGAAACCGCAGCTTGAGTATTGTGCACGGGTCCACAGAAGGATATACTTGGAATAAAGAATGAAGATTGATTCCTGGGATACCTGGAGTGTCCTATGATGAGACCATCTGTAGACTAAGGCTGTACTCAATAGTTTTGAAGAGTAAGATGTGATTTCACCTGAAATGTGGGCTTTGACAGTGAATTTGAGGGAATTTTTTTTTACAACAGGGTGGTCTAGATTATTTTACAGCGAGGTGTTCTTATTGTGTTTTTGATCTGGGATTTTTTTGTGGTCTGGAGTTTTTTTGCAGTGGGGCAATCTAGGGTTTTTTATTTTGTGCAGTAGGGTCTACATGAGAACACAGTGCAGCTTGAGAGATTTTTGGGTGTGTGTTCACTGTGTCTATGGCTAATCTATTTGAATATGTTGAGAAGTATTCTTCAAGAAGATATCTTGATGGTGATGGTAATCAGAATTGGCTTTATTATCACTGACATATGTTGTGAAATTTGTTGTTTATTTATGGCAGCAGTACTATGCAAGACACAAAAATTACTACAAGTTACCAAAAAATAAATATAGTGCAAAAGAGGAATAACGGTAGTGTTCATGGGCTGTTCAGAAATCTGATGGTGGAGGGGAAGAAGCTGTTCCTAAAATGTTGAGTGTAGGTCTTCATGCTCCTGTTCCTCCTCCCTGATGGTAGTAATGAGAAGAGGGCATGTCCCGGATGGTGAGGGTCCCTAATGATGGATGCCACCACCCTTGGGCACTGCTTCTTGAAGATGTCCTATATGGTGGAGAGGGTTGTACCTGTGATAGAGCTGACTGAGTCTACAACCCTCTGCAGCCTCTTTGGCTCCTGCACATTGTAGCCTCCATACCAGATGGTGATGCAACCAGTCAGAATGCTCTCCACCGTACATCTGTAGAAATTTGCAAGTCTTTTGACATACCAAATCTCCTAATGAAGTAGAGCTGCTGGTGTGCTTTGTTCACGTTTGCATCAATGTGTTGACACCTAGGAATTTGAAGCTGCTATCCCTTTGCACCACTGACCCCCTCAATGAGTGTATGTTCTCTTGAATTCCCTGTCCTGAAGTCCACAATCAATTCCTTGGTCTTGCTGATATTGAGTGTGAGGTTGTTGTTGTGACACCAGCCAATCTATCTCACTCCAGTACGCCTCCTTGTCACCATCTGAGATTCTGCCAACAGTGGTGTCATCGGCGAACTTATAGATGGCATTTGAGAGCTGTGTCTAGCCACACAGTCATGTGTAGAGAGTAGAGCAGTGGGCTAAGCACACATCCTTGAGGTGCACCTGTGTTGATTTTCAGCAAAGAAGAGATGTTATTACCGATCCACATTGAGTGTAGTGTCCCGATAAGGAAGTCGAGGATTCAGTTGCAGAGGGAGGTACAGAGACCCAGGTTCTGAAGCTTGTTGATTTGTACTGAGGGGGTGGTGATGTTGAATACCAAGCTGTAATCGATAGACAGCAACCTGCTGTTGTCTAGGTCAAGTGAAGAGCCAGTAAAATTGCATCCACTGTAGACCTGTTATCCATCTGTAAATTTCCAGCATTTTATTTACATTTCCAATAATAATCAGCTCTTTATTTCTACTTGTTGCATACTTTGGATTGTTGCAGAATATAGAGAAATTGATTAGGTAGATATCAGCATCCATTCTGGTCAAGCTCCTTATTCCCCTGTTCCTTTTGTGATTTGGCTTAGTTTGTAGACTCTCGTATCTGAGACAATTAACTGTGGGTCAAATTCCATTCTTGGATTTAAGCATATGGTTTAGGGCTTTAAGTCAAGAAAGTGTGCTGCATTGTCTGAGGTGCCATTCTTTGGGTGAAACATTAAATTTGAGTTTTTCTTTGTTTGAGTTTATGACATTGTAAAATTGAATTTGAAGGAAAAGGAATTTTTTATATTTGTTGTTTGAGAGTTCCTTAATGATGGGTCAAAATAGATAAAGTAAACATCGTGATAGGTTAGTTGTAGTGCGGCAATCTGTCAATTTTGTCCATAAGTCAGAAAATACACAAATTACTCTATTGTGCCATCACTCACAACAATACAGTGGTGTTATCAAAAACACAAGATTGATAAGAACAATTTCTAAAAGTGGAGAGAGGAAACTACCTCTATTGTAGGAATGAATGTGTCTACATACGTCAGACTTCTGTAAACAAAACTGCTTGACATTAAGATGAACCACTGCACTTGGGGGTTGATGCCACATTATTTATGCATGCATCAAGAAATGAGAGTTGAAAAAATAAAAGTAGACAATGTGTTCACTTTGCATTTTTTTGTTCAACTTTTCCCTCAAATTCTGTAAAAGCGAATTATATTCCATCTCTCATTTTTTGGATAATGATTTGTGAATTCCAAAAAGATGAATTTCCATAACCCAAACAGATAATGTGGAGGTTGCCTGTGGTTGGAGGTGGAGGAGTCGGGAGCAGCAGCAACACTTAAGAGGCATCTAGACAGGTGCTTCAATGAGTAAGGCATAGAGCGATATGGAATTAATGCAGGCAGGTGGAATTAGTATAGATAGGCATGATGGTCAGCTTAGATACAGTGGGCCAAAGGGCCTTTTTCTATGCTGTACAACTCTGATTCTATGAAGATGTAAGCAAAATGGTTGGGGGGAATTGAGACCACACTACAAAATTGCACAGGTGATTGCAGTGGCTCAATGCTTGAGATTTGATGTCTGCTCTGTTTTTAGGCAACATTCAACTAGTTGGATATTAACTGAATCCCCATTACCCTTTGTGTCTACAGAGGTTGAGGTTTGGTAGTTGGGTGTGGGTAGGGAGGGAGAAATCAACCAGAAGTGTAGCGTCATGTTGGCCATTTAATAGAGATTCAAAATACCAGGACTTGAGGACTCCCAAGTAAGTATGAGTGAACTACTTGTATGTAGGGTGGTGAACTATCTAGTTCCTGTCTAGGGCATCTTGCGATCTCTGAGCCATGCTATCTGTTGAAATTCTGAGTTTCAAGATTGTGGCGTTAAGTGGAAAAATTGCCAGCAAGCAGTAATTGCTCTACTCCACACTCCATGAGTAAATCAGGGCATCTGTGGTGCCTAGATCACTGTACTGTGACTCTTGTTTAACTTTTGCATGATCAAGACTTGCCACAACAATTTACAGTTTCCTGATGTTGAATATGTCATCTCAAATGCTACAATCCCAGATGAACTATGCATATTCTCCCTTATTTCCCTTGACACAAGGGGTAAGGTTATCTTCCAGATCAATACCATTTTGATTAGTGCCTTCATACACTCTGCTATCAGGGGCTTTGTGCCAACATTTGTCTATTTATGCAGAAGGCAAGTCAGACTGAAAAAGGAGGGAAACCTTGCTTTCTGGTTCTCACCTCTATTGTATTGCCAGGAGGGACAGCTAATTTTGAGTCAAGCTGTTGTATCATTGGCCATGCAAAGACTGGGTTATTTGGCTGGGTATATGTGAACATTCTGATTCAACATTAGCTGAATTGCTTAGTAATGTTAAAGGTAGAAAGCTGGCTTGCAAAAAACATGAAAGTCATCATTCTTGGGTTCTGTTGTAATTCGCTTGTTATATGGATGTCTTTTTTTTGATGTCTGCATAATTATATGTGACATACTTTCTTACCCTACCACTGTGCCAGTTTCAACACCTTGAGCATCCTTGACACACACTCTCCTCAGTCCACATCAGTGCCAGTTGACTGAATTGTGGTGGCTGCAATTTCAGCTACTTGATAAGGGAAGCTGTGTGTAATGCAAAAATTCTTGGAGTATAAGATGTCCCTTAGAGGAAAAGTGGTGGTGTTTATTTTCATCAGAATATGTATTTTTTTAGACAAATGTGTAAAACACTTTTGAAGTGCTGAACACTACAGATGAAACATGGGTCAAAAAGTCAAATTACCGAGACACAAAGAAATCCTTCCAAGCTTTAAAGATGGTATCAAAAACTGAAACTAGGATGTGAGCATGTGTTTGAAAGGAGACTTTGCACAAACTTTGTTTATGGGTTTTAAAGGGGTGATTTGAAGCGTAAGTTAAATCAAAAACTCAATACTGGCGAAGGGAACGTGTTCAAACCTTTAGAAGGCAAGTTAATCTGTTTCCAGGCTATTCTTTTCTCATCATCCATTGATGAGTGAGCATAGATTTTCAGATAGCAGAATGGAGTTAAATTGGGGAATAACGAGATTTGGATCCCAAAGGGTCTTTCTGGATGAATGAGTTAAATGGCTTTCCTGTTTCATATCTTGTGATCTTGTCCTTTTATGAGTGCTTTAGTAATTTATTAGCATCACTGTTAGTGATTTTTTTCTACTTTGTTAGGAGTCAATCCTTCCCCACCAAAACAATGGATTGTGAGGTAGGCAGAGTTATTTTGAGGTGCTTTGTGAATTTGACGTTTACGGTATTCATAGTCCCAAACAGATAACAAACTTTTTTTAATACCAATTCATCTCTGCTTAACTGTGTGAAATATGATATTTAGTTTTGAATTGAAGCCCTTGTATTTACCAAATTGAGTTTCATTCTCTGGATTCCTTCTGAATAGTTTCGATCATTCAGGAAGACAATGCAAGAAAGGTTCATGCTCCTCCCATGTAGTATTTTAAATCTGTCAAATAAATGATTTTAATCTCTTTTGAATCTATTATATTTCACTATTTTAAATACTTTTTTCTTCCGGCAATCGTCATCGTCGTGGCTACCCCTCGGTCGAGGATGATGGTCTTCGTTCCGTTGATCTATTTATGGGCTCTCAAGTGGCATATGAGTCCAATCTTGGCTCTGAAAGTTCTTCCGCATTCAGGACAGGTAGTTCCAGATGGCAGATCAGGCTTTGGTTGTTGTTGCCTCTTTCCATTTTGAAGTAGCCCACAGAGCGAGGGCGCCTGTGCGTGTATTTGTTTAACGTGTACTCAATGTTGCACTACAAAAAACACACAATACTTCACAAGTCAACTAACTGATTCCAATGGTATGGAAACAACGACGATTGGAGCTGATGGATCTATTGCAGCCTTCATCTGCCTTCACAGCCGTTGAGTTCAAAGTAACTTCGTCCGCCTGTTCCACCATTGAGGTCTTGGTTGGATTGTTCTTTGTCAGGGACCTCACCATTGATCTTACTGCCATGGGTGACCCTACCACGAGCATAGCTCCAGAGGGCATCGCTCTCAGGACCACACAAGCTTCTCCTCCACGACACGGTGACAATCCACGGAGAAGTCTGGCAATAACAGATTTTTTTTTTTAAAAAGTAGTTCTTAATTTATTAGAAGCCTATGAAATGGTTGCCCACACTTCTTTTCTGATGCTCCTGTATAACCATTCAGTGGGATGGGATTGCACGTGCCTGAGATTGTACTTATTTATCCATTTATAATCAAAGCTTTTCATACTACTTTCATACTGATACTTCTAATGTTTCCCTAGAATCTGCCCTTGGTCCTATTTTTCATCATTGAGGTCAACATTGGAATATAAAATATTGGTATCTGTATGTACACTAATGACACCCAGCTTGTACCTCTCCACCATCTCACTTAACCCTTAATCATCATTTCAGACTACTTGTCCCGACACCCAGAAGTGAATGAACCTTCAGCTAAATGCTGGGAAGATTAAAGCTCTTTACTTTCAACCCTAGCCGTCAACTCCAACTGTCTTCCTAGCATCTGTGTGAACCTGAGCCACACTGCCAACAACCTTGATGCCACATATCTGCACCAAGATTATCAATGATTGTTTCCAACTACATATCATCACTCTTCTTAGCTATTTCAATGAACTCTTGTCCAGGCTCATTTATTTATATCATCTGTAAGCTAGTCATCTAAAACTCTGCTGGCCTTAACCTATGGCTTCCAGGTAAACAATGCCTTAATTTAAATGTTTCATTCCCATTTTCAAATCCCTCCATTACATTGCTCTGTTGTACTTTCTCTAGCCTTGCAACTTCCAAAGATAACCATACTCGATCAAACCTAAATCTAATCAGTTCAATATTGACACCTATGCTTTCAGCTAGAAAGGTCTTGATCTCTGAATTTCACTCCTTATCCCCCTCCTCTACCTCTCTCCCTTCGTTTTTAAACTTAAAGCTGCCTGCACTGACAAGCTCTACTATAGTATCTCCTTGCGTGGCTTAGTGTCAGGTTTTGTTCAATTCCTGTAAGGTGCCTTGAGACCTGTTGCTACCTTGAAATCACTATACAAATACAGTTTGTCTTTATTGCTGGAGACACAAGAGACTGCAGATACTAGAATCTGGAGAAACCCTGCATCAGACCGGACCCAGTCCCGATGCAGGGTTTCAACCTGAAACATCGACAATTTCTTTCCTCCCACAGAAGCTGCATGACTCGCTGAATTCCTCCAGCACATTGTTCATTGTTTGTTGTCTTTATTGCTGTTAAGAGCTGGTAGGGGCAATGATATGCATTGGAGTGACCAGTGATTGTACCAAGACCAGAAATATCTGAGCTATTGGAGCTCAGCATGGGACACAAGGTATAGAATATAGTTTTCAAAACTAATAGATACGCGATGTTAAAATGCTGCTGATTTGAAGCACTTGTTAAAAGATAAGAGTTTTGATTCCTATGTCCATGTTTAGCAATAAAACATCACCCCCTTTTTCTCTATTTACATTCAATGATGGGAGAGAGGATTTGAAATTGAGAAAAGGGAGCAGCAATCAATACAGGAACAAAATATTACCTGATTGGATTACACTTTTGAAATGAACAGCAAACATATGATTATGCAATGTGGATTTTTGATGAAAACTTAGTTGCAATGACCACTGACTTGCCATGGAGCTTTGGGTAGAATTTTAAAATGATATGTAAATTTACATGGCATTTTCTGTTTTTGTCATCACAACATTTTAAAACTTGGCACAGAACCTTTTTCATTAAAAATTCCAAATTCTGCCTGAAACTAGGTGTTTATTTACTAGATGTTGCTTTTTAGGGGAGGCCTATTATGCTTTCTGCATTTGATGGCACATTCTGCAAATGATGTCTTTTGAGTACATGCATTATTTCTTTTAATTTAAAGAATGTGAAGGGTAAAACTGAGAGAAGCACCATTAATAATTAAAACAAGATGTTTATGTAGGAGGAAATAATTGTTGCAGTTGCACAGCAGGTTAGTCAACA
Source organism: Pristis pectinata (assembly GCF_009764475.1). Lineage (NCBI taxonomy): Eukaryota > Metazoa > Chordata > Chondrichthyes > Rhinopristiformes > Pristidae > Pristis > Pristis pectinata. The sequence goes on from NC_067413.1 coordinate 25,476,428, forward strand.
TCTGATAGAGGTTGATGCTTCCGCTGTCATCATTCCTTGTATTGTCTTGTATTGTGGATTTGCACTTACATTTCCTCTTTCCTGGTCACCTGCACTCATCCCCTTCTCCCTCCACCCACCCCCCGAAAGAATCAGGTTTATTATCACTGACTTGTACGTTGTGAAATTTGTTGTTTTGTGACAGCAGTACAGTGCAAAGACACAAAATTCCTATAATTACAAAATAAATAATACAAATAAAAAGGAATAAGTGTTCATGGACTGTTTGGAAATCCAATGGTGGAGGGGAAGAAGCTGTTCCTATATCATTGAATGTGGGTCTTCAGACTCCTGTATGGTTGTAACGAGATTCGAGATGGAGTTCACACACAGTGCTGGAGGAACTCAGCAGGTCAGGCAGCATCTATGCAGGGAAATAAACAGTCGATGTTTCAGGTGGAGACCCTTCATCAGGACTGGATGAGCCCATTGTCTCCACAGATGTTGCTTGATGTAAGTTCCAGCAGTTTGCTTTTGCTTCAGATTCCGGCATCTGCAGTCAGTTGTCTCTTTGTCATCATCCAATGAGTGTTGCCTGTGTATAAGTGTTGTCTGCTGAGATGCCTCCCACCATTAAAAAGTAATAGTGACACTTGGTATCCAGCTGGGTACTGAGTCTACCCCTGTAATTCGACTGCTTCTACCTGGGAGTCTACCTTTTGGGTGAGAGGCAAGTAAGTGCTGATGTTGCCATACTACACTAAAACTAGAGTAAACTCAAGCCCAATTGGGCAGTGGGGATCCCTACCCTCAATGCTTCTAAAACCTGAATTCCCTATCACAGGCAAGTCAAGCACTTGAAAGATATCACCAATGCTGTCTCTAGAAAATCTTTCAAATTCACTATAAAGGTAAGCATCAGTACCCTCCACCCCGGCTGCAATACCATATTGACCCTCTAATTGCACAGTCAGTAGTGTTTAGTAGGTCAGGTTGTTTGCATGTCTGACACAAGTTCGGAAATGAGCATTCTTTTCTGAGTTCTTTCACAGGGAAAGATTACAAAGTGTACAGAGGAAGGGATTTGAGGAAATGCTCAAAGACTACTGGGGAACAAACGTGACATCCCCAATGACTTTTGCGAATCCCTTGCCTGTGTATGTTCAAAATGAAGGAGTGATTGAGTGTTTAAGAAGACTACATTACTAGTGATATATAAATGGGAGGAGTCATTGATGTTCCACTCTTGTGTGCTCCCAAAAGATAAAGCAAATGAAGGACAGAAAGCAAGAGTAGATGCCAAGTTATGGTGCTGAATGGAACTAATGTTTGGATTTTGTTTTCTGAATGAATTTTAACTGTCTTTATTTCCATATTCCAATACTAGTAGAAGGCCATTTTGACTTGTTGAGACTATGCTAGCTCACAGAGCAATTCTATTTTCCCCTCTAATTTTCCTTGTAATCTATCTTCCCCACATTTCCATTACCTCCACCCTCCTCTGCCCAGATTCTGCCACTCATACACACTAGGGCAACTTACTTCTATCTTGGAGGATAGTCACAAGGAAAATGTGCGAACTCCACAGACAGCACTCGAGCTCAGAATTGAACCTGGGTCCCTGGAGCAGTGAGGCAGCAGCTCTACTAGCTGTGCCACTGAGTTGCCCCAAGATAAAATCCATACAAGGACCTGCAATAATCATACTTTGTACCTCAAGGAATGTGTGCTCAAGCTTATTCATAAAGCCTCTAATCCTCAGGTATAAGGAAATGTGCTATAAAAATAGTCTTCTGTACAGAATGCTGCTGTTAGAAGATCTTGGCTGCAAATATGCAGTCCTCCTACTATCAGCTGTTGGGGATCCTGCAATTTGTTAACTTTTGATATGATTTTGTTGAAGGGGCTTGAACTCAAAAACCATCTGACTCGTACAAGTCCTACTAAAGCTACTGTTCCCAATATTTTAATTGTATATTCAGCTTATTTTGCCTATTAATGTAATATACGTATTTATTTGCTAGAAATTGGTTTCAGTTTTTTTGGCTGAGTAGTGATGTCATTGATACAATTGTAGCAGTAGAATGCCACTCATGCCTTGTTCCTTTAATACCATACTAGAATATCACAGCAATGATGTTAAATTGACAGCTATTTAGCCTAGAAGTGTGATCCCATGTTTAAGAATCATACTTGTATTGTTCTTAATAGCCAATTTAACCATCTAAAGCTATACATTCGTGTGCATTTTTATTTTATTCTTCATTGTTCCCTAGCGATTGCCATGATGGAATCAGTGTTTCACAGAGCAGTTTTCTTTTATAGCCAGGCACCAAATTTGGAAATAATCAGATCTTTAAAATTAGATTATAGAATTTGTTGAAATCGAGGGGACAGGAGGAGACTGTTTGGCCTTGTGTTCATGCCAGCCATAAATGCTTTTTGAGGTTAATCCCATTTCCCAATTCTTGGCCCTTAGCTTTGTAGCATCTGTTCTGATGAAGAAGCTTACTGAAAACATTGCCTTGACTTTCAATTTAAGATTCTGACTGAGTGTCTTGTAAAAAAAAATATTTTTAACCATATTTTAGATTTCAGATCATCTTTCACTTGGATTCCTGTTATCTTGGTGAAAAATAAGATAAGGTACCTTTTATTAGTCACATGTACATCGAAACAGTGAAATGCATCTTTTTGCATGGAGTGTTCTGGGGGCAGCCTGCAAGTGTTGCCATGCTTCCGGTGCCAACATAGCATGCCCACGACTTCCTAACCTATACGTCTTTGGAATGTAGGAGAAAACCAGAGGAAACCCACGCAGACACAAAACATACAAACTCCATACTGACAGCGGCCGGAATTGAACCCGGGTCGCTGGCACTGTAATAGCATTATGCTAACTGCTACACTACCGTGCCTGCCCAGTGAAAAGATTTTTTATGACGACTCAGTTTCTTAACCTGCAACTCTCGAGGCATCCAGACTGGTGTCCTTAAATAATGGATTGTAAACTTCAGTAGAAGCATGAATAGAAAGATCTCATTCATCTGAACACCACAAAATAACTTGTTGCTGTTAATTGAAAAGTTCAATTCATTCTTGGCTTTCTTCCATGATATTCCTTGTTTAATATTGCTTGTAAACAAGATGTTGTCTTCTGTGTCTTCACTGATTTGTATCCAGGTCTTTTGCTTCACCTCCCACATTGACCTCTCCAGTTTTCTTTATTTTCCATCAACTGCTTTGTTTTCTGTCATCTTGAATAAACTGAATTCCTGTAGTTACACGTTGGGAAGACGAAATCCATTGTTCCATGTTGGTCTTCAGACTTGACCCTTGGTACTTTACTTTTCTCTCTGTACCCATAACTTTGTATCTTCTGCTTCAAACTCCCTCCCTAGCAGCACCCTGAATGAATTTGCCAGAAGGACAATCGCAGTTCAAGGTGACCACCATTTTCTAGACTGCAGTTGGGTGACAGCCAATAAAGTACAGGCCTTGTCTGAAATGCTGAGGGCCCAAACAATGAATAAATAAGAAACTTTTTTTTCCTTGACAAATTCAGCATTGAATTCCCTCTGAACCTACTCTAGTCCAATGAAAATGTGAATCCACTCTCATCATCCTGGTGGATATGCATTGTCCACTATCCTATCTTGCCTCAATTTCTCTGTGGTTTTAATGGTGTTATTGAAACCAGATATCAAAATATTCTAATTCATGGTTTAATGATTGTTATTAAATTAAATGCATTGTCGCAGAAGTGAGTATGTGGTCAGGTTTATAATATCACTGAGATTTGCTTAATCGTGGTCTTGGTTTTTAAAGAAGACAAATGGCATGCTGGCCTTCATCAGTCAGGGCATTGAGACTAAAAGTTGGGAAGCTGCATTGCAGCTGTATAAAACTTTGGGCCACATTTGGAGTATTGTGTGCAGTGCTGGTCCCCACATTTATAGGAATGATATGGAGGCTTTGGGGAGGGTGCAAAGTGTATCAGTTATAAGGAGACATTGGATGTGTGGTTTGTTTTCTCTGGAGCGTCAGAGGGCGACTTGGTAGACATGTATATAATTACAAGAGGCATATCTCTGCAGTCTTTTTACCCCAGAGCAGAAATGTCAAATATTGGATGGCATGGGTTTAAGCAACAGTATAAAGGAAATTTCTAAGGCGGGTCTTTTTTTTACACTGAGTGGTAGGTGCTTCAAACATGCTGCCAGGGGAGGTGTAAGAAACATATGATAAGAGTTTTAAGAGGCATTTAGACATGCACATGAACAGGCAGGGAATAGAGGGAGACAGACCATATGTAAGCACATGGGATTAGTTTCGATTGGCATCATGGTCAGTGCAGATTGGTGGGCCAAAGAGCCTGTTTATGTACTGTTCTATCTTCATAATGCAGCAGCTGGACAGATACAGTTCTTGCTCAGGAAGGATTAAGTAAACCTTTGCTACTTAGTCTTTGCATATTGTGGTATTGGATATATCATAAACAAAACACCATCGTATTTCAAAACAAAATCTCTTAATTTGTATACTTTAAGTCACTGCTACTTTCATTGGGGAGAATTAATGTAGGGGAAATTGGACACACTTTTTCCAATGTTGATTAACTGAGCAGGAAAGCTTAAAAGGATGCTTAGGGAATAAGAAGCCAGATATGAAGGTACTATGACTTTGGTTCAACTGTAATTCTCCTTATAAGTAATTAAATATTGTCATCTACAGCTGGCTAGCCTACAATATTTGGCCTCAATCCTTCAGTTGTGTATAACTAACCTCAAATAGTAGATAATTTTTCATAAATCGGATCCAGGTTAGTTTATTGTCATTTACACCAGGGAGCAATGAAATTCTTTGCTTGATTGCAGCTCAGAGGAACAGTATCCATGGTAATAATAAATGTAACAATAAGTACAGTGACAAGCGCAAAATAGAATGGTGCAAAGAATGGTTGGGGTGGTAGGCATCCTTCATGATGCTATTAGCCTTCCTGATACAACACACCATGAAGATTGACTGGATGGAAGGAAGTGATGAGCAAGCCTGTGATGGACTAGGCAGTGTTTACCACTCTCTACAGGTTCTGTCAGTCCAGAGCAGAGCAGATGCCATACTGGGCTGATATGCAACCCATCAGGATACTTTCTGTGGCACATCTGTTGAAGTTTGAGAGCATCCTTGTGGACAAGCTGAATCTTCTCAGATGCCTAAGAATGTACATATGCTAATGTGCTTTCTTGATCACTGCATCAGTATGGAGGGACCAGGAGAGGTTGCTAGTGATATGGATGGCTAGGAACTTGGAGTACAGGGTCACCCATCCCACCTCCTTAGGGCAACAACTGGTTCTTTCATCTTTCTGATGTTACGGGCTAGGTTGTTGCTCTGACACCATGACGTAAGGTTTGCGATCTGTTTTCTGTTCTCCATCTCATCATTGTTGTTGATTTGGCCTATAATAGTGGTGTCATCGGTGAACTTGAAGATTGAGATGGTGCTGTATATTTTTTAAAAATTCCCTTTTAAATATGACAGCTTCTCCATGTCACCTGAATATCCTTAGCTCATCATCTCCCTTCTCCATTCTCCATTCTTCCCCCCCCCCCCCCGGACATTTATGAAGATGGATATTTTTCTGTATTTCTACTCCTTGGGTCTCAGAGAAAGATATCTGTTAGCCGGTAAACTTTGACTTTAACTCAGTAAATCACCCCAAATGTGTTTTGTAGGAGTGGCATGGAACAAAAATTGATGCAGAGCTTCATAAGGGGATATTGAGTCAGACAATAAACATGAGCATTTCTTGTGACTACCATATCCTGTGACTGATTTTGTTTTTTTAAATGTGTAGTACAAGTCTTGTTCCTGGTCAAATATGGTACCGGTGTGGTTCCGTTGCAGAAGGTTGCTAGGGGAGGGATGGAGTTTGTAAGGGGGGCCAAAGAGATCCCTATGGTCTCTAAAATATTTGAACATGTCAGCTTATCTTGTCCTGGATGTTGAAAAAACAGGTTGGCAATTTGGAGATGATGGAGGGGGTCAAGAGATGTGCTGACCACCTCCCTTCTGTTATTCACCACTCAAGCAAAGCTTTTCACTTGTGCACACAGATGTTGTTTGTTTGTTTGTGTTGAGTTCCTCATTTAAGATATCTTTATTAGTCACATGTACATCAAAACACAGTGAAATACATCTTTTGTGTAGAGTGTTCCAGGGGCAGCCCACAAGTGTCGCCACGCTTCCAGCACCAACATAGCATACCCACAACTTCCTGACCTGTACATCTTTGGAATGTGGGAGGAAACCGGAGCACCCGGAGGAAACCCACGCAGACACGGGGAGAACGTACAAACTCCTTACAGACAGTGGCCGGATTTGAACCCAGGTTGCTGGTGCTGTAAAGCGTTCTCATGTGCCCATCAATACGCCTTTGACTCTTGACACTCACCTACACAAGGGTAATTCAAACTACCAGTACATTTTTGGGGTGTGGGAGGAAACTGGACTACCCAGTTAAAAACTTGCTAGTTATGGGGAGAATGTACAAATTCCACACAGGATTGAACCAGGTCCCTGGAGTCATGAGGCATCAGTAATAACAGTAGCATTACTGTGCTGCCCTCTTTTCAAAAAGCTAACCTGCACTGTAAATGCTTTGCCCTCTGTTTCATCATTGAGTCTTTGTAACTGCTCTAAGCACTTCTGCTTTTCATGCCCCCATTTGCAAAGTTCTGCCCTGTATCCAAATTACTTATTCTGTCAAGTGCTGGACTATGTAATTGTTAATCAATGTTGTATGTATCTCTCCCTGTTGAGATTAGGTCAGCACTTCTACTCTGCATGCAGCACTAAAGCAATTTAGGGCAATGTTATTTGTGATGTGCTAGGAATATGACCATGATACATTACTTTCCCTGCATTGCTTTCTTTCCAGTATTTAATATCACCAGCTTGTAATGCTTTCACCTCCATTCCTTCCTTGCAGGAGCCTCTACATCTCTCACCACCTTCTGGTGTGCATCCACGTTCTGTCCTTGGCTCCTGATTAAAAACGTTCTTAAGTATGGATTGTGTGAATGCTCATGGTCCTCAGTTGACCTCCACATTGCTGTTCTTGGTTCTGTAACTGCTGCAGCTGTTCTTCGCTACCTACAGTTCAGCTTTGGTCAGCTCTCTTATTGAGTAGAAACTCTGAAAATGATCTTTGTTTAAATTCAACCACCCCTGACTCCACAATCATTAGCAAGCTGCCTTGTTTACCCCAAGTGTACAACCTTGCTACCTTTTCAAATCTGAGCTTACTACTAAACTGCACACTTTTCAGTCATAAAATTTCTGACACAGAAATGTATACTTTGTCTTCGCATCACCTGACATTAAAATCTTCCTTCCTGCCTTGCTACTTCAAGACTTCATTTCTAGAATATTCCAAGGAGATTCCAGAGTTTCATTTTAAATAAAGAGTAACTTAATATTGTTTGCATTCTACCTTGCTTAATTCCTTTGTACTTTAGTTTTTCAGGCTCATTTTTTTAAAAAAACACCTCATGGTGGATTGATACCTCTATAAATCTGCATTTGCTACCAGCTCGTAATTGTTCCACCTGCTCAACCAGTTTTGATTAGTACTTCCACCCTCCCTCTATTCTGTTATTGGTGAGGGATTTTGCAGCAATCATATCCCATTCTCTTCAGTGCTCTCCATATTATTTTCCTACCTTCATAAGCTCCCATGTCACCAGCCTCTTCAAAGCCTTCTGTGGCTTCAGCTTTTGTTCTTAGGTTTTGACACCAAATTGAAGCACATTTCTATATTAAAGCCATGATTAGAAGTAAACTGTTGTAAAACTTTCCAGTTCTTATTTTATCCTGCCTTTCTGTTTAGGAAGCTTTTGAGAAGTTCCCATAGTAAACAAATAAGGTAACTAAATCTAAATTGGGAAATACTATAGTGCCACTTGCATTTAAAATAGCATGAAGCAAGGCTGCTTGAGGCAAACCTCCTCCAAAGTAATAGTTGTCCCCCTTTGAGTTGTTTCTCATTGGTCGTTGCTTAGCATCTAATCAATTTTGGCATATAAATAAGATCCAGAATTTCTCTATGGTACTTTCTTGTTGTATTTTTCATATAGTTTAAAGAATAAAACAAAATTGACTTGATTTTAGGACAAGAACATTTTGAAGTTTCTGCCAGTGAAGATGGTGTTATATAAATCATTGCTCATTTGAGTTGGTACTTCAAGCACTCTACAAATCAGCAAGACCAAGAAATGCAGCAGAGGAAGCCTGCGTCATGTCTCTCTGAACCAACTGTCATCCTTAGATCGAAAGCATGTTGTAGGACTATGATCTTGTAAGATTCCCACCTGTCCTACTCCCTTTTGAAATTGAGAATCTACTTCCTCTTCAGATTCTGCTTTCTAGATGAATAAAAAAAAATTCTCTTCACTGCTAGGTGACTTTGCTAGAGATGTGATCCATAACTTCTGATTGTTTCACTGGCCAGAGAAAATAATTTCATTAAAACTACAACAAACTCTTATCACTTTATTCAAAAATCAAAAGTAAATTCTTGACCTGGAAGTCTGAAATAAAAACAAAGTGCTAGAGATATTCAGTGGGAAAGGTTGCACCAGCAAAAAAAGAAATGGAATACCGTTTCAGGTTGTTGACCTTCCATCAGATTTAAGAAAGTTAGAAATATTCTCCTCAACTTAAAACATAGGGAAACTTCTCAGGTAGGATAGGGTTGTGGCAAAGAGAATCTGAATAGCATTGGTGATTGTGGTGTTAGGTTAGGCTTGTTTATTGCAGCAGACTGTTTGGAGAAGATGTAATGAAGGAAGCAACCAAACACAAGGGTGGAAGGGAAGTGAAGAAACAGTTCTGAAACTGATACAAAGCACACAACAGCTGCTAGAACTTTGAAACAGCACACTAGAAATATTCAGTAGGTGAAACAGAAGTGGCCATTTCTGATACAAACTGGAAAGGCTAGTTATCTGAAATTGTTGAATTGAATGTTAAACTTATCATTTTGTCTATTAGATCACTTCAGCATGTACTTATTTCAAGGAGAAATCTATCATCCCGAGTAACATGTTAGAGAGGATATAGATGTTGGTTTGTTTATTGTTCCAGTGGATTTGGAGGATTTTTTTGCAGAAATCTGTTTGTGGTATCTTTCCTTGAGGTGCCTATTGTAAGTAGTCCAGGTCTCAGAAGATAGATTAGGGATCATCTGCCTGACAACGCACAAGTTTTTTTTTTGCCAGGTCTGAGGTTTTGGTCTTCAAACACACTTTCCCTCAATTGATTAATGCTGTGTTGGCACTTTAAAGGCATTAAAGTTGTCCCAGTCCAGATGAAGGGTCTCGACCTGAAATGTTAACTGTCCACTTTCCCTCCACAGATGCTGCCTGATCCACTGAGTTTCTCCAGCAGCTTGTTTTTTGTCCCATATTCCAGCATCTGCAGTCTCTTGGGTCTACATTATCTGACTTTGCTGAGAGGTAGCCAATGAAAAATGAGGTGGTCCATATTTACCAGGTTCTCTACCTGACTCTTTATTGTCAGAGGGTGGTCTTGTACACTGGGGGCAGGTTTCAGTGGATTTTTGTCCTGTGGATGTTTAATGTAAGGCCCATTTATTCATGTGTTTCAGTGAATGAGTTGACAAAAACTTGGAGCTTGGCGTCTGAACTTGTGCAAATGCAAGCTTTGCCTGCATTCTCCAGCTTGACTGTTGAGGATCTGGGGATCTTGTTTCTGGAGTGTAGTCGATGTAGGTTGAAGAGTTTCTTATTTATTCTGAAGAATAGCTTGCTCCCATGGGAAGTTTGTGAGGTATAGTGTTATGATAAGAAAAATAAGTGTCCAGTGATGGAATCTTGTTTGATGCTGGTCTTCATTGAGATTGGATGTGTTGCTTAGAGTCGAGACTTGTAAGATGCCATGAAGCAAATGGATGGAGCTGGAGACAAATTTCTGTGAGCAGCTAAATTTGATGAGGGTGCTCCAATTTCTCCCAGTTGATGGAATCAAAAGCTTTAATGAGGTTAGAGAAAGGTCAAGTATGTAGATTTGTGCTACTGTTTACATTTTATGAAGTTTGTGTGGCAAATATATCTCCTATGCATCTAGATGGATGGAATCCATACTCCAATTTGGGAAGCTGCACCTTGGAGAGGTGGTAGAGGAGAACCCTGGCAAGCAATTTTACTATGGCAGACAGCAGGGAGCCCTTCTTTGGTTACTGCATACAGATTTGCCTCCTTTTAAGTTGGTCATAATTACATCATCCAGCTTCTCCCAGTATGTCCCCCTCATAATGGGTATAGACAGTGAGCTGGTGAATTTATGAAGCTGTTCACTGAAACTTCAACAGAGTACTGTCCCCAAGGTAGTCTTGTTTCTTAGTAGGGTTATGGCCTTTTTCGGCATCGAGTAGGCTGCTGTGGATTAGAGTCAATGGTGATCATGCCAAGGACAGAGTCATGGTTAAGAGGTCTTGTAAACATTCCTTCCAACCTTGAGTAATATCCATAGTAATTTGATGGACAGCCTTTAATAGAATCATAAAGATTTACAATGAAAATTCTTGCAACACATATCCATGCTAGCAACAATGCATTATAGGTTAATTTCTCTTGCTTACTGTTGCATGTCTGCAAAAGTAGCCCTTGCATAGGTCAACTAACATGATGCCTGACTTCTGGGTTGAAGAACAATGATGATAGCATACATTCAATTAAATGTGTTACTATAGCAAGATTTACATTAGAGTAATGTCAAGTTCTCTGAATGTTGGAACTGAAGTAAAACAAAGTGTAGGTCAGGAAGCATCTGTGTGAAGAGTAAAGCAGTTAACATTTTAACCACATCAGCCGTGCCATTTCTGTCAATTTGAGGGACTTGAACACATTTGACAGTGCCATCCAGTGCCTGCCATTGCATTGTGACAATGCTACAGTCAACATAGAAACATTTTAATAAAATAGGACCAAAAATAATTTTTCATATGCAGATTTGAAAGTTTATTATGCTACGCATGGAAATATTGGTCACTTATAAATATTTTATTTTCAATTTTGCAGATCGAAAAGCATTTATATGCAGCAACCTGTGTTGTCATTCTAAATACATTTTCCCCCTTCTACCCTCTCCTTTGTAAATCCCTGAAAGTAGATGCACTTTCCATTTTGTATTTGAAAAATTGTTGCTTTAAGAAAATGTTTTCAGTGACTTATGGATATTCCTGTATTCTCTCAACAGAAAGAAATTCAAGCAATGAGTCAGTGCCATCACAGGAACATTGTGTCATATTATACCTCATTTGTGGTAAAGGATGAGCTCTGGTTGGTGATGAAGTTGCTCAGTGGTGGTGAGTGTTTTTAATGTTAAAACTTGTGTATTTGGGAAGCTCGCATGTCCAAGCAATTATATAAGCTGACCTAGCTTGCTTTAAATTCTGTGGCATTCGGCTTCATTTGATCTTGGTCTTGTGCAGGAAGGAAATGTTTATCCACTGGTTGTGACTGTGTGGATAGAATTCCTTCCCCAGTCTTTCATGCTGCACATAGAACTATCCCTTGACGTAGTTGCCAGCCTTCAGAAATTTTAACTGCTTAACTTGTGACTTTTGAATAATTTACTAAGATGAAATCCTCCTCAAGTATATACTCTGCAGTTGACTTTGCAGTTGAATTGCAGTTTAGCACTCACCTGGTCAATTCCAGCTGATTTTAGTCAAATTTAATGCCAACTAGAGTCGATGAATTTTTTGGTCAGAAAGATTATATTTTACCTGTGAAATAAGAAAATGTAGTGAGCTTTGATATTTTGCTGTGATTATTAAGAAATATACATTACATTGAATTTGAATATATTCTCGATTCAGCTTGTTGGTAATTAGGTGGCTTCAATTTCAGTAAAAGGCCACCAATCTGCCATTTAAAAGATTGAGGAAGTTCTTGTTGGTTAAATGAGAGTGCATCCAATGTAGTCTATATAATTGGGTGTTTATTTTTGCATATGACTACCAACTCCACACTCATGCCCCAAACTAGGTCATGAGGTTTGTTAAGGTAACCCCATGTGAATGTGGTGACACCAGTGTGTCTAAGAACACAAGAAATCAGGAAACGCTTTGCTGATCTTCTACCTCCGCTGTTTTCTTTCCCTATCTCCATGTCACTCCTAAGGTACTTTGGCAGTTTTTAACCCTTTTCCCAATGTTGCAGAGTAGGGGGTTTGAAGAAAAACTTCATTCCTACAAGATAACTTAATTGATTATGACATTGGGTCAGCAAAAAGTAAACTATTTTGCATCTTGAGAAGTGCACAATATTTTGGTTTTTGTTTTAGAACTAAAATAGTTCTCCCTGTTACAAAATGGATTTGAAGCTGAATATTTTTCAAGAATTGACATAGAGGTGGGCAAAAGAGACTAGCAGACTTTCATTAAAACCAGATTGTCAACTGCTGATCATTTACTAAGCACAGATCATTATGAAATAAATATAATGTTTGCTCCACCTATACTTGGGTGAAATTTGGGTTCATTTTATTTTGCCTGTTCTGTTTTTGTTTCAGGATCTGTATTAGATATCATTAAACACGTGATAGCAAAGGGGGATCACAAAAATGGAGTTTTGGAGGAAGCAGTCATAGCTACCATTCTGAAAGAAGTACTGGAGGGACTTGATTATCTGCACAAAAACGGGCAGATTCATAGGTAAGAAAAGTATGACTTCATTCATTGTTATAGCGCATTTTATATATTGATAGTGAACCTGAGCTCAGAGGTGCAGGATCCCCATTTTGAATATTTTAAGTGCTTTTTAGTAAAGTAGTTCCTTGGAGCTACTTAATGACACAATAGATCTCATCTATTTTGTAAAGCAAATCGATGACCCATGTGTACAGTTACATATATGGTGGCTTGATTATATGTTGAGAATACTGTCTTAATATTTACTTTGAGTATCACTTAAGTAGAAACCATTTTCAGCTATAGTCTTATAATTGCTTCCAGTGTTCTGGGCAAGCCTTACTACTACATTTTCAGACCTGCTTTGGAACTCTGTCCTGATGTTTGACTATTTAGCAGAATCTTTGGAATGCACAAATTCAATGCATACAAGGTAGTCAACATGGTGTAGCTGTGATAAAATGAGCATGGCTGTGATGCCTGTAACTCTACACCTCAAAGCATTAGTGGTTGGTATCCAGTCTATTATTTCCATCAATCTGGGTCATAATGTCAGCATAAATAGAAGCATTACTGCAAGGAGGTTAATACTGAAGCTTCCAAAAACCTCACAAAAAGTCGTCTTGAAGATAACTTGTCAGCTCCCAGCCTACAAGAGCCACAGTGTCCACAGCTTGTCACCTGCCCTGAAACTTGCCATAATTGGCACATTGGAAGAGATCTTAGCTTCTGTGCCAAGGAGATCAAGGGGCTAGCTCATGGAGTCTGCCATTCCTGACTTGTAAATAACAATGTCTTGGGAGCAAATGGCATCCCTGCTGAAATCCTAGTGTTCAATGGTGAAGAGCTTAAGTCACAAATCTGCAATATTTTTTTGCATCTGGGAAGAATAGGATATACGAGACCTCAGAGTTGCTGTAGTAGTGACCATCTTCAAGTAAGTTCTTTTAGTTCGACTGTGATAACTATTGAAGTGTTTCTCTGCTGTCTGCCGTAGGAAAGATCATCACCAGCATTCTCCTCAAATGTCTCCTCCCAGTGGTTGAAGAGCTGGTCCTTGAATAGCAGTATGGATTTCAATTTGCTCCACAATGTCATGCATGCCATGACACTAACCAGCAGGTCTATAATAGAACCAATGAGTGCCCCAGCACTCTAAATCTTCCTTGCCACGTTGAGAGTGAAGTTAATTTTCAGAACTAATGAAAATCTGTTCAACCTGTGGTGACTATACTCCAAAACCAGTATCACCCAAATCTGTTAAGTTGCAGTATGCAGATGACGCTTGCTTTTTTACATGCTTAGAGCCTGAGCTTCTAGGTAATCATTGACTCATTCACCAAAGCGTACAAGGATGGACCTTGTACTCTATCCACAAAACCAAACTCCTCTACTAACCTGCACCTGCTGCATCACTCTGTTCTCCACAAGATGGGCACACAATGAGACCCTGGAAAAGTTGTACCACTTCCATATCTTTGGAGCCACCTCTTGGCAAAGGCAAACATCAATGATTATATTTGCCACTGCCTTCAATTTGGTTGATTTGAGGCAGAGGAGATTTAAAGTTAAAGATCTCTGATTTGGCACAAAACTCATGGTCTACTGAGCAGCAGTGATCCCTGCTCACTTGTATGATTCTGAGACCTGGATTGCCTTCAGCAGACCTCCTCAAGACACTGGAAAAATATCACCACCACTGTCTGAGCACAATGCACCAAATTCACTGGAAATAGAACTGAATCTGTTTGTGTACTCTCCGTCGCTGACATCCCCAACACCAAGTCCCTGGTTGGCTCCATTGCTCAGGCCTCATTTGCATACCTGATGCAAAATTCCTGAAACTGATTTTTCTTTTCTGAGATCTGCCATGGGAGGAGATTTCCAGGTATTGACAGCAAAAGATTCAAGTATGTGTTCATGAATGCAACATCTCCACTGACTCTGGGAACCTCTAGTTGACCACTCAAAGTGGAGAAGGAGTATTTGGGATGGTATTGAGAACTGGTATCAGGAGTGCACATAAGGCCTTCATAAATGACAGAAGGAGCACATCATCTCATCCATTTGCCCACCCAGTTTCCATCTACAGAAGGGTCTGTGGTTTGCACAAAACCAGAGTTGAAGTATTTGGAATGATGGTAATGCCACAAGTTGTGTCCTCTGTTAAAAGCTCTGAGTGAAGAAGTTTCTCCTCATCTCAGTTCTAAGTACCTTAACCAGTATCCTGAGATTGACTTCCTTATTCTAGACCTCTGAGGCAAACTTCCCACGTCCAGCCTGTCTATTCATGTCAGAATTTTGTACATTACATTCTTGTAAACTCCAGTGAATACTGGCCAAGTCAACCCAGTTGCTTGTCATACAAGATATGCCATTGCAGGAATCCATCTGGTGAACTTCTGCTCTCCCTTTATGGTAAGTACATTACATCCTTTCTTGGGTAAGGAGATCAGAACCACACTCTAGGTGTGGTCTCACCAAGGGCCTGATTAATTGTGGAAGAACGTCCTTGATCCTATACTTGAAACTTCTTACAATGAAGCCCAATGTACCATGTGCTTTGTTAATCACGTGCTGTACTTCAATGTTTGCTTTTAGCGATTGATGTAGAAAGACGCCCAGATCCCTTGGTGCATCAGCATTTCCCAACCTCACAGAATTTAAGTTGTACAGTGCCTTTTGCTTTCCTGTCAAAGTGGGTAACTTAATATTTATCTACATTATACTACATCTGCCCTGTATTTACCCATTCGCTCAACTTATCCCACTCTGCTTTACGTTGACACAAAATTTGCATTTGCTTCCCACATCCATATAATTATAAATACCTGAGCCCTAATTTACTCACCATTTTTTATCTGTCAACTAATTTTCAATCTATATCACCACAATCCCAAATGCTTTAAATTTTATGCAATAACCTTTTCAATCATCTTCTGAAATTCCAGTTACGTCACATCTACTGGTTTTCCCTCATGTTCTACCAGTTACATTCCCAAAATACTTCCGTAGATTTGCTGAGGTTGAGAGGGTTGAGAGCTTCAAGTTCCTAGGAGTGAACATCACCAATAGCCTGTCCTGGTCCAACCACATAGAGGCCACGAACAAGAAACCTCACCAGCACCTCTACCTCCTCAGGAGGCTAAAGAACTTTGGCATGTCCCCCTTGACACTTACCAACTTTTATCGATACAACATAGAAAGCGTCCTGTCTGGATGCATCATGGCTTGGTATGGCAACTGCTCTGCCCAGGACTGCAAGAAACTGCAGAGTGTTGTGGACACAGCTCAGTACATCATGGAAACCAGCCTTCCCTCCACGGCTTATGCTACTAGTAGCCTTGGTAAAGCAGCCAGCATAATCAAAAACCCTACCCACCCGGGACATTCTCTCTTCTCCCCTTTCCCATCAGGCAGAAGATTCAGAAGCCTGAAAGCACATACCACCAGACTCAAGGACAGCATCTATCCCGCTGTTAAGACTATTGAATGGTTCCCTAGTACGATAAGATGGACTCTTGACCTCACAATCTACCTCATTATGACCTTGCACCTTATTGTCTACCTGCACTGCACTCTCTGTAGCTGTGACACTTTACTCTGCATTCTGTATTGTTTTACCTTGTACTATCTCAATGCACTGTAATGAATTGATCTGTATGAACGGTATGCAAGACAAGTTTTTCACTGTATCTTGGTACAAGTGACAATAATAAACAAATTCCAAATGTAATTTCCTTTAACTAAATCCATGTTGACATTGTCTAATCCTGTTAATATTTTCCAAGTATCCTATTATCACGTCCTTTATCTTTAGACTGTAGCACTTTCCCTACTACTGATTTTAGACCAATTGCTCTGTAGTTCGCTGGTTTCTCTCTGCTTCCTTTTTCAAATAGTGGAGTTGCTTTTGCCATCCTCCAATCTTCAGGAGCTGTTCCATAATCTGTAGAATTTTGTAAGATTATAACAAATGCATTCACTATTGCTGCTACTATTAGTCCTCTGGAATGCAGATTATCAGGCCCAAGGGACTTACTGACTTTCAGTGCCATTTATTTCTCCACTTTTTTTTAGTGGTGTTCATTTCCTTTAATTCATCCTTTGCATTTGACTTTTTGTATTCCTGGGATGTTATATATGTCCTCTTTGGTGCAGACCAAACCATTTGCTCTACTACAGATTATGCAAGGGTTCCATTTCCAAAAACTGTCCATAAACCAAATTTTTCATAAGTCAGAAAAACACAATGTGTAGATATTACAATGTGATGTATGGACTTGGAAATACAAAATGCCTTGGTAGCAGATGGGCAGCAAATTTTGTTTGAAGTATAAAGTTAATAATTATTAATTGAATTTTCATTTAAAAATGTCTTCTGTAATTGAGTTGCTGAACTTAGATTGTTGACTACTGATCCCTGTCTTAACTGATGTACGAACTAAGAATTCCTATAGAAATGTTGATTTGGGGAAGAAAGATCAAATTGTTTTCTTTTAGCATAGTGATATTTCCATTTCTCTTGTTTATGTGGACCCCCCCCCCCCCCCCCCCCAAAAAAAATGAACAGCAACTAAACTTATTTTGGACATGGGAGAATTTGTGTAAAGGTGTATCATAGCAAATTAGGTCTTCTGTAACTGGGGACTGCCTTTATTTCTTTATTCCTCATTATAAATCCTCCGTTTTCAGACATCATTAATCTATTTTGTCTTGCATGTAGAAGCCTTTACAGTCCACTTTTATGTTTGTTGCATGTTTGTTCTCACATTCTATCTTTTCTCTCATCCCAAGTATGTGGTGCTTTTTGCAATACTGGGACATGGTGAGGTATTTTAAGCTAGTGATGTTTTTAGTTACTGTTGAAATGTAGAAAATGTTGCATACTAATTAGTTGCTACTACCTGCAGTCAATGTTGACCAGGTAATTAGTTGTTTGTGATGTTGATCGACAGATAAATATTGGTTAGAGCATGAACTGTAATTACTCCATTCTTCTAACTACTGTAAGATCTTCTATGTTCACCTGAGTGGGTAGACAGCATGTTGTTTAATTTTTCATCTGAAAGGTAACACCTAAATTAGACTACCATGTGCTGAGAACTACATCTGCTGTGGTCTCTCTGGAGTGTGACTTGAGATGAACCACAGCTGACAAATAAGAGATTTTGTAGCTCAATAGTAAAATATTGCTTGCTTGCTCTGTTATTTGATTGGTAGTCTTGATGTAATGCAAGAAACTCTAGATCAAAACTGATGAAACAAAGCATTCACAAGTAGGAGACAATACTGCATAGTTTAACATCTATTCTAACACAAAAGCAAATGATCAGGGTTTAAAATGTCATAAAAAATCAACTTCTAAGCATCCTGTATAGAGAATGTAGAATTGTTGTCCATTTAATTCCACTACTTGGATTGCATTAAGTGAGATGTACATCTGCCAAGTTGAACTTTAACCTGGCATGATAAATCCCGTGACTAGCAAGCTTTGGTCACTGCCACAAAGGAAGCAGGATGAGCTACAGATCATCAGTGCCCCACCTTGACTGATGGCGGGGGGGGAAACAGACATCATTATGCCCAGCATGTTTCCTGAACTTTGTTCAGAAATTAATTTCTGGTTTCAGTAATAGTATGCACTAGTGAGTGGTCACTATTAATGTATCAGTTAACTGCATTAAACTTGACAAGAAGAATCAGCGAGTCATAGGCATCTCACAGTGTCGTTGGTGACTTTGACGAGGGCCCTACTAGTGTTGTTGTAGTTTCATTAGAAACTACTTTGGAGGAAAAACTGAGAATTAAGTGCAGTGATCATTGGCAAGGCATTGCAGAGGAAGGCTGATTGGAAGTACAGCAGACTTGTAAAAGAGCCATTTATTTTTTTTTACAGACTTGAATAATGGTATTATTAAGAGTTTCCTCCATATGCCATTTCCTTATATGCCCCAAAGATGCGTGGACTGGTAGGTTATTTGACTGCTGAAAATTGCCCCTAATGTGTAGGTGAGTGGTGGACTTTGGAGTGAGCTGATGAGAATGTGGGAGAATTTTTTTTTTTAAAAAATGAGATTGGTGGAAATGGGTGCCTGACAGCTGACATAGGTTTATGTTGCCAAACATAAGATTGGGATGGAAAAGTTAGATGTTGGATTTCAAAAATTTGATACTGTAGAAAAAGAGCTTGAGGGAACAACTACGGAATCAAAATAAAGGTTGGGAAGAGAATTAGAAAATTTAAGTTAATACACAGAGCCTATTCAAAAACTGAGCACCAGAGCATTAGTCAAGCCCACTGTTGGCGTTGGAACTTAACTGGTGGAAATGGGTGCCTGACAGTATGACTATGCAACTTCCATGTCCCTCACCTGTCTCATTATTTTTAAATTCTCCCACATTCTCATCAGCTCGCTCAAGTCCACCACTCACCTACACATTAAGGGCAATTTTTAGTGGTCAAATAACCTACCAACCCACACATCTTTGGGGCGTGGAAGGAAACGACACCTGGAGGAAATCCATGCATTTGGAATGTGTAGAGTCCATACATACAGCACTGGAGATCAGGATTGAAAAGGTCACTGGAGCTGTGAGGCAGCAGTTCTATTAGCTATGGCATTGTACTGCCCTACATTAATGACTATGTTGCAGATATCAGTGCATGAATTGAATTTCTGTTGATTTTTGCCTTGTGGATTGAAGTAATCCAATATGAACTTTGGATATATTCTGAGAACTCCTTGCTATGTAGTGGTAATCTCATTGTGCAAAAGAGCATATGAAAATACAAACAAAATGCTGGAGGAACTCTGTGGGTCAGGCACTATCTGTGGAGGGAAATGGACAGTTGTCGTTTCGGGTTGAGACCCTTCATCTGGACTGGGGCTGCACAAATCACAGGGAACAGTGAGAGAGGGTCTCACAGAACTCCTGTCAAAGAGAGGAGGAAAACTTCTTCAAAGTGAGCATAGTTTGAAGAGCTTGGGGTGCAAGTCCATGGCTCATTGAAAGTGGCTACACAGGTAGGTAGGGTGGTTAAGAAGGCTTATGGAATGCTTGTTTTCATTAATCAAGGTATTGATTATAGGAGTCGAGAAGTTATGATGCATCTTTTCAGAACTCTGGTTGGGCCGCATTTAGAGTATTGCATGCAATTCTGGTCACCTCACTATAGGAAGGATGTCAAGGCTTCCGAGAGGGTGCAGAGGAGGTTTACTGGGATGCTGTCTGGATTAGAGGGCATGTGCTATCAGGAGATGCTGGACAAACTTGGGTTCTTTTCTCTGGGGTGGTGGAGACTGAGGGGTGGTCTGTTGGAAGTGTATAAAATTATGAGGAGCATAGGTAGGGTGGACAAGCAATATCTTTTTTCCCATTATTGAGCGATCCAAT
Source organism: Pristis pectinata (assembly GCF_009764475.1). NCBI lineage: Eukaryota > Metazoa > Chordata > Chondrichthyes > Rhinopristiformes > Pristidae > Pristis > Pristis pectinata. Next base: position 25,496,526 of record NC_067413.1, read on the forward strand.
ACCAGAGGGTATGCATTTAAGATGAGAAGGGGTAGGTTCAGAACAGACATGAGGGGTATGTTTTTTACTCAGTGGTGGTTGCCTAGAATGTGTTGCCTGATAGTGTGGAGGCAAATTCATTGGGGGCTTTTAAGAGAGACTTGGATGGGCACATGAATGATAGGAAAATGGAGGAATATGGTCATTCTGTAGGTAGGAGGGATTAGCTGTGTCAGCACAACATTGTGGGCTGAAGGGCCTGTTCTGTGCTGTACTGATCTGTTCACAGTGGAGTAGCAAAATGGAGATACAAGTGACTGTAGATGCTGGAATCTGGAGCAACAAAATGCTGGAGGAACTCAGTCAGGCAGCATATGTGAAGGGATAAAGGGATCTCAAACCAAGACATCAAATGTTCATTTCTCTCTGCAGACACTGCCTGACCTGTTGAGTGCTCCAGATTCCAGCATCTGCAGTCTTTTATGTCTCCTGTTAGCATACGAAAATAATTGTATACAATCTCACACAACATTGTTGCAGTTGTCAAGGGTAAAAATAGCTGTGCTGTAACTGAATATAGTCAAAATGGCACAGGTATTGCATTACTGAAACTACCAGGGTAACTTGATATGTTTCCCAAAATCAAGAGTAGTTATTTTTGATCATTTCAATAATTTCAGTTTGTAATCAATTTGTCAAGGGCTAAATTCTTAAAATTAAAGACAAAGTACATCTAATGATTAGAATTGTAGTATTTGGCACCAGTAATTATCATTGGTGTTCCCTTGTTAAAAAGCAGAGTAACTCCAGAAGGAATGTTTGCTATGATACAAAAATTCCAGGAGTCTTTAAAGGGAGGGTTGCTTACAAATCTGACATGTATTGGTGCTAATCCAGCCACTTCTTAGCAAATAGAGCACCTTCACGAGTGGCTTTGAGGCAAGGAGACAAAAGTAAATTGCTCTCTATAGCTTTGAAACTATACTCAAATTTATGTACTTCATTTATTTTTAATAAACAATATCTAATATTACTTTGGCAAGGGTATAAAACACTGGTTCAGCAACAACTGGGATGTTGTCTAGTTCTGGGCACAATATTTCAGAAAAGAGGGTGAAGAAGTTATTTGTTAAATTGATTACTGGGATGAAGGACTTTAGTCACATGGATATACTGGAAAAATCTGGAGAGCAGAGGTTGTCACGTGATCTAATTAAGTTATTTGAAATTAGGAAGGTACAGAGAAACTCTTGCCTTTTGTGGTGGGATCAAGAACTAGGAGACATAGAATGAAGGTAATGGGCAAAAAAAATCCAAAGTAACAAAATATTTTTCAGTGTTTAGGGTCCTGAATGCACCGTCAGGGATATTAATGGAAGCTGATTTGGTTGTAGTATTCAAAGTAAAGAAGAAAAATTTGCAAGGTTATGGAGTGAGACTAGCTGAATAATTGTTATGCAGGTCTGTTATGGGCTGATGAGTTCACTCTGTAATGCAGCCATTCTATTACTTCATCTGTAGTTTCCTGAGGTTTTATACAGATATCATTACATGATCCATTATCAAAATAAAGCATTGTTCAGCATCACTAATATGGCATCAGATGCAAAAAAAAATTTGCTTTAAATTCATAATTTGGTGCCAGCAAACTTGTGTTTTATAAGCTTTTTCTCCCTGGGTAATTGAATAAAACAAGACTTGGGAGAAAACATCAGTGCTTCTGCAAATTAATGGGGGTACAATATGCAAGGTGATGGCACCATTCTGGCTTTTAATGCATTTAAATTGCAATTTATTTTTTGTCAGTGTTTTGGGTCACCACTTGCATGCATGTTTGGCTATTTGAGTTGAGCCTGCTGGGACCCAAGAATGTGTTTTGTCTGGGTCCGGGAAAAAGAGTAGAGAGTTATCAGGCATGGTTCGAATCTTTATAAAAAGTTGCTGCGCAGGTCGATAGGGTTGTTAAGACGTATGGTGTGTTGGCCTTCATTAGTCGGAGTATTGAGTTCAAGAGCTGCGAGGTAATGTTGCAGCTCTATAGAACTCTGGTTAGATCGCACTTGGAGTATTGTGTTCAGTTCTGGTCGCCTCATTATAGGAAGGATGTGGAAGCTTTAAGAGAGGGTGCGCAGGAGATTTACCAGGATGCTGCCTGGACTGGAGAGCATGTCTTATGAGGATAGATTACGTGAGCTAGGGCTTTCCTCTTTGGAGAGGAGGAGAATGAGAGGTGACTTGATAGAGGTCTACAAAATGATAAGAGGCATAGATCAAGTGGACAGACTTTTTCCCAGGGTGAAAATGGCTAACACAAGAAGGCATAATTTTAAGGTGATTGGAGGAAGGTATAAAGAGGATGTCGGGGTAAGTTTTTTTTTTAAGAGTAGTGGGTGCGTGGAATGCACTGCCAGCAGAGGTTATGGGGGCAGATGCATTAGAAACATTTAAGAGACTCTTGGATAGCCACATGAATGACAGAGAAATGGAGGGTTACCTGGGAGGGAAGGGTTAGATAGATATTAGAGCAGGATAAAATGTCAGTGCAACATCGTAGGCCAAAGGGCTTGCACTGTACTGTAATGTTCAAGTGCATCATTAGCTGTTTGATTTAATTCCAAAATGTTGATCACTTTTGTTTAATTTGGTAAATTAAATTGGTTTATTATTACATGTACCAAGGTACAGTGGAAAAACTGTTTTGCATGCCATCCATACAGATCATTATATCACATCAGTACATTGAGGGAGTACAAGGGAAAACAATAACAAAATGCAGAATGAAGTGTTACAGTCAGAGGAAGTGCAGGCAGACAATAAGGTGAAAGGCCGTAATGAGGTAGACCGTGAGGTCAAGAGTCCTTATTGTACTAGGGGACCATTCAATAGTCTTGTAACAGTGGGATAGAAGCTGTCCTTGAGCCTGGTTGGTACATGCTTTCAGGCTTTTGTATCTTCTGGCCGGTGGGAGGGGGCAGAAGAGAGAATGTCCAGGGTGGGTGGTGTCTCTTATGTTGGCTGCCTTACCAAAGCAGTGAGAAGTGTAGACAGTGTATAATTTGGTTATAAACTCAAATTGAACCAACAGTCCAGGTAGCTATCCACCCCAGACCAGATCTCTCTCCCATTGGGCAAAGAAAGTCCTTTGAATCCCAAATTACAATTGGCACAAGTCACATTACTGCACAGCCCCATTCCAACCTATTGATTCACTCTATCAAGGGATGGTACTGAGTGGTCAAGTTGGTACTTATTACAGGGCTGTCAAATGAAGAAGTGTTGGGACATTGATGTGATGAGTGAAGGATGGCAGCTCCAGATGCACTCTTGTTTGTTAGTCTAGTTTGTGCAGGTCAGTAGTGACAGTTGACGATAGATACTCCCAGGTTCTCATCCTCTGGGCCAAATCAGAATAAGGATCTCTGTAAAGTGCAGTCCAGAAGGGATCAGGAGATCAACCTTCCCATCCATGGTGACTTTTGGAATAGCTTGCCCTGATGCAAGTGGGTTACCTCTTGTACTGGGCTTCCTTGGCCACTGAGACTCCCATCAACCCGTGCTTCATGTTGCCAAAGTAGCCGCTCATTGCTCTGTTCCTGATGTGTGGGATGAGCAACTGGATAGAAATGCACTGTGTTGTCTCGGGCATGACCGAGCTGTTAGTGGCAGGTACCAGCCATTGTACGGCTAGGCAGATGCTTGTTTCTATATCTGGCTACCATTCCTAAACCTGATGGTACCTTGCTGTGTAGACACAACTACAGATGCTGGAATCTGGAGCAACAAACAAGACCTGAGGCAGGGTTTTGATCTGAAACGTCGACAATACATCTCTCTCAGATGTTGCATGACCTGCTGAGTTCCTCCAGCAGATAGTTTGTTGCACCTTACTATGTCTTAGGCGCTGATCATGTACAAAAAAATTAAGTTCTCAGACTTGAGTTAGGTTCAGGTTGGATGTGGTAGAGTTGGATCTGTTTGAATTGGATGCTTGAGTAGATCTATACTGATGGCAAGTTAGTTCTTAACTTCTGCTCTCCTCCTCCTTCCTCTACCCTTTCCTGCCACCCCCTCATAAACTAAGATGGTATTTTTTTTCTTGGGACTGTCCACATGTAACTTGCTGAATTAAGTTTGGCATTCTTTTTTTAGCTCCTTTCTTGAAATTGTCCAGTAACAGCTGATACTTTGTAACACTTTTCTCCCCTGATTCCTGCCTATCTGAGTTATTTGTTTTATCTTGCAGAGATGTGAAGGCAGGAAACATTCTTCTTGGCGAGGAAGGCTCTGTGCAAATTGCAGGTAATTAACAGTATAACCATCAGTTACAAAGGGATATTAAAATTATTCTGAACATTTGTTTGACTGGCTAAAGTAGTGATACATTTGATGCAGATATTAGAAAATTATAAAGCAAAGAAACGTCAAATTTCAATGATTCAAACTTAAGCATATGCATTTATTTGTCTTGGGCAAACACTTGGCACACCACTTTTCTGAGCTTTTGTGTGTCTAAGTGGGTCTCGTGGCTCACCTCTGTGTTACTAGCACTTTTTGCTCTTGCTCTCATAGACATAAACCACACTGCAGAATACAGATTTAAAAATATGTGTATACAGCAATCCAGAGCCTATCCAATCTCATCTAAACATAAAATCTGCTCCCACAACTGTTTGTGTACACAATTTCACCTGGATGCACTACAGTAATCCCATTGCATTACAGTTCCAGTATGAAACTCTGGGATGGATGAGAGGAAAGCTTCCTTTATTCTGTCTCAATAACGTGTCTCCTCCTCAAACTTGGAAGGATTGTTCTTTTCCACATCCTGGTTTTCATTTCCAATAAGTAACCTTTTGTTTCTTTGTGTGAGATGCATTATTTAGTATAATCTTATTGAATGGAATTATTGTCTCCATAATCTGCAATCACTACAATGTATTTAAGCAGCAGTGGTGGGAATCTGCTGCAATAGCCACTGTGGTTTCGTTTTCAACCTTTAATGGATTTTCTTAAGTGAGCAAGCTTGCCAATTTTTCTCATTTGATGAGCTGAAATGATACTGACGATGTAGCATTTATAAGAATGGCTGTCTGGTGTCTTCATTCCATAATCTTGTGGTCCTTCTGAAGAATAACCATAATCCAGTATAATTTATTAATTTTGGTGTTTAAACACAATGGTGTGTCCAATAGTGGAAGCATTACTGTCTTAAATTACTGAATTAAGAGAAGAAAAATAATGCAGAATTAAAGCTGATTTGTTTAATCTATCTTGTCTCAAAATATTTTTAGTTGTTAATAAACAGGAAAAGTGGTATTGGGGATGTTCCTTCTGTGGAAAGATCTTCAGAGAAATGCTAGGTTCTGTTTTTGGTTTTTCCTTTCAATTTTTGCATGATGTGTTTTGTTTTTCCAATGTTTTCTTTTCTGAATTTCTAATAAATCAAGTGTTTCTGATCCTTGTCTGGTATAATCTCGTTCCAAGCTACATCCTTGGACTCTGTTACATTTCACTTTTCTCTTTGCTTCTCTTCCCTCCCAACTCCACAAACCTCAAGAAGCTGCACTGATTCTGTCAGTTGCAATTTTCAAGACTGACATATCACTTCAAATATATAACAATACAGTGCAAAAAGGGAGATGGAGTTGCAAAGTTTTAGAGGGCTGAGGAAATAATACAATGCAGAGTCCCTTCATTTCAATAATGAACAATAAGTGGATAGAAAGCAAAGGCAGGGAATAACTGGATCTTTCTCAGGTTGCCAAGCTATGACTAATGGGTGCAGCAAGGATTGGTGCCTGGGTACCTTGTATTCATTATCAATCGATAGGCTGAAGGATTTAAATATCATACTTTCAAGTTTGCTAATGATACAAATCTAGGTGGGATTAGGTAAAATAGAGGATGTAAAGAGCTTCAAGGGTTATAGATATGCTAAGTGAGTGGGTAACAGATGCAGCATAATATGGAGAAATGTCAAATAATCCACTTTGGTGTACCAGAAGTATTGTATGATGCATAATGCTGATAATTCAGAGAGACCCACATGTCTTTGCATGCAAGTCACTGAAAGCCAACATGCAGGTGCAGCAAGCATTTTTGGAGGCTATGTTGGTCTTCATTACAAGGAAACCTCTTACTGCAGTTATGCAGGACTTTGGCAGGCCTGCACATGAAATGTTGTGGAGAGTTTGTGTCTCCTTGCCTAACTAAAAGACGTATATTATGAAGTACAGCAAAGATCCATTTGATTGGTTCCAGGGATAGTGGGTTTGCCATATGAGGAGAGATTGAGTGGAGTAAGACTATTCTCTGAAGTTTAGAAGAGGAGATCTCATTGAAACATGCAAAATTCGTAGAACTTAACCAAGTAAGTGCATGGAGGATGCTTTCCCCCCCAGCTTTGAAGTCAAAAATCAGGGGTCATAGTCTCGAAATGGAAGGTAGGCCTGAAGTGAGAAGACATTTGCTTGTGCTTTGGAATTCTTTCTCAAAGTGCTGTGAGAATCTGTCATTGAATTCATTCGCAGTGGAGATTGCTAAATATCTGGATGTTGAGGGAATCAAGCAATTATGGGGTTACAGAAGGAAAATGAGAGCGATCAGCTATGATCTTAATGGTGGTGCAGGCTCCATGGACCAACTGAAACTACTCCTCCTGTTATGCTCTTGTATGGGTGCTCCAATGTTGCTTCTGGTCAATGGTAATGCCTACAGGACATTAATGGTGGTAGACTTGAATGGTCACACCATTGAATATCAAGGGTAGATGATTAAACTCTTCCTTGTTGGAGTTGGTTGATGCCTAGCACTTGTGTAACGCAAATATTATTTCCCAGTTAGTAGCCAAAGAATAAAAGGTTACTGCATGCAGGCATGTACCCTTTCATTTTCTAAGGAGTACAGATGACATTGATCATTTCTCAATCCTCAGTTTAAAACAAAATCTCTACTCATGACTTAAAAGTCATTGAGAAGAATCTAAAGATCATTCAACACAGCCTTGGGGATTTCTGTCAGTACTTTCCTGTGGCTGGGATAATTTCTTCCAACAGCAATATCTATCTTTGTCCAAAGCGCAATTCTGATCACGCTAGTACTGGTTTATTATTGTCACTTGTACCAAGGTACAGTGGAAAAACTTGTCTTGCATACCATTCATACAGATCAATTCATTACATAGTGCATTGAGGTAGTACAAGGTAAAAACAATAACAGAATACAGAGTAAAGTATCACAGCTACAGAGTAAAGTATCACAGCTACAGAGGAAGTGCAATGCAGGTAGACAATAAGGTGCAAGGTCATAAGGTAGATTGTGAGGTCAAGAGTCCATCTCATCTTATTAGGGGACTGTTCAATAGTCTTATCACAGTGTGATAGAAGCTGTCCTTGAGCCTGGTGGTATGTGCCCTCAGGCTCCTGTATCTTCTGCCAGATGGAAGAGGAGAGTAGAGAGAATGACCTGGGTGGGTGGGGTCTTTGTCTATACCTCTCGCTGCCTTGATGAAGCAGCCAGCATAATCAGAGTCCATGAAGGGGAGGCTGGTTTCCGCGATATGCTGGGCTGTGTCGTCAACTCCCTGCAGTTTCTCGTGGTCCTGGGCAGAGTAGTTGCCATACCAAGCTGTGATGCATCCAGATAGATGCCTTTGGTGCATTGATAAAAGTTGGTGAGTGTCAAAGGGAATATGTAAAATTTCTTTAGCCTCCTGAGGAAGTAGAGGCGCTGATAGTGGTGACAAACCACTCCCTTTCTGTTCAAAATGTGCATAGAGATGTGAGAAATGTGCTCATCAGGAAGGGATGCGCTGTTGTTGACTATGCTGCCTGACTTCGTTTTGTAGCCTGTTATAGCATGTAAGCCCTTCCACAACTGATGGCTGGTCTGGGACTCTATTTTGAACCAGTATTGCCTCTTGGCATTCCCTTTCATGCCCAACGAATTCATTTTTACCAGGGCTTCCTGAAGCCACACCTTGAGTGCAACCTTGATGTCAACTGCAGTGGGCAGACTGGTCTATTTCCAGCTTTTTTTTAAAATTTGGTCATCTATAATTTGGAAGAAAATTTGGGTTTTGAGTTTTTTGCCCTTTATTATTTATCATTGTGCAGAACAAGATGCAAGAGCCTTTGCTGTTATAGATTGTGTGGTCTATGATTATTTTTATGTCAACTTTACTGTGTGGAAAGCATGACAATATCTGCACTGAAGGTTTATAAAGTAATTTTTCAGAAAAGATGCAAGATTCACTAAGGAGTCAAAATTTAGATTTAGCCTTCCACTTATACAGAGCTAGCAACAGCTCAAAGTTTATCTTCATGGGTCTCGTAATTTTCAAAGGCTTTACAGATGCCTGCTATGAAGCTTAACCTGGTGCAACTAGTAAACTGAAATTTCAGCCAGCAAATTGTTGACTGTATTGAGTCCAGTCACTCAAAATCTACATTATTTTAGGTTGCAATGTGCATTGTTGCCAGTAGCACTCATGCCATGCAATATTTTGGTATGGTGGGAACTCTGTGTATAATACTTAAACCATCACTGTGATTCATTTTCTTCAATTTCAGAAAACCTTGATCTCTTGGATTTCCAATAATTGCATAAATGCCTAGGTAAAGTGAAAAATGCAGATGCTTGTGATAATTTGCTATATTATTCTCCTAACTGCTGAAAAAAACTTTGTTTTGACTCATTTATGCACATTTTGCTCTTTCGTAAACTGTTTTGTAATGCATTTTTATATACTTTCTACATTAAAGACATTAGAATGGTAGAGTTTGTGTCTTCGGGCACTTTTACATATTAAGTCATTGCAGGTGTGCTGCTTACTCATCAAGAATTAACTCCAAATTAAGTTGACTTTGTGTTCCAGTCACCAAACTTTAAGTGAGGAAGAAGCAGTTTTTTTACTTTGAATTCATGCAAAAAGTGTCTCCTTGCGAAGGTATTCTAAGAGATTAATCACAATCTAGTCTTTTCATAATGGCGCAAATGCTATACTGACCATCTTCAAAGAATCTGAAAATGATAAGGAACAAAGTCAGCAGTTCCCATCTCTGGGCTACTAATTATTTCTCAACATACAGCACTGCCATTCAGCTGTGAAAGAAAAATATTTTCTGTATCTTATAAAGAACTATACTAACACTGAACTGTGATTTATACAATTTAATTAAATGTCAGGCCTCCCAGTGCAGCTACACTCATCACACACCATTGTGATGGAACCTATTTGCATGAGACTGTTGTCTGGATAGAATGGTAAATTAACCAGAAGGTGATGTATTAACCAGCATCAAAGGTTGAACTTGCATATGTCTGCAAAAAAACTATTATTTGTCATTTCCTCCTTTTGCTTTCCTCAGAGGAATTGGCATACATCTTTAATGGACTCAGCATAAATCTGCAAATGCTAGAAGTGTAATAAAACTGAAAAGTCTGGTACTAAGTGTGTCAGCTGTATCTCAAAGAAGAGCTTAAAACTTCAAACATAGTCTCATCAGAGTTGATGGGCCACATTTGCAACTCAACTCATTTTCCAAATAATGATGCTGTATCTTTTTTTTCAGCATCTTAATTGCTGGAGTTAACTTTTCAGGTTCAAGATCCTTGTGTCAGCAGTGGAAAACAAAAAAACAGGTTTTAAGTTGCAGAAAGAGTAGGGGATAAGACAAAAGGAATATCTGAAAGAGCACCTGAAATATGCTGCTTCTCTTTCCACAGATGATTTCTGATCTTGAGTATTTTTAGCATTTTCAAGTGTCATCTTAGATTTCCAGTATCTACTATTTTCAACTTGTTGTCCTTGCCTGGTGTGGCATGTGGGGGACTCCTGGTCCACCAAGTCCCTCCATTCAAAGTGCAGTGAAGATGAGCGATAAATGCTGGTATTGACACTTTCATATCCTGTGAGCAGATTTTGAAAAGGAGACAAGCTAATAAAGTAATTTGATGGTGGGCTTTGAAGTAATTTACATCTATCCATGTTCCATTCTTTTGATCCTACACCCAACCGTTCCTGATCCCTTGCTTGTGTCCAAAACCAGTTACTCATCCCTCACCCTTGGTTTCTTCTGTATATTTCCTGGAATCCTTCCCACCCACAATTGGCATTTACAGATTTTGTATGAAAGCCACAGCTATTTGGCCTTTGGCCTCCCATTTGACCAAATATTTTTGCAACTGCTTTTCTGCTTAGCCACTTGCCTCCATCTTCATCCTTGCCCAGGTGAAAACAAAATTGTTTTCACTTAGACTGGCTTTTCTTCCTGCTGCAGCTTCCATCTTCATGCCCCAGTTTCTACACAACATATTTTCACAAACAGCAAAAATAAATGAACACTTTTTCAGGCATTAGCTGAGAGAAAAATCTACGGGGTGGAATTTGCCTGCTGTTTGTTGACATCTCATATGTCCACTTGAATGACACAATCATCAAAAGTGAAGCCAAATCTGTGCAGCCCTAGTCAATTGCTCAGGTGTCTTAAGTGGTCCTTGAATCATTTTGACTTGGGCATAAGTGCTCCCACTGTGCCGAGGCACAGGATATTGACTTCAGTAACCTCTCCAAGTGGAAGAAATTGTAACGAGGAGCAAAATAATTGTGTTTACTATTGCTATTTCCTACATCATTGAATTCAGAAAGATAGCCAACAGGTATTCTTGCTTGAAGATTGGTGGTTAAGAAGAAAGGTTGCAGTTACATTTACCAATAGTAAAAATAGGCATTTTAGGAATTGAGAAAAGCCTTTGAGGCTCTGCAGAGATGCAGAGCATGTTGTGGAATGCTTAGGCAGGAAAGTAAGCAAAGGCATCACCTATCCAAGAAATTATTTCCCATCATAGAACAGTGCACAGACTTGCTGAAAAATGTGAATTACTGGGCTGCAGAGCCACTTTCATTTAACTTCCCTTTACCTTTGCATTTAAAAGTATCTCATTTCTTTAAAGCATTAAAAGACATTGAGGTAAGGGTACTTTATAAATCTCATCTATTTATTTTTCTGTTTCTATGTCTGCCTTATTTTCACCTTTACCCAACTTAGCAAAAAGAAATTGGAAGAACACATTGAACTAGCTGAACAGATCTGCAGTGGGAACTCTTACAGGGATCCTGCATGTACTATTTTGAGTTATTTTCATTTCCATCACGTGTCCTGTTTAACAAATCGTCTAAAAATGGAAGTGTTAAAGAAATGTTAAGGAAGTGTTATGTCAAGTTCAGACATAAAATGCTGCTCAATTATTTACATTAATAGTTAAAATCATATCCAGCCTCCTTCATCATTTGTTTTTCAGTGCAACTGATCACTACTTTTCAAATGTAATTTTTTAAGGTTCAATTGGCTTTTGATATAAGGGGCCATTTTCATGTGCTGATAATACATAAAATATCCTATTATTTTTGAAAACTAAGGTGTCACACTGAGATTAATTTTGGATGTCACTAGTTCTACTGAATAGCTAAAAAAACATTTTCCTTAAAATAAGATAATACACTTAATCTTATTTCAGTTATGGTATGTAGTCAAACCAGAATATCTTAATATCATCCTATCTTATTTTATTACCACTGCATCCTTTATTATTCTATTGGCAACAATATTTCTTTTGAGATGACAAATTGAAAGCACTTCAGTTGTGACCATTGCAGCAATATTAAGGCCACTATTCTGAACTATGTTCTACTTGACTCATTTCATTTACCAGACTAGCTCCAGAACTACTTGCTTTCCTTATTAGATCGGAAACCAATCAAGAAAATTATCTTGCACACTTTCTTCCTCCTCTCTGCTTTTCCATTGTTACTACTCGGTATATAAATGTGCTTTTCTGTAACCTGTCATTTGCAGGTCTATGATGCAACTCTGGGATAGCTGTAATAGCTCCTTCACTGTTGGCTCTAACCAATTAATTCCTTTCGTAACCATATTGCAATTGATGGAAAAATGTGAACACATTTCCATGTTGGGGATGAAGAGATCTGAGTGACTAAAGATGTGGAGATTAAAATAAGAAAGTAGGCTTACAGCAGTGCAGAGTTAAAAGACAACTGCAGAGATGGTGGCTGCATTAAGGATGACATTCAAAAATTTCCTAGTTTCAGAAACAATATCAGGAAAGCAGTAGGAACTAAATGCCACATTACCACCAGAGCTGTCATCAAAAATCTGGAATTCATCATTTAAGGTCTTGATAACTTGGCACTTCGTTGATTTGGCTTAATCTGATTATCAGCGTTTAATGGAAAGAAAATAAAGTTTAACAGAATTACTGTCTTCTTTAAGGATGTACGTGTTCAGATAGAAAAAGGTTGAATTACTTAAAGTAACATATCTGGATTTTCAAATGGCTTTTGATAAAGTGCTTAGAAAATTAAAGTTTCTTGTGTTTTGGGGATAATGTATCAGCTTGGGTGGAGAATTAAAGGACAAAGCAAAGAGTAGGAATGAATAGGTTGTCTTCGAGATCGGTATTAGGGCCATCAGTTATTCACTAACGTATCTAAATCATTTTATAAAATACACTTTAATCTACATTTACTAGTGGTACAAAGCTGGATAGAAAAGAGCTGCGAGGAGGAATAAGAGATGTATACAGGTCAAGTGAATAAACAAGAAGGTAGCCGATGTAATGTGGGGAATTGAGATTATGTATGTTGGCTGGAAGAGAAACTTTTTTTTAAATGGTGGAAAACTTGTATATGGAGAGGGTACTTATCCAGAAACATCAAACAATTAGAAATGCAAATACCATGTTAACTTTTCTTTGTGTAGGGATCAGAATACAAAGGTAAAGAATGCTGATACAGGATTTTCATGTGACTCCATTTGGCTGTTTTGGTCTCCTTGCTTGAAAAGGGATAACTGCTTTGGCATGTAGCAGCCTACATTCATTAGACATACCTATTGAGTTTATCAGATTGCCCAAATTTCTTATGGGTTTTTAATGTTTTTATTTTAGGCTAGGAAATAACATCAGGCTGTGCAATGACAGTGCTAGGTCTGTCCTTTTGATGCTAGCTGGGAGGGACAATGCTAGCTGTGACCACCACCGCCACCCCCCCTTAGAGCAGGTAGTTCTGGAGTCCAGGAAATAGATAGGGTGACTGTCAGGGGAGAGAAAAGGAAAAGGAAAAAGAAAACACAGGCAGATAGTACAGAGGACCCCAGAGGCTGTTCCCCTCAATAACAGGTTTTCCTCTTTGGAAGCTATTGAGGGGGATGACCTGCAGGGGCCAAGCAGCATTAGCCAGGTCCCTGGCACCGGGACCAGTCCTACTGCTCAGAAGGGAAGGGAGGAGAAGAGGAAGGCAGTAGTGATAGACTCGATAGTCAGGGAAACAGGAGGTTCTGTAGCAGTGAGCATGAATCTCGGATGGTATGTTGCCTCCCAGGTGCCATGGTCTGGGATGTCTCTGATCATGTCCACAGGATTCTTCAGAGGGAGGGAGAACAGCCAGAAGTTGTGGTTCATGTTGGTACCAACAACATAGGTAGGAAGGGGATGAGGTCCTGAAAAGTGAGTTTAGGGAGCTAGACAGAAGGCTGAAGAACAGGACCTCAAGGGTAGCAATCTTGGGATTGCTGCCAGTGCCATGCGATAATGAAGGTAGGAATAGGAGGAGATGGCAAATAAATGCGTGGCTGAGAAGTTGGTGCAGGAGGGAAGGTTTTAAATTTTTGGATCATTGGGATATCTTCGGGGGAAGGTGGGACCTGTACAGAGAGGACGGGTTACACCCGAACCTGAGGGGGGCCAATATCCTTGCAGCCAGGTTTGCTTGGGTGGTTCAAGAGGGTTTAAACTAGTTTGTGAGGGGGATGGGAACCGGAGGAGTAGGTCAGAGGAAGAAGGGGATGGGGAAAAGTCAGATCTAACAGGTAGCGAGGCTTTGAGGAAGGAGAAGCAGAGTACAAGCTATAAAAGTAGTAAGGCAGATGGGCTAAAGTGCACTTAAATGTAAGAAGCATCAGGAATAAGGGAGATGAACTGAGAGCTTGGATAAGTACATGGGACTACGATATTGTGGCTATCACAGAGACATGGCTGACATTGGGGCAGGAATGGATATTGAATATTCCTGGTTTTCAGTGTTTTTAAAAAGGATGGGGGGGGCGAGAAAAGAAGGAGGGGTGGCAATACTGGTCAGGGACACTTACAGCTGCAGAAAGGGTGGATAATGTAGAAGGATCCTCTCTAGAGTCAATATGGGTGGAAGTTAGGAACAAGAAAGGAGCAGTTACCCTCCTGGGAGTATTCTATAGGCCCCCTGGTAGCAGTAGGGATACTGAGGAGCAGATTGGGAGGCAGATTTTGGAAAGATGTGAAAATAACAGGGTTATTATAGTGGGAGACTTCAACTTCCCAAATATTGATTGGCACCTGCTTAGTGCCAAAGGTTTAGATGGGGTGGAGTTTAAGTGTGTCCAGGACTGATTCCTGTCACAGTATGTTGACAGGCCGACTAGAAGGAATGCCATATTAGATCTAGTTTTAGGTAATGAACTGGGTCAGGTGACAGATCTATTGGTGGGTGAGCATTTGGGGAACAGCAACCACTGCTCCATAACCTTTAGAATTGTTATGGACAGGGATAGGAGCAAAGAGGACGGGAAGATATTTAATTGGGGAAAGGCAAATTGAGGCTATAAGGCAAGAACTTGAGAGTGAATTGGGATGACATTTTTGAAGGGAAATGTACTATAGAGGTGTGGTCGATGTTCAGGGATCTCTTGCAGGATGTTAGGGATAAATTTGTCCCAGTGAGGCAGTGAAGGAACCATGGGTGACGAGAGGTGGAAAAACTAGTTAGGAAGAAGAGGGCAGCATACATAAGGTGTAAGCAGCGAGGATCAGACAGGGCTCGTGAGGAATATAGAGTAGCAAGGAGGGAACTTAAGGGGCTGAGGAGAGCGAGAAGGGGACATGAAAAGACTTTGGCGAGTAGGGTTAAGGAGAATCCCAAGGCTTTTTACTCGTATGTGAAGAGCAGAAGGATGATGAGAGTGAAGGTAGGTCCGATTAGAGACAAAGGTGGGAAGCTGTGCCTGGAAGCTGTGGAAGTGGGTGAGGTTCTCAATGAATACTTCTGTTCAGTATTCACCAAGGAGAGGGGTCTTGATGCTGAAGACAGTGTTGGTAAGGGTAATGTTCTAGGGTATGTGGATATCAAGAGAGGGGATGTGTTGGAGCTGCTAGAAAATATTAGGACAGATAAGTCCCCGGGGCCTGACGGAATCTTCCCCAGGCTGCTTCGTGAGGCTAGGGAGGACATTGCTGAATGGTTGGCTAGGATCTTTGAGTCCTCGTTGTCCACAGGGATGGTACCAGAGGATTGGAGGGTGGTGAATGTTGTCCCCTTATTCAAAAAAAAAGATAGTAGGGACGGTCCAGGGAATTACAGACCAGTGAGTCTTACATCTGCAGTGGGTAAGCTGCTAGAAAGGATTCTAAGAGATAGGATCTATGATCATTTAGAGAATCATGGACTGATTAGGGACAGCCAGCATGGATTTGTGAAGGGAAGTTCTTGCCTCACTAGCCTGATAGGGTTCTTTGAGGAGGTGACCAGGAAGATTGATGAGGGTAGAGCAGTAGATGTGGTCTACATGGAATTTAGTAAGGTGTTTGACAAGGTTTGGCGTGGTAGGCTTCTTCAGAAGGTCAGAGGGCAAGGGATCCAGGGAGGCTTGACCGTGTGGATTCAGAATTGGCTTGCCTGTAGAAAGCAGAGGGTTGTGGTGGAGGGAGTGCATTCGGATTGGAGGGCTGTGACTAGTAGTGTCCCACAAGGGTCGGTTCTGGGACCTCTACTTTTTGTGATATTTATTAATGACTTAGATGAGGGGGTGGAAGGGTGGGTTAGCAAGTTTGCAGATGACACAAAGATCAGTGGTGTTGTGGATAGTGTGGAGGGCTGCGACGCTTACAGAAGGATATTGATAGGATGCAGAGCTGGGCTGACAGTGGCAGATGGAGTTCAATTCGGAGAAGTGAAGTGGTACACTTTGGAAGGACAAACTCCAAGGTGGAATACAAGGTAAATGGCAGGATTCTGGGCAGTGTAGAGGAGCAGAGGGATCTCAGGTGGTTAGGGTAGTTAAGAAAGCTTATGGGATGTTAACTTTCATAAGTCATGGGATCGAGTTTAAGAGCCGCGAAGTAATGATGCAGCTTTACAAAACTCTGGTTAGACCACATTTAGAATACTGTGTCCAGTTCTGGTCGCCTCATTATAGGAAGGATGTGGAGGTGTTGGAAAGGGTGCAGAGGAGATTTACCAGGATGCTGCCTGGATTAGAGAGCCTGGATTATGAGGAGAGACTAAAGGAGCTAGGGCTTTACTCATTGGAGAGGAGGAGGATGAGGGGAGACATGATAGAGGTATACAAAATATTAAGAGGAATAGAGTAGACAGCCAGCACCTCTTTCCCAGGGCACCAATGGTCAATACAAGAGGGCATGGCTTTAAGGTAATGGGGTGGGGGGTGAGTTCAAGGGAGACGTCAGAGGGAGGTTTTTCACCCAGAGGGTGGTTGGTGCATGGAATGCGCTGCCTGGGGTGGTGGTGAGGCTGATACGTTGGTCAAGTTCAAGAGATTGTTAGCATTGAAGTACAAAGGGATCTTTGTCCAATTCCATAATTCAATGAAAGTGGCTTTGCAAGTGGATAAGGTGGTAATGAAAGCATATGGCATGCTTGCCTTCATTGGTAGGGGTGTTGAGTATAAGAGGAAGGAAGTCATGCTGCAGCTATATAAAACTTTAGTCAGACCACACTTGGAATATTGTGTGCAGTTCTGGTCGCCCCATTATAGAAAGGATGTGGAGACTGTGGAAAGGGTACAGAAGGGTTTTACCAGGATTCTGCCTGGATTAGAGGGTATAAGCTACGAGGAAAGATTGGATAAACTTGGGTTGTTCTCCCTAGAACATTGGAGACCAAGGGGAGACCTGATAGTTTCTAAAATGGAGGGGCATATATAGGGTAGACAGTCAGAATCTTCTCCCCAGGGTGGAAATGTCAGACACCAGAGGACATGCTTGTAAGGTTGGGGGGTGGGGGGGGTGGAGGAGGAGGAGGTGGTATTGTTATTGGTGTATTATTGTCATTTGTACCGAGGTACAGTGGAAAAACTTGTCTTGCGTATTGTTCGTACAGATCAATTCATTACACAGTGCATTGAGGTAGTACAGGGTAAAAACAATAACCAAATACAGAGTAGTGTCACAGCTGTAGAGGAAGTGCAATGCAGATAGACAGTAAGGTGCAAGGTTGTAACAAGGTAGATTGAGGTCAAGAGTCCATCTCATCGTATAAGGGAACAGTTCAGTAGTCTTATCACAGTGGGATAGAAGCTGCCAAATTTCTTTAGCCTCCTGAGGAAGTAGAGGCACTGGTGAATTTTCTTAGCCATGGCGTCTATGTGATTGGACCAGGACAGGCTATTGGTGATGTTCGCTCCAAGGAACTTAAAGCTGTCAACCTCGGCACCATTTATGTAGACAGATGCATGTACACCGCCCCCTTTCCTGAAGTCAGTGACCAGCTCTTTTGTTTTGCTGACATTGAGGGAAAGGTTGTTGTCATGACACTATGTCACCTAAGCTCTCTATCTACTTCCTGTACTCAGACTCATCGTTATTTGAGATACGGCCTTCTATGGTGATATCATCTGCAAACCTGTAGATGGAGTTAGAGCAGAATCTGGCCATACAGTCATGAGCATGTAGGGAGTGGAGTAGAGGGGGGAGTTCAAGGGTCACGTGAGGGGCAAGTTTTTTTTTTGCGCAGGGTGAGGTTGGTGTCTGGAATGGGTTACCAGGGTAGTAGTGGAAGAGGAAGCAGGCAGTTTGGTGGAGTTTGAGGCTTTTAGATAGACACATGAAAATGAAGGGAATGGAGGGATATGGATGCTATATAGGAAGAGGACATTTAGTATAAATTGGCATCATGATCGGTACAACGTGGGCTGAATGACCTGTCCAGTGCTGTACTTTTTCTATGTTCCATTTTCTATTGTTGGAAAAGCTCTCTTCAGCAGAAGGGAAGATATCTTTATTAGTCACATGTACATCGAAACACAGTGAAATACATCTTTTTGCATAGTGTTCTGGGGGCAGCCCGCAAGTGTCACCACGCTTCTGGTGCCAACATAGTATGCCCATAAATTCCCAACCCGTATGTTCTTGGAATGTGGGCGGAAACCGGAGCACCCGGAGGAAACCCACGCAGACACTGGGGGTGAACGTACAAACTCCTTACAGACGGCAGCCAGAATTGAACCCGGGTCACTGGTTCTGTGAAGAGTTGCGCTAACCGCTACTCTACGGTACCTGAAGGTACCTTCTCCTAGATTCATGATTTTTGAGTATTTTTCCTGGGAGAGTTTAGTAGTCGTGAGGCTTCTGCAGTGCTGTACCTTTGCATTTGGTGATGATTTAATAAAATACTGTCTGAATAGATTTAATGTCGGTCAGGTAACGAGCAGGTAGGGTGATTATGGATTTTATCTGGCTGGGATAATGACTGCAGACTAGCATTTGTTCTGCAGTTACTGCTTCCCTTTCAGACACTTCCCTACAGTTGGAGATGGAAGCAAGGGCTTGGAGACACTGGTTGTAAATGGATTGTTCCTCAGTCAGCGGTGTTCATGCTTTAATGAAACAAAACTCTTACAGGTTTTGGTTAATAAACTGATGGAAGTTTGGTATTTTCTTTTCTTTTGTACCATAATCCTGCATTTTTGTTATTTCAAGGTTTTGCTTTCAAATAACAACTGTTGCTTTTAAGAAATCCTTAAAGGTTTGAATCCTCCAGGGTACTAATGGAGCTCAAGAGTTAATGGGTATGACAAAACTGATCCCGGGGATAGGAGGTTTCTCCTATGTGGAGAGATTGGGAAAGGTTGGTCAGGATATGGGGTGAGCTATTTAACAATGAAATGATAAATTTCTTTATGAAGATGATGTTAAATATTTGGAATTCCATCATCAGAGGGCTGTGGATTTTATGTCATACAATTAATTTGAGGCTGAGAGCAACAAATTTTGTTTTGACAATAAGGAAATTGGAGAATATGATAGTCACGTAGAGTGGATGAGACAGTGTCTACCATTATGTTGAACGGGAGAGCAGATGGAAGGGGCTGCATGGCTTGCTCATGTCATTCCTTCTGTTCAATAATGGATTCCATTTCCTTGCTACATCCTTTAGTCTAAGTTCCTATTTTTCATAAATGCCTAAGAATTGAAAATATTGAATAATAAGGGTGCTGGAATTACTCCGCAGTGAGAAATATTACATTCTTTCCCCCTACAAAGCTAAGTTGCTGCTGCTGTCACAACATATCATAGTTGAAGCAGGTGATTTGTGCCTGGAGTTGACTTAACCTATTTACTGACTTGCTGGATGGTTCCCACATCTTCCACTGTTTTTGTTTGACACGTTACTTTTCTGCATTTTTTTTTGTATCTGTACCCTGCATGTCTTATTTTTCCCCTCTGCTGTTTAATCTTGGTGCCCTATGAAATTAACTTAAATTTTAGATATTATTAAAATGTTGCAATTAGGAAGGAACTATATCCAATGACTATAGAAAGTCTGGGAATAAGGCAGCTGGTTTAAATGTGTGAGTTTAATAAAAACTCAGTTTAAAGTCCTTGTATCATGTCTTTTAGTAAGCTTTTTTAATGCAGGTATTAACTTGCAATAAAATTCTTGCTGCCTCCATTAAATTATGGACACAGGAATTTTATAGGGACTAATTAAACCTTCATGCATTAAGGTCTTGGAATTTAAATCCACAGTAATGTGTGACTGAAGAGAAATAGCTTTTGAATTTTGCATTTAACAAAATGAGCAATGATATTGACCATTTTAAGAAAAACAGTGAAATAATATTCCTCATTAAAACAGTACATTATAGAAATATCCTCTTTAGGAAAGGCAGTGTTGGTTAATCATGAAGCAATGAGCAGCCTTTTGTATAGTTGAATGCAAAACTTTCAACCAAAATCCAATGTCTAATTAAACTTTAGACTGGTCTCTACCCTGTGTTATTATAAGTAGGATAGTACATGTCCACAGTTGGTGAAAGCATGCAATTAGGTGGATGTGTTCAGATGGGTCTTTTTATAACTACTTGAGTTGTATTTATAGTAAACTCGGAGCCCATATATTATACTTCCTTGTTTAGGTATCTGCTCTGAGATTGGTGAGTGGTAAAGAGAAGAATGGAGTGCACCTAAATTGGTGCAGTGTAGCATAATGGTTTGTCAGAAATGTAACAATATTTTGATGAACAGGGCTAGTGGAAAGAGCACTTTAAATATAAACAGATTTTTAAATGAAACAGTTAAAGGGATGGGCTTTAATAGTGCTCCCTTTTAGTACTTGCTACTGTTTCACTTTAAGGGGGGTGGTATCTTTAAGATTGCCATTTCCAGGTTTTACATTGGGGAGATGCCTTTGACATTCCTCAGTCTTTCCTAATTCTAGCACATTTTATTTCTAACTTGGGAAAGACAAGATGTACAAAAACTGTTGCCACTAGAACAAAGCTAGTTGATGAAAGACTACTGAGTGAAGTGTTTGTCCTTTACTATTTTAAGGTTAATTGGTAACATATAAGAAAAAGTCATGGAAGGGCTGCAAGGATATTTGCCTGTACTGCATTAGATTGAAGTTGACAATTCAGAAGTAGCACTTAAGTTTCTGAGCAGTGATTCCGTCCTTGACACCATCCAACAGCAAACTATCTGGTTCAGATTTTCCACCACCCCAGGTGAACAAGGTTGAAGAGGCCATATGCAAACTGAAAAGCAACAAGGCCTCAGAAGCAGATGGTATCCCTGCTAGAGTTCTAAACTCTAGTCGAGAGAACCGTGGTCACATTCACAGTACCTTCTCCCATGTCTGGGAAGTGAAGGATACACCAGGGAACCTTGGATGCTGTGAACCCAGCAACCTGGGTGATTACTTGGCCAGTAACTATTCAAAATGGAAGAACAACAATCTGGATAGCATTTAGAACCTTGAATCCACTGTCAGGAGTACACAGACTCCCAGTGTAAATGACAGTAGGAGCAAACCACCACCTCATCAAGCAGCAATTTTAAAGACTTAAGTGATTGTTTTTACACTCTCCATACCAGCCTTACTGAGAAACTCTTCATGTAAGGCACTAAATTAAATTGTAGTTATGGCAAGGGGTCTGTGGAGGTGGGAGTCAAGCAATAGGAAGCTTGCAGTTGATATTTCTGTGGAGATTGCTTTGGGTGTCAGAACCATCCTATATCTGTGATATAATTTGTGCGGTACATGGGTAGAGCCACTGCCTCAGTGCAAGAGGCCCAGGTTCAATGTTGGCTTCCTGTCGGTGTGGAGTTTGCATGTTCTCCCTGTGATGACATGGGTTTTCTCCTGTAGCTCAAAGGCATGCAGATTAATGGGTTAATTCACCATTGTAAGTTGTCATAGAGTAATACGCACAGAAACAAGCCCTTCGGCCCAACTGGTCCATGCCAACTAAGATTCCCATCTAAGCTAGTCTCATTTGGCCCATATCCCTCTAGGTCTTTCCTATCCATGTACCTGTCCAAGTGCCTTTTAAATGTTAATGTACATTCCTTGACCACTTCCTGTGTGACAATGTTGCCCCTCAGGTTCCTATTAAATCTTTCCCCTATCACCTTAAATCAATGCCCTCTAGTTCTTAATTTCCCCAACCCTGGGAGAAAGACTGCACATTCAACCTATCTATGCATCTCAAGGTTTTATACACCTCTATAAGATCAACCCCTCATTCTCCTATGCTCCAATGAATAAAGTCAGAACCTGCTTAATCTCTCACCATAACTCAGTCCCTCAAGCCCTGGCAACATCCTCATAAATCTTCTCTGTGCTCTTTCCAGATTAATGGCATCTTTCCTATAGCAGGGTGACTAAAATTGAACAAAATATTCCAAATGCAGCCTCAGCAACATCTCGTACAACTGCAACATAACATCTCAATGCCCTGACTGAAGGCCAGAGTGCCAAAAGCCCTCTTCACTGCTCAGTCTACCTGTGGCGCCACTTTTGGGGATCTATTCACTTGTACTCCTGGTTGCCTCTGTTCTACAACACTCCCCAGGGCCCTACTGTTCACTGTGAAAGTCCTACCCTGATTTGTCTTCCCAAAATACAACACCTCTCACTTATCCAAATTAAACTCCATTTGCCATTCCTTGGCATGCTTACCCAGCTGATCAAGATCCCTTTGTAAATCCTGATAACCATCTTCACTGTCTACAACACCACCTATTTTAGTGTCATCTGCAAACTTACAACC
The DNA here is from genome assembly GCF_009764475.1 of Pristis pectinata. Classification (NCBI taxonomy): domain Eukaryota; kingdom Metazoa; phylum Chordata; class Chondrichthyes; order Rhinopristiformes; family Pristidae; genus Pristis; species Pristis pectinata. Next base: position 25,518,845 of record NC_067413.1, read on the forward strand.
ACAGCTTGTACATTCTCATCCAAATCATTAATATAGAAGACAAATAGCAATGGGTCTAGCACTGACCCCTGGGGAACACCACCAGTCATGGCCTTCAGTCTGGAAAAACAACCTTCCACCATCATCCTCTGGTTCCTACCATTGTGTATCCAATTAGCTAGCTCTCCCTGGATCCCATGTGAGCTAACTTTCCATAGCAGCCTATCGTGCAGAATCTTATCAAAGGCCTTACAGAAGTCCATATCGACTACAACTACTACCCTGCTCTCATTGACCTTCTTGGTTACTACTTTGAAAAAAAATCAATCAAATTCATGAGACATGATCTCCCTCGCACACAGCCAATGCTGACTATCCCTAATCAACCCTTAATTTCTCCTTAATTTGTAGGTGAATGGCAAAGTGTGTGGAAAGTTGATAAGAATGTTGAGAGAATACAAAATTGGGACTAATGTAGCTTTAGTGTAAATGAGTGTTTGATGGCTGGCACACATTCAGTGGGCCAGTATGACAGAGCCTATAATTCTGCTTAACAGCTGAGAATTGGTATTCCATTGATCTTCTCTTAAATCTTCTGCATTTCAGGGTTACTGGCTGCCTGTTTTCCATTTGAAATAGATTAGGACATGGGGAGTTGACCTAAAAAAAATAAGCAATTTTTTTAATGTTTTACACCACAATAGCTCCATGTATTCTCCATACCACAATGTATTTCACTCTGGGGAAAAAAAATCATTAGATAAAGGCCACAATGCTTTTTTTTCCCTCAGATTTGTCGATTTTGAGCAGAAGTTGAATTTCCTGCAAAGGGCTCCATTTGGTTCATACTAATCTGTAAAATGTAGTGGAAAATGTTGCTGAACTGTAGGATTGAAGTAAGATCTCAAATTACACAACAGCAGCCCAGTTGAAAAAATTAGGAAAAATTTCAAGAAGGAAAATGCTAGAAATTTGTGACATTTCATCTAATATTTGAATGGAAGATGATCTGTTTTATTACATGAAAACTAAATCTGAAAGCAGTTTTCCTTATTATCTTCTAGGTTGGAATATTTTGAAATGGAGTAATTTTCCTGTGTTGTGATTTTTAGGCGAGCTGGAAGTTTGCTACTTAAGTAGATGATGCTAGATTGTCTATTTTAATAGCAAAAAGGCGGCTTTTGGTTGCACCTTACCGACTGGTGCCTGGAGTTGGAGTGTAATTCATTAAAATCATTTCACTTTTTGACCTTTTAATGCACAATTAAAATTTATAAGTATGGCTAGTTAATTTTCTCCTATAACCTGCAAGAACAGATTATGTGTAGCATCAAAAGCTGCACAGCATCACTACAAGAATAATGTTACTTTGGGCAATATTAAAGAGCAATGGTTTTCCTGTATGGTTTTGCCCAATTTTACTATACATGTTTATTTTTAGCCTTTCTAACCATATCATACTTTTGTTTTTTTTTGTACATTGATCCTTGTTTATTTTAAATTAATTTGACCTGTGAATGTTACATGGTGTTGGGCCTCATCACTTCCATTCTTCAATTCCTACCTTTCAATACATCTTTTAGATGAGTAAGCATGATTTGGACATTCTCTCTTCTCCCTCCTCCCATCAGACAGAAGATACAAAAGCCTGAAAGCACATACCACTAGGCTCAAGGATGGCTTCCATCCTGCTGTTATAAGACTATTGAACAGTCCCCTATTACAATAAGGTGAACTCAGGACCTCACAATCTACCTTGTTATGGCCTTGCACCTTATTGTCTGCCTGCTCTGCATTTTCTCTGTAACTGTAACACTTTATTCTACATTCTGTTATTGTTTTCCCTTGTACTGCCTCAATGCACTGTTGTAATGAAATGATCTGTATGGGTGGCATACAAAATAGGTTTTTCACTGTACATTGGTACACGTGACAATTTACCAATTAAATTGAACAATTTTGTGCTCTTAGTCCTTTAAAGGGTTCCCTTTGTGAGAAGTTTTCCCTTCATGTAATCACAGTTCATGTTTTGTATTTGAGGATTTTTTTGCCTTGATTTTTAACTCTTCTTGCAGTTTACTTATTATTGTTTCCCTTTCCCTTAATGTTTCTGTCTCTGTGGGATAACTGCATCAGTTGAAAAAATATTCCTGAATACCTAGAGCAACAAACAATCTGCTGGAAGAACTCAGTGGGTCAGGCAGGACTGAGAATGAGTGGCCAGTATAAAGGGGAGAGGGGGAGTGGTGAGACAGAGGTCAGATGTGATTGATGGACTGAGGGAGTGATGAAAGATGATGGACATATCTAGCCAGGTCAGGGAGGCTTGGAGTTGGGAGACTTGATAATTAGAGGCAGACAAAAAAAGTGGAAGATGGAGCCAGGAAGGGGGTGGGGAGGGTGAAAGTGGAGAGAGCTGCTGGAGGGGGATGAGCAGGAACTCAAAGGCTACCAGTGATGAATAAGGAAGGTGATAATGGAAACATTAGGGGAGAAGTGAAAGGCAGAAGGAAATGGGACCACATAGGGGAAGAGCTGGTGGGTGAAATGTACAGGTAGTAGGTGGAATAAACCAGGAGGGGGATGGAAATGGCTGTGGGCTAAGGGTGTGTGGGGAAAGGGGATGAAATTAGGGTGACTGCAGGAAGACTGGAAGGGGGGTAGGGCTGGAGATGAGGGTTACCTGAATTTCTAAAAAAACTTATTTTTCTTATCATGGACATTTGATACTTCATTCTGCTTCCAGATAATTAAATCTTCCTACAATATTATTCATGCCTTTTTAAGTAAAAAAAAATTCTCTTTAATAGTCAATTAAACTACCAGTATTATTATAATCCTCAATAAAATTTAAGGTAAGATCAAAGATCAATTATCTTTATTACTCTTACTGCTGTGGTGCACAAAAAACACTTTTATCATAATTGGTAGTGCCTGTTCTCTGTTTGAATGTAGTCATGTGAACTTGTAATATTTGAAGCCTATCTGGTGGTAGTTGTGGCCGAGAGAAAGTGATTATTGGCATGACCCTTAAGGCTCCAGATCAGATGAAAATGTGTTGATTGCAGCAAAATGGCAAACTTGGGAGTGTACTTTAGTTTGTTGACCAATGTAGAAATAGTGAAAAATGTTATTTTACTTACAAACTTTCTTGATTTGTTCCAGATTTTGGTGTAAGTGCATTCTTGGCAACAGGAGGTGACATGACCAGGAATAAAGTGAGAAAGACCTTTGTTGGCACACCCTGTTGGATGGCGCCTGAAGTCATGGAACAGGTGGGGCACTAGATAGTCGCTTTTAAATATTTTGCATGCTTTAGATTCTCTGTGGATGTTTGAAACTAATATGAAGGCTTTAAATCAATGAATATTTGGGAATTGCAAATATCGTAGGGTCACTTAATAGATATTTTCTTTGCACGTCATCTAAAGCTCCTAAATTTCACTGTGTATAGTGACCATTTATTTTATCCTATACTTCCCTGCTCAGCTTCTGAAGGAACTGACAGAGGGTATTTATTTGTCATCGGTACTGCTCTCTTGACAAGTGGCTGCTTGTGTTGAGTTCTGAAAAAAATTTTCAATCTGCTTGACCACCTAGGGAAAGGGCAATATCCTGGGCCTCTTAATGTCACAGGGATGAAGTGAAACTGCAGCTTCTGTCTACCTACTCACTTTGTCATGTTAAATCTAATTCAGCGCACTGGTGGTTAAACCTAGTGCCTTTCTAGTTTTTGTGGATCAATGAGCGTACTAATGTATTAGCCCACCAAGCATTTTCTACAATTAAAAGGAAGGGTACAAGCAAGACAGCAGAGGGACAGTTCAGCATAATGAACAGCTGCTTCAGTGACAGCATCTGAAACTTCAGTGGATTGTCGGATTTGAATTAAATACAACATTAGAATGAATGGGTTGAATCTTGCTGGAAGGATGTTAATGTTGCAGGTCTTCGCAAATTCAATCAATTAAAAGTTCTAAATCTTGAACTATAGGTCAACTTATGTGCTACAGTCATTTTCTTCAAACAATATCTTGCCCTTTCTCGGAACTTCCTGGATACATACATTAATCACCATTTTGAGTGGTGCAAAAGTAGGGTTTGAACTTAAAAGCAATAGGAGAAGAAAGAGTCAACATTTCAAGTCAAAGATCCTTCATGAGAAGAAGGCAAAAGGAGCTTATTAAGCTGCAGGGAGGGTGGTGGACTGGGAATGTCTCTGATAGGGGTAAAACTGGGATGATCATGGGGATACGCTGTGAACAAGAATGAATAGGAGCAGTTAGAGATTGAGAACATAGATAAAAGGATGTAGGAGTTAGGAAATGCCGAGCAGGAAGACATGCCTGACAAGTCAAGCTGGTATTTTCACCTCTTGGAATGGAGGACAAAAGGATAAACAAACAGTCAGCATCACGAGTGAATGACTGATACAGTGGAAGCTCAGGGTTGCTCTTTCAGACTGAACGTTGGTGCTCAGCAAAGCAGTCACCCAATCTGTATTTGGTTTCCCCAAATTGAGGAGACATCCAAACTTTCTGTTGCCTGCCACTTCTCCAACCCACTCCCACTCTGACCTATCAGTCTGTGGCCACTTGTACTGTTACAAAGAGGCTCAGCATGAGCTTCAGCAAAGACCCCATCTGTCTGTGCATGTTGCAGCCTTCTGGACTCGAGTTCTACAACTTCAGGTATCTCGATTTCTTTCTCTGTCAGTTGCTCATTTGTGATATTGGCTTGTTTGTTTTTGTTTTACCCTTATTTTACCTCTGGGAGTGGAGGATTTTGAAGCCCTTAAAATACATTTCTTTATTTTGCTTGGATTGTTACAAACATTCAAACCAATGCGTATTAATGTATATAACAAAAAAGTAATCTTCCTTTGAGTTATGGTAACTCAAAGCAGTTTTTCTATTCAATTCACCAAGGATATGATCAGTGATTTATTTATTTTAATTTCTAAGATTCCACTCTCTCCTCCTTTTAATCTATGATCTTACAAATTTATTTCTCCCTAAAATGCTATTATTGTTCAATATGCTAACAATTAAACTTCAAATCATTAATTTTTTTTCACTTGTGCTGAATGGTACAAAAGAAGCCACCCTGATGTACATTTTCTTTCACTTAGTCTCTGCCCTTTGCGTAGCAATGCATAATACTTTTATTTTTGATTATTCTTGCTATTATAATCCTTCTTCCAGACAACCATTTCCTCCACTGTTGAAATAAAGGTTTGTGTCAGCCTGCTACTCAACTCATGGAACTCGTGTTGAACTATTAATCTACTGTAGTTTTCCTTCTACATTGTATAGATTTAGTGGGCGGGGCAGGGTGGAAACTATGTTTGCACTTATGCATCCAGTCCTTTTTGATTTTCCACCTTTTTCCTTTGTTAATGTTTCACAGAATTTGTTCCTCACCTGTACGTTATTAATTTATAAAATGACCCTTGAAGTTTTTAAAAAAAAAACTTGCTTTTAGATACCTACTTTTACCATCCCACTGTCCCAAACCACACTACTGCCAGTGCACTTTGAGAAGTGTGGTTGCTGATACACAGCAGCCAATTTGAAGATGGTAAGCTCATAAAAATGCCTTAGTGATGATGACTAAAGGTGTAAAGTTTTGGTTATGTGAATTGAGGACTAAATATTCACCAGTAAATTCAGGATAACTCTGTTCTCTTCGAAATAGTGCATGGAGACTTTACATCTGGCCTAGAAAGCGGCCCTCTTAAGGTTTAACATATCAGATAAACTGAGAATCCAGTGCAATTAGATTTTCATGCACAACCTTTTGAATGTACCAGTTGAACCATGGGTGATACTGAAGGCTTATTAAGATCATGTATTATAATTCTGAGTATTAATGGTGTGAAATATGTATGTAATTTTAAACTTCAAGTTAATTACATCCATGCTTTGCCTCAACAGGTTAAAGGGTATGACTTCAAAGCAGACATTTGGAGCTTTGGAATTACAGCCATTGAACTGGCTACAGGAGCAGCTCCTTATCATAAATACCCACCAATGAAGGTAAGAGTCACTGGCAAGTCTAATGGCTGCAGTTGTCCAACTGTTGAAATGGAAATATAGGAAATAAAAATTTCATCCTCCAAAAAAAAGTTTGTCCTGCACTTAATAGCACAGAAGCAGGCCATTTAATGTTTTTAACATAGACCTATCCAAAACTAATATCATTTTTTAATTTGTCCTCATTAGCAACAAAACATTTACCCAGTTTTCTATTTTAAAAATTGCCATTGGAGGATAAAGTGGATCCCAGTTGGAGAATAGACTCTCTACAAATATGAAATCAGCACGTATTAATCAAAATTACTACCTTGGGACAAGATATTGACTGTAGTATGCTTGGAGGAAAATGGGTGATTTGGATCAACGGTTCCCAAATCTTCAAAATGGTTTTCCTTGTGTCATTTCTGGGTGTTTGCAGATCTGAGATTAATTACCTTTGATACTGAACATTATTGCATCATGCTTTTACCAGGGTAGTAGAAGAATTAAGTGGAGCTTGGCTTTTCTTTACATGCAATTCCTATTTTCATCTATCTCCATTGCCATAATCTGAATGCTATTAATTACTCGGGAAAATAGTTTGTATGACATATTTTCAATTATGTACAATAAATGCAGCGTGTTTTCCAGCAGTTTGCTATATTCTTGCATCTTCTGTTGGGAGAAATGAACCCATCTGCTTGACTGCATAAAAATGTGTGCCTCTTTTAAACAAAAATCATTTGAACCATTTGCTTCAGCTGAAGTTGGTTTAAATTCCTCAGGTTGATTTTTGTTTTACTGGCATCTATTACTCTTTGTTCAGGTTTTAATGCTAACTCTTCAGAATGATCCTCCCTGTTTGGAGACGGGTGTACAGGATAAGGAAATGGTGAAAAAATATGGCAAGTCCTTTAGGAAGATGATTTCACAGTGTCTACAGAAAGATCCAGAAAAAAGGTAAAAATCAGTTCTGCTCTTGTTTGATTTCTACATTCCGAAATTGGAGATCAGATTGCTGAACTAAAATACTTTGCTGGATTGCTTATTCCACAAATCAGTTTGCTAAATCTGTGAAGCTGAGGTGTAAAAGTCGACAATTTGCATTTATAATGACGACCATATGCCCAATGGTGCTTGAGAAGAGGATAATCGGACAAAAGCTGACCTTTAAGGTTGGCTTAAATTTAAAATTGGCAAGATTAAGAATTAAATTCCTTAATCCTATCTATTTAGAGGTTATAGTAAAAGATTGATTGCATCTAATGACAACACTGTACCTGGGACAAGTGGGGAAGATTGAAGGGCAATTAAACTGGATGACCATACTGCTCTGAGTGAATAAGATTTTTGTTACAGTTATAATTTGTGTTTAACTATCCTCCACAGTGCATTTTTTTGGAGAAATCACCTTCCCTTTATTGAGGGAAGTTGCTATAATTTCAGTTTACTTGGTCTTTAAGTAGGCTTACTTTTCTGAATAATCCTCATTGTACTCTCTGTAAATGTGAAGTCATTCAAGCTCTTCTGACTGTACTGAGTCCCATTCGCTATTTGTCCCTGTGCTTGTTGACCTACACTGGTTCCTTTTACACTTGGTGTTCTCAATTTTGTTTTAAAATTCCTCCATGTTATTTTTCCATGGTATCTCTGTACTCCTCTTCAGGCCTGTAACCTAAAATAGCTGCATTTTTTTTCAATGTTGTCCTCTTGAGCATTCCTAAATTTAATTACTTCACTGCAGACAGCTGTATCTAATGTTGGCAAAGGCCTCTGCTTTGAAATCTCTTGGAAATCCATCCCTTTTATAATGTTCATTAAAACTGTCCCTGTTTGATCAAACTTCTGGTCATCTGCCTTGCTATCTCTGTATCTGTCTCAACATTAATTTTTTTGTTTGAAAGGCCCTGCATAAATAGAAGGGTTTTGTTCATACGCTAAATACAGCCATTAGGTATATTTGGATGGCTTGTGAGCTAAAGCAAATTCTCCAACTCTCTCTTCTGAAGGGAATGAGCTCTGTACAGTATTGATGGTAGTTGCTCAACCTTAAAACTGAACTGAAGTAAATGATGTAAAGGATTAGTACCAGTATTAATTTATTTTCTCCCTAGATTGCATTAATTTCCCTCATCAAGATGGTTTGCCTGGCAAACATTTTGGTGGCGTTTTTTAAAACCATTCATGCTAGATATGTAACAGTTATAATTATAGAGGTCCGGTCCTATCATATCCCGTCCATGGTGTTAGTCTTGATTCTGTGCTTGGCTTTGAGTCAGAAGGTCATTTGTTTCCACCTCACTCCAAAGACTTGCACATTTAGTTAGTACTTCAGTGCATAAGAACATAAGAAATAGGAACTGGAGTAGACCATCTGGCCCATTGAGCCTGCTCCACCATTCGATAAGATCATGGCTGATTTGGCCGTGGACTTGTATCCACCTACCTGCCTTTTTCCCCATAAGCCTCAATTGCGCTAATATGCAAAAATCTATCTAACTGTGTCTTAAATATATTTAATAAGTAGCCTCTAATGATGCCATGGGCAGAGAATTCCACAGATTCACTACTCTGGGAAAAGCAGTTTCTCCTCATCTCCATCCTAAATCTATTCTCTTGAATCTTGAGGCCATGTGCCCTAGTTCTAGTCTTGCCTACCAATGGAAACAACCTTCCTGCCTCTATGTTGTCTATCCCTTTCATAATGTTATAAATTTCTATAAGATCCCCTTATATTCTTCTGAATTCCAGTGAGTATAGTCCCAGGCAACTCGATCTCTCCTCATAGGCTAAACCCCTCATCTCTGGAGTCAACCTGGTGGACCTCCTGCACTGCCTCCAAAGCCAGTATATCCTTCCTCAAGTAAGGAGACCAGAACTGCATGTAGTACTACAGGTGCAGCCTCACCAGTACCCTGTACAGTTGCCGCATAACCTCCTGCTCTTAAATTCAATCCCTCTAGCAATGAAGGCCAACATTCCATTTTGCCATCTTGATAAATTGTTGCACCTGCAAACCAACCTTTTGTGATTCATGCTCGAGCACTCCCAAGTACCTCTGCACAACAGCATGCTGCAATCTTTCACCATTTAAATAATCTGATCTTCTACTTTTCCTTCCAAAGTGGATGACCTCACATTTACCAACATTGTACTCCATCTGCCAGACCCTTGCCCACTCACTTAACCTATCTATATCTCTCTGCCGACTCTCTGCATCCTCTGCACAATTTGCTTTTCCGCACAATTTGCTTTTCCACTCAATTTAGTGTCATCATCTTTGTATCATATGTATAATTATTAATGTTATGTACATCAATTTGAATTAATTTGGAATTCAATAAAAAGATTGAAAAAGGAAAGTGTCATCAGCAAACAGATATGCCACACTCGGTCCCCCCCTTACAAATCATTAATGTATGTATATCGTGAACAGTTGCAGGCCCAGCACTGACCCCTGTGGCACCCTGCTCACCACTGATTGCCAACCAGAGAAACACCCATTTATCCCAACTCTCTGCCTTCTACTGGTTAACCAGTTCTCTATCCATACTAATACATTACACCTAACTCCATGCATCCTTATCTTATGGGTAAGTCTTTTATGTGGCACCTATTCTGGAAATCCAAGTATACAACATCCACCTTTTTCCCCTCTATCCACTGTGCTCATTATATCCTCAACTCCTGTAAATTTGTCAAACAGGACCTGCCCTTCTTGAATCCATGCTGTCTGCCTGATGGAACCACTTCTATCCAGATGTCTTGCTATTTCTTAATGATAGCTTCAAGCATTTTCCCTGACTATGGGTGTGAAGCTAACTGGCCTATAGTTACCTGCCTTTTGCCTACATCCTTTTTTAAACAGTGGTTGACATTTGCTGTCTTCTAATCTGCTGGGACCTGCCCAGTGCCCAGAGAATTTTGGTAAATTATCACAAATGCCTCTACTATAACTTCTGCCATTTCTTTCAGTACCCTGGGATGCATCCCATCAGGATCAGGGGATTGTCTACCTTTAGACCCACTAGTTTGCGGCCCACTTGTTTGCTCATCAATACCTCTTTAGTGACAGCGATTTGTATTGCGGTCCTTCCATCGCATCAATAACATCTCTCTTTGGCATGTTAGATGTGTCCTCCACTGTGAAGACCTACACAAAATAGTCATTGTCAACACTCAAAATAGTGCATACTGAGAGAGCAAATGATCCTGTTGGAAGAAAAGGAGGAGAGTTCTCTTTAGTCCTAATCACTTGTTTGCCCCTCAACAGACAGCACTAAAACAACTTCTGAGTTTGGCTGTGGTCTTTCCTATACCAGATGGTGACTATGATTCAAAATTACTTCAGCTGGAAAAGTGGTGTTTGATGCTCTAATGTTGTGCAAATCTCAGTATATTAATGGATGTTCTAATAATTTTTACAAAGACCATGATCCTCAATTAATCTCTCCCTTTCTAACACAAGGTTTCTGTAACCAATATCTGCACCTTCACTGAGAGCCAACTTGACATACCTCAAGGATAATGTAAATGGGAAACTCTTACCACATGCAGGAGGATTGCTAAGAGATGATTATGAAAATTGCTAAGTAAGCTCGAGAGGAAATGAGAATGGATTTTACACAGTGGGTTAAGAAGGCCAAAAAGAGTGAAATAAGATGGTAATAGCTTTTAGAAGAGAATTAGATGTATACTTAAAAAGGAAAAACATTTGCTCATTCATGAGGAAGAGAATGGGAGCAGAACTAATTTTATAGTTCTTTGAAAGGTGTGGCACAGGCATGATTGACTGGCTTTCTGTGCTGTATGATTACTAAAAATTATTTTTCTGCTTTCTGAGAATTGGTAGTAAGAGTTGCAGGATTGATTATAAATGTTGTTGGTCGGGTTATGTTTTCATGCTTCAAACTGTACCCAGATTCCAAATCTAGAATGAAATTTCAATTGTGAGAAAACAATAATGTGAGCAAATGGAGCTTAAGGCCTTGAGTGAATTCACTGAGCATTTAAGTACAGAGCACTCTCTCTGCCTTATCCAATCCTTTAATCACAAATAGTTCAATTGGACCACCTTTTAATCTCCTATACCTGAAGGGTTAGAGTTATCTATCTATATCTATGTATATGTGCTGGACTGAAAATTACTGAGTCTGTTGGGCTTTACAGCACACCAGTGGTTTTCACAATGTTTTTCTGGTGTTGGGCACAAATTACTCCGAATGTTCAGTCCAGCACATAACCACAATGCAAATATAGCCCAGTGTTAGATGTCTCTGTCCTGCTTGTATTCCATCGAGTACTTTTCAAATGTGCTTTCATCACTTGTATTGTGTTCCAAAACTTCTGGGGAAAAACTAAGGTGTTCATTGCATGTATAGACTATCTACACAGCAATTTGTTGAGCAAGCTCATGTTATTTTAGCTGCTTCATCTTATTTCAGTCAACTATGTAACTTTATTAATTTGTCAATTTGTAATCTGTTATAGCACTCTACTTAAACTGGTGACTTCAGAACAACAAGTGTCCCCGTAGTTTTGGCATTTTGAATGTATGCCTTCAAGTTATGCTAATTTAATTGATGCCTTCTAAGCTTCCATCAAACTTTAATAGTAATGAAATAACCAAAGCAAAGGACCTGTGAAAGGAGAAGTATATCAAGCCAAAGTGGAAAGGTTATTATTGTAATAGCATTTCAGACCCAGAGTAATTAGAATTAGAAATCATTTTTAAATAGTCCTCAAGTTTTAGCTGCTGTCTTGGATAAATGATCAATATAGTCTACAAATCTTCTTGTTCTTTATCACAAGTGGGTTCTCTAAACTATGTTCAATAAATTTCAAACAGGCTGCACTTGTTACTCTACCAAGTTCAGCTAGTCAAGAACCTCCTCTTTCTTACTCTTAATTAGGTTTTCTTTAATATTCCAGACCTACAGCAGCAGAATTTTTAAAGCACAAGTTTTTCCAAAAAGCAAAGGTAAGTGTTTAAAAAAGCACATGCAATACAACTGATGCACCTGTTCAGCTGTGTTGATGATAAGCAAGTGTCACCTGTGTATTACACAAGTATGTATTGAAAATGATAACCTAAGGAAGGAATGTTTTGATGCACCCAAAGGCCTATAGGTGCAAACAATCCCAGGACTTCCCAAATAGTTGTTGCTGAGCTACAGTGTTCATCTTCATCTCAGCAGCAGCTTTGTTTACATGGCTACTTGTATTCCTCTATTCACTGCTCCTAATTCCAAATACACAATCTTCACTTCGAAGAAGAAAACTAGCAGGTGCATGAAATTTTCAATTCTAAGTTCACAGAATCCACAGAATGATATCAAAAGTTAATATACAGATGGCAATTTGAGTGACTCTTCGATGAAACTAGCCATAAAAGATGCTCTCATAAAAGATTGGGAAGAAATTCCTCTGACCTGTCCTTGTACTCATTTCCTACATAAACAGGGTTCCAGAGATGGATGAAAATTGCAGATTAAAGAAAATTAAATGAAAATTAAAGATTAACCATCTGGCGTGATTGCCTAATGTTCAAACTTTGAATCGTCTGGTGGTACATGGAAAAGTATAACACGGGGAAAATGTGAAGTCATCCACTTTGGGCTTAATATTTTTTTTTAAATAATGAGAGAGTGAACAGTTCAGAGGGAACTGGGTGTCCTTGTGCACAAATCACTGAAATTTGTCTTGCAGATTTAGCAAATAATTAGGCATGTAAATGATATATTGATCTTTATTGCCAGAGGTCTTAAGTACAGAAGAAGAGATGTGTATAGAGCCCTGGTGAGATACCAGGAATATTTTGAAGAGACCTTGGCTCCCTATCTAAGGAAGGATATAGAAATAGAATTGCTACAAATTAGAAGAATGGGTGGAGATTTCATTGGAATGTACAAAATTCCTCAGGCTTGACAAGCTATATGCAGAATTGATAGTTCCTCTATCTGGGATGTCTAGATCCAGGAGACACCATCTAAAATGGTTGACCATTTGGGGCAGAATTGAGCAAAATCATCTTCACTCAGTGGTGAATCTTTGGGATTCTCTACACAAAAAGGCTGTAGAGACTTGGTTGCTGAGTATATTTATAACAGACTGATTAGATTTTTGTATATTAAGGGAATCAAGGAATATGGCATTAATACAGGATAACAGATCAGCTATAAACTTGCTGAATGCTGGACTAGGTACAAGGGACTGATTAGCATATACCGCTTCTACATTTTATGACCAGCCAAATGCAAAATATCAATGACCTGCCTCAGTGCATCAACCCTTTTCAATATCTATACAGAGGATGTCTTGCACAAATTCCTGAAAGTTCATCTAATCAATTGATATTGCACTGCCAGCAGAAGCACAATCACTAGAGGGAACAAGCAGAACATTCACAAGCTACTTTCACTTAACAGGAATGCTAATTCTGGGCCTTGTGCCTCCAGCATAATCCAGATAACATAACAGTGTCAGTGTTCCACTTGAGCAAGGAGAAGAAAAACTTGACACATTTCCACAGAAAATAGTTTCAGATGAGGCTTGACATCAGTAGTGGTGTCATATTTGAGAGGCCTCTGCAAATAACTTGCAGGAATGTCATGAGGGAACGTAGCCAGAAACTCCACACTTCACAGACCTTTGTGTACTCTTCTGCAGAATGCTGTTGTGCCTTGTGGTTCTGTAGCTGCCACACTGAAGTTAATTGATGTGCCACTGTGCAGATGAGTAACAAGGGCTACTTGTCCTCGAATGGCTATTGATGTTGGCCCACTTTGCCCCATCTGCTGTTTGCCACAATTCCAATGTCCTTTGCAAGATGGAAAAATGATCATGAGCAACACCAACCTCCCACTTCATAAAGACTTGACAAAACCATCACAAAAGGCCAAGCGTTCCAGGAAACAATAGCCAGTATCCATGCTGCAGATACAAAGCCACTGTCCACTTGGAAGGAAATGTGAGGCATGTCCAAAGTAGAGGTCCTGGTTCAGCTTCACTCAAGGGCCATGGGTACTCTTCAAGAATCTGAATGGGGCATGGACAGTATGGCCATCTGCTTCAAAAATGGATGATATGAAAGGACTCTACCACTGTGACCATGACTCCTAAACAAAGGGACACATTGCATCAATATGCCCTGAAGATGTATTATATGAGGCAACTTGTTTCTCCATTTGGGTTTTTAAAGAGGCACCAGATTAGACACTCAAGTTTGAGGATTTTCATTCCATAAGAAAGAAGGAACAATTTCAAAGTTCCCATTAAAGTACACACTTCTGATGAGAACTTGTGTTCATTGATTGTCACTGGGTAAAGCTCCCGAGCTCACCACCTAACACTGTGGAAGTGCCTTTGTTACACTGCAGCAGTTCAACAAGGGTCACTACCTATTTTTGGCAAAAACAAGGATGAACAATTTCTGAGTTTGTTAGTGTTGGCATGTCCTTAGAACAATTTTCTCTTGTATCCTCTGGAGCACTAATTAGTCAATGATCCACTAATGAAATTCAGAATTGAAAATTGCACTTGTGTGGAGAAATGGCCTTTAACATGAAGGCTCTTTTCAGGATACTCCAAAGAGACATAATTGACCAGAATAGAGAAATAATTATTTTGAGAATCAATTTTTAAGAAAAAAGGTCTTAAAGAAGACAAAGGTGAGAGATGGGTTTTATGAAGGAATTCTAGATCTGAACAGCTGAAGGAATGACTGCCAGTGATAAGATATGAAGGGGGAATAGATAAGAAAGTCGAACCATTGGAACAATTTAACTAGAGAACATTGCATTGTCACAAACCAGCAACAAAAGAAACACACTGAGCATGATTCAGTGTTAAAAACTATTTTATTAATCACTACTTATGATAATACATAAAATAAAAGTAAAAATGTTAGTATGTTAGAATTCAAAAATGTTAAACCTCGAACGTTAACCCCAAAACTAAACTCTTCGTGTGTGTGTGTGTGTGACAAAGTCCAAAACTCCCAGTTCCTGAATGGTTCTTAAAGTTCAGTTCCGCAAGCCATAAGGTGAAACATGAGCAAGGGCTTCTTCAACAACCACCGTTGTCTGAAGATAAGATGTAGATGTAGAAAAACATAGAGAGAGTACATACGAAATCCAAATGTTCCACGATGGAACCCAAACGACACTTCAGTGTTTACTCGGTAGTGACTTCCTCACCCCGAAAAGCATCCGAACCGTGGTCGTCCACACACAAATACCTGTTTCCTTCTACAGGTCAGCAACAAAGTGAACTCCACCGGATTACTTCCAACTTCCATACATGGATTTCAGTGGCAAACACAGTTATTGTTTCTCATCCATCGATAGAGAAAACAAGCAGGCTGGTGTCTCTCTCCCTTCTCTCTCTCTCTCTCCTTCTTCTTCTTCTTCTTCTACAACGTCATTACGTCCTTTATCTTCTATTGACGTAAGCACGCCCCACACACACATACACACACACTCTCTATCTTAAAGGGACTTTCACTGAGTCCGTAACAGCATAAAGGAATGGAGGGACCATGAAGCGCAGATAGATAAGGTAGCTAATATAGTGAAAAGATCTTTCCTTTATTAGCAGCAATATAGAAGATCAGAGGAGAGAGCAGATAAAAGTACATTTATCCAGAGCTAAGACTGCGATGCTCTCTTCTGGACACTTTTTTTTTCCTTGGCCCAGATCTGCATTTCTTGGCTAATATATTCTAATCTTTGTTCTGTTTTTGCATTTTCCCCCGATGCATAAAAAAAACTTCAAAGTGACTATTTAATTTTATACTATATTCCCATTTAATAATTTAGGTGATTCCTAAAAGACATGGTGAAAACTGAAAATTTGCTGTCTGAGTATCACAGTCAATTCTTGTTTCTCTGAATATAGCATACCATTATTAAGTTTCATATGATTTTTGTGGTTTCATGGAATTGAAAGTCCTCCTTCCCTTAGTTCTCCAACCAGCTTGGGTCTTCATGTAGTTTTCAGGATAAGTATCTCCAAAGCTGATTATTAGCTATGAATTGAACTTGCTGCTTCTCGGTTAACTATTCAATGAGAGACACAGATCAAGTAACGATAGAGGTGGCATTAACGAAGCACAACAGTTAACCCAGTTTGATTGACAGAAAATTTCTACACTGTCAACTTGAATATTAAATTTATTAATTACAACTTTTTAATCATTTTCCAGAACAAGGAATATCTTGAAGAAAAATTGCTAACTCGAGCACCTACGATAGCTGAAAGATCAAAAAAGGTAAATTCTGTTCAATTTTATTCTCCTGTAAAAAGCTTTCTAAGTTGCAGTCCCACAGGGAATGAAATAAGGTGGTGAGTCCAGAGGATATGGGAAATTACACATTGTAATGTGCACTGTTAATGCATCTAAATCTATTTCACCTTTGTTAAAGTTCAAGTTAGATGGAGAGAATGAGATGATTAAAAGTGCGTAAGTAGTTAGCTTTCTCTGAACATACACGCCTTTGTCGATCAGGTGAGAAGGGTTCCAGGCTCCAGTGGTCGATTACACAAAACGGAAGATGGTGGCTGGGAATGGAGCGATGATGAATTGGATGAAGAGAGTGAAGAAGGGAAGGCTGCAGTTTCTCAGTTGCGGGTAGGTGTTTATAAACTTGAAGTCCAAAAGAATACAGTAAAACTGAGAAATGCTATTTGACCATTAAGAGATCCTGATGGTCTGGGATCTGGATGTGCTCCCCTTAAACTTACTGGGTTCGCTGGGAAATTTATTATAATGAAGCCTGCTCATTTGGTGCCACCAAAATCCCACATGTCCCAGATTATTGGAGTTTTACTGTACTCTGCTAGTCAATTTGTCCAGAGAAATGGGATGAAGGACTACAAGGAAAGATCTTGCTGTGTCTAATAAACTTGAGAGTTGGTTAAAGCATTTTTTTAAATTTCTTAAATATTTCTTTCCCTATACTTAACGACTTTATAATTCACTCCTTCCCAAACTATTAACTGGAAGTACTGAATCTTATATTCAGAAACAACAATGTTACAAAAGTTTTCTTTTGGATTAAAACTATGAATTTTGTAATTACCTGCTTATTGCATTGACATCTAACACAGGATAGAGCATAGAGATATTGTAAAGCTACTTCTGGAGCTACCAAGGATTTATTTTGACTCTCTTGCATTGCTCCTCTCCTCTATTCTATTATTTCTTATCTTGACAACATTTTGATACAAGGCTTGTATGTATATTGATAACTTCTTTGCTGCTAGCTCCCTCATCCTTTCCACTATATCTGGCAAACTATCTGACATCCAATTCCAAAGGAGCTGCTTTTTCTTCCACTGTTTGTATAATCACTGAAACATTGAGCAAATTTTTATTTAAATCTGGTGTTAACCCTAGTTTATATCAGCTGCTTATGTCTTCTGTATTGTGAGAACTAAAACACAGCTGTATATTTTTGTGTGACAAGCAGCCTGAGGTTCCTTGACATACAAACATATCAATCATGAGCCAAAGGAGGCTGCTCAGCCCCTCATGTTTTCTCTGCAATTCAATAAAGTTTTGGTGGATCTGACTGGAACCTCAACTCTGTCCTCCTGTCTAACCTTGATAACATTTCTCCCCTTCCCAAAAAGCAACCTACTTGTGCTCATAACAGTATTCAAAGACTTCCTATTGAGAAGGAGAATTCCAAAGACTTCAGTCAGCTGAAACTTAGTTTGCCTCATCTCACTCCCTTATTTTTAAACAATGACATTTGTTCTAGATTCCCTGACAAAGGGAAACGTGCTTTTCGCAACCATCCTGTCAAGACCCCTCAGGATCTCGTCTTTCAATCACATCCCCTTTCAGTCTTCTACACTCCATCGAATACAAGCCCAGCTTGTCCAAGCTTTCCTCATAGGACAATCCATCGTTCCAGATATCAGTCCAGTAAACCTTCTCTGAACTGCTTTCAATGAATTAACATTCATTTTTTTAAAAACAAAAGAGACCAGTATTATATGCAGTACTTGAGATGTGATCTCAATGAAGCAAAACCTTCATACTTTTATATTCAATTACCAGAGTAATAAATTATGTAGCTTTCCTAATCACTTTACCTCTATACAAGCCTTCTGCAAATTCAGCTCCATGAACACGGCCCTCCCTCCCATCGAGGACATTTTTAAGAGGCAATGCCTCAAAAAGGTGGCATCCCTCACCATCCAGGACATGCCCTCTTCTCGTTACTACCATCAGGGAGGAGGTACAGAACCCTGAAGGTGCACTCTCAATGGTCCAGAAACAGCTTCTTTTCCCTCTGTCTTCAGATATCTGAACTGTCCATGAACATTACCTTGTTATTCCTTTTTTTTTGCACTATTTTTATAATTTGTAGTAACTGTGTGTCCTTGCACTTTGCTGATGCAAAACAACAAATTTCATGTCATAAGACAGTGACAATAATTCTGATTCTGAAATTATGCATAAGGACACTTGGTTTCCATTGCAGGTACTCACCATTTAGATAATTTTTCCTGCCAAGAAAGGGCAGCTTCATATTTTCAAATGTGTTTTATTATATTGTAAGTGAACCTAAATTTGCCCATACATAACCTACAAAAATAGGGCATGGATTTTACATAGCCAGAAATTGAGGGTAGAGGAAACAGGGTAGTGGCGAGATGGTCAGTGGGTAGGGAAGACAGTGTTGGGAATGAGACTAATACCAGAAATAACAGTGACACAAAATTTATTTTGCTGCATTTATAGGTGCCTTCTTTTGAAGCATATTTTAAGAATGGGTTTCATTCTAGTGGGGGATCCGCACAGATTGTATATGGGGAAAAAAGTCAGCTTTTGGTAATATGGAGATGCAAGGTTTGTTTCCTACATGAATGCAGTTAAATAGCTGAAGGACATTTAATGAGAAGGATTCCCTTATTTAAAATTGTCTTTGTATTCAGTAGAAGCATTCTATTGCAGGATTATAGTGTTACAAGTGCATTAGAATGCTGCCTATTTAATTTGTTGCTTTCTAAACAATATAACTGATGGTAAATCAGCATACAAAAACAATGTCATTCATTTTGCAGTATGTGATTGCAAACTGCTTTGTGAAGTTAGGGGGCTTTATTCTGTCTGTTATCTACAATGGTTCCAGTTTTATACAGTTGCATTCTGGTGGGTTTTTCTTGAGGGGGTTACACATCTCTGAAAGCAACAGAAGTTGATGTATCCTTGAACAATATCAACAACATGTATTTCTCCTTCAACACAGTTTGTTTCTATGTAGAATACCTTTTAATGTAGCATAATGTGCCAAGGCACTTGATAGGAGTGTTATCAATACAGTTTGGCTTGGAACCTCAAAAGGAGACATTACTAGTTTGCTCAAAGAAAGTGTCGTGAAGGAGGGCAGAGAACACAGCAAACTGATTTAAGGAAGGAAATTGAGAGCATAAGGCTTTGGCAGCTCAAGTCACAACAGTTAACGGTGGAGCAATTACGTGCCAGGTAAGAATTACGGAGGTGCAGGCATCTATTGATGGTTTTACGGCTGGGAGAAATTGAGTAAAGCAATACCACAGAGAGATGTAGCAACAATAAGAATTTTACAATCAAAGTGTTGCGTAATTGGGCACCGGTTTAAGTCATCAATACACAGGAGTAATGGTATGTTATAGGATGTGACAACAAGGAATGAAAGGACCAGCTGAAAGGAGAGATTTTTAAGTTGCTTTTAGAAGAGATAAGTTGAATGTGGGGGAGTAGTGTACAGATCACAATAATTAGATTGTAAGGCACAGTATAAAAGATTTTAAAAAAAATAGCTTATCTGAAATGTTTAGCAATAAATCATGAGTATTTTAATCTATCTGTAGACTGGAAAAATTAGATGAAGAATAGGCAGGGTGTAAAGTTCATTGTATTTTCAAGATAGTTTCTTGGGACATTCTGGAGTCAATGAGAGAGCAGGCTAAAATAGACATGGTATTGTGCAAAGAGGAAGAATACATTAATGACTCATTGTGAAGGCACCTCTTGCTGAAGCAACATTTATAATATGATTGAATCTTTCAGTTTGAAGGAGAGAAGGTTGGGTAGTATTTTAAAATTATGAGCAATAATGAGGCCACGAAAGAGTAAAATGGCAGATTAGATTGACTTCAGTTGGGCAACATGCAGGGCCAGGTATTTAAGGTGATTTTTCAGAATACATAGATTAAATGCATTCTAGTGAGAGAAATTCCAAATTTATGGTGCAAATTAAACAGCTATTTTGTATACTAAAAAGTATATGTGTTAAATCCTAAAAATTAGTTCTAGGTCAAGAATTAGAAGGGAAGGAAGAACAGGAAAATAATCATCAGGACAGTGTTATTTGAATAAATTGGTGGGCCTGTGGGCTTGCAAATCTCAGGGTCCTGATGGACTTTATCCTAGAATCTTAAAAGGAGTGATCAGTGAGATAATTGAAACATTGGTTTTAATTTTCCAAGGCTCCCTAGATTTTGGGAAGCTTCTATTAAATTGGGAAAATAATAGGTGTTCAACATGATGGGAGACAGAAAGCTTGAACTATCAGGCCAGGAAGCTTAACATTTATCATGGGTAAAATGTTAGAAGCTATTCTGAAAGACTTAATGAAGGGCACTTAGAGGAATTCAAGCTAATTGGGTAAAGTCAAGGTGCTTTTTGTAACTAATTTTTTTTTTAAAAGAGTTCTTTGAAGAAGTATAATAATAATACCTATTCCAGCTATCTATTTAATTTCTTGCAATGTCTATTTAATTGTGTGGTTTTTTGAAGATGTGACAAAGCACATTGATGAAGGTAGACCAGTGGATGTGGTGTACATGGATTTTAGGAAGGCGTTTGATAAGGTTCCTCATGGAAGGCTCATTCAGAAAGTCAGGAGGCATGGGATCCAGGGAAACTTGGCTGTGTGGATTCAGAATTGGCTTGCCCATAGAAGACAGAGGGTGGTGGTAGATGGAGCATATCTTGCCTAGAGGTCGGTGACCAGTGGTGTTCCGCAGGGATCTGTTCTGGGACCCCTGCTCTTTGTGATTTTGATAAATGACTTGGATTAGGATGTGAAAGGGTGGGTTAGTAATACAAAGGTTGGTGGTGGTGTGGATAGTGTAGAAGGTTGCTGTAGATTACAACAGGATATTGATAGAATGCAGAGCTGGGCTGAGAAGTAGCAGATCGAGTTCAACATAGATGTGTGAAGTGATACACTAGGAGATCAAATTTGAAGCAGAATACAAGATTAATGGCAGGACTCTTAGAAGTGTGGAGGAACAGGGATCTTGGGGTCCACGTCCATAGATCCCTCAAAGTTGCCATGCAGGTCGATAGGGTTGTTAAGGAGGAGTATGGAGTGTTGGCCTTCATTAGTCGGGGTATTGCGTTCAAGAGCCACGAGGTGATGTTGCAGCTCTATAGAACTCTGGTCAGACCACACTTGGAGTATTGTGTTCAGTTCTGGTCGCCTCATTTTCGGAAGGATGTAGAAGCGTTGGAAAGGGTGCAGAGGAGATTTACCAGGATGTTGCCTGGATTGGAGAGCATGTCTTATGAGGATGGGTTGAGCGAGCTAGGGCTTTCCTCCTCGGAGAGAAGGAGGAGGATGAGAGGTGACTTGATAGAGGTATACAAGGTGAGAAGCGGCATGGATCGAGTGGACAGTCAGACTTTTTCCCAGTGTGACAATGGCTAATACGAGGGGACATAATTTTAAGGTGATTGGAGGAAGGTATAAAGGGAATGTCAGGGGTGAGTTTATTTTACAGAGTGGTGGGTGTGTGGAATGCACTGCCGGCAGAGGTTGTGGGGGCAGATGCATTAGCGACATTTAAGAGACTCTTAGACACATGAATGATAGAACAATAGGGGGCTATGTGGGAGGTGAGGGTTAGATGGATCTTAGAGCAGCATAAAATGTTGGCACAACATTGTGGGCTGAAGGGCCTGTAGTGTTCTATGAGTAACACATGCCATGGATAAAGGGGAACCATTGGATGAATTATATCTGGAATTCCAAAAGGTATTTGATAAAATGCCACATCAAAGATTATGGTGGAAAATAAAAACTCGTGTTTTAGGATGTAATATTGGTGAGCATGGTAAATTGGCTGGCTCATGGGAAACAGTAGGCATAAATGGGTCTTTTTGCAGGTTGGCTGGATGTATGATGTGTGCTACAGGGACCGATGCTCAGACAACAACTTCTTACAATTTGTGTGAGTGACTTGAATAAGGGTATCATTGCCAAATTTGCTGATGACACAAAGACAGATGGGAAAGTAACTGTGAAGATGATGCTATAAAGGGTTATCAATAGTCGAAGTGAGTGTGCAAAGATCTGGCCAGTGAAGTATAATGTAAAAAAATGTGAATTTGTCCATTTTGACAAGAAACAAATGTAAGACATTACCTAAATAGTGAGAGATTACAAAGTTCTGAGATGCAGAGCAGTCTGTATATCAAGAGCATGATTCACAGAAGGCTGGTGTAAAGAAACTGCAAGTAATTAAGGCTAACAGAATGTTATTATGTGTTACTGGGCATTTGAATATAAAAATAGTCGTTATGCGTCCGTTGGAGAGGGCAATGGTGAGTCCACATCTCGAGTACTCTGTATTGGTCATCTTACTTAAGGAAGGATGTTAATGCGTTGGAAGCAATTCAGGAACTAGTTACTCTTCTAGTACCTGCAGTGGAAGAAAAGCTGGACTGTCTGGTCTTGTATTTACTGGACTTGAAAATTAAGAGGTGACTTAATTGAAATAAATATGATCCTGAAGGTTTTCCCAGGTGGGAATGGAAAAGGATATTTTGCTTGTGGGAGAATCTTGAAAGCAGGGATGGGGTGATTTCTTTTATCCTGAGGTTCGTGAATCTTTGGAATTCCCTTTTTATAGGGAGGTGAAAAGAGAGTCATTGAATATTTTTAAGGGGAGAGGTAGGTAGATCCTTGATTGGTTACCATAGATACATGGACATGCAAAGTTGAGCCTGCAATCAGATCAGTCATAATATTAAATGGTAGAGCAGGTGCCAAGTGGTTGCCTTCTGCATCTCGTATATGTGTCTGTAGTTGACAAAGATAGTAATTCTTTGGGAGGGAAGAGTTTGCTTAAAGCACCGTAAGGATTCCTAATATGGTGGAAGCGCTCGAAGTAATTTTAGAATTTTAGAGCAGATTAGCACTGGGTTAGTAAAGATTGCTGTCATATTCCCCTACTTTCATATCTCCCTTTTGGGGGGGGGGGGTGGAGGGGAGGTGGGGGAAGTTATCAAATTATTCATGCTGTAAAAAAAACACATTATTGGAGAAGAACATGATGTACAATGGGTGAACATTTTAATAGTTGGGGTATATTAACCTTTGTGACAATCCCATCCAGGATGATTGGCACTAAATCTTTAAATTAATACAATTTATTTTTATTTTTGTATCAACATTTGATAGCAGGGTGCCACAGCTAATAATGCTGCTGCCTCATAGCTCTAGAAACAGATTTAATCTGACCTAAACTGCCATCTGTCTGGAGTTCCATGTCCTCCCTGTTACTGCGTGGCGTTTCCTCCTACATCCCAAAGACATGCAGGTTGGTAGGTTAATTGGCTTTTGTCAATTAAATTAAATTTTTTTTTAATTTTATTTACAGCGTGGTAACAGGCCCTTTAGCCCAATGAGTCCGGGCCGCCCATTTTTTTAAACCCATATTAATCTACCTATATGTCTTTGGAACATGGGAGGAAACCAGAGCACCCGGAGGAAACCCACGCAGACACGGGAGAATGTACGAACTCCTTACAGACAGTGACGGGAATCGAACCCTGATCGCTGGCACTGTAATAGTGTCGCGCTAACCGCTGCACTACCGTGCCGCCCAATTGCTTCTAGTGTGCAGGTGACTGACAGAATCTGGAGGGAGTTGATGGGACTGTGGGGAGCATAAAATGGGATTGCTGAAGGAATGGTGTTAATGGGTGCTTGATGGTCCATGGAGATTTAGTGAGACAATGTGCCTCTTCATGCTGCATGGTTCTGACTCAATGACTATAATATTTTGTAGATATGTTGCAGATGTTAAAATGATATTTGTATTTAATTCATTTACTTTTTTTTCCTTCAACAGTCTCCCCGAGTGAAGGAGTCTCCACAGGGTCCAGATGTGAGTCTGAGTGTTTTCTCCTTTCAATTCTTAGGATTTGCGTAATTGGCAAAGTTGTGTTTATTACCCATCACTAGTTACCTGAAAAGTTGCTGATAGACTTTAGACTTTATCCTAATGTTGCAGTTCTAATGAATTCCAATGATGGAAAAGGAATGCCAGCATGTGTGTATGTTATAGCAATGCATGGTTAAATGAGAATTTGGAGATTATGAATGCTATATGACCTTGATGCTATTGCTCTTTTTCTGGGCAACACTTTTCCATGTAAATGATTGAGAGGAATGGTTGCAGAATAGGTGATTGAGTTCCACCTGGAACTAGTGAGAAATGACACTTTAGCCCACTAAACCCACAACATAGTGAGTTTGTGTCCCACAGACTTCCCACAAATCAAGTTGTACAGTGGATTTGTATTCCGTTTCTCAACAAAGGTTTGAAGGTGACTTTATAGTGGTTATTAATCATTGAGGAACTATCACCAACTTGTTAATATCATGCAGCTTAATTACTCTTCGTAACTGGCTTTCACAATGTTACAAAACTCATTTTAAAGTTATATATATTTGGTATTATGAAGGATTTTCCTTAAAACAATGAACAGTAATTATGGAGCAGCAATGAGCAAAGCTAGTGTCCAACTACCATGGGTAATATTGCTTGATCATCAATATGTAAATTGAGAGGTTTGGAGCTGAGGTATTCACTTCTCTGACTCGTCTATGCCTTGAATGTTGTGACTGTTTAGTCATCAGTGCACAAGAGCTGCTTAAGTTGGGGTGACAGTGCTGAAGATCATCATAAGGCTGCACCTGAGGGTTGGATCATGACTAAGAAACTAGTGCGAAATTTAGGTTCTTCAGCTTGAAAGGAGGAAAATACAAGGGAAACTGATCAAGGTATAGAAGGATAAAGTAGAAATGGTAAATCTGGAGCACCATAAAATTGAAACTAAAGGCTGAAGAATATTTGATTCTCTGATGCATATAACGGTAACCATTAATTATCAGTGAAAGATGAAGGAATAACAATATTAGATATGGGGAAAAGTAGAGAAAGTACTTAAAACATTTGCAGTGTTCAAGCACAAAAGTCACCAAATTTGGGTTGGAGTTGTTAGGGACCTTGGTGCTAGAAGATCCACTCCAAACAAGTGCAGACCCAGCAATAGGAAGTTGCAATAAATACTGGGCCACTTAACAAAGGAGAAATTTAATTGGTACATGGAAAACTGTGGGCTCATAAATGAAATTCCAGCACTGATTTGTTAAGAGCAAATCATGCTTCATTGCATAGATTTTTAATGAAGTGAAAAGGATTGTTGATAATGGTAGTGTGGTAAATATGTATGACTGTTTTAAAAACTGGCATTACCAGTTTTAAAGGCCAGAGGATTATGGGGCAGCATGAATGCAAATTGGCTGGATGCAGAAAATAGTGGTGAAAGATCATATTTTGCACTCTAATGTTGGATTACTGTATGTTAATTACCTGGGCTTCATATACAGGACAGTTTCAAAGTTTACAAGTGACGTTAAATTTCAAAATGTTGTAAGCAATTAGCAAGATAGTAACTGATTTTAGGGGGATTGAGGGAAAATTAGTCAATAGGTAGATAAAACTTGATTCCAAAATGTGAAACAATGCATTTTGGCAGGAAGAATTAGAGGCAGTCTCAGGAACAGTGTGACTTGGAGTGTAGTTTACACATTCTTACAGGTCGCAAGACAATTGCAAAGTGTTTTCTTTGGGGATAAAAATAGCATACAAGGTCCTTTGTTTTACTAAAAGAGCAGAATTAAGGAAGATATGTTAAACCTTTATAAAGTACAGATTAGACCCCTGCTGAACATCACACTTGAACGGATGTTAAGAGATGCACCAGAATAGTAACATGGACACAAAACTTCAGTTAAATGGAAAGACTGAAGGAGCAGAGAAAGTAAATATAGATTTGGCAGAGGTCTCAGCTGGCTTCCTTTATACACAAGCAGCAGAGTCATGTTATCCAAGGCTCTGCTGCTTGTGTCTTAACTCAAAAACAGTTTCCTATTAGCAGACAAGCCAAAGGTTTATTTAACCAAAGGTTTATGAGAAACCCCATTTTTGTACAGCAAGGCAAGGTAGAATGTATTGGTTAAGGGATTGTGTCAGCACATTCACTATAACAAGTAGAAGAACTGGATCAAGAGATCAATTTACAGGACTGTTGAAAATTAGGCGTGATTAATTGGATAGCTATACCAAATAGTTGGTGCAAGCATGACGGCCACAATAATAGCTTCCTGTGCCCTGTCGTTGATTCCAAAACTCCTTATGTGCCACATGCACCACCTAGAGGACGTTTCAAACATTAGTGAAATTTTGTGGCCCAGTGAACATATGCTTCACTAAATTGAATGTGAAATAAAACATGAATCAGTGTTGTGTTTTTTTTTCTAATTGTAGCTTTACGTATCAGCAGAAGCACCAGGCTCAAATATTCAAGTTCCTGCCCAAATCCCACAGGTGCTACCTCAGCCAACACCAAAAGTACCTGATGCCACACCGGTGCCTGCTGTTCAGCCTTCAGTAATAGCAGTCCCAACACCTGTGGCAATGCCGGACCCTAGCCAACAAGCTCCAGCTCAGCATCAACTACCTGCATCTCAGGTATGCTACACTTCAGAAATAGGTGATAGCATTTTTCATCTTTGTTTTCTTTCAAGCTTATAAAGCAATGTTTGATTATTTCTTGTCTAATAATTCCCAGATTACATTTTTCAGTCAGTGTTAAGGAATGACTCTTTTCTTAACCATACAACTTAGTGTACAACTTGTAATGCTACTTTTTTGAACAAAAGATATTATAATGGCAAATGGTTGGGAGTCTCTTCTCTGCATGGATGATATGTGGTATCTCATGAGATTTGCTTCCTGTTGCTGTCTCCATCTTCTGAACTTTATTTCCATTCGATGGACTTCCTTGCAGAACTTTAGTGGAGCAACTTTTTGTATATTAGTATTGTAATTCTTTGGAACTTTTCGCATTTGAAGTTGTACATTTGATACAAAATGTATTCGAGTAGTGTTTGGGCCATAAAACCAGTTTGCAAAGTAGGTGTCATCTTGAACTTAGCATGGTTTAGGTTCTCTGACTCTAAATTGGAATGTATGCAGGTTGAGAAACTCATTCATTTTCTCTTGGAATTTGATTTTCATACATGCTGCAATCACATACCGTAGTATTTTGCACAGCAGTTGTACTTGACTGTTTTTGAGACCACCACAATGACAGCCACCTGTGTCCCATCATTGAATCTAAAACTCCCTATCTAGCCAACTATTCATTGCTTTTCAGCTATGGCATGTGGTTATAGGTAGGTTTCAAGTTGATTTTTTTTTTCCCCAACTGTACTTGTGCAGTAAGTTTGCTGCAGGAGTATTTAAGATAAGATCAGATTTCTTTATTAATCACGTACATTGAAACACAGTGAAATATACCTTTGCATAGTGTTCTGGGGCAGCCTGCAAGTGTCGCCACCAATATCGCATGCCCACAACTTCCTAACCTGTACATCTTTGGAACGTGGGAGAAAACCAGAGCACCTGGAGGAAACCCACGCAGACACGGGGAGAACATACAAACTCCTTACAGACAGTGGCCAGAATTCAACCCGGGTAGCTGGCACTGTAATAGCATTACGCTAACCACTACACTACCGTGCCTACCTTGATTACTTGCTGATTGATGGATATAGCCATCACTGTATAATTTTTAAAGCATTTTTAATGGTGACTCTTGACTAAGGCAGGAGGGAAATTAGACCTGAACCTTTCAGGAGTAAAATCAGAAGATATTTTCACACAATAGTGGATAATCTGAAATTTGTTCATACAAAAGGATGTTCATATGGGATTAATTAATACTATCAAATTAATAACTTGAGTTTTTAATAGGCCCAAAGAGAGAGAATGTTTAAATGGATTGATAATTATCTATAGTCTGGCAGGCTTGATGGTTTGTATGTGAGATGACACTTAAATCTTTACTAAAGGTAATCAAATCTGGAAATGTGTGTTTACTCTGGCTTTGAATATAAGCCTTAGACACATTGCTCTTTTTTTGTGGAATTTCCAGAAGAGGTTCTAGTATGACATTTAAGTTACTAGAGTGCAAATCCAGAGACATGATTTCAGATTTCACATGGCAGTTGGAGAGTTTCAGTAATTAAATAAATCTGGAATTTACAAACAAAAACCTAGTCTGATTAACAATCACAAAACAACCAATTTGCATTAAAAACACATCTGGGTTGCTAATGTCCTTCATGTAAGAAAATTTGCCATTCTTGCCCAGTATGGCCTATTTGTGACATCAGTCCCAGACTGCCTCCTGGGTTTGGAGCAATTAAGAATGGACTCATTGTCACCAGAAATGCCTTGTAAGTGAATAAAAGAAAATTATTGGATTTTTTACTGACTGGTTTCTTGTTTTATTTTCAGCTGGCTCCTGGTTCTACTGCTGCAGATTCGCACCAAACACCCATTAGCCTTGTGTTAAGATTGCGGTGAGTGAAATCTGATCAGATACCTTGCCCTGGCTAAAGTAGTACCTTGAGCTTTTATAAGATCAAAAGGTACAATAAGGTGTCCAAAAGAGTTCTGCATCAGTGTTCTTTAAAATATTTCAGAATATTTTCTGAAGAATCCTATGTCAACATCAGTTGTGACAAACTGAATGCATGTCTTCTCCATCATCAAGACTTCCAACTCTGTAATTCCCAGTACAGGCACTTGCCTCAGCACATTTGATATTTATACGGACTTGACTGTTCCAGAGCTCCTCTATCTAGTATGTCGTCTATTACATTCTTTAAGCTTGTGTTCATCTCAACTCTACTACCTGTAATCCCAGGTTGCACTATCCCTTTTGACTTAATTTTCCCTATCAAATTAGATGAGGACCTCCATCTCCAATTGTAGAATAAAGCAAACCATTATTAACACATCTGGGCAAGTGTACCTATTCTTTAATGAAGCTTTAATAGTCTCATCTAACTTAATTAAAACATTTTGGGTAGTTATGTTTAAAACCAGGGAGTAGTGAAAACGAGGATGAAGTAGATTTTAAAAAGCTCATTCAGATTCCATTTGGACATGGTGTCCTGTCAACTCCTTTTGTACACCACCACGTACATCCTAATACGAGATGATCGATGGCTACTCGTGAATTTCATTGTGTTTTTCTCTTCAATCCTTGTGTCTAACCATTTACACAAAGCAATCTCTGTGTCATGTAAATGTCTTCAAGTCTAGATAAGTATTTTTTGTTTCTTGATTCTACCTTTACAATCATAATTTACATTTGGAAGAGATTTTTATTAGAGAATATTAGTAATTCTCATATTTAGTTCTAGTCTGGATGTTGAAAGTGATGCTCGGGTAGTTATTTAGCTTAACCACAACTGTTTTAAGGCAACTACACATTTTCACATATAATCTATAAATTTCTGTGAAAATTATACTTGTATAGTTGATGGAACATGGTAATGTGGGTGATTGGCAAACACTTGGGAAACTATACAAGATAACTGCAGCATGGTATAAAGGATTCCTGATATTTAATAGCAAAAAAGATGTTGAGGCATGCTGTGTGCACCATATTAATAAATATATAATCTGCTTTAAGTAGGGATATGGAGAATTGGATAATTTAGAGATCTGATGTCTTTGGGTGGCAAAATTCTTCATAACACTGCTAAGTGCCTTCAAGCATAACGGGTTGATCTCAGACCTGTCATCAGCTTTACATGACACATACTAAAAACAGGAAAATAATGAGAGTTTGCATTTGTCTGTGAAATAAACCATATAGCACACTTTACATGCAAAATTGAATTAATTATACTTGATTTAGAGTAAGAACAAATAGTCTTGTCTGAATTCATCATTTAAATTACATACACCTTCCATCTAATAGATATCAACCAAGCTGCACCTCAGCAGTTTGAACAGTAGCTAATAATTGATAAAGGTGTTTTTGTTTACCCTTACCCCTCCTCCCCTCCACCCACAGGAATTTAAAGAAGGAGCTGAATGACATAAGATTTGAATTTACTCCAGGTAGAGGTAAGATGTTCTTTCAAATTTTTTCTATATTTTTGATTTTCTTAGCTGGAGCGTGGAACCAGCTGCCACTATTAAGCTTTTATGAATCTACTGTAGCGTGGTCAAATATAGAGTAAAGATCTCATTATGGTGTCTTCACTCCAGGCATAGTACGTTACTACAGTAAGGTTTTTCCATATCCTATACCCTGTCAGCTCTTTGACTCCAGCTATAAGTTTGTGTTAAATAGTACAGTAGTTTGTGTTAAATAGTACAGAAGTTTGTGTTTTGTGGTCCTTGAAGTCCTAACTCTAATAAAAAGACCAATAATCTGGATGCCCTATTTTCCCCTTCCATTTTGTAATCATCTATGAAAGCCAGTGCACTACTCATCTGCTGCTAACCCTCCATGAATACCATTGCACAGCTGAGCATTAAATATGCAGATTAAAGTAGCTTGACTGAATTTATCCTTATTTAACACCTCCATGATTAAGGTAGGAAATTACCTCATGTATAGTTGTGGGTGTTGTGCTGCTCAATGTTGCCTGTGCATAATTTTAAAAGTTGTTTGAGATTTGGTATTGTGTGATGAAAAGTCCAATGGAGAATCACTCATGTATGTTATTACAACTTTGCATCGTGCATTGAGTCATCTTCCACGTCCTTTCAGTTTTTCACTATCAAAAGTTAACCCAGTCAGTGGTTGAATTAATGGTGTTAATATGTAGCTGGAGTAAGTTGATGCACACTGACCTTTTGAACAATTTGTACATTTAATTGTGAAGGATCTGCCTTCGGAATGTTGGATTATGAAAGAGTGGATCGTTACTTTCCAGTTAATTTCAATTGAATCTAATTTTATGAGTGAGGTGACGTTTAGTTGTAGTACTGCTTTTAAGAATCCTAATTGGAACATTTTCTTCTGCCTTACTGCCACCCCCTCCCCCATCCCCACCAAAAACCAACTTCAGTTCTGTTTTCTCAAAATCATTCATGAAACATCCTCCACTGTTCCACCAACTGATCATTCATTACTCATTTAAACAGCAGGTTAGTTGACCATTCAGGTCAGCAAATCCTTGCACATCTGTCTTCGCCTGACCTGTGTTTCCTGGCAAGCATCATTAGGTAGGAGCAAGAAATCTCAATGAATCCCCTTTGGCATGGTGTTGCAGCATCAGATTACCACCTTGGGCAAGATCATCTAACCCAGATCAAATTAAATCTGGGGTGTTTGTCACATGTCTGTGCTCTGCATTAAGTCATTTAGAGAAATCACAAATTACTTTCACTTAAAGAAAATACAAAGTAGCTCAGATTGAATAAGAATCATTGCATTTTGTTAGCTGGGTAAAGCATTGCTTGGTCTGCAATTAGTTTAATTTATGACTACATGCATTTATTTTGACAGATACAGCAGATGGTGTTTCCCAAGAACTTGTCTCTGCAGGTCTGGTTGATGGAAGAGATGTAGTAATAGGTAACTATTGCTTGGATTGCACTACGTGATTTTGGAATTTGACTGTTTATTACCCTTGAAAATGCCTTGCTGATACTGTACAGAGTGGTGTCAAAGGCAGTATGGCTAAGCTAAAATCCAGCAACCCAGGCATACATTGAAAATGTCAACTCCAGTGCCACCTTGGCCTGTTGGATTGCTGTGAAAGCCTACCACTTTCTTAAGGGATACATAATAAATGCTAACTTTGACAGCAATAGCCACCTTCCAAAATTGAACTTCAAAGTAAGTTTCCAATCCTCTGAATATATGTATAGATTCTTCTGGGTACTGGCAAGCTCAATAACTTGGGTAAGATGAGGCAATTCTGCTGCCACACTGACTGTTGACATGGTAATGGTTATTGCTCTTCTCTAGTTTCCCTGACAAGGTGGTGGTATTAGGCTGTCTTCAAACTGCTTCAGTCTTCATGCTAATAAAGCTTCGAGGATGGTGCTTGATAAGGAATTCCAGGATTTTAACAATTGTGTTGAAAATGGCATGGTGGTATATTTGTGCAATGGCATGAGGTTGGGAGGGCACCTTGGAGTATTCCTATAACCCTGTTGCTTCTGCCATTCTTTGTACTTGAAGATCACCGTTGAAGAAAAAGAAGCAACTTCTTTTGGTTAGTGTTTCTCCTCCATTGATTATTGCTTGTGACATGGTTGGCAGTTGTTCCAAGAAAAGATAAGTCTTTTGAGGGAGTTTAAAACATTTTGCTTATGGCAAATATTTATCAAAAGTGTAAAGTGGTGATATGTTCACTAAGTAAAAACAAGAATTGATTCAGATTCGGTATGTAGTGGGAACTTAGATTTTCTAATCTGTATTTTAACAAGCAAAAGTGTGTTGTATGTTGGTGTAAAAGAATAAAAGCTGATTAGCTGTGAGCTTATGGTATGCTTCAAACAATTGACAATACTGAGCAGCTTTTCTAAAATGCATCTTTTCTGAAATCTAGTTGCTGCAAATCTACAGAAAATAGTGGATGAGCCAGCTGCAAATAGATCTGTCACTTTCAAATTGGTGAGTATAGACTTCCATGCTGATGTTAATACTGGAATCAAAATATCATATCAGTCACTAAGTATATTCAGGAAGGGGATTGATAGATTTTCAGATATTAGGAGATTCGAGAGATATGCAGGAAAGTGACACTGAATTAAATGGTCAGCCATGACATCATTGAATGGCAGAGCAAACAAGAGAACCCCAAATGGCCTACTCTCCTATTTCTTATGTTCCTGTATAGCTGGCTTGCAATTCAGTAAGTCAGTAAGATCTGGAAAATAATCTGTACAATAGGGGTCCTATATCAAGAGGCAAGGCTATCAATGCTAAGGAATCACCTGCATTCAGCAGCAGGTCCATTATTCCTTGCACATTAGAGCCACTATTATGCACATGCCTACAATCTCTTAAACCCAGTGAATCAGAAAGACACAAGTGTTCTTAAAATAAGGAATCATGGGGGTTTAGTGAAGGCATGAGATCTGCACAGAAGCTGATGAGATAAAATTTGGTATGGAATCTGTTCAAGAATTTGATCTCAAAAACATTATTCAGTGGCCTATAATTAAGACCAGTAACAATTTTTATATTATCATAATTCAATTTATAAACATTTAATCTCATCCAAGAAACATAGACTGAACAGAATCATTAGATCTGCAATTTATCAGAAGTATGAGGATTCAGCTGGCCTTTATGAACATTCTCAAAGTGCAGGGGAGAGGAGCTATAATTTTGTATGTTGGTGTAAAAGAATAAAAGCTGATTTGCTGTGAGCTTTATGGTATGGTTCAAACAATTGACAATACTGAGCAGCTTTTCTAAAAAGGTAATTGCATCAATAAGCTTTTCCTTCCCCCTTTATTCCATTCCATTCCTTTTTCTGTTCCCCTTCCCCAACATTTGCTGGTATATTGTTTCATTGTTGCTTTTGCTCTCTATACTTATCCAAGTGGTAGGGAGTTGGTTAATATAGAAGATCAAACCTTGGAGCGCCAAGTCTAAATCCATCCTGATTTGTTAATCCCTGGTTAATGGTCAGTGACCCTTGTTCATTGTTCCCCAGTCAGCAAATAGTAACGAACAGAGATGTAGGTTAAAAGTTGCATTGGTAGCAGCCTCTTGTGTTTTTTTTCCATCCTTCATTAACTTCTCTTCAAAGCTCAAAGCCCTGTGAAGCTCTGGAATGGCAAAGCCACATTGTTGGTCTGACTGGCTTTAAAAGCTGTTACCCTTGGAGTTCTCCTCCCACATACACTCACCTATCCACCAAGGTTTCTTCTCCCTTCGTTCACCTTTCACATCCCCTCCCCTTTCTCCCCACTCTTCCACCCCCCTCCCCCCCGTGTTCCATCTGTTTATTACCCCCTCCCTATTTGGTTCCACCTGTCAACTACCAGCCTCTACCCCACTCCCCGTCCTCCATACTGCTATATAATGGCAATCTTTCTTCCCCTCAGTCCCATGCAGGGTCTAGACCTGAAACATTGACTTTTACCTTTTGTTGCTGATTGCCCCATTGAGTTATTCTGGCATTTATTTTTGTGTCAAAATGGTCAGTATCTCTGACATTAACAAGGATTCAAAATAATATAAAATGTATTGAAAACAAAACTAAAGATATTAAACATAATTAAAACTTTAGAAGGTGCTTAAAACCATTTAATATGTTATATATTTAAAAAAAACAAATTACCTAAAACTCAATTCTTTGGAAGCATTTCCCCATCATCAAAATAAATGGCGTTGCTGATCCTATGCCAAGTTAGATGTGGCAGTGGTTTAGTGGGCAGATTTTCCAGCACAATTGTGGAGAGATTCAGGAAATCAGCACTGTTGCTGAACTTCATTAAACATGCAACGTAGGGGCAAAGTTGAAATCACAGCCGCAAGGACTAATACATTTCTATGACTATGCTGGAGGAACTCCACAGGTCAAGCAGCACCTGTGGAGAAAAGCAGACAGTCAATATTTCTGGTCAGGACGCTTCTTCAGGACAATGCAGTCCTGAAGAATAGTCCTGTTCTGAAATGTTGACTGTCTGCTTTTCTCCACGGATGCTGCCTGACCTGCTGAGTTCTTCCATCTTGTTTTTTTCCATCGAGATTCCAGCATCTTCAGTCCTTTGTTGCTCTAATACATTTTAATGATGGGCTTTCCAGTGTGTCTAGTTGCTCATCTGGCCCTCCTTGCTTGAAAAGTTGTCAACCAGTAGATTAGCC
The DNA here is from genome assembly GCF_009764475.1 of Pristis pectinata. Taxonomy (NCBI): domain Eukaryota; kingdom Metazoa; phylum Chordata; class Chondrichthyes; order Rhinopristiformes; family Pristidae; genus Pristis; species Pristis pectinata. Next base: position 25,553,843 of record NC_067413.1, read on the forward strand.
TATGAAAGATATATAAACTGCTTGAGTGAAGAGTGTTGAAAATATCCAGATGGCCCCAATTGTGTCTTTGCGAGGGAATCCTAGCTAACTGCTCTTCCTCCAGTGGTGCTGCAGAGACCATTGTTGCTCTAGTGACTGAAACAAGCTAACTCATTTAAATTCTGGATCTTTGTTCTGCCTGATTCATTATTGGGTGTTGGCATTATATTTAGTAACCACTGTTGTGCAGAAAACCATGTTTATTATTATGAAGTATTTGTTTAATAGATTTTTATTTTGTGAGCATTCTGTATGTTTTGGTTTGCTTTTGGGTGTTTTCACCTGAACAGTTGAGGTGGAAGATACAAAGAAACAGCTGGCACATTGGTTTAGAGGAGACAGGTCCACCATGGTACTTGCAATGAGAGACCCATGATGTCGACCCTATTATGCCATTTTCTGACTGTTTTTAAAATTCCCTCCACTCCCACTTCCTGATCTCATTCCATTACCAGCCACCCAAACTCCACCCACCCCAAATATTGTGTAATGTATTCTTCTTCTTCCAACATAATAGTAGTTAACTTCAACAGTATAACGTAATGAGGCCAGTGGGCTCATGTTGATCCAACAGCTGCTGACAGTAACTTCAGCCCAGGTGCTGAATAATTTGTTTGGCAGTGCTTGAGGTGACACTGAACTGATGATATTGCTGAATATATACACCTATGAGTTGGATATAATTTTAACCTGTAGTGCAAGTTGGGCAGTGTCAAAACAAGATACTACAGTTGATAATACTGAGTAATTTGCATTGGTGGGGCATATTTGCAATGTGGAAGTTCATATAGCCAGTTTCTATTGAAAATGGGGCATCTATTTTTCCTGTTTTATCAAATTTATGGAAATATGACATACTAAAACATTTTTTACTTTGCCTGCAGGCTTCTGGAGTTGAAGAATCAGATATTCCTGATGATGTTAAACTCATAGGATTTGCACAACTTACCATTAGTTAAATCACACTACAACAGAATATAAACCTGCTGACCCCGTCTGTGAATAGGTATCTCACTGGTGTTGGCCTGAGGAAACTTGTACTGCCAAAGAGTGATGATCTTTGCCTGTAGGACTCGCAACATTTGCCCTGCCTCTCCCTGTAATAAGGAATGTACAACTAGAAGTGAACTGAGTATTTGCTTTCACTACGCAAGAACGGAATAGACGCCGTCAAGAGCTTTCTACAAGGTTTCGGCTTGCAGATTCCTCCATCTGATGCTGGGTGCCTGATGTAGGCAAACTAGAATTGCCAGCTCTCATCTGCTATTTCTTCTCTTCTCTGCCTTTCCCCACCTCCAATAACCCCTGCCACCCCCCCCTCCCCGTTTCTTTTCAAAATTGCCTTACTTTTGACAGTGCTTTACTGATCAGTGAAACAGAGATGACTTCCCCACAGTTCTTGAGACCTAGTGCATCAGATTGAGAAATTGTGTGGTTTCAGTAACTAGTCCTTAAGTTGATTAGCCTTTTTCTTTTTTAAAAAAAAACAAAGGTGAAAACAAATATGGATTACAATTAAATTACAATTAATCTAAAAAGTTTTTCCAAAGGGCTGCAACCCAAAGTGATGGGCAGCATGTCTTTTTGTGTATGTGTTTATTGTGCACTCAGGCTCCCAGGCACATCATTAAATGCCTTTGTGATCTAAAAGTAGATTTTCTTTTTGTTTATGTGTTAAAGGTAAAACAGAATTTAAATATTAAAGAAGAAGAATACTTTTTCCCCAGTCATGTAATATAAACTGTTATGGCACAATCTGCATCCCATCTTTTATAATGCACAAATAGAGTATAAAGTTTAAAAAAACTCCCCAGTCACCTTACTTTTTTCTTATTGACTCATTCTTGGTGTAATGAGAGCATCTTTTTTCAACTGTCTGATCTTGTAGCTCAAAGGAATTTAAAAGTTTCACCTATGAGTGTTGAATTGTATCAGATTCTCTTGAAAGGTTGAAAGCATGATTTGATTCAAGCCTTGGTAGTTTTGAGTGATTTGTTAAACTTGTTACTCATCTTGGGTCATGTAATGAAAATAATACAAGATGTGCTACATTCCACATTAATGTGATTGGGGCTTACATAATGTATTGGTACTGTCATGCTGTAAAGGTCACATGTAAGCCAATACACCTTAAAGTTGCACTAATACTCTGGTGTGAACCTAATTTGTTATCCCAGGTCTGCCCCACTATAGCCATCACTGACATGTATGCAAAATGTTATCCTGATGCTAGACAGCTGCAGAAACTTTCCAGACGATGTCTGAGCAGCATAGAGATGAACTGCTGTTTGTTTTTTTTTTGACATAGTTTGAGAATTTGTCCTGTCATTACTGATTTTGTAGTGACGACACAGTACTGGGTGCAACAAGTTGTCTTTGCAGCACTAGTTACATAGGAAATTCAACAGAGATTCTGTGTAACATCAACCAGTAGCAATGGGGGTTCAGGTAGAATGGGGTGGATACATTGCCCTGATCAAGATGTTGAAGGGGATTGGCCGCCTGGTTTTGAACAGCCATAGATTGTGGTGTTTAGGACTAGCTGTTTATGTGTACCACAGTTATGTTTGTCCCCCACCCTACCTCAGCAGATTTTTATAGATCCTAAGAAGTTTCTATCCTGACTTCTCCACCATGTGTATCAGTTTACAGAGCAATGCTGCCATTAGGCAAAAATGTTTGTGATAAACAAGTTTGGTAAGGCTGAGAGAAGCCTTAAACTCTTATTATTTTATCCATCTAAAAAGATCCTACAGTTTCCCCTACTTTTTTTTGCTGCATCATATTGCCTCATAACTAATTCCAAGTAATTAACTACTGTGTCTGGCAGTATCTTGCAGTTGGTCACACTGAAGAATTCCTTCCTGATGCTGATTTGCCAATCTGGACATGTGCCTCGATCCAAGTCTCGAAATTGAAATTTAAATTAAGCATCATTCCAGATGATCATTTATTTTCCTTCATCCATCTGAATTGCTACTGTAAAGTCATCTTTCTTTCCTAACTGAAAACCAAGAAGTAGAGAATAAAAGGCATTGTCCATTGGGTATGATACACTGGCCCTCCAATGGACACATGACTATCGACCTTGTGTAACCCAGCTTAAAACACACTCATTTAAGGAAAGATTTGTGGAGGAGTAACTGGAGCCACATAATTGCATAGTTTGTTTGACTAGTGCTTTTAAAATATTGTTTAAAAACAATCTGCTTAATGTTGGAAAGAGAGATTTGAAAGAGATTCATACGTTTTGAAATTATTGAGTTTGATTGAAGTTGTGAACTATGTAAATAAGAAAAATTGTTTTTATAATTATTTTAAAATCACTGAGTCCTTCACTCTTTGTTGATCTACTGGCTTTGAACATTTTAAGGAAATGAATATTGGCTTTGGTAGGAAAGCTTTTGATTTGTCTTCCATCACATGGGAATTATAGGATCTTTCATGTGACCCAGCGGCATGATTTCTAACAACTTTTTTCTAAGTTTGTATAGACCTAGCACTGGTTATTTTATTAATATGTACCTATTAACTGGGACTGAGGATTGCTGTTGCTAAGGCTAACTCTCAAATTGGTGTAATACTGATTGTAACACAGAGGTGTAAAATATTGTGATCACTTTTCTTCAACATGATTGTTTTGGATTTTTTTTGCATGGTTTTGCTAATTCCTTTTAATCAATAAACAGCAAACTATCTTTTGTGTGCTTAAAGGTGAAACTTCAACTATCTGATACTTGGTAACTGAATTAACTTTTAAATGTGCTCAAGAAAACGTAGTTAAAGACATTTTAATGAATTCAGGTACTGCATTCCAGTCAGAAGAATGATTTTAATGTGCTTAATACCTTGGCTATCAGTTATTTGGTAAAATTCTTTGACACAGCAGATCAAGCTCCACTCAAGAAAATTGAGCATTCGACCTAGATAGCTTTTTGTCCAGTATTCAGAAAATGTAGCTTGGTTGGTGAAGCCACTTTTGAATGAGCATCCAGTTAGGATGAAATGTAAAAGATGCCATGACACTTCAGTGACCAACAGTGTCTCAGCTAGCAAATATCCCTCAACCTATATCATCAAAACAAGTTCCCTTGACATGGCCTCCCTGTTGTTTGTGAGATTGCTTTGTGCAAATTTGTGGCTGCATTACAGTGGTAGATGTACTTAAAGTGCTTTTGGATATCCCAGGGTTTTAAGGTTCACAATAAATGCAAGCTCTTTTATTAAATGCATTTGTCAAAATATGGCTTAATGTTTCAATACTTTTGTATTGCCATAAAAATAGTGAATGGATTAACTGCACAGGCAGATTCCCAAAAATATAGCATTCCAGTAGGGAATAACCTGTTGCACCACTGGTTGAGGGAAGAATGTTGCCTGGATCGCACATCCCTACCCTTCTTTGAACAGTGCCTTGGGATTATTAGCTTGAATTGCCTGATGACTTATTTAACTTTATCAGACAAAGAAACTTTAAAATTAGCTGATGTTTGTGGCCCCTCAAATTTGTTCCAGCATTTGTAAATTTATGCCTCATTCAGCGATTCAGTTCTATTTCCCCCATGTCCCATCTGTCTCTTAATCTTTCCAATCTATTGATTTTTAACTTTGAGTATGCTTAGTACATGAACATACTCAAGCATTGTTCAGTCTCTGTGATAACCCTTTTGGTTCTAAATGGTTAATGCTGAGACTTTATCAGCTAGTTATGACTTTCCAGTTGGAAACAGCCTCTCAACCACTATCAATCCCTGTCTCAATGAGATTGCCATTCATATTTCTAAACTTTCATGAGTAAAGCCCAGTCTTGCTCAATCTCTCAATCCATGAACAGGTTAAGTGAATTAATGTTGCACTGATTCAAAGTATTTTCTCCTTTACATATAAAGACCAAAACTGTACAGTGTTCCAAATGAAGTTTCCTAAAGTACTGTTCAATCTCACAAGGCTTCCTTTCATTTGTACTTCCATCCCCAGGAGAAATTATTTGCTGTATGTGTATGTTTATTATCTGCAAGTCATGACCGAGCACACTAACGTGCTGCTGTGTAGCAGCATTTAAAAGTGTTTTGTTTTATCCTCCATCTGGGAGTACATTGTATCAAATTGTGAATTGTGCATTTTGGTACATCTTGCCCACTTAAACTGCCTACATGTCTTGCTACATTCTTCACATCATCTGTAAACTTAAATGAAAAGACGGTGTGCAACATATCTCAAGTGTGGGGGGAAAAAAAACAACAGCTTTTGTGTTTTTAATAGTTAGGCCGTCAGGAATGAAGAGACAGTTACATTTATGTAGCGCCTCTATCTTAAATTGCTGTATAGCCTATTGAGGTACTTTTGATGTGTAGTTTCACTTCTAGGAAATTTGGCAACCAGTTTACACACAGCAAGCTCCCATGAATAGCAATGTAATAATTGGTTTATTATTGTCACATCTGGAGGTACAGTGAAAAACGTGTCTTGCATGCTGTCCATACAGATCATTTCTTTGCAACAGTGCATTGAGGTAGTACAAGGCAAAAAACAATAATAGAATGCAGAATAAAGTGTTACAGTTACAGAGAAAATGCAGTGCAGACAGACAATAAGGTGCAAGGCTATAAGGTAGATCGTGAGGTCCTGAGTCCACCTTATTGTAATAGAGACTGTTCAATAGTCTTATAATGGCAGGATAGAAGCTGTCCTTGAGCCTGCTGGTATATAATTTCAGGTGGTTGTATCTTCTGCCTGATGGGAGGGGAGGGAAGAGAGAATGACTGGGGTGGGTGGGGTCTTCGATTATGTTGGCTACATTACCAAGGAAATGTAGACAATCTATAGAGGGGAGTCTGTGATGTGCTGAGCTGTGTCCACAACTCTCTGCACTAGATGATCATTAGACAGTTTGTTTCAGTGAATACCAGGTTTGCTCCCCTACTCTGATTTTTGCCATGAGATCTTATACATTCACCTGAGAGCAGATAAGGCTTTAGTTTAATGTTTCTCCCATAAGAGGACACCTTTGACAGTGAAATTGGTATTTCCTCAGTACTGCACTGGTATATCAGCTTAGAATTTTATGATCATTTCTCTAGAGTGAGGCTTGAGTACGATCTTCTGATTATGTCACCTGAGAATTTTCCAATGTTCCTTGTAAAAGATTAATTATCAAAAGGAAGCATTGCTCCTGCACTATGGATGTCACTTACAGGTATTAATAATATTGCAGAAAGTAATGAAATTATACTTGCAATGACACTGAAGGAGGCCATTTGGACCATAATATCCATGCCAGCTCGGTGGGAGCAAGCCAATTGGTCCCACTGGCATTCCTTCCCTGTACTCCTGCAACTTGCTCTCTTTTGCTCATCTCCATCAACTCCCCCTTTGATTCTTTGACATTAACCTCTAGTGGTTATTTACAGTAGGCAGTTAACCTACCTACACATCTTTGAGATGTGGAAGGGCAATGGAACACTTGAACAAAACCCATTTGGCCACAGAAGGTGTAAGCTCTGCACAGACAGCACCTTAGGTTGGGTCCCTGGAGCAGTGAAGCAGCAGCACTCACTGCTATGCCACTGATGGTGGGGAGGTGTAAGCATTAAAACAAAGTTTTGACCATTTCAATGGATTTTTTCTAAAATTGTACAAATTATTTTGAAAAATATAGCCTTGGCTGTCTGATACCTTGCGAGTTTTTTTAAAATCTCTTTTACTTTTGTTTTTCCCTTGCTTTAGCTTGGCTAGTTTAATGTAGTTAGAAAAGGAACCACAAGTGGTCAGAGGAGACTTTGGTGGGTCCCTTTTTTTTTTCAAATCTCCTATCATTTGTGCTTTTCTGTTTGCTCTGACACCCTTTCACAGAAAATTGTATCATCATGACCTGAAGAGGAAAGTGTGTGTGTGTCACAATTTGAAAAATAATAATTCTCTACTGGGCTTAGCAAAAGAAAATGGTAATAGCCAATTTCAATGGATTGAATGTTCTCTTCACAGTTGTTAAACCAGCGATCACTATGGGTGTACCTTCACTACAAAGAGTGCAGTGGTTCATGATGATGGCTTACTGCTGCCTCCTTGGTCATTCATTGTTTCCATTTTTCTCTGATCCAGGTGGCCTAACCACACATCCTGCAGATATTGCTGTAACCAGCAATTTGGTAATCAAAGGAAAATTAAATAGAACCTCTAATAATCTCTGAATTGTTACCTGAGCTACAAACGAGCTGCATTAGGACAATAAGATTAGAGAAGTGAATGTGTGGCTCAAAGATTGGTGTAATAGAAATGGGTGGGTTCTGGTTAATAGGGCACAGATACTGTGGAATGTGGTAGCTGTCTTGTTGGAATGGTCTATCCCTGAGCCATGTTGTATACACAATAGTTTGAATGCTCTCTATAAAAATGAGGAAAACATCTGTATTGGGGGACAATATTTAGTATTCATATTTAAGTACCCATTAAATGTTAGTGATTATAGTGTGTGAGAGACATGGGTGGGAAAATCCATGTTACTGATGTCACCCATGCAGAACCAAACACAGCACAAGGTTTGAAGATGTTGGGTACTAAAGCTTGTCAATGTCTACTGCTTCAAGAAATGGAGAAATAGAATGTAGTCCAAGTGTATACAACAGCTCCAGCAGTTGACTATTACTAGAAATTTATTTGTGGAGCATAATAAAAAATAGTCTGTGGGATTTTTGAGAGCTCTTTAGTATGTGCAAAAACATTTTCCACTCCACCAGGTATCTGATGAGGGTAAAATGTATGTATTCTGAAAGAGCCAAGAGTAAACAGAATCTTAGATTTTTGTGTCTGATTGGGCAGATCTCCCCTTCCTCTTACAAGAGAATACTATTCTTTTGCTCTAGTACAGTTTTGAATTTCAGCAGAAGATGCTAGAAATATTGACAAAAAATTACATTGGTCTTAAAACATAATACTCTTCCTAAATTTACATTATCTACCTACATCTTTAAGCTTTTTTAGCATGGTTTCAGGAGCACTTTCCCCATGTGTATTGTAATCATTGAAGAAGGTTCAGAATCAGGTTTATTATCACTGAAATATGTCATGAAATTTGTTGTTTTGCAGCAACAGTACTGTGCAACATATAAAAATTACTATAAGTTACCAAAAAATAAATAGAGTGCATAAGAGGAAAAACAAGGTAGTGTTCATGGACTGTTCAGAAATCTGAGATGGTGGAGGGGAAGAAGCTGTTCCTGAAACGTTGAATGTGGGTCTTCAGGCTCCTGTACTTCCTCCCTGATGGTAGTAATGAGAAGAGAACATGTCCTGGATGGTGAGGGTCCTTAATGATGGATGCCACCTTATTGAGGCATCACTCTTGAAGATGTCCTTGATGGTGGGGAGTGTTGTGCCTGTGATGGAGCTGACTGAGTCTACCACCCTCAGCAGCGTCTTTTGATCCTGCACATTGGAGCCTCTGTACCAGGTGGTGATGCAACCAGTCAGACTGCTCTCCACCATACATCTGTAGTAATTTGCAAGTCTTTGTACCAAATCTCCTCAGACTCCTAATGAAGTAGAGCTGCTGGTGTGCCACCTTTGTGATTGCATCAATGTGTTGGGCCCAGGATAGATCTGCTGAGATGTTGACGCCCAGGAACTTGAAGCTGCTCATTCTTTCCACCACTGACCCCTCAATGAGGACTGGTGTGTGTTCTCCTGACTTGCCCTTCCTGAAGTCCACAATCAATTCCTTGGTCTTGCTGACGTTGAGTGTGAAGTTATTGTTGCGACACCACTCAACTAGCCCATCTATCTCACTCATGTACACCACCTCATTGCCATCAGAGATTCTGCCAACAAAAGTGGTGTCATCGGTGAATTTATAGATGGCATTTGAGCTGTGCCAAGCCCCACAGTCATGAGTGTAGAGAGAGCAGTGGGCTAAGCACTAAAGACGTACGGGTAGGTTAATTTGGGGGTTTAAAATAGGCGATGCGGACTTGTTGGGCCGGAGGGCCTGTTACCATGCTGTAAATAAAAAAATTTCTAATTTTTTTTAAAAAGCACGCATCCTTGAGATGCACCTGTGATTGTCAGTGAGGAGATGTTATTACTGATCTGCACTGACTCTAGTCTCCTAATAAGGAAGTCAAGGATCCATTTGCAGAGGGAGGTAGAGGCCAGGTTTTGAAGCTTGTTGATTAGTACTGAGGGGATGATGGTATTGAATGCCAAGCTATAATTGATAAACAGTAGCCTGACATGTATTGCTATTGTCTAGGTGCTCCAGAGCCAGTGAGATTGCATCTGCTGTAGACCTGTTGTGATAGGCAAACTGAAGCGGGTCCAGGCCCTTGCTCAGGCAGGAATTAATTCTAACCTCTCAAAGCACTTCATTATAGTAGATGTGAGTGCTACCAGGTGTTGAGGCAGCTCACCCTGCTCTTCTTGGGCACCAGTATGATTGATACAGTTTTGAAGCAGGTGGGAACTTCCAACTACAGCAGTGAGAGGTTGAAGATGTCCTTGAACACTAGCCAGTTAGTTGGCATAGATTTTCAGTACCCTGCCAGGTACACCATCAGGGCTGGGTGCCTTGTGAGGGTTCACTCTCTTGAAGGATGTTCTGATGTCGGCCTCTGAGACAGAGGTCACAGGGTCACCAGATGTTGTGGGAATTCACACAGGTGTAGGGTTATTCTCCTTTTCATAGTGTGCATAAAAAGGGTTGAGCTCATCAGGGAGTGAAGTATCACTGCAATTATGCTGTTAGGTTTCACCTTATAGGAAGTAATGATATGCAAACCCTGCAGCAGCTGTCGTGTGTCCAATTGTATCTCTAGCTTCACTCGGAATTGCCTTTTCGCTCTCACGATGGCCTTCCATAGGTCGTACCTGGACTTCTCGTAGGGTTCTGGATCACTGGTCTTGAACACCACCACTGCTGGGAACCAGCAATTAATGTTGGTTTTGCTTCAAGTTTGTTGTCATAGCAATACGTACACAGGGTATAAAATGAAAATTATCTTTGCAGCAGCATGAAAATTGGCTTTTGGCAACATAGTACATTACAAGAGGAGGACAAAGTTAACCAACTTAAATTAACAAATCACACATGCATGTGTGCAAAATAAACATAACACTACTGCAAGATTGAAAGAGTAAAAAAAAATGTGGTCGGTTTCAGGTCAGTTCAAGAACCTCATGGCAGTGGGGAAGAAGCTGTTGTTGAACCTTGAGGTGTGGGACTTACCTCCTGTACTGCCTACCTGATGGCAGCATCGATAAGAGGGCATGGCCTGGATGTTAGAAGTCCTTAACAATGAATTTCACCTTCCTGAGACATCACCTCTTTATAGATGTCCTTGATGGTGGGGAGAGCTGTCCCCATGATGTACTGGCTGAGTCCACCACTCTCTGTAGCCTCTTGCATACCTGTGCATTGGAGTTTCCATACCAGGTCATGATGCAACCACTCAGAATGCTTTCCACTGTGCATTTGTAGAAGTTTGTCAGTCTTTGGAGACTTTCATCTTCTGAATTTTTTTCAAATCCTTTTTCCTAAGACACATTTTGAACCTTTTCCATTCCTCACTTCATAGACTTCCTTGGTAACTTATATCATAAGATTATCATCTATAGAAACTTCTGTGAGATTGCTTTTGTCAATCTTAGTTCTGTTTTTAAACTTAAAATGCATAGTTTGGTTTTGGGGTTGGTAATCCTAGTGTCTAAGGAAACCTGGCCTTCTAACTATATGGGATTGTTAGTGCAGGAACCTACTGTACTTTGTCCTGAACAATGACAATTTCAACTTGGTTCTTGTCATGAATGATGAGCATTGCTGTAATCTCATACAACAACAAACAATTATGAGTTGTTGAAATCTTTTTATTGGAGGGGGTGGAATTAGAGATAATATTTCAGGTCAGATCTTTCTTCGCTTACAAGGGATATCATTGAAAGGAATAGAGATGGGGAAGAACCCTATTGTTCATGTCTGAAATGCACCATTTGCAATGACTGGGAAAGAAGTCCTTTGAAGAAATATTGAGATAAACAAGCTGCAAACTAGTATTTGGATACAGGTTAGGAGAGTCAACACATGGTGAGTGTGTTTTTGTGAGGAACTGCCATTGGAATGGGCTGCAACTGAGGATCCAGGACCAAACTCCCAAGGGAAAGGAAGACTGGTTTCAAAAGACTAAATGATTAACATAGGGAGGGGACAGTAATAAACTGAAAATAATTAATCAGGAAAGGAAAAAAATAAGGGTAAAATAAATGGCCACAAATCAGATGAAGTTACAGCGTTAAAATAAGAATTAAGGATGACATTGAAAAACAAAAGCATGATTGTTGATTTGAAAAGAGCATTTCAAGAAAAGGGAAAGTAATGGTGGAAATAACAAAGACAAACACTGGCAAACTAAAATGGGAATTAATAAAAATGAAAAACAAAACAAGCTAACTTATGGGATATTGTGGTTGAATAATAAAGGAAATTAAATCTCTGGGGAAAGGCATTTATTAGATGTGAAGCCAAAAAAGGGCATTATGGAATATGAGAATTTTAGTTGACATTTTTAGAAATAAAAGACGACTTCCAAGATCATCTGAAGATTATAAAAAGAAAAATGAACCAGATTTTCCAACTGTAATGATAAAAAAAATAAAACCATTGATGTTCACCAACATTGTACTAGGTGTGCTGTATTACAATCTTCATTATCAACTCTAGAAATCACTAATTTGATATGTACTTGAGGTATTTACTAGCTGTAACATAACCTGAGAATATTTCCTTACAATGTAGTAGGAGAAGGCCATTGGGCCTGTTCAAGTCTTTGCTGGTTCACAGCAATCCCATTCTGCTGCCACTTATTATCCCCATAACCTATTCTCACGTTCTCGTAAACCACCAGATCCTCCCATCACCTGAACTATAGTAAATTCATAGTGGCCTATTAACCTACCAACACACATTTTTGGAACGTGGGAGGAAGCACTCAGAGGAAACCTAGGCAGCCACAGGAATAATATGCAAACTCCACACAGACAGCAGGGCTTTGCAAGACCAGTATAGTAAGTTGTATTCTCCCATCCATTCCCTGTAGTCCTTTCTTTCAAATACTTATTAAATTCACTTATGAAAACCACGGTTGATTCTGCCTGCACCACTCTGTCAGACATTGCTTCTCTAAGTGCTAACAATAAATTCCATTTTAAAAAAATATTTCCACACGTCTCCTTGGCTTTATTTATCAATGAGCTTTGCCCTCTGTTCTCAACCCTTTCACCTATAGGATTAGTTCTGTTCCAACTGGACCTCTTATTTTAAAAGCCTTTGTTACATTCTCTCCAAGGAGAACAATCTTAGCTTCTACAAGTAATGCACATCCCAGGATCTGATCCAATAAATATTTTCTACGCACTCCGTAAAGCCTTCACATATTCCCAAGGAGTGGTAACCAGAACTGAATGTCATACTCCTGGTTTAAGTGGTATTTAATAGAGTTCCATTCAAATTTCTTCATTCTGTACCTACAAAGCTCAGCATCCTGTTGATTTTCTTTTGAAATGCTTTCTTGACCTGCCTGGTCATTTCAAAGATTCATATATAGACTTGTTCCTGCACTCTCCATAGAATTATACCCTTTTTATTACTTGGTCTCTCCTCATTCTTACTCAATTTTATCTGTTGGCAATTTTATGTATTAAATTTAATCTTTCACTTGTTTGATAATTCTATAGTCGATCATCACATTTTACAAGTTAATGTGTTGAATGCTCTTAATTTGCCTTGGTAATTCAGCTCAAACAACATTCAGAAAGCTTTGTCGTCAAGGTCAAAGTAATTCACTTTAGCTATTTCCAATCCACCAACCTTAATATTAATTCCTCCACCCCAGCATACTGTGGCTGCATCATGTACCATGACAGCACAGACAACAACAGCATACTCAGACTTCACCTACAGTATCTTGTCCTCCTATAAGGATAAAGGTGGCAGGGGCAGAAGAGTTTTTTCATCTATAAGTTTGCCTCCCAAGTTGTACATCTTTCTAACTGCTGTGTAGTTTCTTCATAGTTGCTGAACCTGCATCCACTATAGTTATACCTTCACAACAAAGTTTGCACTGGTTTATGGTAACAAGCTCATCACTATCTTCTATATTGGTTATCACTATATTGGTTACATATGGTTAACAAATATTGGCCTTGCCATAGATGTCTTTGTCCCATGAGAGATTAAAAATAAGCTTGAGATTTTAAAATTAGATCAGATTCAAGCCATGCTGTATTTCCCTTAAGGCTGTATGATATGAATTAAGATTAAAACAAAATACTACTTAACTGTTGAATTTAATCTGTAATATCCTTGACATTTCCGGGTCCAAACTCCTTTCCCTTGTGTTACGGACTAGGTGAATGTTCCTTTGAGATAGAGCATAGTGTGTGTGTGTGTAGCATGCTTATGTCAACAGAAGATAAAGGACGTAATGATGTTGTTGAAGAAGTCAGTCAGAGGAGAGTGAGAAAAGAGAGAGAGATACCAGCCTGCTGGTTTTCTCTATCGATGGATGAGAAACAATAACTGTGTCTGTTACAACAACCCACATATGGAAATTGGGAATAATCCGGTGGAGTTCACTTTGTTGCTGACCTGTAGGGGGAAGCGGGTATTTGTGTGGATGGCCACGATACGGATGCTTTTCAGGGTGAGGAAGTCACTACCGATTAAACACTGAGGTGTCGTTTGGGTTCCATTGTGGAACATTTGGATTTCATAATTACTCTCTCTATGTGCTCTACATCTACGTTTTATCTTCAGACAACGGTGGTTGTTGAAGAAGCCTTTGCTCATGTTTCACCTTATGGCTTGCGGAACTGAACTTTAAGAACCATTCCTGGACTTGGAGTTTGGGACTTTGCCACACACACACACGAAAAGTTTAGTTTTGGGGTTAATGTTCAAGGTTTAACATTTTTACTTTTATTTTTCTTATTATCATAAGTAGTTATTAATAAAGTAGTTTTTAACACTGAATCAAGACTGAGTGTTTCTTTTGTTGCTGGTTCGTAACACTTGTTTTCTTTACATGATTTAGGTGTGTCCTTAACACGTATCATTGCCCATAAATTTTAAACTGTACCGTGATTTGGCATTTTTCACCTCTACTCATCACTGCAAAGATTAATTGTATTCAAAGACTGGTTAATTGTAGACTACTATGATTGAGCATTAATCCAGTCCCTCTGTTATAGTTCAGACTTTGTACTTTGCTTGATTTAGAAAAGGCATATTTCAGAAGACAACATGAGTGAGTTTGGTGAAATTCTTAAAGACGTGGGAGAATTTGGTCAATTTCAAAAACGTTTGCTAGTATTGATATGTATCCCATACTTATTTACGGGATTCCACTTAATTGCCCAGGTGTTTACTGGAGCAACTGTTCAACATCACTGTCAGGCCAACTGGATACAAAACATCACTGAAGGCTTGAGCAAAGAAGAACAATTGCTCCTGACTATCCCAAAGGAACAAGATGGGTCTTATCAAAAATGTAAAATGTATGTGCCCCACCCAGATAAAGACATCAACTGGATTTTGTTACATGGAAACAAATCTACGGCAGCATGTGAAGAAGGATGGATGTACGACTTCTCACAATATAGATCAACCATAGTTACAGAGGTTTGTGTTTTTAATTACAGCATACAACATTATGTCTTTAATATACCTGTGCATTTATGTCACTGGAAATGCTGCTATTGGCTGCACCCTATTCATTTTTTTTCTTCTTCCACAGACTTTCTTGAATTGAAATTAAATGCTTTAAAATGCAGTTTGGAATACTTTCAAGGAAAAGTGGAATACTAAAGATGAGGTAGTGAGTTGGAACGGTATTGGACTAGATTATGTGAAGGATCAGGCATGATGGCAAAATTATCTGCTGCATTGATATAACTGTTAGAACACACGATACTTCAATACAAACCATCCAGCTGGAAATGGAAGGAAGCACTGTTAACGGCTCCTGTCAATATTTTCCACTTCTCACATCAATATGGAGATGGATAAATAATATTTCTGATCTTGACATCTTCAATAAAAAAAATCCACCAGACACCAAGGAATGATGTGATAGAATTGAGCTCTGGTTAAAGGGACACAGATACCAGTACTAATGGGGAAAGTGGGAGCTGTACTGCTGGGACAATCTACACCTGAACTATGCTCTACTGGTGAGCTGCATAACTAGAAAAGCAGAGAGAATTTTAAACTAAATAGTGAGGGTGAGGGATCAAGTTGCCAAGGTGTGATAAATCAAAGGGAGGCGAGGCTAGTGTGTCAAAATACTAATATGGGAAATGATAAAGTGTGACAAGAAGGAATAGAGAGCACACATTTAAGAGTAAGTAAATAAGGATAGAGGTTGCAAAAATAATACAAGAACAGAATTAAAGGCAATATATCCAAATACATAACATTTGCAATAAGACAATGAACTGTGAGGGCAAATCAAAATAAGTCTGATCTGATTGTCAGAGACTTGCCGTAAGATGACATGGATTTGGAACCTGGATATTGAATAGTACATGATATTTAGGAAGGACAGGAAGCTTGGAAAAGGTTGAGGAGTGGATCTGTTTATTAATGATGGTCTTGGCGCAATAGAAGTGGATGGCTCAAGCTCAGGAAGCCAAATGTAGAAGTGGTTTGGATAGAGATAAATAATAAATCACTTGTTGGAGTGGTGTACAGGCCGCAGATAGCAACCACAGAATAAAACATAGTGTAAAGGAAGAAGTATTCATAGCTTGTTAGAGAGGTACAACAATAACTATAGGGGACCTAATTTAGAAAGTTTAGATTTTTCACATAGACTGGAAAAATTAGATTATCTAAGATAACCTGAATGAGGAACTCAACGTGTTTATGGGCTTCATAATGGGATATAGCACATTCTGGAGCTAACCAAAGAACTAGTTATACTATTCCGAGCATTATGCAATTTGGTAGCAGCAATCTTACATTCAATTTGAGGGAGAGAAAAATGGGTCAAAGACCAGTACTTTAAAGTTAAATAAGGGCAATTATGAAGGCATGAAAACTGGGCTAGCTAAAGTGAAATTGCAAATTAGGTCGAGGGGTTTGGCCAGTCAGGATGCTGAGGCAGACAGTTAAGGGGATGTTTCAGAATATACAGGTTAGATACAAAACAAGAAATGCTGGAAACACTCAGCAGGTCAGGCAGCATCTGTGGAAAGAAGAAACAGAGTTAAAGTTTTAGGTGTTATTTTCAAATATTCCCATTGTCCTATCCCTTTTACCCCACACCCCTCCCCATTCTCTCTGCAAATTAAAAATACTGTTTCTTTCTGTCCCCTTTCTTCCCAGTTCTAAAGAAAAGTCTTCAAGCTGAAAAATCCTTTGGTGGTGGTTAATTTAGTCAAAAAAAAATTAAAGGTATTATCAAATGTAAAAAGTATTTAATTGCAGGCTGGAAAATTGGACAGAATATGAAAACCAGCAAACAGTGATGGTAAGATTAATAAGGAAGGAATATTAGTTCAAGTTAAACCTAGATACAAATTTCATAGTAAGATTTCTATAGACAACTAAAAAAGAAACAAATTAACAAAGTGTGGAAAGTAAGGCTGAGAAATTAAAATGGAAAACAAGGAGATGGCAGATAAATTTGACAGGTATTCAGACAAATTGAAGCTCAGCTGTTCAGTTATTGCTGTCTGTTAATGTTGCATTGCTGAGCACTTTTTTTTTGCAGCAGGACAGATCCTGCCACTAATTCTATTTGAAAGAATTATCAGCTAATTTCAGATAATTCTTTTAAATAGAATTAGTGGCAGGATCTGTCCTGCTGCAAAAAATGTGCTCCAGAACTCCAGTCAAACACTTACAGAAACATTACAACAGCTATTAATCAGCTAATTTCAGATTAATGCTGTTGTAATGTTTCTATGAGTGTTTGACTGGAGTTCTTTAAAATTCATTGAGTCTACAGAGAGGAGTTGCAGGCCTAATCTCAATTTTGGGCTTCTGCACAAGCGCAAACACATTAGAAAGCATTCTTGGAATACAACATGACTGAAAGATTGAGCAGAGGTCATAGCAAGCAGGACAATGTTCAAGAGGAGGAAGGTACAAGGATGGAGTGGGGAAGGAGGAGAGAAAGAGGTTCTCAGGTTAAGTCCTTACTTCCACACACTGTTCAGGGGCTAATTCTGCTACCTTCACCCAGCATGTGCAAAGTGTCTGGGCTTCCTCATGGTGTACCCATTATTACCATTTGGATTTGGGCGAGAACCACACTGCGAGTAGCAGGAGAGTTTATCCTGATCCCTCTTGAAAGCAGAAAAGACAATGTTCCCATTATTTTCTTATGTACAGATCTGATCTGACAGCAGGGGAGCATGATACACACCATTTTGCTCTCACAATATCAAAGTACTATGACCATGACACTGGGAACACTCTAGAGTCAAAGAAGAGATTTTTGCAATGTCCTGGAGTTTGCCATCTGCAGTCTCACTGAAGCTCCCTATTTCATTCTCTTTTGCCAAATACCTGGCAAAATACCTAACTACATGAATTTCTGCAGAAAGCAGACTTGTCCATGATGTAGGATGTCATTGACTGTAGACACATTGATTTGCACATGTCCTAACATGGAAGTATACTATAACCAAGTGTAATTCTGTTTTCTGAGTGTCCACCTGTAACAATGCAAAATGCATTACAGGTCCTCCCCAGCTTACAAACACCCAACTTAGGTACAGCCTGCACATACAATCAAGCACTTGGGGGAGCGGTGGGTTGGATTTGCCGGCTGCTGCAGGGCTGCAGGCATCTTCTGCCATGAGGGAACTCAGTTTGTGGTGGCATTTCTGACTTGTGTACTGTGTTTGGTTTATGAATAGTTCACAGGCACGGAACTCTGCTGATACCTAGGGATGACCTGTATGCCACAAGTCCCTGGTTTTCTGGCAGTAATCTAGCCACTGTATCAAAATAAACGGTAGTTATGACGGACAAGTGCTATTCACTGACAGCTAAGCTCTTGTCCTGGTACACTATCCATGCCAGTGTACATAACATGAATACAATGTATGCCAAGCTGCCTATTGCTCAAACAATTCAGTCTGATCTGTTTTTAAGGTTGGGAATTTCTTATTGGGCCGCTTCTGTAAATTCCAGATCAGGAGAGATCAAAGCAAATGTCTGCCCTGGTATATCCAAGCAACTCTCCCTTGTCCATTAATAAGGAGATGAGATTTGTCCAATCTCTGGCCTTGCTCAAAGTTTGTAAATGTTGTACTAGTGCCTGTTTACTCCTACCTCTCCAGGGCAAACAAATAGCTCACTCAGTTCAATTTTATTCATACACTTTAATATTTTTAAACAATCATTTAGCATTAAGATTCTCCAGAGGTTCACTCTACTGACTCTTTCTCATTGTGATTATTTTTGTCTCTCCAGTTTAATTTGGTTTGTGATCACCGGTGGCTAAGTAAATTCTCACAGACTAGTTCCATGGCTGGCCTATTTGTTGGAGCCATGTTGTTCGGTCCCCTAGCAGACAGGTAAGAACCAAAAGTTTAAATGAATCAGTAAATTGGTCATTTGTAACAGGATGGAGTGTTTCTTTAACCCGGAGGTATATTTCTCCCTGCTTTGGTTTTAAGATCAGTCAGGTTTGGTGTAATTTTTTTTAGACTTGCAAGGTCTTTGACTAAAAGACTGCAGATACTGGAATCTGGAGTTTTGATTAAATTTGGGTTTAAAATCAGACAAGGACCTTTGTGTATGTGATGCTCTTTGTCTGATTTTCTTCTATATGCTGTACTCAACTGGGTACAAGTACAACAAATGGAAACATCTCGTTCCTTGTACAAATACTCCCAGAGTATAATGTTGTGAGAGAGCACTCATTTGATATTATAAATGAGGCAGTCAGTCCACCAATTGATCTAGCAGTGAGTTGCAGATTTCCACCATTCTTTGGATGAAAAAATTTTATCGTCAACTTCCCTCCAATTCTTTTACCAATTACCTTTGACCTATGTCCCCCATTTATTGATTGGTCTGCAAGGGGATTTGGAATTGAAATTGGTTTATTATCCTCACTTGTACCGAGGTACAGTGAAAGACTTAGTTTCGTAAGCCATCCATACAGATCATTTCAAAACATAAGTACATTGAGGTAGTACAAGGGAAAAGTAATAACAGAATGCAGAATATAGTGTTACAGTTACAATTGCACTTACAGAGAAAGTGCAGTGCAGGTAGACAGTAAGGTGCAAGGGCTATGACGAGGTAGATTGTGAGATTAAGAGTTCACCTTTAACAAACAAGAGGTCTGTTCAAGAGTCTTATAACAGCAGATAGAAGCTGTTCTTGAGCCTGGTGGTGCGTGTTTTCAAGCTTTTGCATCTTCTGCCCAATGAAAGGGGAAATTAGTCATTCCTGTTCGTCTGTCTAGACCTCTCATAATTTCATTTTAGTTTCCCTTTGCCATTCCTTGTTTCAAAGAAAATAATCCCAGCCAAGCAAGCAAATCATCCTAACTAGCATTATCTGTTTGGTGATATCCTTGTATATTTCTTCTATAAAGCCTCTTGTGCTATTAAGCTAGATGAGGAGGGTGAATGGATGGGGAAATTGGATTTGAATGGGCTTGATGGACAGATGAGAAGGTTGAGTTAATTGTTAAGGGGGATGGATGGGAACAGTTTTCATTCTGTCATTGTGTTGGATATTCAAAAGAAGCCATAAACAGGTTGGCCTCCAAACCACACAAATAGAACCGAAAGACCTATCTCCCATGTGTCTTAAAGACTTAAACTGACTTCCTAAATCCAGTGAGTTTTGGCATAGTTAGCAGCTGACACAAGTTAATGACCTATTTGTGATTGAGACCTAAATTGAAGAGAATGAAAAACCACCTGTCAGCATGGTAAACTTGTCTAACCAGGAACCCCTACCTAATTAAGGCAGGGTAATCTTTAATGACATAAGAATACTGTATTGAATAATGAGAGAATATCCTCAACAGATCTAATTACTGAAGTGGACCTCTGAATCAATCGTCATTCTTGCCTTGGTATTTGGATACCTGAGTCACCAGATTTCCTTCACCAGATTATTATTATTATTATTATTATTATTAAGATTATTCATCCATCAGCTGATAGAAACACAGCAAGCATATGTTTGAATCCTGACCTACCAGACAACAGATACTGAGAATGTTTCTTAATTTTATAGTGAGGAATGCTACAAGCTTTTAAATGTATAAATGCATTGCCAACATCTGCTTGTTTGTTGCACAGATAGGTAATGTAATCCATTAAAGATTAGATTTTACCAGACTGAGTGACCATTTTCCAGAAGTACCATCTCACCCTTTGCAAGATAATCAGAGTATGGACTGAAACGTAGATACAACAACAAGCCTGGCTGCAGTTGTAGTGGGCTCAATGGAAATTGTGGATTGAATATAAAAGGCAAGTTTAATGAAACAAATGGGAAAAATAGGTTATGAATAGAGAATTATTAGGGTGAATTAATATTAGAATTCATTCTAATTATTATTGGAATGAATAAAGAAGTATTTTTAAGTCATGGAGGTGTGTTACTTTGACCAGTATGAACGTAATGGAATATTAGAAGGGAATGGCACTTGAAGGTGAATTCACCATCTTCTTAGTGTATGTGAACTCATTGACATTTTGCAACATTGCATCCATTTCTTTTGTGCTTGACTCCAGGCTTTCATCTACTGAGTTATCGCCATCCATGTTTTGTACTTTGAGGATTCTTGAACCTTTGTGGACATTTTGCATCACTCATTCTTTCCACTTACTTCATGCACACTTTCTCTTGTGTTGTGCCATGAATATTTGTGATTGCATTCACCACTACACTCAATCCCATCAGTTCCAGAAGCCAAAATATCCCTTGTCTTTGAGAATGCAGGTACACTGTTCATAGTGCTAACTTCAATTGGTACTGATTACTTATGAAATTAGGTTGCCTAGCAGAGGTACTAATAACTTAACAGGGTCGCTCTTAATGAACAGGCAGCACAAAGTTGCATACTGCTTGCACTGGTCAAGTGGGTTTGGGTTAATAGTGCATCTCAATCCTCCCACCTGCTTTATCCAGCTCTATTCAATTTACTTTCCACTTACATTCTTTCCCAGTGGCCATGGTTCTTTGGCGTCTTCTTCTGACAAGAAGTGAAGGTTACATAATTATCAGAGTATTGTCAGACCACTCTAATAAGATGAAACTCATTCAAATTCAATCACTAACCTGACACCATGTGTATACATTTCCAAGTGACTTACTAGAAAATGAACAAGAATAGACTTTTTTTTCCCCGCACATTCTACCTTAACCTGGGGAACTTGAGGCTAATAATTTCATCCTTAATGTTGTCCCAAATATTAAAGCACAGACCATAATTAAAGTTTGGGAGTATCCTAATCTATATATTTGAGCACTTTGTTTAAAAAGTTAACAAAATTAGTTATTTAATTTTTAAAGAACCCCTCTTATACGACTAACAGAACACTTGTCAATGTCCTTTTTTAAATTTAACTCTCCCCCTTTATCTTTGTGGTTAACGTCCATGATGTATTTTCAATCACTCCCCTCCAACCAATTAGGATCTGTCTGACTTTGTCTCTACCATTCTCTACTACTACACTCAGAAATTACGTTTTACATCGCTGCAACCAGTAACTCCCACCTGGTAATCCAACAGTTTGGTTGAACTTGACACTAGGATTAGGCCTAAATGTTCTTGAGGAAGCTACCACAATCTGCTACTCTCCTTGAGAAGGTGGAACTTTGCCTCATGATGGCCAGTGGACATTCAGTAAATAGAAAATCATAAAACTATTGGAAATCTGAAATTAGAACAAAAAAAAATGCAGGAAGATACTCAGTGGCTGGGCATCTGTGGATACAGGAACAGAATCAATGCTCCAGACCAGAATTAGCTCTGATGCAGGGTCATTGACCTGAAACATTAACCCTATTTTTCTCTCTCTGCTGTTGAGTATTTCCAGCATTTTCTATTTACGTTCAATGACCTGTTGCCTTTTTTCTCGCAGGTTTGGTCGACAAAGAACTATTTTGGTCTCTCTGCTTCTTCAGCTTATCAGTGGAGTAGGAGCAGCATTTGTACCAACCATCAGCTTATTCATTGTTTTGCAATTTGTTCTTGGCACTTCAGTGTCTGGCATAATGATGAACACAGTCACTTTAGGTATGAATTAAATGGTCTCCATTAACACTTTCTGCCTCCTCTCTGCCTGGAGAACTCTCATTGGTGTCTGAATCAGCTTATTGTAATACCGGTAAATAAATATGAATGAGGAAGACTGTTCTGTCTATTTTAGCTGATTCAACCAAATATATACTCTGTCATTCTAATGACACCATCCATATGCTTCTTGAATGGCTCCAAAGATTTTTCCTCCACTACCTTCCCAGCAGGTCATTTTACTACCAGTTGTTCAGACATGTAGGCACAGGAATCAGAATCAAAGAACGTCAAAGTAAGTGGGAAATGCAAAGGGTAAACCACAAAGCAAATGGTTAAATAATTGGAGGGGGGGTGGGTGGGGGGGGGGGGGTGGGAGGGAGGTTGGGTGTTAAAAGCCCATGGAAAGGAGGAGAGGGGAGTTTAATGCCTCAGAAAGGGGAATTATTAAGGTATTTCAAGCAGCTCATACTGAGACCTTTATTTGTTTGTGATAAAAGTTATTTGTATGGGCATTGTTCTAGAAAGTCAGAAAGGAAATGCAAAAGTTTTGAGAATTGAGTTTTGAAGCATGAATCTTCAAAGGCTAATTTATTTTGAAGACTACCAATGTGTCTCGTATCCCAGCAAAGAAGCTTTAAAAATGATCTGGGTGCGTTTGTTATTACTTCTCTTAAAAAAGTCAAAACTTTCCACAATTTATAGCCCCTACTCAGTTTTTCATTGCCTGTCTGAAAACTACACACCTATCTTAATGAAAATACAGAGTAGATGCTTATTAAACTGCAAAACAATTCCCTTTCTAAACCTTGTGTCTAATGCTGCTCAGGTATGCAGACAGAATAGACCCATGCTCATTATGGATTGTTAATGCAATCTTTTTGTAATTTAGAATCCTGTTTTAGAGGTCATCCCTCGGGTGCAAAAATGAAGATTGCTACCGTAACTGGTTTGAGTGTCTTATGTAGCACCTTTCAATATCTCAATAACAGAAAAAAACATTTACATAGACACAGCAAGAAATTCTAAAGTTCTTCACAGGGGCATTATTAAGCAGTGCTCTCTTTCTGTGACTCTGTGATAAAGGAACAATAGGACTGGTGACCAAATCTTGGTCAAAAAAAGAGAGGTTGAAGGGACGTATTAAAAAAGTATCTTAAAGAAAGAAAGATAGAGTGGAAGAATATTTTAGGGCAAGAATTCCAGAGTTTGGAACTTGGCAGCTGAAGGCACGAACATTAAAAGTCCTGCAGTGAAATCCAGGAATGGTCAAGAGGCCAGAAATGGAGTGCAGATTTCTCAGTAGATTATAGGGCAGTCAGAAAATTTAGAGAGAGACTGATAAAGGTGCATAATACACTCAAGAACTCCATGTGCCCTTTCTCTGTGGCAAGAAATTCCAGTTTTAAATGGGACACCGCTTGTTCTGAGATCTTGTCCTCTGGTCTGGAAACTCCCATGAGAGAAAACATGCTCTCAGCATTTATTCTAAGAATCTTGTATTTTGTTAAGATCACCCTTCATTATTCTAAACTCCAATGAAGGAATAGAATCCCAACTTGCTTAACCTTTCTTTATAGGACAATCTCTCCGTGTCCATGAATATCCTAGTGGATCTTCTCTGAACCACGCAGGGGCTCCAAAATTCAAAGTTCACAGCAGTCTAGATGTGGTCTTCCTAATGCCTTATATAGCCACACTAAGACTTTCCAACTATTATACTCCAACCCCTTCGAAATAAAGGAAACATTCTATTAACTTCCCAGTTATATACTGCAATTGTAGCTTTAAGCAGTTCATGCACAAGGACCCACAAATCCCTTTGTATTGTAGCTTTCTGCAGTTTTTCTCCATTTAAGTGATAGGCTGTTGTTTCATTCTTCCTTCTAAATTGAATAACTTCACATTTTCCCACTGAGCTCCATTTGCCAACTTTTTGTCCACTGAATTAACATATCAATATCTCTCCGTAAACTGTTTGTATTCCTGTCTGCAGCTCACCTTCTCACTTATTTTTGTGTCTTCTGCAAACTTAGCTACAGTATATTTGTTTCCTTCCTCAGATTCATTAATATATATATTGTAACCTGTTGTGGTCCCAGAACTGATCCCTACAGTACCCCTCTAATTACAGATTGCTAATCTGAAAATGACCCTCCTTTGCCATATTTGGTTCCTGCCTTTTAGCCAATCCTCTATCCATGCTAATATATTACCTCCAATACCATGGCCTTTATCTTGATACCTACCTTACTGAACATCTTCTTCAGTCTAAATACAGTACACCAGCTGTTTCAGCTCTAACCACTCTGGTTGTGACTTTCCATATGTGTAATTAAATTTGAAAACTATGAGATGGATGAGAAATTAAAGTAATAAAAATGGAAATATATTTTAAATTTACATGCCAATTTTGTATACTTCAGGTACAGAATGGACTGGTGTAGAACATCGATCATTTGCATCAGTCCTTACCCAGTGTGCCTTATCAGTGGGACAGATACTTTTAACTGGGCTGGCTTATGGCATTCGTGACTGGAGGATGCTACAATTAACTACCTCATGTCCAATAATTATCTTCTTGTCTTACATATGGTAAAGTACTTAGATTTTGGAAGCTTCAGTTCTATCATAAGCTTCCATTTCTTCTTATCCCCTATTCTATTTACTTGAAGCTTGCTTATAATATTGTCTGAAATAAAAATGGAAATTGCTCAGATTATTCAGCAAGTCAGGGACCTTCTGTGGAGAGAGAAACAGTGTGAACAATTCAGGTCAATGACCTTGCATCAGAACTTGGAAAAGTTAGAAGTGAAGCATGTTTAAGTTGCACAAGTGGAGAGGTGGATGGATGGAGAGAACAAAAAGGATGGCTACTTCTTGTAAGGACACCATTCCATTTTCCCGGTTTCTCCGGCTTCACTGTATCTGATCTTGTGATGACAATTTCCGCACTGGTGCTTCCAAGATGTCTTCCTTTTTCCTTAGCCATGCTTTCCCCTCTACCATTGTTGACAGAGCTCTCAATCATGCCTGTCCCATTTTCCACACTTTCCTGTCCTGTGCAAGGATAAGGTTTGCATTGTCCTCACCTTCCACGTCACCAGCTTCTATAATTTCTGCCACCTTCAAGTGATGTTGCCAACAGACACATCCTTCCTCTCCTTTCAGCATTTCAAGGGAATCATTCCCTCTGTGACCCCCTGGTTCACTCTTTCATCTCCATCAACACCCACTCCCCTTCTCACATCTTTCCGTGGAACTACAGGAGGTATAATACCTACTCCTTTACCTCCTCCCTTCCTAACATTCAAGCATCCTGTAGGTGAAGCAGATAGTCACTTGTACTTCTAGTACTGTGTACCTCATTCAGTGTGCATGAAGTGGTCTTCTCTACATTGGAAGAAAAACAAACATGGATTATGTCATTGTTTTGCAGAACACCCTTGGTCAATCCTCTAGGTTAACTTGAGTTTCAAGTTGCCTCTGACTTTAAACCTTTATCCCACTCCTACTCTAACCTCTGTCTTTGACCTCTAATACAGTTGCAATGAAGCCCAACCTAAACTCAAGGGCAGCATCTCATTTTCTGAAAGGCACATTACAGCCTTGTCATTGAATTCAACAATTTCAGATAACCAGCCTTTCCATCCATATCAGAAACTGCCAGCTCTGTTGGAAGGTCATCAACCAGTAACACTAACTCTATTTTTCTCTCTTCATAAATGCTGTCTGATCTGCTGAGTGTTTCCAGTATTCTCCCTCAATTCACAGTTCCATCAGCGGTAGTGCTTTATATCGCACGGTTCTAGTATTTTTCTCTGTCCTCTATTCTCATTCATTTCCTATTTATATTTCCTCTAAACAAATCTTCACAATTGTCTCTCAGCCAACACTGCTGCCAGATGCATCATTCCGTTCTCTTGGTCTCCACCCTTTCATAGACATTCACTCCACCTCTCCTTCCCTCCGACTTAAAATATGTTCGATTTCTAACTTTTCATATTTCTGATGAAAGGTCATCAGCTTAAGATGTTAACTTTGTTTCTCTCTCCCCCCTCTCTCCTCCCCTCTCTCCCCCACTCTCTCCCCCCTCTCTCCCACCCTCTCTCCCCCCTCTCTCCCCCCCTCTCTCCCCCCCTCCCTCCCTCTCCCCCTCTCTCCAGATGCTGCCTGATTTGTTGAGCAATTCCATACTTTTCTGTTTTGTATCTGATTTCCAGCACTTGCAGATTTTTTTTGGTTTTTGATTTGTACTTATGGTTTTAGGATCTCCAAGAAGTGGGAATCATTGTCTCCACTTTTACTATCCAATTGATTTATATTGTTAAATGTCTCTATCAGGTTACTGTAAGTTTTTCATTTATCTAAAGAAAAATGCATCATCCTGTTCCATCTTACCTGAAACCTGTAATCTTTGAGTTTCAGCATTGTTAAAGACAAATTATGTTTGACTAACCTAATGGTTACAGTAACAAAAAAAAATCAGAGAAGGTTGATGAAAAGAATGTAGGAGGTGTTCCTTGTATGAAATTTCAGAAGCCATTTGATAAAGTCCCAAACTAAAGAATGACTAGCAAAAGTCAGAGCAGGAAAACTGAAGGGTCAGCAGTAACATAAGCAGGAACTTGTCTGAAAGGCAGAAAGCAGAGAGTAGAGGTAAATAAGTTTTTCTGTTCAGACTGGAGAATGATAGACCGTGGTGTTACCCAGGGATCATTGCTGGGGTGTGTTGGATAAAATTTGTCAATTGTGAATAACACCATTTGGTAAACTGTAAGAGGGTATTAATACACTGCAAGAGGAAGGGTACAGGCTGGCAGAATGGGCAGAATGGGCAAACAAATGGCAGATGAAATTTATACAGAGAATTGTGAAGTGATGCAATGACAGAAAGAACAAGAAACAATGTTGATGAGATGGCACAGTTGTAAAGAATGTGCAGGAACAGAGGGGCTAGTGTGTACGGGTATGTATGTGTGTGTGTATATATATATATATATATATATATATATATATATATATATATAGACACACACACACACACAATCTCTCTATCTATCTATCTCTCTATCTATCTAGTCCTTGGCTGTTATCTCCAATTTGATAATTTTCCCCCTACCATTTACTGTATCTATGAAAATGACCACATTTTTTATCTATAGTCTCAATTGCATTGGCAAACTGCAGTAACCTCTACTTTAACCCCATTCTCTTCTCCCTGCCATCCATCACTGACAGCTGTTGTCCACTGACTGTTGTCCAAGCAACTGACTGCTGACATTTTGTCAAGGCAATCCACCAGGCCTCCTAAGCAGGATTATAGTCTGATCCAAATGGCTTCCAGAGGAAAAATGCAGTCAGCTCTGTTATGTTCTTCTCAGGATCTATTAGCGAAGTCTTGGAGCAAAAAAAGGCCTTGAACCCTGTGGAGCCTCTTCAGACAACAACAAATGCAATCATATAATGCACCCAAGGAGTATCACATAAACATTCTATGCACAACTTGGACTAATGTGATGATTAAAAAAACTGGCCCAAAATAGCTTTATATAGCTGATAGAAACTGGATGGCATCATAACACCATATTTTCCATTGTTACCCATATGACAATGATAGGATAAGTAATGTCACTGGTATTACTAATAACTGAAATTGAATTTGCCTCTCCTTCCCCCACATTCAACTCTGCTCCATTCCCGCAGCCATCCAAGGATGTGCTGCAGATATTTTCCTTCCCTTATCCACTGATTTAAAATTGGCATGAGAGGGGAGAAAAGCTCACTCTGTGGAGTTGGTGTAGAAAATATGCCATTTCTTAGTTTGTTTTATTTTCAATATTTACTTTAAACTTAACTCATGGCTACAATAAATCACTATTTATTGGTCATAAACTCAACAGATTTATTGAGTAAGCTGCCTCCAGTAGAAAGAAACAAGATAATCATCATTGCCTGTTCCTTGAAACCTTGGTGTCTTGTCCTTTATTAACTGTGGCACAAGTCTCTTTCCCTCCTGCTACGTTCTGTTGATTGTAGATTCTCTTCCTTCAGGTCATGCTTGTTTTTTTATATGTCTCTCTCTGTTTCTCTCTCTCTTTGTCTGTTTGTCTGTCTCTCTCTTTGTCAGTCTGTCCCTCTCTCAGTCTGATCCTTATATTTAGTACCCACTTGCTCTTTGATCTTACTTGCTGATTTAACAATTTCTAGAGATTTTCCTTAAAAACATTTTGTTTCATTTATTACTAGCCCTGTCTCTTTTTCACTCTCTCTCAGACTGAGCTCCTCCTTGAATGGTATCATTATACAAGTTGACCCAAATATCAATTGCTTTATTAAAATAGCCCTTTGAACACGTAAACCTCTCCTTTGTTTTTCTATAATTTAGTCAGTGTTCTGGTTCAAATTTGCTTCTTCCTGTTAGGCCTAATGTACTTGTTCTGTACATTATCTGTCTGCTTCCAATATAACTATGTTTAAATTAGTGTCCTGATGTTCACATACTGCAAGATTTTAACATGAATCTGCTTCAGTACATTCTTTGCAGGTAATATTACTTCTAACTTAACTAATCATCATACTTTACTTCATGAACTCACACTATTTTAACATAAAGTTAATTTGCCTTATCAGTGTTTACAATGGTGTTCCGTTACAGCAACAATACTAACACAGTAAGACACATCCACAACGGTTTAAAATAGGCTTGTACATGGTAAATATGTTAGTATTCATTTGTACAACTCAATTGCTCAAATTTAATTACATCCCCTTAGGTTGCTTCCAGAGTCTGCGAGGTGGCTTTTAATGAAAGGACAAAAAGAAGCAGCCAAGAAGTATCTTAGGAGCGCAGCAATAGTGAACAAAAGAGTACTACATGAATCACTGATTGACAAGGTATTTGTCGCAGGGGTTTAAAGGCACAGAACTTTTTTGAACTGTGATGATAATGTTCAATTCAAATTATTTAGGCAAGTTAATAAATTAACATTCATTTCATTGCATCTTTGTAACACAGAACCACCATTTTTGATGTGTATGATATGAATGGCAATCAAAACAAAATATAAATGATAAAGAGTTACATTGCTGTTGCTCTCCAAATAGTCCCCCAGTTTCAAAATTCTAACCCTCGTTTGAAGATTCCTTCATAATCTCTATCTATCTCTGCAATCTCCTCCAACCTTACAACCCCCTGAGAAAGGTTTGCTTCAGATTTCAGCTTCATGTTAATCAGCCAGCTATGATTCTTCAGTACCATGGCCCCAAACTCTGCAATTTTCCCCATGAAATTTACACCCTTTACCATCCTTTTCTTCTTTAAGATACATTCTTCTAACATGGTATATCCTTGAGCCTGGTGTCAACTTTGTTTGGTGATGTTTACATAAAGCATTAGGAGTACTTTAATATGTTAAAGATTCTGAATTTATTTTTGTTGGCATTTTAGTGTTGCAGTGTACAGTAATTATGGCTTCACCTTTTTTCTTAATTTCATTTTTACGTTCCAATCCTAACTTTGCACTCCATTAAATGGTTAAAATGTTAATTTAAGATTGTGCTTTTTACTTCCTGTGATGAGAATTTTTTTAGTGTGAATGACTGCACAGCTTGACGAAATCATTGTCACTGAATGCTACACACTGGTAACCAGTGCCAGAAAGGAAGCCTGTGCTAGAGAGGGTCGTATCCAAAGGGCAACAGTACTCACCTGCTACACAACTGAAAAGTAAAGAATATGATAAATCCTGGCAGGGCCTCCATCTACATGGTTAAGTTCTATGATTGAGATTTCAAGTTCACCGCAAGGGTTAGAGTGCAGTACGCTGATACTTCAGTGAAAGGAAATATTGTATTGTTTGAGGTGCTATCTTTCAGATGATGAGCAAACCAATGTCCTTGTCTGCCCAGACGGGTTGGCACAATTGATCCCATAGTTCAACAGCAGGGGATTTCCTGGACCTATCTCTCTACCACTGGTAGTAAAAACTGATCTGCCAGTCTTTCTTGATCCCATTGTTCCATGCAAGTTACTTCCTGCTTTTCCTACATATCAAAAGCCATAGTTCATTTTAAAATATGTCAATAGCTGTGGAGAAGTTGTGAAAGATAAATGCATCCTTTTTCTAATTTCTTGTTCGCATTTGGGGAGATATTTATTTCCAGTGGACAAGAAGATTGGCTAGGCTTCTTGTCCATAACTAAACTGTGTCAATTCAAGTAAAACTTTCTCTCTTCAGGATGCAGGTTGATGTGGTAAGTACTTTCACGTTTTCTTTCTAGCGAGCTATAACCAAGATTGGAATGGGGATGGCGAAAGTAAGTTGTTCCTAGGAAATGAACAAGGGTAGATGAGAAAATAGGACCAAAGTCACATTAAGCACCTGCTTTTCATCATCCAGTATTTGGTAATTGGTGGCAGTATTTTGCCTGATTAGTGTGAAAATGCTGTGTTACATTGCTGAAATTATGACCAAAAGAGTGAAGATGTGGAATGAGGGTAAGTAGGAAGGTACAATTAGAGTCAAAGAGTCACAGAGTAATACAGCAAGGAAACAGGCCCTTCAGCCCAACTCATCCATGCTGACCAAGATGCCCATCTAAACTAGTTTCATCCGCATTTGGCCCACATCCTTCCAAACCTTTCCTATCCATGTACCTCTCCAAATATCTTTTAAATGTTGTTATTGTACCTGCCTCAACCACTTCCTCTAGCAGCTCCTTCCACATACACACCACTCTCTGCATGAGGAAGTTGCTTTTGGGTGCCTTTTAAATCCTTCCCCTCACAGCTTAAAACTATGCCTTCTAGTTTTTGATCCCTTTATTACCACCCATGATTTTATATACCTCTGAAGTCACCCCCCAATCTCCTATGTTCCAAGGAATAAAGTCCTAGTCTACCCAACCTCTCCCTATAACTCAGGCCCTCGAGTCCTGGCAACATTCTCATAAATCTTCTTTGCACTCTTTCCATCTTAATGACATCTTTCCTATGACAGGGTGACCAAAACTGGACATAGTACTCCAGGTGCAGCCTCACCAATGGCTTGTACAACTGCATCATTATGTCCCAACTCCTGTACTCTGTTCCCTGACTGATGAAGGCCAGCATACCAAACGCTTTCTTCACCACCCTGTCTATCTGTGATGCCACTTTCAGGGAACCATGTACTTGAAATCCTAGATTCCTCTGTTCTACAATGCTCCCCAGGGCCCTACCATTCACTGTGAAAGTCCTACCCTGGTTTGACTTCCTAAAATGCAACACCTCACACTTATCTGAATTGAACAGCCTGCTACCTAGCTGAAATTTTTGATAACCTTCTTCACTGTCTACAATACCACCTATTTTAGTGTCATCTACAATCTTACTAACCACACCTTGTACATTCACATCTAAATTGTTTATGTGAATGATAAACAACAATGGTCCCAGCACCGACCCCTGGGGAACATCACTTGTCACAGGCCTCCAATGTGAAAAACAACCTTCTGCCATCACCCTCTGCTTCCTACCCCCAAGCCAATTATGTATCCACTTAGCTAGCTCCCCCGGATCCCATGCGATCTAACCTTCCAGGATATCCTTCCATCCAAGACTATGTCAAAGCCCTTGCTAAAGTCCATATAGACAACATTCACTGCTCTGCCCTCATCAGTCCTCTTGGTTATCTCTTCAAAACAAACTCTAACAGATTTGTGAGATACAATTTCCTATGCACAAAGCTTTGCTGACTATCCCTAATCAGTCTTTGTCTATCCAAATGTAGGTAGATCCTGTCCATCAGAATCCCCTTCAGTAACTTGTCCACCACTGATGTCAGGCTCATCGGCTTGTAGTTCCCTGACTTGTCTTTACTGGCCTTCAGTAACAGTACAACATCAGTTACCCTCCATCCTCCAGAACTTCACCTGAGGCAAAAGATGATACAAATATCTCTGCAAGGACCTCAACAATTTCTTCCCTGGTCAGGCTCTGGGGATTTACTTACCTTAATGTGCTTTAAGACTGCCAATACCACCTCTTTGGTAATTTGTTTATGCTCCAAGACATCACAACTCCTTTGCCTCAATTCCTCAGTTTCCATGATCTTCTCCCAAGTAAAACCGATTCCTCAGTTTCCATGATCTTCTCCCGAGTAAAACCGATGAGAAATATTCATTATAAATCTCACCCATCTCCAGTGGCTCAGTGCACAGGCAGCCATGCTGATCTTTAAAGGAATCTATTGTCTCTCTCACCACCCTTTTACTCTTAGTATACATGTAGAATCTCTTTAGATTTTCCTTAACCTTGCCTGCCAGATCCATCTCATTGCCCTCTTTTTGCCCTCTTGATTTCCCTCTTAAATGTACTCCTATTATTTTTGTTTTCCATTTGGAGAGGATGTATTTGTTTCAACACCAGCCAGCCAAGTATTTTGAATTCACTGATGCTGCTTACCTAACACTTCTGCATTTACATTTAAGATTGTCACTACGAAAGAAATCCAGCAGATCACCATCTGGGATCTTTTTCGGATATCAAGTCTGAGAAGAGTTACATTGGTTTTGACCTTCATTTGGTAATATTGGATTCTTAATTAATAGATTTTATAATTCATAATACCATATAACAATTCTGTACAGTTAATTGGGGAGGTTACAAACAAAGACTATGTTTTATAACACAAAATGCTCAACAAGATGGCACTGCATTTTTTAAGTGCCCCTGAAATTGAAAACTGATTTAATCAAGTGTATGTAGTGTTTCTGACCTTTTACCTGGTCAAGTTGCACCAATCATGAAATTTGACCAGTTACTGCCCGCTGTGAGTCACCCTTGCAACCCCAACATTATTTTCATGAGGTCATTTGCGTGCAATGCTCCTTTTGGTCCATCGCAAGGAAATTTGGATTACATTGTGTGAGGGGCAAGAAGGCTTTTAGTTGGGCAATTTGAAACAACATGATTTTAATCAAGGTAAGTAAAATAGTTCAGCCATGTCCTTGCCAAACCCTCAGCAAACTGCCACGCTTCCCCACCACCTCCCCCGCCCCCCAGCTCCTCAGGATCTCCGCCCACCACTTGAACTTAATGTGTGCTCCCCTGACCCTGTTACCTTTTCACTTATGCTACCACTTCCTCCTCCACCCTCCCACCCCCACATCAAATACCACTTTCAATCTTCTCCTATTAGAATGTGCTTTAACCCCCTCCCCCATTGAAAAAGACCATCAGATTCTTCCCCCCTTTTCCCCAACACAAGTGCCAGGCTGATTTTATCCCCCATGTCCCCAACATGATTGTTGGGCTAACCTTCTCCCTTGCAACATCACACTGTAGAAGATTGACCAACTTCTGCCTCCTGCCCCTGACCATCACAAGAAACCTGCCCTATCCCTTCTTTCCTCAACTTAAAAAGAATACTTATTCCTTCCCTTTAAAGTGCAAAAATGTACAATACGCATAATAAAATAGGAGCTGGAATAGACAAGCTGGCCCCTCCATCCCACTCCACCATTCAATGTGGACGAGGCTGAACTGCCCCAAGCCATGACTCCTCTTCTGCACAGCACTCAATTCCCCAATCTTTCAAAAAAATTAGCATAACGCTTTACAGCGCCAGTGATCCGGGTTCAATTCCAACCACTGTCTGTATGAGTTTGTATGTTCTCCCCATGTCTGCGTGGGTTTCCTCCAGGTTCCCTGGTTTTCTCCCACACTCCAAAGATGTACAGGTTAGGAAGTTGTGAGCATGCTATGTTGGTGCCGGAAGCGTGGCAACACTTGTGGGCTGCCCCCAGAACACTACGCAAAAGATGAATTTCACTGTGTGTTTCAATGTACATGTGACTAATAGATATCATCTTAATTATCTCTGGTGATCTACCCTCCAGAATTCTAAAGGGTAAAGAATTCCAGAGATTTATCAATTTCTGTGGCAAGGAATTCCTATACACATCAGTTTTAAATAACTGGCCCCTTATCTTCTAACTTTTTCCCCACATTCAAGGCTCTTACATTTAACATCTCAACATTTACCTTGTCATGTCCCCTTAGGATTTTATGCTTCAATAATATCATCTCTCATTCTTCTGAATTCCAAACAATACAAGTCTAACTTTTTTCTAGCCATTCATGATAGGAGATTGTTCTCACCCCAGGAATTAGTCTAGTGAATCTCTCCTGGACTGCCTCCAATGCTAGTTTATCCTTTCTTAAACAATGGGACCAATGTTTTACAATATTCAGATTTATGAATGTAATTTTATCGATACTGAAAATGAGTTGCAGATGGACAGTAAAGAATCAGAATCTGGTTTATTATCACTGATTTATACATTGTGAAATTTGTTGTTTTGTGGCAGGAATACAGTGCAAAGACATAAAAAAATTCTATAAATTACAAAATGATCCCCCCATTTCTTTCCTGGTATCACAGGTTTGTAAACAGTTTTGTGTATTATGGATTGTGCTTCAGTGTTGAAAGATTTAGCAAGGACATTTACTTAATGAATTTCATCTTTGGATTGGTGGAAGTCCTCCGTGTTTCTTGCATTTGGCTCTTGGCGAAGTTTGGTCGAAAAAAATGTCAAGGATGTTTCCTGTTGCTTGGTGGTGTTGCATGCCTCCTCATATTGGCTTTTCCAGAAGGTAAGAGTGAAGTAAATGAATGGTGGAGCAGAAGTATCCTGTCATTTGTAATTCAGGATGGCCCTTTCATATCCCTCATTCCTCTGCTGTCTCTTTGAAAGAATCATACAGTTAGTTCCACATCCCTTGTCTTTCCCCAAAGCCCCCACAACTGCTTCCTTTTCTTTGATTCCTTTAAAAAGCCTGAGGGCACATACCACCAGGCTCAAGGACAGCTTCTATCCCATTGTGATAAGACTATTGATGCGATGGACTCTTATACAATGAGATGGACTCTGACCTCACAATCTACCTTGTTGTGACCTTGCACCTTATTGTCTACCTGCACTGCACTTCCTCTGTAGCTGTGACGTTTTGTACTGTTATTGTTTTTACCTGTACTACCTCAATGCACTCTGTACTAACTCAATGTAACTGCACTGTGTAATGAATTGACCTGTACGATCAGTATGCAAGACAAGTTTTTCACTGTACCTAGGTACAAGTGACAATAATAAACCAATACCAATGTAACTCATGGCACTGAAAACATCTGATTCAATAGTTTTAATGGTTTATCACATGAATAATAGAATTAGAGGCTGGAAGCTAATAAAAACATTCATAGAATCCTAGAAATGTATAACTTGGAAGGAAGACCCATGGCTCATTCTCTCAGTGCTGGCTGAAAAACAGCTATTAATGCTAATCCCACTTTTCAGCTCTCAGTCTGTAGCTTTGCCATTTGTGGCTTTTTGGGTGCTTCTTTGATACGTGATAAATGTTCTGAAATTTCAGCTCCAGTGAGTACTGACATTCACCACTCCTTATGTGACATGGTCTTTTCTCGATTCACTTCTAATCCTTTTATGAACTTGTATCTACATCTAGTTATTAAGCTCTCTGCTAGGGGTAGTAATTCTTTTCTAGTCAGCCTGTCCAGTCCTCATAATTTCCTCAGGTCTATAGTGTATATTTTTCTTGTAACTAAAATTATTCAGTCCTGGCAAAATCCACAAATACTCTCTAAGCCCCCTCTTATAATATCACATTCTTCCAGTGGTCAGAAGTGTAAACAGTACTTTAGTTGCAATATGACTAGTATTTTATACTAGTTAAAATGATTTATGTAGAGAAGAATGAATACTTGAGAGTGGGTTACAGGTTGGAATCTAACAAAGGCATTCAGGTAATTTCTATATAAAATGATGGTTGAGGAAATATAGCTGTTAATTAATAGCTATTGCATTTACAATTAAATATTACACAACCCATATGCACAAATCTAAGGCAATTGCATGAGGACGTACTAGTTTCTCTAATCAAAGGAGATGCGTACAGATAATGATCGTAAGCTACTGAGCTCCATGAAGAGAGAATAATGCTGAGCATTTTATGCACTGCACAGAAATGAGAGTGAGGCTGGTATTAGATAAATTGAAATCTGAGGGAATGGAATTGGAGACCAGGAGCCAGAGTAAACTGAACGACAATAGCAGAATTTGTAATAGATGGGGAAGTGACAACATGGATGCTTCTCAGGGTGGGTGAGGTTATCTTCCAGATCATTCACTCTCCCTTCACCTTTCAAGTTTGTCATTTTAACTTCACACTTTTTGAGTGTAAAGGAGCAACTTCGTTTCAATGGGCCAGAAATCTTAGTTGCAATGACCATAAGTGGGAAATCAGGGACATATCAAGCACAAAATAACTGGGGAAAATGGTCTCTTTGGAGAACAAAGCATGTCAAAAAGTAACCCTTCCGTGTTATCTGTTCTTTGTTTCAGGAATGGCTCTGGAAGTCATTGTGCTTGCTGTCCTTGCAAAATTATCAATCTCAGGTTCCTTCTCAGTGACTTATGTTTATTCTACTGAGTTATTCCCAACTGCGATCAGGTATGATGGATTGGAAAGCGTGCCGTGCAATGAGCTGTGTGAAATCTCACTATATTTATGCTGGAATGTTTCATCCATCTGTTGCACCTATACATCAAACATTCACAGATCAGGCACAGCGTGCATGAAATGTAGAGAGCAGTTTTCAACAACTTGCCTCTAACGCAGTGGGAGCACAGTTTGTATTATACCTCTATTACTGTACTTATAATACAGGACCAATAATGAAGTTGAGTTAATATCCCACCATGAAGATTTGAATTTAATTTCAACGTTGTGAAGTAAAAAGCCGTTATCAGAAAAAGTTACCACAAAACCTTGTGCACAAATGACCTCAAGGGTACAAGTCTACCTTCTTTCACATGAAGTGGCCTGTACTAAACAGGAACCCACACCCATGCCAAAATGGCTGACTGTTAAATAACCTCTAAAGGGGTTGTCTGAACAACTGAGTTCCAGCACTGCTTTTTCTTGGCAAATAGTGGGTGGTCGTAAGTGTCAGGAGCACCTACATCCAATAAAGATGTGTAAAAAAAAATGAAAAGCTTGTTGTCAGTAAGTAAAGGTCATGCTCAAAAGACTGGCTGTGGGTCAGGATTTTCACTGAAAATCAAAAAACTGCAGATTCTGCAAAGCTGAAAGAAAAACAAACTGCCAAAAGGCTAGGCAGTGTTCTGTGGTGAGAGTAACAAAGTTAATGTTACATCAACATTGCCTGGAAAATGTAATTGTTTTTCTCGCCATAGACCTGACTGTTCCTTAGACTTTCATTGTCTGAAGTTCTGGCACTTTCTCATCAGTGTAAGATTAAAATGGCATTTTGTGTCTTGGTATCCTGAGTGGTAATGGATGGCAAGTGATCGGCAACTTGAGGAATAAGAGGAAGAATTTAAGGAAGGTGGAATTGTGATAAGCAAGGCTTGAAGGCTTGAATGACCTAATCCTTCAACTACAGCAAGTCCCCGGGTTACGAATGAGTTCCATTTTTGAGACTGTTCGTAACCCGATTTTTGTCTGTAACTCGGAACAGTGTCCGCACATGCGTACTTGGCCCGGGGATCGCGGCTGCGCATGGCCCTAGCTGCACGTGCGCACTTGGCCCGGGATTGGGCCAAAGAAGGTGTACTGCCGCCGTGGTAGGATCAGGGTCCGGGCCCGTTTACAAACCGAAGGTTGTTAAGATCACGAAGTTCGGTTCGTATGTACGAGCGTTTGTAAGTCAGGCGTTTGTAAGTCGGGGACTTCCTGTATTACATTCTTTTTGTTCATATTGAAGCTTATTAATTGTTTATTAATCACTTATCAATTGTTTTTACCAATATGTGAGCAAATAGTTTTTTTTCCAATTGCTTTACTTCTCCCTACTTTTCCTGATTGGCATGTCAAGATATTTCACTGGATTTTGAACCACAATGAAACCCATTTTCACAGTTCATTTATTCCTTCCAACCTGTGACATCAATGATCAAGCCATGAAGCAGTAAGTGTAGAAGAGTAAGTAATTTAGTAACTAAACTCCAAAGTTCCAAAGAGAATAAATTGTTTGCATTTGTTGGTGTGCTTTGGTATATTGTGTGGCCTCATTGTAATTGACATGTATGGTGATTTATTCTTAATAAATGATTTATTCTTAATAAATCATTTATTCTTAATAAATGATTTTTAGCCATAAAATGAATGGTGTATGAGGAATGGATTGTATTGCTGGCAGGTTTATAGCTCTTTCTTTTGCTGATGCAGGCAGAGCAGTATTGGTTTGGCGTCCATGTTTGCTTGGTTAGGAGGCATCATCGCTCCCATGATCATGCTTTTGGAACAGGACTACCCAGGCAGCTCCTTGATCTTATTTGGAATCACATCAATAATCGCCAGTGCCCTGAGTCTCCTGCTGCCAGAAACTGCCAACAAAGAACTATCAGATCACACTGGGCAAGTTGGAAATGTTAAAAAGTTAGTACTGTTTTATTTAAACTATAGCACAGTTCCTAATCTCCGAATGCCTCAAAAATTCTGTGTACTTCTATGGTGTAATCTGTTGTCTATCTCAGATGACTAACACTTGTCTTGGTTGAACGTTTTAATCAAAAGAAAGCAGTCAGCTTGACCTCCCCAAGTATTGCACTGCAATGAATTGTAATCTTTTGATTCTGAGATGAGAATCGGCAACTGACAAACCATACTTGTTGCATGGCAATTCTGAGCTATTCACTTTTCTTTCTCAAGAATGTGAGGTGCTGGTTTGATCCACCCTTCTTTTTCTGTGGAAGTTCCACTTTGGTATATGGATGTTATCTAAGATGACACACCAGTTCAGGGCCAAGAGGATCCTTTCCAGTCAGAGGTTGTTCCTTGTTGCCATCAGCCACCACCAGAGAAAACAGATTAATTAATGACCAATTTCACCCACAATTGAGATCCTTATTAATTGTTTTTTGCCAATAAGTGAGAAAATATTTGGAGCCCACAATCCTCACTGATGTACAGTTGGTCCTCTTTTGAAACCCACCTCAACCCCAATTATTGCTAGTCCCATTCCTCCTTCCCTCGTTTGTCCTGCCAGTCCCAGCTTTTCTTTCCTTGCTCTCCAATCGCTATCAACCTCATTCCCCCGCTCCTAATACTCACACAAAACTGCGCTATTATCTTGCTCTCAGTCCCAACCCTTCTTGCTACAGCACAAGCCCGTTCAAGCTACTAATCTCTGGAGCTCAGCTTCGGAAGTGAGAATTAAGTGGCATTTCTTCAACTTAAAATATGCATCACCTTTGCACTTGAATCGGTCATTGACTTACTATTACAGTTCCATTCTAGAGCACCCATGAGTTAGAATTTCTAGGCATGTAATTTTTGACTCTGCTACCATTAAAAAGAAAAGAAACCCCATGAAAGAATATTTGGCAGGTGAATGCACACCAGCAGGTCAGAGAACTTCCTCACTTGGATAGAGGGTGTTTTTAAACAGAAAGATGTGATGTCAGGCCTGACTTCCCCATACTATAATTATTATTTATCAAGCTAGTGTGTATATAAAAAAAATGAAGTAAAATGAAGTAAAACAAGGAGTTGAATTTGCACTCTGGACAATTAGGGCACAGATTATACCCACTTTGAGAATTGAGTTTCAGTGAAATATATCTGCATATCGTGAATTGCAAATTATGCCTCAAGCCAGCACAATTGCACTGTTTAAAAACATAAAGACAGAAGATTTTGCTTTACAGCAGTTTCCTTGATACA
This sequence comes from Pristis pectinata, assembly GCF_009764475.1. Taxonomy (NCBI): domain Eukaryota; kingdom Metazoa; phylum Chordata; class Chondrichthyes; order Rhinopristiformes; family Pristidae; genus Pristis; species Pristis pectinata. Next base: position 25,593,902 of record NC_067413.1, read on the forward strand.
TGTTCAATTTGATTAATATAGCTGAAAATTGTATTATAAAAAGTACATTTTAATCCATTGCTTGTGAGTAACCTTATTTTAAGATTCCAAAATAGTTTGAAAATGTATAGGGAAAAAAATTGCAAGCTATATCAAGGTACAAAAGCCTGTTCCTTGAAAAAAAAATTAAAGAATATTGCAGTCAAAAGCTTTTAAAACATTTTTATTAGTGTCCTTGTTCCCCAATGAATCAATTTAACTTTTAAAAGTACTTTAAAGAAACACAAGGTTTATTAAATAGTTGTAACTCACAATGGTGATATATTCATGCTTGGGATTACATCTGTTTTGTGGGCAGGGCTGATCCCTAACACAATTTTTAAACATTGCAAAAGATTGGAGAAGCTTGATTTGTGCTTGAAATATTTTCTCTTAAATCTCTGTGTTATGTCAGTTTCAAGTAAATTACCCCAAACAGAAAGTAATCAACAGTAGCTCCAGACTCATTTTTTTTCTTTTGTCCCAAAAGGAAAGGACTGTCATTGTTAGGTGAAGGAATGATTTCCACAAGGTAACCAGCATCTATCATCAGTACAGAAGAGAGAAATCCCACCAGATTATCCAAAAAAATGCATTATTGACAACATCAAAGTTCCTTAGTGTTGCCATCCTTCAGCTCCTACACCTGAAATTAGTTTAGGATATCTATTTTGTTGGAGTCACATGGCACGTGTTGTCTTTTTCCAATCATCAAGGTCACCAGAGAAGATCTTCAACCTACTAATGTTGGTAGAATGCATAACTCTGTTTAGAGCACTTCTAATCTGTTAATGGCTTTAGTATAAAGTTACTCAATGGCTTTATTTTATCTCTAGGAAAGTGAATGGTAAAAGTGATGTAGAAAATGCATACCATCAGTCTGCAGCAGATACTGGAAACTTCACTAAGAGCACAAGAATGTGATGAAACATATCATTGAAGAACGGCCTGAATTTGACCAATGCTGACTGTCGTCTATTAGGAACTGCTGAGCTCTCCTCTGCATTTTAACTTTTAGCTTGTATTCATTTTCAGGAAACTATATATCAATACTGTCAAAAGAAAAAGTGGGTAAGAACTTGGCTTTTTAAAGATTATTGAATAATTCTGTGTTAGTGGTTTGAACACAGGATGAGCCATCAGAGTCAGGAACAACGAATCAAAGGAGTTGTTTATTTTATGTGACTGAAAATGGCCAATGTGTAATTTGAGTATGATGGCGTGTTTTTCTTTGTCTTTAAGGCAACAAATAGATAGTCAAGTAATGTATAGGAAAGTATCCATGGGATTTCATAAACATACTACTGATAGTCCATCTGATGGGATTTCAAGTAGAGCATGCATTTGTCTCAATGCTTCACCTTCTCAATGCGTGGAAACACAACTTTATAAAATAATGGCAGACTCAATTTGAAGGAAAAGATTAAAAAGGAAGTGATTTAACAATCTTGGATTCTTGTTTCATATTCAGGGTAGTTCCTTACACTTTCATTATTGCTCCAAAGTCTCATATAAAATGTGCAACTGCTTCACAAAGTTTCCTCAAGATATGTTAATGGGAAGTAATGTAGTACAGTTCTGATTTTCTACTTTTCACCAGTGTCCATCCCTAATGAGGTTTATAAAATTATGACGGGCATAAATAGGGTAGATAGTCAGTCTTCTTCCAAGAGTAGGAGCACCTAAAACTAGAGGACATAGGTTTAAGGTGAGAGAGGAAATATTAAAAGGAGATCTGAGTGACATGTTTTTCAAACAGAAAGCTGCCAGAGGAGGTGGTAGAGGCAGGTACAATCACACATTTTTTGGACAGGTACATGGATAGGATAGATAGGAAAGGAATAGAGAGATATGGGCCAAATGCAGGAAAATGGGATTAGTGTAGATAGGCATTTTGGTTGGCATTGACAAGTCAGGCCAAAGGGCCTGTTTCCCTGCTGTACCACTCTTATGACTCTAAACCTGGTTTGTCTTTATACTGTGCACAAAAAAGGCCAATGACTTTATTATGTGTAATCTAAAGCTTCAAAAGATTTAAATCTGGTTGTTTTTAAATAATCATCTCTTTATAAGTACCAGGCCTGATTTCAAATTATGTCCACTTGAAACTAAAATAGATCAAAAAATGAATGCTAGAGAAATCAGCCTGAGCAAGACATCAGACAAATATTATGCACCCTTCCAAAGAAATCCCATCATATTCCTGGTTACTCTGGTAAGAATATTGTCTTCAATAACTTCAGCTATTTCCTCCATTTTCTTTTACTGTGAGCATTGCTGGCAACAGTCTCTCCACAACTGCAAGGGAAGGGGGATTATACTTCTGGATTGCACAAGGCCCACCATCAAAACGTAATAGAGGTGGTGCTGTGTTCATTAACTTGAACTACTTTTGAAGGTTCTGTTGGAGGTACGACTGCTTTCGTTTTGTTCTTGTTCAATTCAGCCACCTGTCTGAGAATTGGGTTTGTTTGAATTTGCAGTCTCTAATGTTGATTTCTTGAATATCCTTTTGTTGTTTGAAACAAGTTAGAAAATGAACTTTTACTGATTCATGATGATTTTGTATGTTTCTTCTAGTTCAATGTCCCATCGTCTTCCCACATCAGAAGGATTATTTGTGTCAATGAGATCTAGTACATTCTATTTCATTTTAATTCTAAAACGTTAAGACTCCTACAATTTGCTCTTCAATGAATAAAATGGTAATTTTACCATCTTCATTCACTATTGAAAACCTCATCTTACATTTGATTGTAATCTTTACAATTCCCTCCTATTCTGTATATTTCTTTTCATAATTTGGTCTATTTCAGAATTCGTTTTTCTAATTTTCTTGGTATAAAACATTAGGAAATTGGAATTGGTGCATATCTATATTCCAAGATATTCATTATGAATGTTCATTCTTTGAGTATTAATTAAATGGCTCCATGGAGTTGGCAGGTATCCATAGTACCTGTAGCTTGTTCAGTCATAACACTGATTCATGTGGAAACATCCTCATGTTCCATCTTGATGAATTCTTCATCTCCTTTATCTTTTTCAGAAGATTTGTCATCTAACTATTCATAATGATTGCCCGTGGTTAGCAAATCGTGGGATTCAGTACTATCACTGCCCTCTTTACATCTGAGTCTAGGCAATATGGTGTTACAGCAAATTCAAGGAGCTGGCTCTCTGTAGTTGAAATTGATTCTTTCTTCTGCAAGTCATCAGTGCTCCTTTCTACTGTCTTGTCAGTAAAATGTATGATTGTATGATTGTCTGAATTAATTTCCCTTGCAGCTTTTCTATTGTTCCTTGCAGTTTGGCACAATTTAGAAACTTTTCTCGATTAGCGTTACTGACATTATGAAACTCAAATTTCTGTGAGCCTGTTTCTCATTTGTAGGCCTTTCCTGGTTGAGAGAAGCTGGGCTTTTATTCATATCCCTCTTTTCAAAATTATGTTCAAACATTTATTTCAGTTCTTTTGAGAGTCTGTTTTCCATCATCAGTCTTTGCATATGAAGATATTTGAACCCTTTATTTGTCTAAATGAAATTCTTTAGTCACTGCTATTTTGTTTGGTTCATTTGCTTCAAGCTGTTCCAATTTTCATTTAATTTCTCTGCAATGCGTAACGCAGATTTTACCATCAATGATTTAAAGCTCTTTTTTTCTGTATCTCTGCTTACCTCTGAAAAGCAGTCAGGCCTTTTGCTCACATAATTATCTTCAAATGCAAATCCCTTTATTTTGTCTATTTCACTATTTACTACTGATCATAGGGTGCAGTGGCATCACCCCACTCAAACATCTTCTTTCGTTCCATGAGACTTGGGTTCTTGGTGCCTGTTTTCATTCAGATCCCCAGACATGGGGTCTGCTCTTTCATTTAGTTCATCTGCAATGATTTCATGTTCTCTGTTTAAACAGTCTCTGTGAGTGGGTTGATGTTCTTCCCTCCCTCCTTTTACCCAAATGAATTGATTTAAAGGGTTGTGAATGTCTCTACATGAATGAAGTTATTCAGATTTAGAAGATTTGAGGGGTGGCATACTTCTCTAGTCTGCTGTTTTTGGAGGAGGCCAGCTAATTCTGAGTTTTGCTATTGGCACTGACCTTGTACTGTTCTTCATACCAGATTTGCTTCTTTCAGCGGGCTCAGAAATCCTGCCCACACCTTCCAAGTTGGGTTGCACGGCATTAGGTACAAGGTCTAATTTCCCTTTTGCATCTTCTAACTTACCATTTTCCTCAATTTGTAGATTATTTTCAGTTTGGCTGCAATTAGTGTTCTTTGATAGCAAAAGCTCTTCACAATGATTAAGGTCAAAGTCTTCAATGTAATTGTGTTTCGCCTTGCATTGCCTGTCATAGTGAGCCCTGCAATAAAATTCATCCTGCACTGGCACAAAGTTAAGGAGGCTGCAAAAGAAGAATAATACCTTACATCACAACAAGGAAAGTAAACTGTTAGGTCATGTAGTGTTAATTAAATACAGCTTATTAAATTTAACACATACTGGGAATCAGAGCCATTGGTTCTAACCTGATCTGATGTGGTTTAAGGATAATTCTGGTTGGATGCCCAATTATGTGTTATCTAATTTTATTTTTCATCAGCTTCAGTTGGGATTAAAATTGGTTTGAGTATAAAACTGGCATCAGACCTGACTGTTCCTATTAAGATTAACATCAGAGCTGGAATATCTAATATAATTGAATTTGAGATATGTAAGAGAGACACCAGCCTTCTCCAGGTAGTCGCTGAGGTTGGTGGAAATAACAACAGTTATAGGAGTCTTATCATTGACATGCAGTGGATGAGGAAGAGATAGCCACTGGCCTTCCCTGTAGAAGGACATTGTGTTCAGGGTAGAGACCGGAGAAAAGACCTCAATACCTTCTCATATATAAAAAAACATTTCCACTGCCAAACCGTCCAATTTATTGCCTGTGTGCCATTGACTGTTAGACAATAGTTTTGTGTCACAAGTTGCATCATTGAGTTTTTGACACTTTTAAGTCCTTTCACAACTATGCTGTTGCTCCTTTAAGAAATACTTAGTATATTATCAAATATTTGCTCATGATCTTACAAGGATAGAGACAGGGAGCATATAAAATTTATAGTAAAATCAAGACAATTTTATTGGAATGATTTGAAATTAGATAATAATAAAAAATAACATTGCAGGTTAATGATAAAATCAATGCTATTTTTAAAAACACTCACTTCAACTTGAGCCTGCAGCGCTTGCAACGGAAGCAGGAATGGTGGAAGACGAGTCTGTCTGTGGCCAGGCGTTCCATGTGATAAACTGGGCCTCGACATGCAGCACAGAATTCCCTACTCGGAGACTGGAACTAATACAAGATCTTTGTCAGAAGCATACACCTAATGACTGCTGGCCTTAGAATTAGCTAAGAATTATGACTGCTTCCCTATATGTCATAACATGATCCTTGACTCAAACCCAACCCAATGAGACAGGATCATGTTTTCAGGACTGGGAATCATGTTCATGTACAAAGCTGTCACTTTCTGTTCCATAACCATACCTCTTTTTATCTGATTTACTTCTTGTAGGTTGGTAGGTGGGTTTTCATACATGTTGCAGCCCTGTGGTTTGTCAGTCTCATCTTTGAGCCAAGAAAATAGGTCCCAAACTACCCACCCACCTGTCCTATCAAGCAACTCCTGTCCCACCTGTGACAGATTCTGCACATCTCATGTTGGCCTCATCAGTCACCTCAGAAGCCACAGAACAGGAGAGGAGTCAAATCATCCTCAATCCTAAGGGGCTGTTTGAGGAGGAGGAATTAGGTAGAATCAAAAGTCTCAATATATGAATACAATGTACATGGGACTGAGTGTAAATTCAGAGTTAATGCCTGACCCAAAGGATGAAGTTTCAAATCTCTTCTGCTTGTCCATACATGGAGACCAGTATCTTTAACCTACAACTTTGAACGTTGTGGGCACTCTTAAACCCAACCTGAAATTAATTTAAAGTAACTGATATGCTAAATAGTTTTGGGAAGAGGTGCTGCTTGTCTACAGCTTGTCTCTACCATTTGCTGATTTAGTTCTGATGTATGGACATGTATGGAGTAGGAGTAAATTAGATATTTTCAGATTGGCAGACTATAATTAGCAGACCAGTGCTTGACCTTCAGCTATTAATAATCCTTATTACTAGTTTACATGGAAGGAACAAATCTAATGCAATCAAGTCAGGCAATAAAAAGTTAGGTGGGAAAGTAAGCTGAGAGGTGTTAACAATGACATTACAAAGGGATACAGAGTGAGTGGGCAAGGAAGTAACCTATGGAGTGTAATGAAAGTAAATATGAGGCTATTTGTGCTGGTTGAAAGAAGGAAAATAGAATTTTTGAAACAATGCAACTATTAAGTGTTATTGTTCGGAGATTTGGGTCTCCATGCATATGGACCATAAAGTTAGAATGTAGGTGCAGCATGCTATTTGCTTATTTAATTGCTTGCTGAACTTTATTGCAAACAAGATTGAGCAAAAGATCCTTGGTTTTGTACTATAATCGAACAGGACTTTGGTGAGACCTTGCCTGCAGTACTTTGTACCATTGCAGAGGGGTGGTCTCATGAGGAAAGATTGACAAGAATAGATGTACATTCCTTCAGTTTTAGCAGAATGAACTTTGATCTCACCGAAGAATATAATATCCGGGAAAGGTTTGACAAAGTGGATGCTGAGAGAGTTTACTTTTTCCAAAGAGACCTTAAATCGGGCATAACTCAGGATATTTAAGACTGGTAAGTCATTCTTTTACAAGGAGAGTGGCAACTTTTGTTTTGAAATTCAATATCAGAAGGGTGGTGAATGCTCAGATATTAAGGTTATTTAAGACTGAAATCAATAGATTTATGGAATTCAGGAGACTCGAGAGAAATGGGAATTGGGCTAGAAAGTAGAGTTGAGGTACAAGATTAACCTTGGTTTTGTTAAATTTCAGTGGTCACATAGTTTACCCCTGTTAATTAATATTCTTATGATGAAAATGAGTTGAAATTCAGGAGAATGAAACTGAAGCAATTAGAATACAAGGAAATTTGGGGCTAACAGTTAGTTTTGCAAGAAACACAGGGCATCATTCTTGTTTACTTGTACAGAAACTACAGGAACAAAGTTGTATTTCATTTGGCGTAATATAATTGTATGGAATGAGTGAAGCCATAAATAAGTTAATAAATCCTGTTAGCTTGGCAAACATGGAAATATAAAGTTATTGTTGTCAATTTCAAGTTAACTGAAGTTATATTTTAACATCTGCGTAATTACATAATGCAGTTTTATGTGGCTTGTCATATGGAAGGAATAAGATAAATATATAAAAACATACAATTTTTAAAGATTACTTAAGGACCAAGATATTTAATTCAGAATTGTAATGCTGAATCCCCTGCCAATGTATTTGATTCTGTTGTTAAGTACTGCTTTTTGTGTTCAAATTGGATTGCATGTGCTAGATGCTAAATAAATGCATGATATCAGACTTCCACATTTAAGACCCTCACTGTTTTGAGGAAGAAAAATCCTTTCACGTAACATATTGATTCACTCAAATGCAAATTAGATTCTTTTCAGGAAACATTTTACAAAATGCCTTTTTTGGTAAATAACAGACGGCTGATGAATATATTGCAATCAGTGATGTTTCTAGACTTTCAAAGGTTGTTTGATTAAAATACTGCAGTATAGATGATATGAAAAATAAAGGCCAGTGTTCCAATTAATGGTTCCAATGCAGAGTGTTGCAAATTATGCTGAGAATGATGGCTGTTTATTCATTTTTAATGAAGATAAAGTAGGTAGTATTGCAATGTGTGTATGTGTTGAAGATTTCAAAGAACTGAATATAAATTCAGCATTGATTCCTGACCCAGAGAAGGAAGTTTCATAGTTCTTCTGTCGTGTGTGGAGATTAACTCCAGGACGTTAAAGATCCACAAGCTTTAAACTTTGTAAGCACATTTGAAACCAACCAGAAGTTAATTTAAGGTGGAGATAATGATGCAGCCCTCTCTATACCCGATGATTTAGCTTCTGGGAGAGGTGCTGCATGTCTCCAACTGTTACCTAAGCTGCACAATTTAAATTTAACTGCAGTTAGCTTTTTCTTGAATTACTGGAAAGATGTCCCTTCCATGCCTATAACCATCTTTTCTCCAGCTGCTAGGGTAGTGATCCTTCAAGGCAGAGGGGGAATTTATGGGATCCCACAATCCCATACAAAGCACACCCCATCAGATGGAAGTTTCCTGCTGGGTACTAATCCAGAATTAAGAGGGAGAACTTTGATACCCACTCCCCAAGCCTTCTGGGATAGATTTTTAACACTAATCGATTTGACTCACAGACAAAAGTACCACTAACCAAAAGGTTTGTTCTGCATGTAAGTTTGGCAAATGGTATTCCTTGAGAGCAATCTGAACTGCCTCTGCTGCTGTATCATAGTACCCTCAAATCAAATGCCCATTCTCATAAGGAAGCATAGACATAGAAGTTAAGTGTGGAGATGGAGGTCCCCAGTTCATTATCAATAGCATGGATCACTGAATAGCAATCAGAAGGGTGAACCCTAGCTGATTTTCTTCCCCTCCTATAGTGCTCACAGAGGGAAAGCATTGTTCCTTCGTTAGTTGATTTTTATTATCTAAAGGATTGGTTTAACCATATTTACAAGCCAAATCCCATTAATTCCTTTTTAAATAGCAACGCAATAATGTATAAAGCCTCGTTAAAATAAGAGCCCCAATAACCCCATGCACTTTAAACAGACTATATGCAAAACAAGATAAAACTGAAGAAATATTAAAAAGTTTATTAAAGCAAATAGTGGGAATAAAAACAGAACAGTAAAGAGGAAGAACAGTTTGCAGGCAAAAAAAAGACTTCTGAGATTCCTGGAGGAGCCGATACATTAAGTGTAGAACTAAAATACAAAAGAAACTTGAGAAAAACTAAGTAGAAAAAATGAACAGTTATGGAAAATTGTAGTCTAATTCTGAACACAACACTACAAGTCTTTGTAAAAACTAAAGTATTAGTTATGCCACATATATGTGGTAATTCCAACTTTTACTAATGCTGTAAAATGCGTGATATCGAATTGGCCACCAGATCTCCACCTAACCCAATTTTCTCATGGAGAGAAAAGAAAAGTTGGTGGTGATGTACAATGAGCGGCTAATTCGAAAGAATCAGTTTTATACCATTTGCTAAAGTTAAAATTACATGCCATAGGTTCCCATCCCAGCACAGTATCAAACCTAGCCTCTGAGGACAGAAAATCTTCGACGTGTGGGTGTATGCTGCTCATCAAAGCTCAGTTCTCTGGACCTCAAACATTAATCAGTCAGATGCTGGTGTATTTGCCATGCCATGCCCTTCTGGAACTTTAAGTATTAGAGTTTTTGTTTCAGTTTGACTGGTGCAAGAAGTTGACACTTAGTGTGGGTCCTTTGTTAGCAGTGATTCTGTCTTTGGCAGCCCAGGGAGGAACCTGCACTCAGCACATTATCCTACCTCCATGGAAGCTGTCCTTGTGGACTATGTATTTCCAACACCATTTTTGTGTATTTATGATCTTCAACTTCATGTACTTTATTCTCCCAGTATGTGTTTTTTACTCAAATTGTTAGTGGTTGTATTTTAGAAGATCTCGGCATTACTAAGATCTCTTTGCTGAATTGGGGTTTCCAAAAGAAAGAAACACTACTCCATTTTCCTCGATGTTGGGTTGTGAATCTTCAGCTGCCCTGGTCTGGTTCTGCAGATGTCTATTAAGGGGTGAAGTAACAACATCATACCTGGGTGGTGCTTGAACTACTTCATATGTTGATGAGGTTGTTGACTCAGATTGCTTTGTAACAGTGGTTGAGGTTTTTGATGTGATAATTTTATTCCCAAAACGATCAATTTCTTCATATTTTTCCATGATGGTCTTTGTACCAACTATTTCACCTCCATCAGGCCCTGTCTTGAACTCCACAACACTTTTGCTTCTCTGAGGGACTGGGCTCTGAGTCCTGTCAACAATGTTGCTTTTAAATCCACTTAAAGAGATGCAGCCTGTAGGTGAGTTGGCTATGCTGTCACCGGCTTTGATATTGTTGCTTTTCTTTCTGCTCATTTGAATGTACTCATTGTTGGAATCCCTTTGCACAAACTCCTTTCTTGGCACAGACTGTTGTTTTGCTGTCTCAGTCTGTTTGCTGGCACTCTTGTATCCATTGCAAAGAAATGAATCATCAAAGGTTGTCACTTTTGGAGAACAGGGTGGAACAGCTTGATTTTGAGGAGAAGGTGAAATGCACTCCACCTCAAGTTGCGAGGCAGACAATTTTTTTTTCAAAGGATCTGCAGGTTTTCTAACTGCTGATTCAATGGAAATGTAGGAAGGAGATGATGGAGAGCTCACACGGGTGGAAACAGATGGAATATCTAATGACGGCCCAGCTTGCTTCTGTGACTTTTCTAACCATTCTTTGTGAACCTGATCTTCTTTCAATTGCCTGGCCTTTTCTGAGCTTGACTTGCTGGAGACCAGACTGATTTTCTTAATATTGCCAGGGATGGAGTTTGAGGCAGCTCCCAGTGACTCTCCAAATAGACCAGATAGTCCGGCAATATCAGACTCTGATTTCAGATTGGAAACCGAATAGAGAGCTTTTTTAATGGATTCCTCAATGTGTAACAACTTTGCCAATGTCTGTTCTTTCAGATAGGTTATCTCTGCGCTTGCCCTTTCAAGATCTTCAAACACATGTTCCACCGAAGACAAACTTTCTACTTCATCTTTGACTTCTCTAGGCTGATTCTGCTTCTCATCCTTCTGGCTGTCAATTGGTTTAAGTTGTTTTACCACATTATTCTTAGGCACCACCCACTCAGGCACATTCTCAAATAAACTCTTCAGACCTTTCACATCAACTTTAAAAGTTTCCTCTTCAAATTCTTTAACTCTAGTCAATATTTTCTGCAATTCTTCTCGTTTCTTTAGGTTTTCAAAGATCTCCATTGCTGCCTTCACGTTTCCTCGCATTATCTCCTCCTTGTGAACAGATAACCTTTTCCTGCGATCATCTTCTGTCTCTTTACATTGCTGTCGGTCTCCTCGCATTACAACTGCATCTGGTTGTGGGGTGCACTGCTGCTCTTTGTCCAACAATACTTGTTGGTCATTTGTAGCTGATACTTGGTTGCTGAACCCATGCTGGTTGGGGCACCTGTGACATTGAGCAGTTTGACACTCTGATTGTTCAAACGAAGCTTTGACCAGCTGTTGGTGGTGTAACTCTGCACATGGTTGAGGCTGTTGGTAACCCTTTGGGGCAGTGATCCTGGCTGAGGATTTTGGTGACGCAGTTTTAACTTTCTTTGGTAAACTAGATCTCTCCTCGGTTATGATTAGATTCTGTTCTAGGCTGTTTGGCTGGCCCATTTGAGGAGAATTTGGTTTGTTTTGGGTACTAAATGTTTGAAGAGCAGATCTGCATTCCTGAAATTCAGTTCTTGCTGTGCTTTCTTTTGAACAGTACTGCATGAATCCCTGGACTTCTGCTGCATTCAGTTTGTTTGGTACCATTTCTGGTTCTCTCGTCATTGAGACATTGGGATTATCAAGGCTTACAGAGGAGTTTCTTCCTCTCTGGTGCATTTCTTGTGATGATGTATCTGGTGTTACACTTAACTTGCTGTGCCCTTCCTTTCCTTGCTTGTATTTCTCCTCTGCCAACTGCAAGGGAGTTTTCATTACTTTGGTGTAAGAAGCCATTGTGGTGGATTTTTCTCCCAATTGAAGCTGTTCATGTTGCTTTTCTAACTGCATGTTCTGACATCCTGATGGATTAGTGGTTTCTGCAGGAAGTGATGCCCTGATCGGTTTTACTGGAGGTGACTTACACATAACAGGGGGTAATGGATTTGATTTAGACGTGACTGACGCATGGTTTCTTGGTGGAGTAGGTAGACTTGGAACAGCACGGATTGCTTGCAAATGTTCAGGCTTTGGAGGCAGTGTAGGTTTCCCACCCTGCATTGGCAAGTGCCTGGTAGGGATGGCAGGTGGCTTTGGTGCAACAGATGGTTTAGATGCGATGTTTTTTTCCTGCATCTTGGGTGGAAGTAGTGGAGGAAACTGAGAAGAAGCTGGATTTTTCACTGCAGATGAACTCGGCTGATTTAAAGGAAAGTGGCTGCCTTCCACAGGCAGATGACCACAGGCTTCGTTCGACGGTGCAGTGGACTTTGTCACTGGAACTGGAGAAGGAAACTCAGCATCAGACTGTGGTAGCGAAATCTGATTACATACAGTTCTAACACCACTCTTCTTTTGGTCACGTGAATGTGACTGGCCTGCTGCTCTATATATCATGGCGGCTTTAAAATCACCTTTGGATACGTTCATATTAGCTTTTCCTAGGGATTGGAGAGCTGCCTGCAAATTACCTCGGACCACCTCCTCTTTCTCGACAGATTTTTGCTCTGCCACTGAATCCTTTAAAGCCTCTATGGTTGACTTTACATCTCCCTTGACAATTATCTCCTGATCTGCCACTGCCCAATCTTCCTTCTCTAAGATATTGGACGAGTGCTGACAATGAGCCTGCACTTGTTCTGAGGCAGCTCTTATTTCACCTCTGCTGTTCTTAACTACGTCAGTTAAATGTTCACATTTCTGACTTTCATTAGAGCAGGCCACAAATGACTTAAGTCCTTGTGTTCCCTCAGAGGCACTGACCTGAAGAGTATTCTGTTGGCTCTTTGGTTGTTGGTACTGAGTGACAGTCACTTGGGTACTTGCTTGGTGTCTTGACGCTGTGCTGCTTTGCTGTCGTGTGGAGATTTGTATGTTTTTCTTCACTTCTTTCTCCAGTGTATTCCTGCATTGAATGCCTTGGTGATGATGTTGCTCAGTTTGTGCCGTGCTCTGTGTATTACTCCTGAAATGTCCTTGCATGCTAGATTTCTGTTGTATGCTATGTGCTTCAGCAGTAACTTCTCTGAGGTTGTCCATTGCTGCCTGAAGGTCCTGGCCAGTGGTATTTGCTGCACCCACCTCAGAAACTGCAAAGGAGGCTTCACCTACTGGGCAAAAGGCAGGCTCTGTACACTCTCTTATTCTCACTCCCTTCTTATCACACGTTGATTCCTGCAGTGCAGCCAGTGTGTCCTTCACATTGCTGCAAAGAACATCTTCCTTATCCGGCTTTTCTGTTTGGTATTTTGCATTCTCCGGTGACTGCAGCATGGTCTTAACATCACCAGGCACAATGTCTACTTTCACTCCCACATTCACAGCTTGCCCCAGGGTCTGGTCAGCAGAACTGATATCACCACCCAATACACCATCTTTCTGAGCAATACCTTGGCTTCTCTGTGCTTCTGTCAAGAAGTATTTCTTTGTTCCTTTGACATCACCTGGTATAATATCATCAACTGTCTTTTCAATTTGGCCTCTACTCTCTGTCAGATTCCTGATGGCACCTTCTACATCACCACGTACAATCTCTTCTTTCTGAGGGGAAATATCAGGATCATCAGAATCCTCCTGATTGCCTCTGAGATAGTCCAATGTCCCTGATTCAATACATGTTGTGTAAAGTTGCACATTTCCTCTTTCATTTTCCTCACGTTTTACTGTTGATGTTGTTTGCTGCTGAGTTGAAGCAAGAAGACTATTAATTGTTGACTTTACATCTCCTTTGATTGTCTCATTTTCAGCCTCCTTATTTTGGGGATGGTTAACTAGAGAATATATGGTAATCTGAGCAATTCCTTTGTCAGTTTCCTGAATCAAAATCCCTTGTTTGATTTTGCTATCCTCCATTAAAAAGCTATAAATTGCATGAGTACTTTCTTCTTTAACAAATTCTTCATTAATATTAACTTCTGACTGGGAGAAAAGCTGAATCTTACTTGTAGAAATCCTTCCACTTTCATCTTCCTTCAGCACAATACCTTCAGAATGAAGGGATTCCTTTCTCTGAAGTAACTGCATCAGGATCCTCTGCAAGTTGCCACCGATAACCTCTTCTTTTAGAATGTGTGGATCATTCTGACTCACCAGTTGATATTTGGCCATTTTTAGAATGCCTGTCACACTCGATTCAATAATAAGTCCTCTCGACTTGATGGCTCCACAGTTTATGAGAGTTTCCAAGCTTGTATGGATACTTTGTTTTGTCATCTTGGTACTTTCTGTGCTACACTGGGCATGGATGAATGTGTCCAAGGGTGTTGTCTCAAACAACCACGTTGTAGTCTTTACATCTGTGCACGTCACTTCTTCCTTGGTTTCTTTGCCAGTTGAACTGTCTGAATCTTTTAGGCTGTCCAATGGTTGGGACTCAAACAACCAAGTGCATCTCTTCACATCTCCCTTCTGTATATCTTCTCGTTGGACTGTTGTTGTACCTGTGCTTTCTTCAGTTTCTCCTTTCAAGGAGTCAATGGGCAGGTTTTCAAACAGCCAAGTTGATGTCCTGACATCTCCACTCTGAACATCACTGACACTAACCATCCTCACGTATCTCTGGTTTGCCTGTTGCCCTTCAAAGAGTCGCTTGTTTGCTTGGACATCACCCCCCTGGATCTCATCCACCACTTTTATTCCCAGCTGGGCTTCATCTCTGATTGAATCCAAAGGCTGGGTCTCAAATTTCCATCGAGCAGCTGTCACATCTCCTGCATGCACGTCCTCCTGTGTGACAGCCCTGATCACAAATACTTCGTCCAGTGGCCTGATCGTGTCCAATGGTTTTGTTTCAAAGAGCCACCTAGTTCCTCTTACATCGCCCTTCATGATTTCCTCCTTCTTTGCTGTAGTAACTTCATGATATTGGCCTTCCTTATCTCGAAGTGCGTAGAGGGGTTGTGTTTCAAACAGCATGGTGCATGACTTCACATCACCCTTGGCAACAGTTTCGTCCTTTCTTGAACTGAAGTCCTTCATATCAGTTTCCTCTTTTATTTGGTCCAGTGAATAGGTCTCAAAAACAAACCTTTTGCCACCAACATCACCCCCCTTTACATCAGTAATTGTACTCTTGGGTATCGCCTCTTCTGGCATTTCTTTAATGGAGCTAATTGGGCAGTTTTCAAAGAGCCAAGTGAACTTATGTACACAACCTGATTCTGGCTGTGGGGAATCCATTTGTGTGGATGTGAAGCTCTTTCTTTTTTCTTCCACGTCACCTATTTCACTGAGTGAAGTGCTCTGATAAATTTCTTTCACTCTTGATACATTTCCGGACTGGATGTCCACCTCACTTGTGTACCTCATGTTCTGAGCCTCATCTAATTTCCCAGCAATATTTCCAAATTGTTCTGTTTCAAACAGATGTTTTTTAGTCTTCACATCGACCCCTTTAACATCATCCATTTGCATGTTGCAGACTTTCAGATGTTGTTCTTCATTCTCATTAATGCTGTCCAGTGTTTGTGTTTCAAAGAGCCAGGTGTATGATTTGACATCACCTTTTGGTTGCACTTCAGAATCCTGCTTATCTTCGACTTTTTCATACAAAGCATCCATAGGCTGTGTTTCAAACAGCCACCTACATGTCTTCACATCACCTTTCAGTAAATCTTCCTTTTCAGAGGTCTGAATTTCTGTTTTGTTGACATTAGCATGTATGACATCAAGGGGCTGTGTTTCAAATAGCCATCTTGTTGTCTCCGTGTTGTTGGCTCGGATCTCCTCTTTCGTGATGCCCTTAACCAATTCCACATTTTGTGTACTTTCATCAAATTGATCCAGGCGGCGGGTTTCGAACATCCACTTGTAGTGTTTGACATCACCACTAATGACTTGCTCACGGCTTACCGTCTTGACTTGATGGCAGTGGCCTGCGCCATCCATGATAGCATAAAGGGGGACAGTTTCAAAGAGAACTCTGTTCTCGTTTACATTTCCAGCCAAGACTTCATGATTCTCAGTTGAGATTTCATCTGAATTTTTAATACTGTCAAGGGGAAGTGTTTCAAAGAGATTTTTGTAAGCTTTGACATCTCCCTTCTGAATCTCCAATACGCTGGTGCTATTGGAAATCTCACTTTGTTCCTTGTTGATACTGTCTAGAGAGTAGCTTTCAAACACATGGGCCTTATGCTTCACATCTCCCCTTTCTTCTTCCGTCATAACTTTTTTCAAGTGGCCAACTTCAAAGCTGTCTTTCAAAATTTCCATTGGCTGAGTCTCAAACAACCACAGAGTAGAGTTCACATTACCTCCAATTATTTGTTCCTTGGCAACCTCTTCAAATGGACTTTCTTTTAATGAGTCAAGAGGCTGAGTTTCAAAGAGCCAGCATTTCTTATTCACATCTCCTCCTTCTATTACCCTGACACTGGCTTTACTGTCTGCCTCCTCTGTCTGCTCGTTGATGGTATCCAAGGCCTGTGTCTCAAAGAGCCATCGTTTTTTGCCAACGCCACCACCCTGTTGGGTCTCTTCCAGGGAGATGCCACGAATGATTTTCACTCTTGAGAAATCTCTGTTAATGCTGCTGAGGGGTTGTGTTTCAAATAACCACCGAGTGCTTTGGACATTACCACTCTGTTGGATTTCTTCTCTGCAGATAGATTTGATCTGGTGGATGTTGCCGACGGTATCGCGAATGGCACACAGTGGTTCTGTCTCAAACAGCTTCACGGTTCTGTTCACATCCCCTTTCAGCTCCTGTACTTCTGAACGCAGTTGCAATAAGCTACTCTCTTCCATTGAGTTGCTCCGTCCCAAGTCACCCAATGGATGAGTCTCAAATAATAATTTGGTACCTCTGACATCCCCTTTCTGTACAGGTTCCTTCAGAACTGCTTCTTGTAGATCATTCTCCTTGGAGTAGATTTTATTCAGGGAATCCATAGGCTGGGTTTCAAACAACCACAAAGCCGTGCGGACATCACCCTTTGTTTGCTCTTTTCCAACACTGGAATTTGCAGAAAATTCTGAGTACTGGGAACTAATATCATTTATTGTTTGGTTTTCAAACTTCCATGATGTGCTCCTCACGTCTCCACTGAGGATGGCCTCTTCTTCCTTCATCTTCTTAGTTGCTTGGTGATCTCCAATTGTGTCCAATGGCCAGTTATCAAATATCCAACGCATGGACTGGACCTCACTTTGAAGTGCTGCATCACTGTTGCCACAGACTCCAGTTGCTAAGGCAGCAGCCGTGTGTTCAGCATCCAGCACTTCGGCCCAATCCTCAGTGACCACCTCCTGCAAATTTTTCCTCAGCTCCGGGTGCATGTGCTTATAAAGCCTCTTCAATTCGTTAATTTGTCTTTGCTGGTGGAACTTGACAAAAGTCTGATGTGGAGGGGGTGGGATTTTTTGAGGCTGCTCTTTCATTGTTACGTTTGGCTTAGTAGAAGCTTCAAGCAGATCAGGAGGTGGCGGTGGTGGTAAAAAATCATCCTCCAAAGTCTGGCTCATTTCTGATTTTTGGATCCTATCCAAGTTCCGAGCCATCTTTAGTAAAACAAGGTTACACATGAGGATTCATCAGCAAGACCCTTGCTTCATGCAATATGGTTTAGTGGCAATCAAAGTGTAATTCAAATGGTTAATTCAAAACAATTTAAAAATAAAATGGATTTGTAGAAGAAAAGTATTATACCTTTCACCAGTGGTGTTGGCACAGAACATGCAAAGTGAGTTGTCGAGAGGTGAGTACCAATGCACAGCAAACCATCCTAAGCTTTGCCGAAACTCATGAGGACATCCTCGCATTATAGAAAGCAGCACAGTTAAGTTATTCATAGAGTCAGACAACACAGAAACAGGCCCGTCAACCCACCGAGTTCACCTCAACCACCGACTCATCCTATTTCATTCTCCCCACATTCTCATCAACTCCTCCAGATTCTACCACTCACCTACATCCTAAGGGCAATTTACCTAGTGAGCCACACAGCTTTGGGATGTGGTAAGAAGCCAGGAGCACCAGGAGGAAACCCACATGGTCACAGGGACAATGTGCGGACACCACAGAGACGGGGTGGTTGAGCTGTGAGGCTGCAGCTCTACTAGCTGTGCTACCCCTAGACTTTTCCTCCAAAAAATAACAAAGTACGCAGAAGAGGTGAAAGTGACATATTCTAGACAAGATTGCTCGAATTTGAATAAACTGTGTAGAGACTGTGGGCATGAATATCTTTGGAATGTATTTGTGGACCTAACCTTCGGAATGGGGTGAATGCATTGGGAAAGTTAAGAGAACAATGACAAGGCAGGTTCCTGGAAGATTCTCAGGGTTGATGTGCAAGGAGAGACTCCAGAATTAAGCACAGGACTATCAACGAGAATTTCCATTTATATTGTGCTATTAACAAAGCAATATCAAATAAAATATTGACAAGACACATCAGGAAATGTCAGGTAGATGATCAAAAACTTGATCAAAGTAAAACATTTTAAGATGTGGCTTGAAACAAGTGCGAGGCAGGGAATTTTAGAGATTAAGGCCTTGGCCCTCAATGGTGGAAGGAATTAATTCAAAGGTAAACCAGAAGAGAAAGAATTAGAGCAAAGATTATCTTAACAGCCAAATAGGGTGGGAGGAGATCACAGAAACTGAGGGGCAAGGCCATATAAGAAATTGAAAACAAGAATTTTAGAATGGGGAGCTATCGTAGGTCAGCCAATTATTACAAATGATTTCAACGGTCTTCTTGAACAGAAGTTGGTGTGAGCGATGGGCATAAGAAATAGGATTTTAAATGACCATGTTTATGGAGTGTAGAATGAGGAAAGTTGGTTAGAAGAGCATAGAAGTCATTAAATCTAGAAGCAATAAATGTGTGATTATTCACTGGACAATAAAACAGGTGGAAACAGGAGGTCCTGGTCTTGGCACAGATACGTAGTCTCTCTCTCATCCTAGGGTTGGATACGATGCCCAGTTTGTGCATACTCTTAGCAAAACAAAAACTACGTATGGTGGAAATCCGAATTAGAGTCAGAATATTTTAGAAACAGTCAGTGGGTCAGGCAGCAGCTATGGAGAGGGAAAGAGTTGATGTTTCAGGTCAATGATAAGTGAACATTCTAATGGATTTATCAGCCAGAATGGTGAAGGTCATTGACCTGAAATGTTAATTCTGTTTCTCGTTTCACAAATGCTGCCTGACCTGCAATGTTTTTATTGCAAATAGTGTGATTCAGTTTGGAGCAGTTGCCCAGAAGAGGGATGGGGTTAATGTCCATGGAATGAAGTTTGTGACTTCTATCAAAGATGAAGACAATGGTTTGGGTCTTTTCTAACATTTAGTATTATCTAATTCTTTAAACCATATGTTTCACACTTTGGGAACTTCAAGCTGGTGTTGTCTGGCCTCCTCAAAGATGTGTGGCAGGTCTTCATGTTTAGAATTCTCAAATCCTCTGCTGGCACTTTTGCATTGATAATATACCAGAATCTTCTCACCAAAGCAAAGGCAGCCTAAAATATCACTGGCAGTTGCTGATGCAAGTTCAACTGATCCAGCAATAGTTTAGCTTAAAAACTGACAGAATGCTTGGATCTGTTGGCTTTGACCAACTTTTTTTTAAACTGGGAGGAAGATGCTGAGCACAGACTGAAAATCATCAGCTTTCCAGTCCAGCTAAGTGCCAAACGCAGGACACCTCCACTGCTGTATTCCTCATCTACCTGCAGAGCCAGTGCCAGCTTAGCCTGGCACAAGTTCAGCAGACCCATTAACATCTATGGGAAAAAGTTGTGGTAGGTAGCACATTAAACAGAAGTTAATCTCCTTAATCCAGCTGATTTAATTGTACATAAGTATGATCATTTGTGAGTGTCAATTAATGCTTTTTATTAAAAAGAATTTGTTTTATAATTTCACCTTAATTTTATTTTTCACTTGTGCCTGAGTGATTTGGGGTGATAGCTTTAATGGCTGCCTAGCCTGGAGGTGGGGCCTCGCCAGGTTTCACAGTTATCTGGGTTCGAGCTGGAAATCTAGGCTTGAGAGGCTCTGTACTATGCAGGTCTCTCCAATTAACCAGGAGCAGGACTCCCAGTAGAGTACAATGCCAAGGAGCACGTTTCAAGGGCAGGTGACCAGTGACCTTGGGTGGCTTGCCAGTCAGTGGGATTCCCCCTACCCAATATGTGTTTGCAACGCTGTTAGAACACAATTAGAAAGCTGGTGTCAATAGCCTTTTGGGATCACAATAATCTCCCATTCTTTTAAAATATTGTTAATTAAATTACTGCAAATGTCACATATAAACATAAACACACACTCACAGAAGTGTTGATACTTCAAATCAAAGTACACTAAAACTGCACAACATTTTGCATTAAGACCACATCATCTTTTGCATTAGTAGTCAGCATGTGATATTATCACGTTTTGTCCATTTGAACAGCAAAAGGACAGGCAATAGAGCATCCTTCTCAACTTGAATAGTATCAAAGAAAAGATTATAATTGGAACATCACTAGGGTGAGGAACTGGCGAATATTGATTTATTACTGAGAGAGAGAGAGAGAGAGTGCAATATTAACATGATGAATTAAGAGCATTGCACAAGGTCTTTTTTAACTTTTGGTCATTGGTTTTCTCATTGTACTGAATGGCAACAATGACACAGACAGTCTACCAGAATGGGCCTAACTGCATTAACCACTATCCAAAAATTAAGATTGGATGCAATTTTTTGGCAGAGGTTAAAATGAAATAGTGAGAACTGCCAAACTCATTTTGCATAAGTGCCCATTAGTTACTGAGTGCTGGAATTACAGTTCCCGGAGGCATTCTTAAGGAACGATCTTAACGATCAATAGTAATATAAAACCTAAATGTTAAGCCTGTCTTCCTATAGGGAATATTAAACAATCAAGACAAGATATTCATCCAAAAAGGAATCTCTTTGTGGTTCTGATGTTTACGGGAATTGTTAAACATGAAAATGGAAGAAAGCAAACTGGTGAGGTGAACAACATTAACTCTCCCGTCCTGAAGTTCTGGGTAAAGGCTGCTGCATTTGTACCCCAATAAGGTTGGAAATATGGAAGAGGAATTCTGGGAGAGGAGAAAGAATGATCACTGATAGGAAATGGTTGTGCAATGCTGTGAGAGCCCTTCTTTGATTTAGCATTAGCAGATGTGACAACTGGTTGGCTACTGTGGGAGCTACTAAAAAGTGGGAACTACTGTAAGCCACATTTAGGCAGGAAATAAAGAACTAAAGTGTTGAGCACTCAGACAGTCACAAAGCAATCAATTTCAGTGGCATCAAACGCATCCATTTGTCTTACCTCTATCTGCTGAAACTCTTTTGCTGCTCGTGGAGTACTGTCTTGAGAAGAAATAGTCTAAATTAAATCAAAAACATTTCATAATTTAGAAAAGAACATCCTTCATAAGCCTGTTGAAAACACAGCCTGTACAGACATAACCTACGGAGCAAACATTCTCATTTTCATTAAACAATGGTTAGATCAAAAACAGAGCACCGCATTCTGTTCTGACGAAGGGTCATGGACTTGAAATGTTAACTGTTTCTCTGTCCACAGATGCAGCTTAACCTGCTGAATATTTCCAGCATTGTCTGTTTTCGCTGTATTAAATTTAACTTGATACAAATTTAGGAAAGTTCTTGAGACGGTGCAAAAAAGGTTTACTAGAATAGTTCCAGGGATAAAGGAATTTCAGCTCCTTCAGGATTAGATTGGAAAATCAGGAGTTGTTCTCCTTTGAGATTTGCTAGAGATTTTATAAGGTTATGATGAGTTTATGAAGGGTAACAGAGAGAAGCTGTTCTCATTAGCAAATGGTTGTAGGATCAAGTCCATAAGTAATGTATATTCCTTGTTGATTTCTAATCTAGAGAGAAGCTTTGTGCAGAGTAACACACAGGAAATATGACTAGCTTTAAAAGGTGTCTCTTGTTCATTGAATGTTATTCCCAGACTGCATATATGCCCAGAATGATAATACAGTTGATCAAATATTAACATAGTTTGCAGGATAGAACAGTAGCTTGTCAAAAACAAGCACCTTCAGCACACCACCCAACTCCCTGTGGCTCTGTTTTCCCATATAGTGACTGTAGCACCTCCCTTTCAAATCCAGCCCACTTTTCCAGCCCAGCACACAAAACCTACCATTGCTAACCCTGCAATTCTATCTTTCTGAATCGTGTCACTTATCATTTCATTCCCTACTATCAGACATGGTTTAAAAATTTGCATCATTCATCACTACTTCCCTGTACCATTGGACATTTTTTTTACATTATTGAATTCCAATGGCAGAAAACTGTATGGGCCTGCTGAGATATTGTTTAAAACTAGGCATCATTTTGTCTATTCTTTGGGGGTGAAATGGAGCAAAGCAGACAAATTTCACTGAGCTTGGCCCACTAGTCTGAGGATACCTGGAAAGCTTATGTAAAACCAGAAATAGTTTTGACACATTGTACAAGCCAATAAGGTGCTTGATGTCTGTTTTGGAACTACGGGAGGACCTACTTTATTCATGTTAATGCATATTGGCAAGTGGCCACTATCAAATAGGAAAGATATTCTTGAAGTTGAGTGGAGCCAGGAAAATCAATCCTGTTTCTCCAAGCTCCATAGCAGTCCTGACAAATAGTATTGTTCTTTCCCCTGCTTGACACTTACATGAGGGGCACTTCTGCCGAGACAAATGGCTAGTGATCATAGGATTTATAAGATGATACTGGACAGAAGAAAGCTATTGGGCTGTAGATGGTTCTTTGAAGGAGGATTTAAATTAGTTCTATTTCCCAGGCCTTTCGCCATAGCCCTGCATTTTTTCTCATTTTAAATATTTATCTAATAGACATTTAAAGGTTTGTGTTGAACAGATGTATCCTTTCAGATGCTGGATTCCAAACTGATAGGTGTCATAAAGAGCAGAGGCTCTACTCATGAGGGATAGCATTTTGTTCCCTGTTCAGTCTGAAGAACAATTCTTTATCAATCCCCTCTGCTTGCTGTCTCTCTTCTAATTTCTTGTCCATGATGCTGGGCAGGCACAGTAGTGTACCGGTTAGCATAATGCTTTACGGTGCCAGCGACCCGGGTTCAATTCCGGCCACTGTCTGTAAGGAATTAGTACGTTCTCCCTCTGTCTGCGTGGGTTTCCTCGGGGTGCACCGTTTTCCTCCCACATTCCAAAAAGGCGTACAGGTTAGGAAGTTGTGGGCATGCTATGTTGGCGCCAAAGTGTGGCGACACTGGCGGGCTGTCCCCAGAACACTTTACGCAAAAGGTGCATTTCACTGTGTGTTTCGATGTACATGTGACTAATAAAGAAATCTCATCTTATCTGCTGTCCCCTCGATTCCATTGCTTTTAATTCTGCTAACAATATGATGTGGTACTTTATCAACACCTTTAGGAAGTCCACATACTCAACGTCAACTGTGCTGCCTTCATTCTCTGAAATGGGCAAGCCACCTCTTGTGATGTGATAGGTGATAGCTTTGACAAACTTACTGAGATGATCTGGGATCAATTTTAAGCTCACACAGTGTGTGCTGCACTAATTCTGCAGTGCCCCACTCTTTCCAACAGGTGGCAGGTGGGCATCAAGTAAGGATATGCATTCACTGTCCAGTCAAGAAGTTATTTTAGTGAAACAGACCAGAAACTGCCTGCACTATGGAAAAAAAGCTGTCTGACTGCTTGATTCTACGCTGAGCTTCCAAAGAGCTGCCACTGGCAGGGCAAACATTGAGCGGATTCAAATGGGAGATTGATAAACCACTTTAGATTCATTAAAAAATAACAGACAGGGATAAAAATAGCATGGCATGAACGTACATGCTTAAGTTACTGAGTTTAACAAATAGCATTGAATCAGTTCTTTAAAGGGATACAAGTCCTAGTGGGAGATATTTAGTTAACCTGTAGTTTGATTAGCAAGCAAGAGCTTGCTTCTAAAATCCAAAATCCAGCCCTGTTAAAGTATGTGCTGCTCAGACCTGATGCAAAATTAACCACTCTGCCTGATATATATAAAACATAACCAATTCTGTCCAATGTGTAGCATAAAAGTAAAATTTGCAATTATTTAGTGTCTTTCCTGTACCTTAGGATGGCTTAAAACACCTTGTAGTCAATTAATTACTTATGACATACATATAATTACTTCTGGGGTACCTTTTTCAGGATTATAGTATTAATTACAAAAATAGATTAAGTGAGACAGCAAAACCTCAGCAGGTTTCGTTGCAGGTTTGTGTGGCTATTCATCTAGAAAATAAAACACAATATATTTTTTTAAAATGTTGACGTGCTAGGAACTCTGAAGGTCCTAAGATGTTTTGGATACAAGCACACTGATCACTAAAATTATAGCAGTCAGATACAAAAAATGTCAGAAAGTCTGAAATTTTGCTACTGATCAACAAAACTCTAGTTGGACCACATCTAGAGTACTGTCTGTGGTTCTGGAGTGCAGCTCAGATTCACAGACTACAGCCAGGGCTTCAAGAATTAAATTGTAAAGAAAGATTACGTAAATAGGGCATGTCCTCCCTGAAATTAAGAGGTGATTTCATGTTGGAATTTTGATAGAAATCCACATGGTAAATTGGGAAACTTTTTTCAGTGATGTAGCTGAAGGGGACATTCATAACTCCTACAAACGGGACCAGCTTAGGTGGGAATGTTGGTTGGCATGGACCAGTTGGGCCAAAGGGCCTGGTTCCATGCTGTATGACTCTAAGAAAATACAAGCAAGGGTAGGCCACACAGCCCTTCATAGCTGCCTCACCATTTAATATGATCATGGCTGATCTGCCCTAGACCTACTCTTCTGTGTCAGATCCCTATGGCCCTCAATTTGCTGATATTTCAAAAGTTATCTACTTCCCCTTTAAGTACCTCCAATGACTTCATTTCCATAACCCTCTGGAGCAGAAAATTCCAGAGATTCACTACCCTCTGTGCAAAGTTCCTATGTACCTCAGTCTTAAATAACTATTCCCTAAGTCTGTGAGTAGGTCCCCTCATTTGAGATTCTAAACTAATGGAAATATTTCTATATATGCCCTGTCATGCCCCTGAAGGAACTTATATTTTCAATAAAATCATCCCTCATTCTTCTAAACTTCAAAGAATATAGATCAAATTTCTTTAGAAAATTAAGCACACCATGTCTGTATGCAGCAAAACCTAGACAATATTCAGGCATGGGCTGATAAGTGACAAGTACTATTTGCACCAAAGATGTAGGCAATGAAGATCGCCAATGAGGGACTCTTGACATTCAGTTGCATTGCCATCATCACACTTCCCCATACAATATCTTAGGAGGTGACCATTAACTAGAAACTCAACTGGAATAGCAACATAAATATTGTGGCTACAAGATCAGATAAGAGGCTGGTTATCCTGAGGAGGGTGACTCATTTCCTGACACACCTAAATGTTTTATCATCAACAAGGTGCAAGTCAGGAGTGTGATGAAATATGCTCTATTTGCTTGGATGAGTGCAACTGCACTAACTCTCAAAAAGCTCAACACCATCCAAGACAAAGCAGTTTGATCAGTGCCCCTTCCACCGAAGGTGCCCAGTGATGGCAGTGTGTACCATCTACGAAATAAACTCCAGTTACTCACCTTGCTACTCTGGGAACACCTCCCAAGTTATGAAGAAGGGTGTTAGTCACATGGGGGCATTACTATCTGCATGTTCCCCTCCAAATCACACATCATCTTGATTTGAAAATAAATCATTATTGCTGGGTCAAAATCCTTGAACTTCCTACCCAACAGCACTGCAAGAATACCTTCATCTGAAGGACTCAGGGATTCAATAAGATGGCCCAACATCACCTTTTCAAAGGGAATTAGGGATATCCAATAAATACTGGCCATACTGGTGATCCCAGATTCTGAGAAATGAATAAAATAAAACCCAGCTCATTCAGGAGAGGTTGGAAAGGATTTTTAGACATAACGAGAGACAGATGTGTAAAAATCTCTCTCATATTAGGAAGTAGATTCTATCTGATTAATAATTTAAATTTGATTTTTGGTAGATAAGGATATTAAGAGATATGGAGCCAAGTGGGTTAGGATACAGGCCAGCCATGATCTTATTGAATAGGTTCAATGAGCTGAATAACCTTCACCAGTTCTTATTCTACCATATACCTACCGTAGTCCAACCCAGTTTTTACATCCAGATTTTTTTTAAACCGAGTTCAAATTCTCAAACTGAATTGGTAGCTTTAATGTGATGAATCACATATCCAGATCTGTAACTAATTGCTGCCCTACTGCATCCTTGAATCTACCTGGATAATTTTCTCAGCTCTTTTCAGTATTTTGAAATCTTTAGTGCAGTCTCTTAAGTCTGTTCTATTTGGAAAAGAGGAAATCTCCAAACATGTAACTTTTCCAATTTATTTTGGGGTTCAGTAAACTAGAACCATCACAAACTTGCTGTTAGCAAGTCAGTCAAAGAATTCACTGAACAATTTTTAATAAAAATGGTGCCCTTTTAAGAACAATTCTGCCTTCATGAGCAACCTCGTAGTGCCAGAACTGCTCATGGTTTTCCCTTGACCTCCACGGCTATGACCGAGAAAGAAAATGAATGGAATGCTGAATACTCACATACTTCACTGAGGGGCCTGCTTCAGATTTAGACAGATATATGGCTGACCTCTCTCTGACAGAGATGACCTCTTGTTCTAGCAGTGGTTGGTTATTTCTCTTTGGTGTCCTCGGATACAATAATCTCTCCTCATCTGCAAAAGGAAAGGCTTTCATTATCAAATCTCAATTTTTTTTTTAAAACAAGATTTTCTCCTAAAATGATAACATTATTAATGTGTTTCTGATTTCCTGCCCACTGTTCCAAAGGTCCAGATCTGTGCAACTTGAAGATCATGCAACTTGAAGACTGTGCAGGGATACCCAAGCTATATTGAGACAGGGTCGTCGGAAGTTTCCAGGAATTAAAGATTACCCTGAGGCATAACTTCCGCACAATTGCATTCCAGTCCTTTGAGATACAGGCCAACATTCCATAAGCATTTTTGCAACTGTGGTCTGAGCTCTGAGTGATTTGTGTTCATAGATACCAAAGTCATTTCTCTCCGCCATGGCAGCTGGTTTCTCATCATTAAGAAAATATTTCAGTTTGACTCTCTCAGATTCAAAATGGATGACATTACATTTCCTACATTAAACATCTGCCACAGTTCTGTTCACTCACTTACATTGTCTATATCCCCATGTAACCCACTCCTCTGCTCCCAACTACACAACTTAGAGTACCTCCCAACTCTTCCTATCATCTCTTCCAAAAGAGTTTCACAGCAAGAACAATCAGATAGAAGCTGAAATCACAATGTAGGGGAGCAGCCCACAGCAATGCGTGAAAAGATGGATTTTGTGGGGCTTTCCTTGGTTAGAGACAGTACCAGGAAACCTACTTAGTCCCTCTGTAAAACTGAATCAACCCACTTCCCACAGACTATGAATGAAAGTCCAACCTGAGTCGCAAGTGCACTTCCTTGAGGAAAATCCTTAACTGCCTGTTCATTTTGATCGCCTTACACATTCTAGCAGTGTTTATGGATATAAGAACATTATTACATAAGACAAGATCAGGGCTCTTCCTCGACCTCAACACCAATTCCCTTAACATCCAGAAATCTATTGATCTGTGTTTTAAGGGAGTCCAGTGACTGAACTTCCATAGCCCTTCTGGGTAGAAAATTCCAAAGATTCATCCCTCTCTGCATGGTGAAATTTCTCTTCATCTCTGCCCTAAATTGGCTACCCCTCTTAGACTGTAACCCTTGATTTTCAAAGTCAGGAGAAACATCCTTTCTGTTTCCACCCTGTTGAGCCCTGTAAGAATTTAGTACACTTCATTGAGACCTCCTCTCATTCTTCTAAGCTCCAGAGGACACAGACCTAGTCTAGTCAGTCTCTCTTCCTACAGTGAACCCACCATCCCTGGAACCAGTCTACTCAATCTTCAATGTGCTCCTTGAATACAAGCATATCCTTTCGTAGGTAAGGAGATCAAAACTCTGCACAATGCTTCAGGTGTGGCATCACCAAAGCCCTACATAAATACACTAAGATATTCACTCAAATCTTCTCATGATATAACATTTCTGCTGATAGTAACAATATTATGCTGTAAATATTTCAATTAGAATCCTTCCATTGGGCAGTTTTTGATTAATGTTTTGAGGTTTCAAAGTTCCACAAGCCAGAATTTACTGAAAACCCCACAGCCTAGATCCTCACTTCTCCCTCCTGGCAGCTGGTGCTGAGGTGACTTAATGTCAAAATTTGTCTCCCCTATCTTAACAGTCTCCTCCAGCATCATCCACTCCTCCAAGAGCAGTGTATTCCTTCTGTTCTGCAT
The DNA here is from genome assembly GCF_009764475.1 of Pristis pectinata. NCBI lineage: Eukaryota > Metazoa > Chordata > Chondrichthyes > Rhinopristiformes > Pristidae > Pristis > Pristis pectinata. The sequence continues at coordinate 25,622,345 of NC_067413.1, forward strand.
CCCTCCATTGCTTCATAGGTGGTCTGATAGATTTATAAGATAAGATATGATAAGATACTTGTCACATCTACACCGAAACACACATTGAAATGAGTCTTTCTGCATTACTGAGAATGTGCTGGGGGCAGCCCATAAGTGTCGCCACTCTTCCGGCGCCAACATAGCATACCCACACCTCCTAACCCGTACGACTTTGGAATGTGGCAGGAAACCAGGGCACCCAGAGGAAACCCACACAGACACACGGTTAGAATGTACAAACTCCTTACAGACAGCGGCGGGAATTGAACCCGGTTCACTAGCACTGTCATAGTGTTTTGCTAACTGCTACACTACGTGCCACCATCTTCTTAGGCTCCTCCACCATGCTGTTATAATCCTGCTTTCAGAAGTCTCCTCAAAATCAATTGTATGAGCACCCCACCCCTTAACTAACCCATACTTCTTCCTATTTACTATCCTTATCAATGTAAAGGACTCTTCTCCTTTTATGCTTTTATATATTTTATTGAATAATGAAGAGTTCCCTGGAAATGAAATTATTGATGCCCTGATGCTACATAAGATAAGATCTTTATTAGTCACATGTACATCGAAACACACAGTGAAATGTATTTTTTGCGTAGAGTTCTGGTGGGCAGCCCGCAAGTGTCGCCATGCTTCCGGTGCCAACATAGCATGCCCACAACTTCCTAACCTGTACATCTTTGGATTGTGGGAGGAAACCAGAGCACCTGGAGGAAACCCATGCAGACACGGGGAGAACGTACAAACTCCTTACAGACAGTGGTGGGAATTGAACCCAGGTCGCTGGTGCTGTAAAGCGTTACGCTAACTGCAGGCATTGTAGATCTGAGTTTGGAGTTTGTTCCCTGAACAACAAGGGTCATCGTTAATATCTGCAAGCTCAGAGCAGAGCATAAGTTCCGAGATTGCTTGTGACTGAAAGAGCCTTCAGATATTTCCTTACCCCACAATCCCAAACACTTCATGTTCAACTCATTAGTTCCTCAGTTATCTTGTAACCTCTCTTACTCTTTTCAACGTTACTAGTATTCTAGTAGGAAACCCAGCTCTTCAGCTTCAACCTCTTCAACATTTCAAGATTTCAAGATCTCTTTGTATTATTTATCATTAAAAGAACATTGATAGTGATTGTAAGACACTTTCTTTACTCTTCTCTCAAGTCTAAGTAAACACATTACATATATTCCCAAAGGCCAGTAATATTAAACTCAAGCTACACATCTGTCAGTGTCTCCCAGTCCTTTACAGCTTTTTGAGAAAGGTCCCTACGGTCTTTCGTGAGCTAATTAATGGCCAAAAAAAAAACAAGCGCACACACAGACAAAGAGGGAGCTGCTGTGTCAGCATGTAGCAGCATTGAATTGTCAGCCAACAATTCAGAGCCTCGGTGCTAAATAAACAACGACCTCAAGCAAAGGGAATGTTGGCCCATCCATTGTGTAGAACAAGGGCAGGAAGGGGCAGTGATCCATCTCCACAGGAATCACTGTCAACTGGCTTTAGGGCCTTAGGTTACTAACAATAAATAATCGCAGGATCTGCTGCACAATCACATCATGCCTTGCTGTCCCATTACTAAGCTTTCTAAGCTTTTATTGTCTAGCCAGCTAAATGTCTGACATGCATGAAGACCTTACACTGCACTCCAAAGATTCACCAACCCAAATTAAGAGAGATCCACCCTAGTGATTTCATCCATTGAAAGCAAAGATCTTGAATTTATATGGCCCCTTTCATGCCTTCAGGACGCCCAAAAGAAATATGTTGAAAGTACAATCACTGAAACTGAGTAGGGCAAAATTAACAGCTAAATTCCACATGTGTTGTGACACAAGAGACTGCAGATGCTGGAATCTGGAGCAACAAACAATCTGCTGGAGGAACTCAACGGGTCGAGCAGCATCTGGGGGGTTGGGGCCAGGGGAAGGAATTGTTGACGTTTCAGGACGAAACCCTGCAAAGAACAATGACATTTTTCTTGGGCATTTCAGCAGCCACTTTGCACACAAGATCACAACTACCTAGAAATTGGATTTCATGCATTTTTTGGTGCATTTAAACTGTGCATTTATTCCCAGTTCCCAATTTACCCAATTCATCTAACAGGAAGTGTCTCTTAATTTGGGAAAATCCCAGTAGAAAAAGTGTTCGGGTGATTTTAACCCATATGCATTTGTTATAATTTTGGCTGCATATTTCCCTTCAATGGCTGGCTGCAAAGCTCATACAATCATTCCTGCACCGACCCCGGAAAGTGAGTCAGCTCCTCAAAGGATAGACTCCATAGCAGCCACAGTGCATTAGCACAAAGGCTATCATGTAGAGGAGGGAAAAGGGTTGGAAGAAGTGGGTATTTGGAGACCTGTGATCCATATGAACACTCCACGCCTGTTGATCTGGAGTTCCTGCTCCATATCTTTTGCATTTTAGCCTCTAACCATTTTTGGAGCTAATCTTCACCCCAAACTTTCTGAGATAAAATTAGAAAAACAAAGAGAAAAATAAATATATGGATTGACCTTCATGCTATGAGGGTCCCCAAATTACTGTGAGATATGGGAACATTACAGTGGCCCGCGATCACAACATTTTGTATTTAGTTGCATAATACAGAAATATTATGAACTTTCTCAGTGGTTCCTGTGGACAAGAGTGCAGCATAGAGAAGTGATTGTTGCAGAATCTGTGGCCAAAACATCAATGTGCCAGCAGGGACCTTTAACCCACAATGGCCACCAGAGTCTTCCAGCTCTGAGATGATTGTGCAAACTGATCCAGACCGGGCTTGACATCTGATACCTTCATGTTATGAGCTACAGAAATAACTAGGAAAAAAATGATTAATTTATACACATCCACTATATTTAATAGCATTTTCTGCAAAAGGTACTCAAAAATAAATCTAGCTATTGCCAAAGCCTGATGCAAGCTCAACAGCCAAATGCATGATCACAGCTCTTATGTGGGTAATCCTGTCTAGTTGTCTACTAGGTTGGAAAATGTTTGTGTTTAACAGTATGGCTCTGTGTGTCCTCCAGACATGGAGTGAAATGTTTATTTTTAATTGACTAAACACATGCCTCTGGATATTTTGAGAACTCTGGTAATATTACTGCCTCTTTCACAGTTCCAGTAACCAAGAGGAACTTTGGCTGTGGGTCTGGTGTTCACAGGCCTGACTGGTAACTGCCCAGAATTGTACGTACAGGACCCAGGGAAGTACTGTGAAGGCACTCCCTCATGGATTCAGCTCTATTGACCTTCTTTTAGCTACTGGGTTTCCCAAAGCCTTGGAAACCTATCTGCCTGTGGTTAAATATAGAAAGACTGTTAAGATGAAGGCAAGCAACCTCTTTATTATATTTAAGTGGCCAATCCACTTCCCATGACTAGATTGTCCCTCTCCCTCCAACACCCTACACCCCCAGCAATAACATGAGAAATGGTTGGACTTAAAGCAAGTTTAGTTCCTGTCCCATATCTTTTGCACTTTAGCCTCTGACATGATCCTAACCATTTTAAGAGCTAAGTTTCACCCCAAACTTTGAGATAAAATGAGAAAAATAAAATGAAAAATACATATATGAATTGGCACAGATTGTTCCTTTATCAGGACTTCAAGCTGTGCATCATTTTTAAGTTTATATGCTTTTATAGCTTAAACTATTGTTTCTTGGTTTGTTTCTTTCTTAATTCTATTGCAACTATGTTACGTGGGACTTATTCTCACTGCATGGAGTTATTGCTGCATCATGAACACTCTTCCTGCAAGTTGGGCTTTGGTTTAGCATCGTGGGCTTTATTCCTGCAGCATAAACCTTTGGCTCCATACTATGCATGTGTCTCTTTGTTATAAGCCTGGCCCTGTTCCTTTACACTCATTCCTGCAAAACAGGCCTTGCTGGCAAGCCTGGCATCTACTGCCCATCTCCAATTGTCCTCAAGAGGGTGATAGTGAGCCACCTTCTTGAATACCCTGTGTGGAGAGGATCATCTCAACCACCTGTCAGGTAAAGAATTCCAAGATTTAGACCACCGGTGATGAAAGAAAAGTAATACAACTCCCAATCAGGGTGGTACGTGACTTGAAGGGGAACTTGCAGATGGCAGTGTCTCTATGTGCCGGCTGCCTTTGACCTTATGGGAGAGTTTGTGGCTTTAAGAGGTACTGTTTAGGAAGCCTTGGTCAGTTGCCAGACTGCATCCCGTAGACAATAAACAATACAGTCATGATACACCAGTGTTGGAGGACGTGAATGTTTAAGGCTATACATCAGATGTGAATCCAGTGGCTCTTTTGCCCTGGCCAGTGTCAAGCTCCTTAAGTGCTGTTGGAGTCATGTGGAGAGTATTCCATCACAATCCTAACTTATTTCATTTAGATGGTTGGAAGACTTTGTGGGGCCAGGATGTCAGTTACTTTTTGCAGTGTACCCAGCCCTGACCTGTTTTTAGAGGCACCGTACTTACATAGTTGCTTATGTTAAGTTTTTTGTCAATGGTTACATGAAGGATGCTGATGGTTGGAGGCTTTATGATAGTGATGCCGCTGAATTTCAACAGGTTGTTAGGCTTTCTCTAGTGTTAATCATTTCCTGACCCTTATGTGGCATGAATATTACTTGCCATTGATCAACCCATACCTGAATATTATAAAAGGTCTTTCTCCAGGTGAACAGAAGCACTCTGACTGGAACTGAACACTCAGATGATCAGTGAGTACCCTCACTGCTGAATTTATGATAAAGTGGATGCAGTGATAAAGGCAGATGGTTGGGCTTTGGACACTGCCCTGAGGAAGTCGAACAATTATATCCCAGAGCTGAGTTCTTTGCCATCAAACATTCACACCATCTTTCTGTATCATCTCTCTATCACAGATCTTGGTTCTGCCTTATTGACCTTGGCTCTGTATCATGGCCAGAACTTAGACAATGTTATAAAATCAACAAACTGCTTCCCTGGCTAGAGTCTATTTTGTATTCTGTAAAACTGCTGATTTTAAAACTGCTGATTTTGAATCAAATATCAATCATTGTCCATGAGGTGAACATGTCACAACTCAGAAAAAACATCCATTGAAGCTTCTGCCATTTGTAAGGAATTACAGGAATGCAAGTTACTATTCTTGGAGAGGAATCTAAATGAAGTTGTCCTGAATGCCAGCTGTTTAGGGAGTTGTAGGGTCCAGTAGTTGTAAGAGGGCAGGTTCAGACCATGAAACAATTATTTAGGTTCTAAACAGTTCCAACCAGTCACTACCTTCATTCCCACAATGCCATTTTGCTGGAAATTCCTCAGTGCTCTAGCAGCAGGTGGAAGCCCAATCTATCTCTCTCCCATTTTAAACTACTGAGTTGTGACAATACTAGCACCAAATGTGATGCAGACAGTTCCCAACGGAGACAGGAGACCAATTACCACTGGATCAAAAGATTGTGCTTTGAGAACACAAATTGTAAGTTGACACTGCAATGCAGTGGGGAATGCTGCATTTTCAGAGGCTCTGTACTGACAAGACATTAAACTAAAGCACTGACTACCTCTATAGTGGACCTAAAATGTTCCATGGTATTATCTGAAGGACAGCAGTGGAAGTCTCCCGGTGTGCTGTTCATCCATCAATCAAAATCACTCATTGAACCAATCTGGATTAAAAGTATTACTATGATTATGAAACTACTAGATTGCATTTAAATAAATCATCTGGTTCACTAATATCCTTTAGGAAAGGAAATCTGCCTAAAGGATATTACTCAGTCAGGCCTGCATGGAGTTCCAGCCCCATAACAATGTGAATGACTTCTAATTGCCTCTGAAATGGCTTAGCAAGCCATTCAATTCAGGGGCATTAGGAGTGGGTAATAAATGCTGCCTTCATCCTGTGAATGGACTTAAAACCAAATAAATTATTTCAATGTTTTAACATCTTGCTTCTTGTGGTAGTTTACTGTGCTTAAATTGGCTGCCATATATCTTATATTACCACTATGGCTGCATTTAAAAGTACTTTATTCTCTATGGGACTTCCTACAGTTGTTAAAGGTATTTTCTTTATTTGATTCAGGATACATGCAGGTGCTGTGGGCATCAGTGGATTGTTAATTCCCAATGTCCTATGCCATGTAAAGGTTATGCATAGAATATGACCAACAGCGACAAACAAAGAATGGCAATGGTTTACTCATATTCATTCAATAAGGCTTAAGCATGCATCCTTGTATGCTGCCACTGACAAACTGGTGGGCAGGCACATGGACACCCTTTAGAAACTTTTTTTGGGTTCATTCTTATGTGTGACCCTAAACACTATAAGAACAATGGCATGTTTGACCATATGGCTGAGACTAAGGTCCAAGTATGAGTAACTAATATATGAGAATCATCATAAATGGGATCTCAGAATGATTTTCCTTTATCTATTCTTGGCAATTATAATGTATATTGAGATCTTGTCAACTATTATGTACTGATATAACAAGAAACATCATCTGTTCAGTGCTTTTACTATAGGGAATCATCCCTAAGAATTTCACAGAAGTGTAAAAAAAAATTGACATTGAAGCAAAAGAGGAGATAGCAGCATAGGTGACCAAATCTGGGTCAAAGTAATAAGGAGATGAAGAGATTCACGGAGGGAATTCCTGAACTTTGGCCTTAGAAATCTAAAGGCACAGTATAAATGGAGAGACATCGGGCATGCACAAGAGTCTGGAGTTGGAGAAAGGTATTCTTGGAGAACTGCAAGGTAGGAAAAGGTTTCAGAAGTAGGAAGGAAGGACAAAATTGAGTGATTTCATCAGGAGGATGGGAGTTTTAAAAATGAGATATTAGTAAACTGAGATCCAGTGTAGTAATGATGACTGTTAACACATTATATTTATTCATTCCTTTTCTCGGTTATTTCTTATTCCTCAAGTACACTAATTTCCACTAATCTAGATTTAGATTTGTTTCAATTATAGTTACTATGAAATTTTGTTTCTACCATGAAAAGTGGTAAAATGAAGCTATTAAGGATTTATAGTTTCTTTATTAATTGTCCCTATGGCTCCATGAGTAGAAGCTACAGTTTGATCAACCATACATAATAGTTGGTTCCAGGGTCATTTTTATCTGGAGTGCTAGGATTTGTTTCAAACATGCCAGGATGAGACATACAAGTCTTCAGTTGCTGCAGACAGTCATGTTTGGTTCCAATGTCTACTTGGTCAAATAGCCTGCCTTTACTCACACATGACAAGTGGCATACAAGAAAGGGACTTGAGGAACATTGCCACTAGTGGAATTGGTTCTTTAGAAAAGGAGTGAGAGATTTGTAGAGAGAAAGAACTTCAAGTTTGGATGCTGAATAAAGAAGTCATAGAGATAAGTTCTATTTAAAACTTAATCAGCAAGTGGCGACTCACATTTTAATTCTTGTGCCAGTACTGTAAAAGGATCTGCTTTCAAACAACATATCTACCCTTCCCCACCCCCATCTCCCCTTTCATCATTCCTCTCTATTCAGAACCAGTCAAACTACATCTGGCAGCTCTTTTTGTAACACTGTAGAACTCCAGCATCCACACACTCTTCCACATTAACTCCAGCTCACACCATTTCTGTTTTTGCTGAAAACTTCCTCTCCATTCCCAATACCGAGATTTCAAAATAACGTTCTGTATATCCCACCGTTAAGTTACTCTAAGTTACACCGTTAAACTCCCCCAGCCCTTTAACACAGTCTGCTCTTCCAAGTTCACTCCATTATATACTTCCCTACTCACCCACTATCCAGACTTAAGCAGTTACTCTGAAATCTCTTCCTAAAACAGTTTCCTTTGTGACCTCTCTTCCCACTTTTCTATCTTCTCTGGAATATACCTTTGACTTGTCCCTTAATGCTTCTTTAAATTTTTGCTCAGCATGAGACTTTTTTGCTTTCTTGTTGATTTTAGAATATAGTCAGCAGAATTTGTAGTTATTTGTAGCACCAATCACATTAAAAAGTCCTAAAGCCAAATTACATATTAATTTGTTAAGTAGGCAAAGACACTATATAAACTTCAGTTCATGGTGTCTGTGCCATTTGTAATGTTCTCTTAGAAATGAGCTAGAAAAGACTCCAGAGCTTTATACATATGGTTTGTATTCATCAGGAATTTTAGCACACACCGTGCAGCTGTCAATTACAATAACATTTCCAGGTCAGAGGAAACAGTCTTCAAGCTTCCTGAACTTAACTATTCAGTTATGACAATATTTGTACAATTATTTCTTAAACGATGGATATGGTTGACTACTGTCTAGTGGGGTCTTTGGCACTGCAGGTGTTATTTAATCCAGATTTAGTCTTCATCTATAGCACAGCAGCAACATACAAATAAAAAAATAAGTATTAAATTTTTTTATAATAGTTCCTCACCTACTGTGAGAAGGCCAGCATATAGCAGAAACGGCTGGTAACAATTGTGCCCTGAGTTTCTGCCTTTGTGACAACAGATTATCATATCTTCCACAAACTTTACGGAACAATGTTCTGTACTAATATTGCCAACCCTTCTGCATCAGTAATTCTGTTGTAAAAAGCAATTATAAATTATCTTCATACAAAAGAGTTTTTTTTGTTTTAAACACATCGTTTCACATCTAAAAGGAAAGATCTTTAGAGAAAAGCAGAAGAGATTTACAGCCCCTTCTGGATCTCATACCTCCATTGAAGCTTAAGTCAGATATGCATCTCATTTCTAAGTGAGCTTCAGGCACCTTTCAAAAACTTTATATGGAAACGGTTGAATTCCTAAATTGAAAGCTGTTGCCTGCGCTCTGTTACTACTAATGTGTTTCAAATAGAGTGTCCAGAAACTGTTTTATGCTTGGGCAGACTGATTATGGTCTGCAGAATTAGCAAGAATCTACTGAATCTTCAGTTAGCTGGTGGATACTAGTCTCAGATCGAGAGCAAAAAAATAACACGAGCCCCTATCCTTTGCTATGCAATTTAATTAATTGTTCATGCCAATATTACAAATAGGGCAAATTATTTACATTAATGAATTAGAAAATTGTCTGATGGTTAATGATTAGAAAATATTCACTGATTCATAAATCATAAATTTCAAGTCCTTGTAGTGCATCGATTACATCCCTTATGCTCTGCTTTTCTTATGTATTATAAAATCCCACTTCAATAAGACTTTAACAAATCCCTTAAAATTCACAAGTAGTATAGAGCTTACCAAAATCCTTAACTTCACTTTTCAGTCTTCTTTGACTTTTTAAACACAGAACTCCAGTTGAAAGGTTTGAGTTCTCAGTAGTTCTAATGGTAGGTGGAAGGAGACCTGCTCCCAGCTGTGTCTGTCTCTTTTTCAGACTCAGGGAAAATGCCGACAGCTGATTCTATCAGTGTTCTATGTTTGGGAGGATAAGCTAGCTCTATTTATAGGGATTTGGAAGCCTGGCTGCTCCATCAGGCTGAGTCAATCACTGCTTCCAGAAGTCATTGGAAGACTCATGCTGTTGACATCCCTGCGAGTCAAGCATGCTGATGGCACCTGCTCACTGGGCTGAGCTCATGGACACAATAAGGGCATGAGTTCTCAGCCAACCTGATGGCAGGAATCCAGCCCACTTCCTGCTCCTCTTTAAGATGTTAAAAAATGGCTTGATAAGCAAATGACAATGACATCACAGTCACTCAGGTTTCTTGGAGATATGATTGTTTCCCAATGATGGGAATCCTGTGGACCAACAAATAATCATCATATCACCAGGTGCCAATCAGAAAAACAGAGCCGAAATCCAAGAAAACTGATGACAAATTTTTCTGGCACATACACGTCACAATGCAAGAACCTATAATTTTCCCTCCCAACTGTCTATCATTTTATATAAAAACTATCTGAACCTTTTGATTAACTTCTAGTCTGTAACTCACTTTCAGGTATCCATTTTCCTTTCTGGAAAAGTATTGAGCCACTCAATTAGATTTTAAAGTTATGGCATTTATATCTTTGGTCTTTGGCATTAAGCAGGTACTGGTATATGGGCAGTACTCTCTTCAATAACATAATCGATAGCTCCAAATGTCAGGTGGGTTGTACAATAGGGACGAATAATCCACCATTTGTTCATTTGACCAAAGAAAAATTCATTCAATGGGCTCATTATTTTGTTATGGACTCAGTGAAAGTCCCTTTAAGATAGAGAGTGTGTGTGTATGTGTGTGTGGGACGTGCTTACGTCAATAGAAGATAAAGGACGTAATGACGTTGTTGAAGAAGTTAGAAGAAGAAGAAGAAGAAGAGAGAGAGAGAAGGGAGAGAGACACCAGCCTGCTTGTTTTCTCTATCGATGGATGAGAAACAATAACTGTGTCTGCCACTGAAATCCATGTATGGAAGTTGGAAGTAATCCGGTGGAGTTCACTTTGTTGCTGACCTGTAGAAGGAAACAGGTATTTGTGTGTGGACGACCACGATTCGGATGCTTTTCGGGGTGAGGAAGTCACTACCGAGTAAACACTGAAGTGTCGTTTGGGTTCCATCGTGGAACATTTGGATTTCGTATTTACTCTCTCTATGTTTCTCTACGTCTACGTCTTATCTTCAGACAACGGTGGTTGTTGAAGAAGCCCTTGCTCATGTTTCACCTTATGGCTTGCGGAACTGAACTTTAAGAACCATTCCGGAACTGGGAGTTTTGGACTTTGTCACACACACACACGACGAGTTTAGTTTTGGGGATAACGTTCGAGGTTTAACATTTTTGAATTCTAACATACTAACATTTTTTTTTAACTTTTATTTTACGTATTATCATAAGTAGTGATTAATAAAATAGTTTTTAACACTGAATCATGCTCAGTGTGTTTCTTTTGTTGCTGGTTTGTGACAATTTTAATTTTTGTATTCCTTTATTAATATTTAGTTCTTTCTTTGCATGGACCCTGAAACCTTTGGCCTGGACTCAGCACAACCGATGATAAACATGTATCATTACAGGAGAGCTGGAAGTAGGGTTGGTGGTGGTGGGAGAGGATGGGGAACAGTTGGGGATGGAGCAATTATTATGCCTGTCATGGATGTGCAGAAACCCTGATCTCAACAAATCTATTGATCCTAGTGTTCGATGCATCAATCCTAATTAGATTTTTAACATATCCTGATATACAAGACTCATCATCTCTTGTGTAGTCCTACTCTGTTGACCTGAGTATCCATCCAGGTTCTTCTCTTTCTCTCCACTTGCAAAGATTCTTTCTCCCCAATAATGAAGTGCCAGTATTTTCCTAAGGTACAACTCCAACCTTTGAAGCCAAACATCTATCATTAGCAGGTCATATATGAAAATGATTTCTGAGGTGTTATTTGGCTGGTAGAGCATCACAATTTATGGTATCCAAGTGGCAGAATGCTCCTGGATATTTTCCATTAATCTAAGTTGGTGATTTTCAGAAATAGGATTGCATGCAAGTACCACCTTTTCGATGAATCATTAAATCAAAACTCTGTATCTGCTAAGACATGTGTAAAAGAACTAATCTTACTGTTTCAAAAAGACAGCTTTACCAATATTTGCTCAAAGTATATTTCTCAACCAATATCACTAACAATACACAGATTTATTTATTTATCCATCCCTTTGCTATGTATATGAATTTGCCCAATGGCTTGGCTATACAAGTCTGCCTAATCCAATTCATTGGCTCCAGAACTTGGTGACCATATGAGGAGCTTTATAGAAATACATTTTATTTTTGTTCAAGGACAATGGCCCAAAAAACTTCCGTGTCACTGGGCTGCATGGTGTGATTTTTTTTTTAAAATCAGCTAGGATTCCTGATTTTGATCATCTGTCAGTGATTTCTGAAGCACTGGAACTTACTGGACTCAACTGTCAAGTTCTCATAATTTGCTGATATTTACAATAATAATAACAACAACAACTCAGAAAAGGCTTTAGAGAGTGAGTAGCAATGACACAACTAAATGTCAACTTAACTGAGTGGCTTTAAAAGAGGGGAAATATAATTAGAAATGGCTTTCTGCAATGTGTTGTTATCTATGAGCTTTCAGTCAAATTTGGGAAGTGGAAGTCTATGAAAGGATAACAAACTATGGGCCACACACAACCACATTGTTGTACTAACATTTTTGTGTCCACATCAAAAAGTAGGATAATTGATGAGAAAAAATATCAGGATATCAGACTGTGTGGTCAAAGAGATAATTCAGGCACATTTCATCATGATCTCAATTTCAAACATCAGGCACTTAATGAAAGGCTTGGCCCAAAATAGCTTCACACTCACTGGCTGATTGACGCTACAAGAAAATCAAATAAATAGCTGTGTCACTGCTGACAGAACAAATTCACGTCAGGCAGATCATAACCATTTTAAAAAATGTTGCAAATTGAAATGATAGAAAAAAATTCTGCTGGACTTCTCCACTCATTGTACAGTTTTTCCAGTTTGGAGGCATCTGAAACAACTTGTATTTGCATCACAGCTTTAGCATCATAAAACATTGTCAAAAAAGATTTAAGGGAAAGAATAAGCAGTTGAGGTAGGTTTTAAGGAACAACCTTACAGAGTAAAGAGGTAGTGAAGTAAAGTGTTTAGGAAGGAAATTCCAGAATTGCACATCACAATCCAGGTCCTAGTGGTGCCCCACAATACTACAGTAGCAGCAGCAACTACAGTTAGTGTCCCTAACCTAGAAAAATATTGCAAACTGCTTCACAGAAAGGCATGTCTAGAGAATGAAGAGATATCAGAGAAGTAATTGAAAACATGGTCAAAAGCACAAGTTTTAAAGTGTGTCCTAAAGAAGAGAGGCAGAAGATTTTCAGGAAGTAATTCCAGACCATAGGTCCAAGACATCTGATGGACGCCAAAGTTAAATTAAGTGGGGGGGTGGGGGGGCAGGGGGTGTGAAATGCATCCACACAAACACCAGTGTGACCCAGATCATGGTAGCATATTATTGTGAAAACACAGGTTTATATCATCAATGGGGCTAGAATGAGTCAACTCTGACATGGTTAGGCTGCTTAAAGGAGCAACTGGTATGAATAGACAAGATCTCAATTTATAACACACACAAAACATTTAATCTAACATGATAACAACACCAAGGGAGCAATAAAATATGTGATAATGTAGTAAATAGACAGTCAGTTACATAAAGCAATAATACAGCCATAGTGATGGCTATTGAGGGACAAGTGTTGATCATACTATGAGAGAACATTGCCTTCTTTCTCAAATAAATTAAAGAATTTTTGGTGTCCATGTTATATATATTTCATCCGAAAGGTGGCACCTGCAATAATGCTGCATTCTCTTGGTCTTGCACTGACATATCAGCCTTGACTGTGGACTTGTGTCCTGAAAAAACAACTTTGGAACTTAATGGCAGGACACAATTTATGCATGCTAAACAGCATGAAAAAGGAAAATTTTCCCTGGTAAAGACCCCAGCATCAGAAAATTGTGTGCAGCACATCCCCTGCTCTTGGTATTGATAGCTTGTGGACAATATTCCACAATCCAGGCAAACTTAAAAAATTGGTCCTGCAGCAATGGACAAGTATTGCAAGACTACCCAGCCCCTTGAAGAACAAGTGCCTGAGAATATCATCAGCTCCAAGTCAAAAACCATCCAAACTTTGACCTAAAGGGTTGATTATCACTGGATCAAAATCTTTGAATTCCTGACGTAACAGCATTATGGGAATATCTACAGGACATGAAATGCAACTGAAAGTTATGTTTTAACAATAGTAATCTCCTGTGACCACCACTTTCTCAAGAGTAATAAGATAGAGCATTACCTGCTAGCCTTGTCTCTGATGCTCCCGTCGCAGGATAGGAACTTTACAATATTACATACTTGTAACCATAAATATTTCATATGTCATAAAGTCATGGAGTCATATGTTGTGAAGATTATAAAATACCTTTTTTATAAAGTATGCAAACACTATAAAAAAGGCACCCTTTGTCCTGCAATATAACATAATGGCTGAAACCTGGTATATTCTCATGGGACAGCTGGCCAGTCAACCAGTAATGAGAAATAGCTTCCTATAATACTAACTGACATCTCATCAACATTCTACATCATGGAGTAGGCAGTGGAGTAGGTTGCTTTACAGTTGAAAAAAAATTGGATGCAGACACCAAGAGCTATCAGATTTTATAGCTCAACATTTATCTCTCCAGTCATAGATTAGTCAGTTCATTTAGAACTGTGAGCTAATGTTCCATCTCACAACCACTGAGTACAATGCTGCTAAAAAAGGGAAGGATTTTCTCTACCAAGCTCTCAAATTTAGCAAGGTAAGGAGATGTTGAAAGGAAAGGTATTCTGCACTAATTTCCTCCAACACAATAAGACCAGCGCTCAAAAGCGTGTCAACAGCTTCAAAGTGCTTTCAGAAGATCCGAGGCAGGGAAAGGCACTATAAAAAAAAAGCTACTTTTATTGGGAGAAAAAACAGCTTTGATATTTTTGCCCTTAAGATTGATTTCTTCCTATTGCAGAAGGGAATTCAGGCCATCAAGTCCATGCTGGCTCTCAGCAGAGCAATCCCACTAGTCTCATTCCTCCTCTCTTTATTTTCCCTGCAGCTCTACAACTTATTCCCTCACACATGCCCTTTGGTTATTTGACTCCTTACAACAGGGATTAAGGCAATAAGGCAGCAAGCGACAGAGGAGACCAATAAGGAAATGATCAGCAAGGAACTCCAAATTTAAGTAGACACAGTGGCAAATGGAAAAAAGTGAAATGGGTAAAAAGTTTCAAACTCTTGAGCTTCTTTTAAAGAAAGTATTTGAGATGGTTATGTAAAGATGAGCCTTTAGGGCAGCCATGGAGTCATACATCATAGAAACAGGCCTTTCAGCCCATTATGTCCATGCTGACCATCAAGTACCCATCTAAATATACAAGTAAGTAAATAAGTGTAGTATGTTAACAAAGTGATAGTAGAAACTACTTATCATTCCAGTCATTTTCTGAACAGTCATCATGCCAAAACTCACTAAATTCAGATTTTTAGCATTCTACCAAACTTAAGACTCCAAACCCCTATTAGTGGGTCAGATACTTGATATCATGGGTCCCCACTGTTTTCCAACCCATTTCCAACTGCATGAACAGGCGCTCATGGCGTGTAACCCAATGAAATACAATCATTTTCAGGATCTGTCTGTCAATCCAGTTTTTAGAAAGTTAGCATTCAATAAAGTAAATCAAAATGCCCAAAGGTTTAACCAGGCAGATTAAAAATGTTTGAGAATAGAGAGCAGGTGATTACTGAGGTTAAATGGAACTAGTCACTGCTGGGTAAAATATGACAGGTCATCTTTATGACATCATCAGCTATCAGGTGAGGCAGATATGATCTTAAAGCCCCAAGACCTATTATCCTTGTAAAACTCATTTTCAAATAAAAATAACTTGGTGATAGAAGGTAAAAAAATCTTAGCATAGAAATAACTGTTAGCAAAATAAGTGTACAATATTCTTCTACCTACTAACAAGCATCATTGGGTTTATTTTAAAATGAGTTAAAGCTTCTGTTAAAATTTCTAGGCTCCTAGGATCCATAATTGAACTTGATGTCAAGAACCCCAGAAGAATTGGTTTCCCCAGGTCCTGCCAAATCTATTTGTGCACTGAAACTTAAGACTAGATCTCTAACTGGAAATGTTTACTGCATTATTTATCTTTATGACGTGTATCATAATATTAGATCGCTCATAGGACTAGATATTAAGTGGATATTAAGTGCAGAGAGAAACAAGAATTGTTTTGAAGTCATTTAATGCAGAAGAATGGGTTTCCTGTCATGCACGAGGAACAGTATCACTGGGAACATAGGAATGAAAAAGATCGCAAAGACTAGAAAGGGTAGGAGGACATTAGAGGTCAAAAAGCACTTCAGGGACCAAAAACCAAGATTGCAGACCAGAGACCAGAGCTGGGGGAGATCTAGTGGTGGCATCCACTAGATCTATAGTGGCAGCATGAGATTATCAGAAGTATTGGTGGAGGGAGATTGGAAGGGAGTAAACGGAGGGAGTGAATGAATTGTTATTCAATCTCAGCAGTAAACTGGATTCAATTGGTAAAGTAAAAGTACTTTCTTTGTGGGTCCAAATTTCTTGTCACCCTTTAACTATTGGGCTTCATAATGCCCAGGTTAGGTTTGAAATTGTTGTTAAGTGTGATTCACACAATCTTTTGTAATATTTAAATACTGGAGATGGCACAAAGTTGCAATTCAGATTTTTAAACTTTTTAAGCATTCCACCCGTCCCAAACCCGCTTGATATTCACCTATAGGAGACCATATCTTCCCCAAATCCCACCCCTCACAATTAACAGAACAACCTTCTCCACTTCAAACATTTGGGTCCCATTGAATTTGGCTTGTGTACGTCAGAAGTACTTTATTGCCTATAAAGCACTTTGGGATGATCTAAGCTTGTGAAAGTTGATATAAACAAATCTTTCTCCACTTTTCATTCTGTTCTTCACTGAACATACTTTTTTTTTAAGCAGGAAGTTCTTATGATCTGGAAATCCCTACCTGATGATGGAAGCAGATTCTGCAGTATCTTTTGAAAAGGAATTGGATGTATACAAACAGGAAAATTTAGTTAAGCAATAGGGAAAGAGAGTAATTGGTAAAATATTCAGCCTGACACAATGAGCAGGATGGCTTCTTTTGTGTTCTAATTAAGGAGATGTTTATTATGATAAACTGCTTAATATCAGTTCTAATTTAACATTTTGATACTTTAAAGTTTAGTCCTGTGATGGATAGTCACTATCCAGGGTCAGGAGGCTTTTTGCCAAACTCAGCTTTTTAGCACAGCAGAAAAATCTGTCTGAGGTTCAACATGTTTATTGTTAATCTTTAACTAGTACTCTTTACCCATCCTCTTGAAAAACAAGACTGTCTAGGATCAGGAAGCCCACTATTGACTTAGACCATAAGACATAGGAACAGAATTAGGCCATTCAGCCCATTGAGTCTGCTCCGCCATTCAATCATGGCTGATTTATTTTTCCCTCTCAACCCCATTCTCCTGCCTTCTCCCCGTAACCTTTGACATCCTTATAAATCAAGAATCTATTAACCTCAACTTTAAATATACCCAATGACTTGGCCTCCACAGCCATCTGTGGTAATGAATTCTACAGATTCATCACCCTCTGGCTAAAGAAATTCCTCCTCATATCTGTTCTAAGGGGACATCCTCCTATTCAGAGGCTGTGCCTCTGGTCCTAGACTCTCCCACTACTGGAATCATCTTCTCCATGTCCACTCTATCCAGGTCTGTCAATATTCGGTAGGTTTCAATGAGATCCCCCCTCATCCTTCTAAGCTCCAGCGAGTACAGGCCCAGAGCCATTAAACATTCCTCATTCCTCACCCGTTCATTCCTGGGATCATTCTTGTAAACTTCCTCTGGACCCTCTCCAATGCCAGCACATCCTTCTTCAGATATGGAGCCCAAAACTGCTCACAATACTCCAGATGTGGTCTGACCAATGCCTTATAAAGCCTCAGCATTACATCCTTGTTTTTATATTCTAGTTCTCTCAAAATGAATGCTAACATTGCATTTACCTTCCTTACTACTGACTCAACCTACAAGTTAACCTTTAGGGAATCCTGCACTAGGCAATCCTGACTTAATTGAGACTGCATCCTAATCAGAAGAAACAACATTGTCTATGTTAACCAAAGGCTCCTGCCATCTGACCTGATCAATGCTGTTGTGAAAGCATCACAGGCAGATGAAGTTGTCACTAGATGACTGGCAAAAAAGAAATATTAGAAGCAGTAAGAGTGGGGAGGAGTTACAGAAATAAATACATCACATCCACTCCTCAACCTTGACCCGAGAAGAATCTCTTCCCAGAGTCTTCTTTCTGTGATGGATGACATGTTCGTCTGCAACTCATTGGTATGTTTTTCTAGTTTGTAGGAATTGTGTTTGGAAATCCTTTGTAGAATTAGAATCTCTGTTAGAATTAACTTCTCAAATTTATAATGCTCCATTTAAAATAAAATAACTGCATTTAATCTGCTTCATTAGCTGGAAATATCCCACCTTGGTTGGGGCGGGGGGGGGGGGGGGGGGGGGGGGGGGGGGAGGGAGAGACAGCCAAACCCCTTCAGAAAAAAGACTAAAGTAGTTAAGTAAATTAGTCTTTGCATTATAGGTTGAAATAGTATAATTTCCCTAAAGTGAGGGTACTAATATAGAACTACAAGACTTAAAGTCTTTGCTTAAGTTTAGGACTCTAGAACTGGTACACTCAATATCATCACAGTCCTTCATCTTATTGTCACAGTTTTGGTTGAAACAATGTCCTAAAATAGCATTTATAATGTGTCTCTTTCTTGTCACCTCCATTCAAGATGGAAAGACCCTTGTCTTTCCTCTCAGTCCTCTGAAAATTGGGTGCTTTTTCTTATCAGTTGGCTTTGCCTCATGCCAGTGAGCTATAGTCTCTGACATACCCATGCTCTGCATTTGATATTGCTTCAGGTGCTACATACCCAGCTCTTCCTTCAGCATTGTTGGCCATTGCTGTGGTTCTCCTTCTTCAGGGAGAAGCTTCTGATTCAGTGTTGGTTCCTGTCAACGTGGGCAGAGAAATAACGACATTTTAATGAGAGCTAAAGAATGAGTAGAATAAATGAGTAGAGTAGAAAGAAATTTCTTGGTAGAGGGGCCAAGATCTTAAAAGTCCCACATGGAGGTGGAAATAAAAATAAGAACTACTAATAAGGGTAGAGATCAGTGTAGTTAAAATATTATCCTTGCTTGACAGAACACGATGTGGAACCAAGGTCATTTTGGTTTGAGCTAAAAAAAATAGTAGAGGGCAGAAAATATTGGTGGGAATTATTTGTAGGCCACAAAATAGTAGTTGTAACATTGGGTGTAACATAAATCAGTGATCATGAGAGACTTTAACCTGCATCAAGACTGAATGAATCAAAGAAAGATGAATTCCTGGAATGTACATGAGATGGCTTTCTACATGGAAATATAGAGAAACCAGCTTGGAAGAGAGTTATTTTAGATTTTGGTATGTGCAATGAGAAGGGATTAATTGATAATTTTGTCAAGGGGATTTTGGCAGAGAGTGATCATAATATGACAGAAGTTGACACCAAGTTTGAAAGTGCTATGGTTCAATCTAAAACCAGGGTCTTAAATCTAAATGAAGGAAACCATAAATACATGAGAGTAGAGTTGGCCATGGTTGATTGGGAGAACACCATGATGATGGTCAGGCGACAGTTAATGTTTAAAGAAATAATGAGCAAGTTGTAAAAGAAATACTGTTAAGGCACAAACATTCACAGGACAAATTATGAGAAATTGGCTGATAAGAGAAATTAAAGATAACATTAAATCCAAGGAAGAGGCCCATAAAACTGCCAGAAATAGCAGTAGGCCTGAAAATTGGGAGCATTTTAGAACTCTGTGGAGAAGAACCAAGGAATTGATTAAAAAAAAGACAAGGTAGAATATGAGAATGAACTGATAAGAAACAGAAAGAAAATGAGAGCTTTTACAGATGCACAAAGAGGAAAAGACTAGTGAGGGAAAGTGTGAGCCACTTACCGACAAACAAGAAATTTATAATAGGGAGTAAGAAAATGGCAGAGGAATTAAACAATTACTTTGTATCTGTCCTTGCAGAAGACACAAAAAACTTTCCAGATTAGTTAGAGAATTGAGGATTTAGCGAGAATGAGGAACTGAAGGAATTAAATCTTTGTCAAAAATAGGTCCAGGGAAGTTAGTGTGCTTGAAAGCCGATAAATTCCTGGGACATGATGAGTTGTTTCCTCAGAGTTTTGGCTTCAGAAATAATGGATGCTTTGGTCATCACATTCCAAAACTCTATAGATCCTGGAGTTGTTCCAGTTGATTGGTGGGTAACAAACTGATCCTGTTATGTACGAAGGGAGGTCTATCTGTAATGGAAGATGTAATAACAGAACACCTTGAAAAGAATAATAGGATTGAGCAGGGCCAGCATGGATTTAGAAGAGAAAAATCATGTTTGACTAATCCACTGGAATTCTTTGATGATGTGGCTGGTAGAATAGATAAAGGGGAAAAAAAACGATGGAAATGGTATATTTGGATTTTTGGAAAGTATTCACAGAAGTCCTGCCCAGAAGATTGATCAATAAGGTTAGAGCACATGGAATTAGAAGTGACATACTGGCACAGACTGAGAATTAGTTATCAGACCAAAAGCAAAGAGTGAGAGTAAACAGATCATTCTCAAGTTGGCAGGCTGTGACTAATGGGATACCGTAGGGATTGGTGCTTGAGCCCCAGCTCTTTACAGTCTACATCAAGAACTTGGCAGAAGCGACTGAACATCATACTTCCAGGTTTGCTGATAATTCTAAACTAGGTGGGTTTGTGAGAAAAAAAAAGGAGGATGATGTAAAAAGAGGTTTGATGGAGATCTTGACAAGTGGATTGAGTGGGTGACAACTTGCAGATGGAATAAATAGTGTAAAAAATGTGAAGTTATCCACTTTGGTGCACGTAATGGAAATGTAGAGTATTTGTTAAATGGTGAGAGACTGGGTAGTATTGATTCTCGAAAGGACTTAAGTATTTTTGCACACAAATCAATGAAGGCCAACATGTAGGTGCAGCAAGTAATCTCATCACAACTTTAAAAAAATTCTTAAAGTTTAGACAGGTTAGATGTAAGAAAATTGTTTCCTTTGGCTCAAGTGGCCACAGTTTGAGTGTAAGGGATAAGGTATTTAGGACTGAAATAAGAGATTTCTTCACTCACAGGGTGGTGAATCTTAAGAATTCCTAAGGCTGTGGAGGCTCAGTCATTGTATTCATTGAAAGCAGAGATCAATAGCTTTCTGGACATTAAGGAAATATAGGGTTATGGGGATAGCCCTAGATTGGTGAGGGAGTGAGTCAGATTGTTGGGGTTGGTCATGGGTAACAGCAATTTAGAGTCTTGTTATTACTATTCAGGTTTGGCGATGGTTATCAGTGTGTCAGGGTCATGTAATCACCAGATGAGGTTGGATGTGCATTAGTGGTGAGTCAGGGCCTTGCACCTATCAAGGTAGTTGGTGGGGGAGTTTAGAGTCAGGGTCTTGTGATCACCGGTCAGGTTTGGTGATGGGCATCAATGAGTCGGGGTAGGGTGTGAGGCAGTGAGTCAGGATCATGTGATAACTGGTCAGGGTTGTGGGGTTGGGCGTGTGGGTAGTATTGGTGAGACAGCGTCCAATAATCACTGATCAGGATCGCGGATCAGTGGATTGTGGCCCATGGTTAGCTGCAGTAGGTTGTGGGTACGTGACTGAAGGTCGAGAGGGGATCAGTCAGTGGGCGAATGGGTTCCTGTCAGTTGAGCAGTGGCTGGAAGAGGCAGAACAAGATGCTCAATGATGCATGCTTGGAGTGGGTGGTGGAGTTGTGGGGCTGGGGTTCAGTACCAAGGCGAGGGTTAGGTAAGCAATAGGGCGTCTTCTCGATTTGGGTTTCCAACAGCAGACTGGGACCTTTAATTGTACCCTTGTTGAGCACAGTACTATGAAATCATGTTTATGAGTGCCCAATGATACATGTGCTGTGGGACATGCCTTATTTTCCCCTGATGATGCTCTAAATGTGCATTACACCAGGAATAACAGTGTATGTCCTATAAAGAATATGGCTCATCTGCACAAGCTTGATTTGCAATGGTAAGTACATGGTCAAATTTCCAGACAGGCAGATTCAATTAGGAAACCAGCTGTTGTGTTTCATTTCAGAAAGCCAATTATCATCCATGTAAAGGCTATTAAAAGCTATTCAAACTGTTAAAATGCAACATTGTTCTGAAAAAACTATCACATTTAAGTACATTTAAAAGCAAGTAAATTCATTCAAGTGATTAAAAAAAATCTAAATTATCTACTACTTAGTTGATTGCAGTCGTTGCCTTCTATTGAAATTAATGGGAGCAGTGTTGCAGTGCTGGGATTCCAGACAAGAATCCTGTGTTGACTGTGGCACAGGATTCTCATGTGGATTCCCCACTGTGAGTGGTAGAAAACTCCCTCACTGGATGTTATGAGGCATCAGCCATGGAGCACAATTGGACAAACAAACAGAAATAGCAGGCAACAGCTTCAGGAACACCACATGCATATGTGTGTGGAAACGTAGAGGTTGTCCTCAGTTACGATGAGTAATGTAGACAAATGCCATCATGATTGCTGAGACTTCCCTGCAATATCCAGGCTGTAGTAATCACAACGTGCAGATCCATTGCAGCTAAAAGTATTTGGCTTGTGACAATGTATTTGTCACACAAGCAGTGGTTGGATAAGGATTACAGTGATAGGATATAGGACAGACAAAAGCCCTTGGGGCATAACCATGTAACATGAGAACCTGCTTCAATTTTACCAAACTTAAACAACACTGACAGTAGAGTATGAGAACAATAAATCAGTTTGCAAAAATAAACATGTACTTGCTAAAACTAGAATTTACTTCCAGAGCCAGCTTGATCCTTTGCTACTGGACCTTGTATGTATAAAGGGCCTGCCACACTATAAAACCATCATCTGAGCCGGGCCATAACACCCCACAACTACATGAGCTGACTAGCTCTTCATGCTGGGTTATAATAAATGATCAGAATTACTGAAGTGAATGCTGGCTTACCTTATTGACAGTGCTTTCAGGGTCAGTGATACCAAATGACCTGTTCACAGCTTCCTCCAGCTGCTCAGGGCAAGTGCCTATGCTGTATCTTCCTTCACTCATCCTGCACTGGGATGGCTTTGAGCTTGGAGTTCTGGGACTTCCATCATTTATTACATTGTTTGATTGGCCAGTTTTGACCTTTGACACCACTGATGCACATTGGGAATTACTTTTGTCAACCGGAATTTCAAAGCAAGCCTTCAGCATCCTTATGTCAATGTCAATGTTCTTAATTTGAGGCAGGTTACCCATTGAATTGCACCTCCTTGGAGGAAAGTTTGGTGTCTGAATCATCTTCATCTCGAATATCCTTCTCAAAGACTCCAGCTTGTTCTTGGATGGAGACGATGTCTTAGAAAAAACACAGTTCTTTTAATGCCATCTATAAAGGTCACTTTTAAAGCAATTAACTTTTTAATAAAATTAACACAAACCATCTTCCCCCTTTTTTTTGACATTCAGGAATACAGTAATCAGGAGACCACTCCAGATGCCATATCTCACATCTGAACCATGTCAATCAATGTTGGAATGCTATTTGAATATTGGGCCTTCACAATCCAAGCTGGCCAAGTATATTGGACTAGCAACAATTGTCAATGTTTCCTTGTTCCCTAAGACATTTGTTAGCTTTTGTTTGGCTGGAGATAGTCCCCAGAAGCATGACATGAATAATGGCAGGATACTAATATTGCAGTAAAGATGCCCCATTCACAAATCACCCCAAAACCATATGTGACATGACCACAGCTTTGCTAGGTCTCAAGGTTATGAAGATTTTAACTGTTATTGAATCTCTGACATTCAAAGACATTTAAAATTTTTTTGAAATGAAGTAAGCAATTACAAAATTAACATTTAAAATTATATGTTAAGGATAAAAATAGCTTTTAAAAGACTAACACGTTTGTAAATAATTTAAAATGGAATTAAACCAATGTAGCAGCCCGTACTTACGAGACTCGAATCACCATCAGCGGCCGCGGGCGGACGCACAGCAGTGCGTCGCGAGCGAACCATGGGGCAGGCCTTCCGGCGGGATCCTGACGTCACGTCCGCCGGAGAGGCTCTCGGGTATCTGTGCACGCGCGCGTTTTGCTTCAGACAGTAAAGTGTGCTCCGATTCAGCCACAACGTCTCCAAGTTTTTCCTTTCGGGAATGCATCGCGTTCGGCTACACCAAAATATTTTATTTAACAATGAACTTACTTCCCCTTTACTGTCTTATCCACAGCCCTACGGTACCCAATAAAATATAAGTGATTGTGGATTCTGCACTAGGTCTAACCTGGAGCAGATTCTGAGTGCCAATTTCACATCATTAATGCTGGGGAATATCAATAAGAATGACCTCTTTAACTGGACCAGCAGTGGAACAAGCTAATAGGTTTGGTAATTCAAAACTGGGGTAGGTTTGGGATTTCCTCCTCTCCATTTCAACTTGTAAATTGGTAAATTGATTTATTAGTGTCACATGTACTGAGGTACAGTGAAGAACTTGTTTTGCATATTGTTCATACAGATCATTTCTTTACACAGTGCATTGAGTAGTACAGGGTAAAACAATAATAGAATGCAGAATAAAGTGTTACAGTCACAGAGAAAGTGCAGTGCAGTTAGACAATAAGATGCAAGGTCACAACAGTTGTGATGTCAAGAGACTATCTTATTGTACTAGGGAACCGATTAATAGTCTTATAACAGTAGGATAGAAACTGTCCTTGAGCCTGGTGGTACGTGCTTTCAGGCTTTTGTGTCTTCTGCCCGATGAGAGAGGGAAGAAGAGAGAATGTCTGGGGTGGGGGCGTTTTGATTATGCTGGCTGCTTTAGCAAGGCAGTGAGAAGTATAGACAGCTTAGACCTACAGTATTTGGCACTTACCATTAAGGTCAGGGCCATTTCATTATTAGCAGTTAATTACAATGTGCATTTTGTAAATGCATTGACCTTCTCATTGGGTTAAGAAGGTCCATACCTGTGTCTTAAGCCATGTCTAGATATATTATGTGCAGGCATCTTAAGAATACCTATGTAACCAGAATATAGGAGCAGAAAACGGAAATGATCAAATATTATTTTCAGGAAGACAACAGCCAAGGGTCTCAGACCTGAAATATTAACTCTATTTCACTTTCTGTAGATGCTGCCTGACCCACTGAGTTTTTCCAGCAGTTTCTGTTTTTAGTTCAATAGCCCATTAACGTATTCCATGTCAGATAATGCAATGCTTTTTCCGATGTGTAAACCCACTAGAATCATTACTCACCTCTTGTCTTTCCTCTGATTCTTGGCTTCTTAGATTTGTTTCACTTTGATATCTGTAAAAACAAGCCAAGCACAGGTCAGTTGCAATCAGTTATAACCGGAGAGAGGATCCCACAATCAAGTGACATCTCCTCTACGAGGAGTTGCACACTTCCTGTCCCGAGGCATGAGGGATCTCCTTCCAATTTCTCATCCCACAATGAGGGACGCTACAGTCTTCACTTCACCTCATCTTCACACAGATCAGGAAGCAAACGGAACTGGCTTTGAACCAGCTGCTGTCTCTGCTGCACGGTTCTCAATGGGCTGCGGACAAGTGTGGAGGGTAGTCTAACACGACAGGGTGATATTGGGGTGTTGGTGAAGTGGGCTGAGAAATGGAAGGTGGACTTTACTCCTGATAAATGTGAGGTGATGCACTCTGGGAGTACCTATAAGGCAAGGACACACACCATGAATGGTAAGGTCCTAGGGAGTATTGAGGAACAGAGGGACCTTGGTTTACCAATCCAAAAATTCTTGTAAGTGGCAGAAAGAAGGCATATGGAATACTGGCCTTCATCTGTCGGGACATTGAACTCAAGAGCAGGGAGGATATGCTCCAATTTTATAAAACATTGGTCAGACCACAGCTGGAGTACTGCACGCATTTATGGCCACCACACTATAGGAAGGATGTAATAATGCTGGAGAGGGTGCTGAGGGGATTCACCAGGATATTTCCTGGGATGGAGCATTTTAGTTATGAGGAGACACTGGAGAGGTTAGGTCTGTTTTCCCTGAACCAGAGGAGATTAAGATGGGACATAATTGAGGTATATAAACTTAGAGGGGTATTGACAGGTAGACTGTAGGAATCTTTCCCCTTATCAGAGGCGAATAAAACTAGAAGACATAGATTTAGGATAATGGGTAAGATATTTAGAGGGGTTCTGAGGAAGACCTCTTTCACCCAGAGAGTGGTGAGTACCTGGAATACATTGCCAGAGTAGTGGAAGCAGAGTCCCAGACTGGATATAAGAAGAGTTTAGATGAACACTTGAATTGCCTACACATTGAAGGCTCTGGGCCAAGTGCCAAAAAATGAGATTAATACAGGTGGGTACACGGAATCCTGAAACATCAACAATTCCTTTCCTCCACAGATACTATGGGACCCGCTGAGTTCCTCCGGCAGATTGTTTGTTAATAGGGATTGGTGCCCACTGGTCAGTGTTGATGTGATGGGCCGAATGGCCTGTTTCTCTGCTGTATTACTCTATGACTCTATTGGGTATTTTCAGGGGAAAAGACAGTCTATCCTATCTATGCCACTCATAAACCGTTATAAGATTATTCCTCACCTCCTACATTCCAGTGAGAATAAACCCAGCCTATTCAATCTCTCCTGATAAATACAGCCCTTCATTCCAGGCAACATCTCAGTAAATCTCTTCTGCATTCTTTCTAACAACCTTCCTGTAGTGTGGTGAACCACAATACCTCAAGTGCGGACTGATCATTGTTTTGTACAGCTCAAACATGTTATCCCAATATCTATACTCTATTGTGCAGGAGAATCTCAAATCTCATATGTATGCTGAGTTACTTCTAACAGGGGTAACGTAAGATAGGAATTGTGCCTGGGAGTACCTTCATCACATAGACTGCAGCGGTTTGAGAAGGCAGCTAACTTCACCTTCTTTAGGTTCTTCTTCTAAGGCAATCCCTCAGGATCAAGGATGACTTGCTTCTACTCAGATTTGTGTGTCAGAGGTGCTGATGAGGCCAATATGGGAACTGCAGACTCTTCCACAGATGGGACAGGAGTTGGCTAATGCAGAGGGTGGATGGAGAATTTGTGAGGTATTGCATTCCTTCTGCATTTTATGCTCCCAGTAGAATTGAGGTTCTCAGAGCCGTCCCAAATGCTCTGTCTCCAATTTGAGCTGCCATGAGCCAGGGATCCCTAAGACTCAGAGGGGACATTTAATTTTATTAATTAACACATTTTTGAATCTTCTCCTCTACCTACTTGGAAATCTTTTCCTCCTTCAGAATTTAGAATAGTGTCTTGGTTTTGGGAGTGTGACGCCAAGCATGTGCACAATGGGGTCCACTAGAGCTGACTGAGTGTAATAAAGACCTCATTGCTGGGGATGTTGGCCTGGGAAAGAATACTGATATTAGTTCGTTTGTCCTGTCAATGAACTCAGAGGATTTTGTTAGGCAGCTTCAGTAGTATCATCTCAGTAGTACGGTACCTGCACTAGGTAGTCCATGTCTTAGAAATATATATAAGAGCAAGGATTACTGCTGACTGGTAGACCATGAGCTTTGAGCCATGTATGAGATCTTGATCTTTAAACACCCTTTTCCCCAATTGATCAAAGGTTGTCCTAGGACATTGAAAGCAGTGGAGAACTTTATCATTGATGCCTGCCTTCATCAAGAGGTGCCCCCTGGGATATGAGATGTGGACCATGATTTTCAGGGTCTCACCTGAACCTCTTTTGTCAAAGGCTGATGTTGTACAGTGGAGGCAGGTTGGTAGAGAACCTTGGTGACAGAATAACTGGACTATTGTGTAAAAGTTTGTTCTCCTACTAGCAAAGATTCACCAGAATGGCTTCTGGGATGGTAAACTGCACACGAAGAGAGATTGAATAAAGCTGACACCGCTGTTCTTTGTTGATTAGAAGACTGAGAAGTGACCTTATTGAAAGGTACAAAATCTTCAGTAGGATCAACAGTGTGGATGCGAACAGGATGCTTTTCCTGGTTGAGGAGTTAATAACCAAGGGTTACATTCTCAGAATAAGGGATAGTTCTATTAGGAATGATAAATCTCTTCATGCAGTGGGTGGTGAATTTTTGAAATCCTCTACCCTGGAGGCTTGGTCATTGAGTTCATTCAAAACAGAGATCCATACATTTATGGGTATTAAGGGAATGAAGGGATACATGGTGGTGAACGAGACGATCAGCCATAATCTTGTTGAATGGAAGAGTAGGCTTGAAGAGCCAAATGGCCTACTGTTGTTCTTATTCTTCTGTTCTGATATTCTAACTCTTAAACAATGGGTTGAATCACACTGATGGCTTGCTGGTGGGTCCATAGTGAACCACTAGGTGCCTGTAGTGTGTGTGGCAGAGGTTCCAGGCTTCCACACCCATAGACAGAAGCATAAACATCTGACCTCTTGCTCTGCCCCTGGAGCTACCACTAAGACTTGGGGCTTTCCATAAGTTCTGAGCTGAGGGGCTGGATACAATTTGTAAGGCAAGGTAAATATTTTGTTTATTTTTTCTTTATTTCAAAGCATATTTGTGGTTTTAAGTAATTAATAGCTATTTCATGTGCTTGAATTAAATGTATCAATTTTTTAAAATAAATTGTTCATGGTTTTTAATTTGTTGAGTTATTTAATCTTTCCTTTAACTGCTTCCAAATGTCTAGGATCATCAGGCTGTTTACAGGCAGGGTCTTACTTTCTGCAACCTGTGGTCTAGTCACCATCTGTGGCCTGCTGTGTTACACACAGCAGTGGCAAAGCTGCTGGGATCCTCGGAACTGTGAGCAGTGATCATGAGGCACAGCCTGGGATCGGTGCATTCCAACCTGCTGTCACCAGCATTTTCCAAAGGAAGAGGGAGGAAGAAATTCCAGAGTGTGATGGGTTCCTGTGTATTTCAAAATAAAAATCACTGCGATGTAATCTCTCCCCCTGCTGGTGGCTATGAGAAAATAAAATGCATGGCAAGTCTGCATTTGTACCAGCTTTTCCATTAGCAGCTACTGATGTAATACATTGCTGATATTCCATGAATGGGTGTGCCACTAACCATGAAGGCAAAGTGTAAGACGAGAGGAACACAGCCAATATTTGTAATAGAAATATTGCAGTCAAGAGATGTAATGTACCACATTTGGGGGCACAGTGGAGCAGCTGTAGAGCTGCTGCCTCACAGTGCCAGAGACTGTGTGTTCAATCCCAACCTCAGTTGCCGTCTGCATGGAGCTTACATGTGCTCACTGTGATCGTGTGGGTTTCCTCTGGGTGCTTCGGTTCCTCCCACGTCCCAAAGAAATGTGGTAGTTTAATTGGCTAATGTAAATTGCCTCTAGTGTGTAGGTGAATGGTAGTACCTAGGAGAGTTGATGAGAATGTGGGGGAAATTGGAATTAATGTAGGATTAGTATAAATCAGCAGGTTGAAGGCCTGCTTCTGTGTTATATTTCTCTATGATTTTATAAGTGACAGATAGGGTAAGGCTCAGGTTGCTTATCCCAGCTGTTGACACTTATCTGCATGATAGGTCAATGAGGGAAGTTAGAGAGAAAGAACACGGAGAAAGAAATGTAAAACCTGTGAAATGCAGAGCTGTAGGAAAAGCCAAACAGATCAGGTCATGCCAGTGGAGAGAAAAAAAACTGAACCAATATTATAGATGGATGACCCACTGCAGAACTGGCCAGTATCAGAACTGTCCTCACCAGATTAATTCTCAGATGGCAGGTTCGTAGTATGAGGAGAGATTAAGCATATTGGGACAATATGCTCTTCAATTCAGAATAATGTGTGATTATCTCATTGAAATATACAAAATATGTTTGACAGAGTAGATGCAAAAGTGATGTTTTTCCTGGCTGGAGTGTCTAGATCCAGTGGTCACAATCTCAAAATAAGGGGTCAGTCATTTATGACAGGGATGAGAAGAAACTCCATCATTCAAACAACAACGAATCTTTGTAAATTTCTACCCAAGAGGACTGTGAATGTTCAATCACTAAGCTTATTCAAGAAAGAGGTGGCTAGAATTTAAATATTAAGAGAATCCAAGGGTATGGTATTAGTGCTGGAAAGTGGTGCTGAAGTAAAAGATCAGCCATGCTCTCTTTCTTATGTTCTTAATTTCTGTTTTATCTTGTATTGATTTAAGTGCATTTAAAGCTATACATGAACCTTCCATTACACAAGCTCCTTGTTTCACTCTTCCCTGTTGATTAGTTACCCTGTGTCTCATGTGTATATCCCTCCATCACATACCATGTCCCCTCATACCTGGCCACTAGTTTGGAGACCGACAGTCTCTCGGAATTATCATCCCATCTGTCTGAAGGTGTGGAAGGGAGGCTCCTAAGTGACTCGGTCCTCCTCAGTCTGTCCTTGTTTTCCATTTTCCTTTATTCAGAAGTTCAATTCAATCCTTCAATGCTTGTAAACAAATCAGAAAAGACATAAGCAATTAGGTTAATGCTTTAGCTCCCCCTGTCTTCGTCAGCACACTCACTGGCTGGAATCACCAATGAAACATTCATAGAAAGGATACAGTGAAACTGTTATCTTGGCCAAGTTATCACTGCAAAATGAAAATCATGTTTCACCAAGTTACCATCCATGAGGGAACGATGAAAATATCCCTCATGGCTCTGACCAGAAAATGTGTTGATCTCTCCTTCCTATCTGAATATATGCCATTGTTCAGGTCTTTGATTGTGAGAGGAGAACATGCTGCCTCTCCCCAGTAGTAGACTTTATTACTACCAGTTGGAGCAATTTTGGGGTTTCTGTGAAACACAATTATTAATGTGGCTCTTTACTGCCTCCAGATATTAATGCCACACCTCATTTACTTCCTGTTGTTGCTACTACAGATGAAACAGACACCAAAGGCAGAGCTGGAAGATCAAGGACACCCAGGGGCATGAGCAGGAATTTAGCTTTGCTAGCTTGTAGAGGAACATTCACAAGTCCGGAATGTTATAGGCTGCTCTGACTTCTGTACCTCACATAAAACAAAATTTTTAAATGGTTATTGTGGGTAGGACGACATACCTCTGCTTGAACCACATCCTTATGCGGGACCTGGTTATCTAGCACCTTACCATCCGACATGCCCTAGTAACCGCATTTTGAGATTCTCAACTAAGCAAACAGATATCCATGATTTATTCAAGAGAGCGCCAAGGATTTGCCATAGGACTCAGTAAGGCGACCTTGAGTAAGAGCAGCCACACCATAAGGAATTGCAACAAGATACAGGTCCAATGAAAAATAAAGGAAATGCAAGCTAAGTTTCCATCCTCTGCATTAGACGTGTGATTAACCAGTACATTTAATTAACTGGCACATGTCAAGCCTGGCATGTGATGGATATCAGAGCCTTTACTCAAATTTTTTTTATCATCTCATGGCATTCCAAAGCACTTCAAGGTCACAGGTATGGAAGTAATGTTTAGACACAGGGATTTTGATTGTGTCCTGGACTTTTTTGTCATCAGAAAGGCAAAGGGAAAGCTAGAAAAATGTATTTGCAGATACAAGGTTACTATCTCATGGTATTTTTCTTGGAAGTCAGGAGATATAGACAAGCTGAATGAATGAGCAACAACGTGGCAAGTGGAGGACTGTGTGGAAAAATGTGAGAGAAAAACAGAAATGATGAATAATTTTTAAGTAGTGAGAGATTGCAAAATGTTGATGTTCAGGAGGACCTGGATATTCTGGCACATAAGTCATTGAAAAATGGAAATACAGCAGGCAAATAGGAAGATGAATGCTGTGTTGGCTTTTATTGGAAGAGGTTTTGAGTACAAGAGTAAATAAGTCTTACCACAAATAAGTAGGGCTTTGGTGAGAACATACTGGAGTACTATGTATAGGTTTGGTGTCCTCAGCTAAAAAAGGAGTTACCTGCTATAGATAGAGTGTAGCAACAATTTACCAGACTGGTTCCTAGGATTTATGAGAAGAGGAGAGATTGAGTAGACTAAGCTTGTACTCTTTTAAGATTAGAAGTGTGAGAGGTGACCTCCCTGAACATGACAATATTCTTCACGAGTCTAATAGGGTAAATACATGGAGGATATTTACCCTGGCTGAGGAACTGAAAATAAGGGGTAGGAGGAGTTATTTCTTCTTTTAGAGGCTGGTGAATCTTTAGAACTTGTTATCTACACGACCTGGCTCATTCCTCTTTCTCTGCCCCTTCTTGATTGACTTCTAGTGTTTCCTAGTTCTGATGTAAGGTCATTGACCTGAAATATCATTTCTTTTTCTCCACAGATGTTCCTTGACTTGCCTGATATTATTTCAGATTTCCAGCACTTGTAATTTTTTGTTTTGCTTTTCAATTAATGTAAAAGTAAATTGGATAAATATTTTTTAAAAATGCACAGAAACCACAGGACAATGAGATCAAAGCCGTTTGAAGAATTAGTACTGGCATAGGATCATTTGGCCATATGAGAGTGTAAGGAGGAAGCTAAGGAGAATCAGTTAGCAGGTGGAGCCATGGTGCAGGAGGGAAGGCCTCTCATTCATGCACATGAATTAGGAGCAGGAGTAGGGCACTCAATGCCTCAAGCCTACTTTGACATTAAATAAGATCATGGTTGATCTAACAGTAAACATAACTCTACATTCCTGTCTACCCATAGTAATATCTCACCCCACCACCACCCTATCCCCACCACCACACCTTGCTTATCAAGTGTCTACCCCTGCCTTAAAAAATATCCAAAAACTCTGCTTCTCTGCCTCCTTTGCCCTCCCCCAGCTTATGGAAGAGAGGTCCAAAGACTCATAACTCTTTGAAAGAAATAAATACACCTCATCTCTTTCTTAAATGGATAACTCTTATTGTTAAACAGTGACCACTAGTTTTAGTTTCTCTCACAAGAAGAAACATCCTCACTGCAACACTCTGTCAAGATCTCTCAGGATCTTTTATGTTTCAATCAAGTCCTCAAACTCCAGTGAATACATGTCTAGACTGTCCAAACTTTCTTCATATGACTATCCTCCCAATCCAGGTACTAGTGTAGTGAACATTCTCTGAACTGCTTCCAATCCTTTGTTAATTAAAGAGATCCATAATGTACATTGGGAACAGGAGACATCTATTCAAAAGGAACAGGTTTCATCTTAACAGGACAAAGACCAATGTCCTGAAGGGAATGTTCATTAAGTATGGGATGGGTTTAAGCCAATTGATAAGGGGATGGGCACCAACATTTGGATGTTAAAAGGAGGAATAAAGTGCTTAAAGGAGTGAAAGTTTTGGATAGCGTTAGTGAAGGAATTAGTACTGTACTGATAAGATCAGACAATATAGGACAAGAGGAATACAAAGACAGGTTTAAAATGCATGTAAGTAAATGTGCAAAGTTTGATGAATAAGATTATTGAACTACACATAATAATATGAGAATACCATGTGCTGGCAATAACGGAAATGAGCTTTTAAAAATAGTGAGGATTGGGCACTTAATACTCATGAATAAAGAGTGCTCAGAAAGGTAGGAAAGAACCCGGAATTTAGAAGCAAAAAGGATAAGATCACACTACTATAAGTAGTCTAGGGGCTTTCAAATGGTTAGAAGGAGATAAAGGAGCAAATCGCAGAGATGTGTAAGAACTTTGTGATGATATTCTGGGACTCTGTCCAAGTATCAATTGGGAGAATGTTAAAATAAAAGGAAAGGGGGAGAATTTTCTGAACTTCCTTCACCAGTGTTTTCTTGGCTCAAGGAAGGAGGCATTGCTGGATCTGGTGCTGGGAGAACACTTGGAGAAGAGAGATGATCATATCTTAAGAGGATGGGTGATTTTTCTCCTCTGAAGGGCATCAGATGGATTTTTACAATGCAGTGGTTTCATGGTTATCATATCATGATTCAGACCTTGCTATTGCACATTATGAAACTGGATTCATCAAATTTGGTAATCCAGGTAATCTCTAGGAAAAGGGCTGTGCAAAGACTTGGGTTGGTCATAGGGTCACGGAGCTGTACTGCACAGAAACGGGCCCTTCAGTTGACCACGTTCATGCCGACCTTTTTGCTCCTCTACACTAGTCTTATTTGCCCGCATTAGAATTGTATCCTTCTATGCCTTGCTTATCTAAGTGTAAAATAGCCCATTAATTCACAAATCTCCATAATGGAAGGCCCTTGATGGCCCTACACGGTGGCCCTTTAATGGACTCTGGTACCATCAGGAGGAAGCAATGAATGCAGCTCACAACTTAGTTGTGTAAAAGTCTCTCATGCACAAACAGATACTGCAAATTCAATTACTATTGGAAATACAGTTTGGTCAACATCTGGAAGAGGAAGAAAAAGTTGATACTGTGTGGGGGAATCCTCACCAGAGATTACAGTCAAATCATTCACAGATGGTTTCTGGCCTGCTGTATGCTTCCAGTGTTTTCCATTTCTATGTTTTTGCCAAAGTTAGCAATGAATAAGTAGAGCCAAAATGTAAGGCTTTGTCCTAAATAATGAAAGGGCTTTTGATAGTGCTGTTGTCACATCTTGTTAATTTTTAGCTGTTTACTGCCTAATAAAACATATCAACTAAACACCGAATTAACTGACTTCCTCTGAATAAATTATAAATGCAAAGTTGAAGGTCATGAAGCATCAGTTGGAAATTTTTCTTCCTGGAAACTGAACTTCACCCTTTTTTTTCCACTAATCAGTGGTAATGCTTAATTGGATCCTATGCAAAATAATCATGAAGGTGGCCAAAAATGAGTTAGAGATATAGATATGGTGGTTTGCACCCAGGAACATTTGCTAATGTGGGACCTGGGTGGTTCTGGATGTGCCTTTGCTCACAACTGGAAACATTTGCTACACAGCAATGATATAAGTGTGTCAGCCCTTAAGGGCACACTCCTCATGGCACCCAGTTAGCAGCAACACAGATTATGGTGGCAACGAACAGGGAGACTGGGGAGAGAGCACGAAGGTTAGCTCAATGAGATATAGAAGTCCTAGATCATCAGAAAGGGAACAAGAGCAGGCCATTCTGCCCCCTTGCCTCCTTCACCATTCAATAAGAACATGGCTGATCCAACTTTCATCAAGTCCCACTCTTTCCCTACAGCCCTCAATTCCCTCGCTGACCAAAAATCTACCATCGCAGCTTTGAATATATTCAAGGAATTAGCCTCCATGGTTCTCTGTGGCAAGAAATTCCAAAGATTCACAAGCCTTTGAGAGACAAAATTTACCCTCACCTCAGTCTTGAATGGGCAGCCCTTATTCTGAGATTATGTCCTCATGTCCTAGACTCTCCCACAAGGAGAATCAACTATCCAGCGTTATCCGCTGCTACTACAAAAAGTTAATTTTCATGGCATTTATACCCCGACTATGTATGCTCATGCCAATAAACTTGAACTTGAATCTTCTCAAGCCCCCTAAAAATCTTCTTTGTTTCAATAAGAATACCTCTCAGTTTTCTAAACTCCCATGACTACAGATCCAACTTCTTCAATCTTTCCTCATAAGACCATCCCTCCATAACTGTGATCATCCTAATGAACCTTCTCTGAACTGTCTCCAATGATAATGTATTTTTCCTTACATAAGCAAGTCAAAACTGTTCACAATA
Source organism: Pristis pectinata (assembly GCF_009764475.1). Classification (NCBI taxonomy): domain Eukaryota; kingdom Metazoa; phylum Chordata; class Chondrichthyes; order Rhinopristiformes; family Pristidae; genus Pristis; species Pristis pectinata. The sequence continues at coordinate 25,657,815 of NC_067413.1, forward strand.
CTCTTGATGGGCTCTCACTAGTGCCTTGTGCAGCTGCAGTAAGATTTCCCCACTGTATTATCCAGCCCCCTTGAAATAAAAGGAGACATTTCATTCAATTTCCTGATGCACCTGTATGCTAGCTTTCTGTGTTTCATATACAAGATCACTCAAACCCCTTTGTGCTCCAGCTTCTGCCATCTTTGTCCATTTTTATCTTTCCTCCTTCCAAGTGAACAACTTCACATTTTCCCACGTTATACTCCATTTGCCAACTTTTTGCCCACTCACTTAACCTATCAATATCTCTCTGTAAACTTCCTTGCTTGCTTTCCCATCCACCTGTGTATTATCCACAAGTTTTGCTACAGTCATCAGTTCCCTTCACTGCACTGATCTCTGTGGCATCCAGTCGGTTACATATCACCAAACTGAAAAAGATTGTCATCTCTATTGCACTTCCTGGTAGTTAGCCAAATCTCTAACCATGCTAATATATTAATCTCCAATATCATGCACAGGTGATAACGCAGAAGTGATGTTGTTTTCCACTGTGGGTGGTATGGGAGGAGCGGGCGTTGGGGGGTGGTGGGGAAAGACATCCTCAAGAGTTGACATTAGAAGGCCCTGCCAGGCAGTAGCTGCAATAAACTCTTCCAAGAGTGAGATGTCCCATAACATGTTGTAATGTTGCAAGGAATTTAATAATTTCTCATGAAATGCCAAGGTGAACTGTACGACAACAGAAATACTGATCTTTCAATCTGACACTTACTCAGACACGCATGTGCACTCACACACACACACACACACACCCCCAGACACACACACACACGCACGCACGCACGCACACACACACACACACACACACACGCGCAGGGACACACACACACAAACACGCACACACACCCAGACACACACACACACACACACACACACACACGCACCCAGACACACACATACAGGCACACACACACACACACACAAACATGCACACGCACCCAGACACATACACACACACACACACACAAAGTGAGCTGAAGCTCCATTAGGACAATAATGAAAATGTAACTCAATAACCTTCATCTCCTCTATTTAGGTAAACACAGCAAGAAATAGGAGAGGGCCCACTCACACAAGAGAGGGTGCCCTCGTGTGCACAGCAGCTGACCCAGATCACAGAGACCATCTTGCCCCTTCTGGGTAGAGAGGCTCACTGAGCCACAAACCACCTCAAGGACAAGAACAATACTCAGTCTGCCAGGTATTCACTCTTATCCAAATTTGATAGTTCACCATTTGGTTCAAACACCAGCAGAAACCCTCAATGTTATCTTACTGCTACAGCCACATAAAGGTGTTTTGGCTACAGCTTACAAATTCAATTAACTCGTTATGTATTTGCAGAGTATCAAGATAGGTCACGTTTTCCCTCCCCAGAAGAGGAGGGGACGGAGCTGGAGTAGCAGGAGGAGAAGCTAGATAGAGAGGAAAAGGACGGAGCTGGTGATGATGAAGAGCAAAGTGTATTATTGTGGTTGACACCCCATTGTCACTAACTCATCATATTAAGTGAGAGGGACATGTGTCACAGTGAGATAGATAGGGCACTAGCAGGCTGTTGTATGGAACCAGGGATGGGAAATTTGGTGCAGGGGTCACTGGAGGGATGTACATACACCTGCACAGTCCCAGAAAATGCAGAAGAGAATCATGTTTCATATGCTTTCATGCCAAGGCTGAAACAGATGCACAGTGAGATGTTTTGCAAGCTGTCAGGATTGCCTGTCTGAAAGCAGGAAATGACGATGGAAATGTCACACAGAGTGCTGACTAGTTCAGTTGACAGCTGCAATGGAGACACAGATAAAGGCGATACAACATCTTGTTGCTTTCAAGCAATCTCATTCTGATCCTGCTAAACTGTTCTCCGCCACATGGAAAGTTTAAATCAAAGTGAAACACCAGTGAGGAGCAGCTAGATGTCCTCGTAGAACAGAGAGGTGCCATTCAAGAGCAGATTGCTGTTCTCAATGGATGCAGAGATGCCGTGCCTTGAGCAGCTTACGGTTGTGGAGCAAAGAGATGTTACACGTGATGTGCCCTGATTCAACACCCTACCCCTTCCACTCCCACCACCCACTCACAAACCTCCTCATCTTAAACAGAATCCCACTCAGATTGTGTGTGGACTCTGAAGAGTTAAGACTAAGGCACGGTAGTGTAGCGGTTAGCGTGATGCTATTACAGCGCCAGCGACCTGGGTTCAAATCCGGCCGCTGTCTGTAAGGAGTTTATACGTTCTCCCCATGTGACTGTGTGGGTTTCCTCCCACGTTCCAAAGACGTACGGGTTAGAAAGTTGCTGTGTTGGCGCTGGAAGCGTGGCGACGCTTGCGGGCTGCCCCCAGAACACTCTACTCAAAAGATGCATTTCACTGTGTGTTTTGATGTACGTGTGACTAATAAAGATATCTTATCTTATCTACAGGACCAGACACCTGTGATTCAGGATCTCTCAGCTCCAGGTCTAGAGTGAAATAATGGTAAAGCAGTTTGAGTGCCAGCAAATTGCTGGACCATTGTCAATCCAGTTACCTAAGAGGTTGCCTGGTGTGTCTATTCAGGACATTGATGACCCTCTCGTGAGAGCAACAAGTCACCTCCCACTATGGCTTCTCAGACATAATGCTCACCAATACATTATAGCCAACCACACCAAACTGCTCCACATATTGGCCCGAGGCTGGCTCTTCCAGAGCAAGAGCTTCCCGTGGGTCATCAAATCATGCGCTGGGACTTGAAAATCTACAAAAAGTACTAAAAAGAGAAGGGTCTGTAATTTTACTAAAAAAATGTTGTTAATTTTACTCTTTATAATATTTGATTTTTTTTGCCATGATTGTGCCTATGATACAAATTAGCACTGTTTAAATACCTCCTCATTTAGGGTAAATCACAAACAGACTATTCCTGGGTTACAAACGCCTGACTTATGGTCACCCCCTATGTGGGAACGAGCTCCCATAATACTATTAAATTCAGAAGTCCGTGTACATACAAATGTTCGTTCCTGCGAACAGCAGAATTAGCTTCCTCTCTCGCTGCACTTTAAGTAATTGTTCTTTCTTATCGATATTATGTACCTTTGATGCCATTCAGTACAATACTGTGCAGGCATGATTACCATATCAAGTAATTTTTGTATAATTTCGGACTAATGGACAAAATTGACTTATGGACATCTGTAAAAACGGAACCCATCTGTTACTCAGGGACTGCCTGTACTTCATTGTGCAAATGTGAGTGGCACTGGTGTGGCACATGCCTCATCTAGTATAATTGTTTATGGAGTGGTGCCAGCAGTGTCTGCTCAAGTCTCAGCAGTTAAATGCTAAGAATAGTTTTCCTGTTATTTTAAACACATTCTTCAAACAATGGAAGGTGTTTGGACAGCATGAAATATGTTCTGAAGCTGTCAATCAGATCTCCCATTGACAGCAGTGTCCTTTAAATAAACGTGTAACAAAGTAGTGCAATCTGCTCCTAATTGTATGGTGAATTTTCAATGAAGATTGTAGTTAGCACCCAAAAGCTTTACGTTATAACAATGATGGAGGAAAAAATTCATTTATGAAACTTGGCGATTATGAGTATATGCGCAACTGGTGCTGGATAAAGATCAGACATGTTAAAGAGAGTTGCACAAGAAAATTCCTGAAAGGCACAGTTTCACCCAAAATGATCACTAATGTGCTCTAACTTGGGTTAAATTGCTTTTCAGTGAAATTTGCCCCTACGAAACAGGCACTAATAAATCCATTTTCTAGACTTCCTATTTTTCATTATTTTTCTCTGTTAAGGACACCAGATATTTGCAAATTACTATTGTAATTATTGACACTGTTGTCATTGTTGTTCAATCAGATGGAGATGGAATCACACCACACTTGGAGTATTGTGTTCAGTTCTGGTCACCTCATTTATAGGAAGGATGTGGAAGCTTTAGAGAGGGTTCAGAGGAGACCTAGATGCTGCCTGAACTTTACCAGGATGCTGCCTGGATTGGAGAGCAAGTCTTATGAGGATAGGTTGAGCGAGCTAGGGCTTTTCTCTTTGGAGAGAAGGAAGATGAGAGGTGACTTGATAGAGGTGTACAAGATGATAAGAGGCATAGATCGAGTGGACAATCAGAGACTTTTTCCCAGAGCGAAAATGGCTAACACAAGGGGGTATAATTTTAAGGTGATCGGAGAAAGGTATAAGGGGGATGTCAGAGGTAAGTTTTTTACACAGAGAGTGGTGGGTTGTGGAACACACTGCTGGCAGAGGTGGTGGAGGCAGATACATTAGGGATATTTAAGAGAGTCTTAGATAAGCACATGAATGACAGAAAAATGGGGAGCTACATGGGAGGGAAGGGTTAGATAGATCTTAGAGCAGGATAAAATGTTGGCACAACATCGTGGGCTGAAGGGCCTATACTGTGCTATAATGTTCTATGTTCTATGGTTGTGGCTTCAGATCAGGCACAGGACCCTACATGTTAAACCCTAACACTGAGATAATGCTATATTCTTAGAGTTCCAGACTTTTATTGTTGGAACATCACAGCACAGAAATTGTCCACAAGTCTCTTGGAGATTTGAAAATCATATCTTGGCCATTATGATTGACCCTCACTCGTCTGGTTATCATGTGGATGGTGCGGATTTGGAGGTTGTGCAGTGCGGTGGGTTAGCGGATGGTAAGTGAGAGTTTTATCCTCGCAGGAGTGACTGCACAAAGCTCAAACCATCTCCTCCTGCACTAACACTAATTTCAGGACAGTATTTACATAGGCCAGCGATAGAGGCAGCAATCTAGCTGTTTGCTTCTCCTGGCCCTGTAAAGAGAACGTTTTGGAATTTCATAGGACACTGATTTACAAGAATTACTGAGGCTGCTGCCTCATCCAAGTAGCTGCCTTGACTGACATAAAACAAGGGCCATGTTAATGTGGAAATGCATATGTAGAGGAGTAATTAGGTTCGGAGGTGATTTTAAAAGCTACATGCAACACGATGGTTAAAAAAAATCAATCAAGAACTAACAGCCCTCTGAAGATTGAAGCTGAGTCAGAAGCAAAGCAAACAAAACACTATGTCAGATACAATGAGTCACATTTACATAACAGGTAGTGTGTCACTTACTCTGAAATGTCTTTGGGTAGGTTAGTACGTTGAATTCAAGTTGAAGCTTTGAGAAGTAAAGCATGTTCCTTTTTGAGATGGATCAACAAAAGGCGTTTGCTCCAGAATGATCAAAGTCCAGTTCCTCCAGACCATTTATGTTCCTGTTCTGGCCCTGCCTACTTCAGCCCATCCCTGCAGAGAGCAAATTTTACACCCACATTGATCAAACTGTACGGAATCTGCAAAGAAGACACAAGAGAGACTGCAGATGCTGGAAATCTGGAGCAACACACAAAATGCTGGAGGAATTCAGCAGGTCAGACAGCATCTATGGAGGGAAATGGACAGTCAACATTTCAGGTCAGGAAAGAAAGAGGGGAGATAGCCAGTATAAAAAGGTGGGGGGAATGGTGGAGCAAGAGCTGGCGGGTGATAGGTGGATCCAGGTGAGAGGGGGATGATAGGCAGGTGAGGGAGGGGGAGAGTGGAAATGATGTAAGAAGCTGGGAGGTGATAGGTGGAAGAGACAAAGGGCTGAAGAAGATGGAACCTGATAGGAGAGGACAGTGGACCATGGAATAAAGGGAAGGAGGTGACAAGAAATGTGTGGGTGATGGACAGATAGAGAGGCTGGGGAGGGGAAGAGAAGGGGTGAAGGGGCCGGTGGCATAAGGGAAAAAAAAGGGGGACAAAGGGGATTGGTTACTGGAAGTTAGAGAAATTGATGTTGATGCCGTCAAGTTGGAGACTACCAAAGCGGAATATGAGGTGCTGTTCCTCTAATCTGCATCTAGCCTCAACTTGGCAGTAGAGGAGGACTTGGACAGACACGACAGTGTGGGAATGGGAAGTGGAATTAAAATGGCCGGCCACTGGGAGATCCTGACTGTTTCAGTGGATGGAGTGAAGGTGCTCGACGAGGCGATTCCCCAGTCTGCGTTGGGTCTCATCCATGTAGAGGAGCCTGCACCGGGAGCACCAGATGCAATAAATGACATGGATGGATTCACATGCGAAGGACTTCCTCATCTGGAAGGACTGTTTAGGGCCCAGAATGGTGGTGAGAGAGGAGGTGTGGGGACAGGTGTAACACTTTGCAGGGATAATTGCTCGGAGGTGGGGCGGGGTGGTCAGCGGGGAGGGATGAGCGGACAAGGGAGTCATGGAAACAGTGATCCCTGCAGAAAGTGGAGGGGGGGGAGGAGGGGAGGGCAAGATATGCCTGGTGTTGGGATTCCATTGTGCTGTATGACACTGATAAGTAGGTCAGCAAGTCCATACCATCAGAGTGTTTAATCACTTACTTCACCATGCAAAACAAAATCAAGTGTGAGGTTGAACTTTACTGATATGTCCTTTTGAGGACCACAGTGATGTTATTTTTCTGGTCTGCTGCACACTCCATAATCTTGCCATCCTGAGGGAACAATCCTTATCACCACTCCCAGATGTCAGAATGATGAAGAAGAAGAAGTGGGGGTATGATTGAGGAAAAAGGGAAGGGAAGTAGAGAATGGGAGGCAAAAATCTCAGCAATGCCAAGCTAATAGATTCTATGAAAAGTCAATTTGTTGATGGGTGCTTTCACTGACCTGAAGTAAAGCTACCCATTCACAATCGCTGCTATTCTCCAAACCTTTCCTGTTTTCACTGTAATCACATGCCATATCACAGGAGAACAATGTTCCTCACTCATTCTGCTTCTTATAGACCATTGTGGCATGCAGAGGATATTTTGTGGTTATACAGAATGACGTCCTAGGTGCACTGGTAAACCTGCCAGAAAACTTTCACTTAATACCAAGGAATATGGAGGAGGCTAGCACCAACTTGTCACAAGGCTTTGTTCAGAGATTGAAGTCTATCTTCTCAACTGTGGAAATGGTGAACAGCTTCAATGCTACACTTGTGGACTGAATCAATACCTAATGGTTGATGTCTCACACTCCATTGTAGCTCACCAAAAGCTTGAGGACTGCTACAGAAGCTTTGACTGAAGTCAGGCAATCTTAGCTTGCTGCCACTCACGATCAGCTTGTAACCTTGTCAATAGAGCCTGGCTCCTTGATCCAAGCTTGACAGTACCAACAACCGTGTCAGATTCAGGTTAAATAAATATTCCAATAAAACATTTGGGTTTGGGCTAGGTAGGCAGAATTTGCTTGGCATTACTATTTGATGTTTTATCCTCAAACAGATCAGAAACATATTTATGGTAATGGTCAGGTCTGGTTGATTGTGAAAATCCCGATAAGTGTTTAGGCTTGATTCGGGTTCAGATTGCCAATGTCAAGTTGAATCAGAATCAGAATCAGATTTATTATCACTGACATGTGGTGAAATTTGTTGTTTTGCAGCAGGAGTACAGTGCAAGACATAAAATTTATAAATTACAAAAATAAATAAATAGTGCAAAAAAAACAAATAATGAGGTAGTGTTCATGGGTTCATAGATCATTCAGAGATGTGATGGCAGAGGGGAAGAAGCTGTTCCTGAATCAAAAATCTGATGGTGGAGATGAAGAAGCTGTTTCTGAATCAGAAGTCAGCTTTTAATGTCATACCTGAGCAGACTTCTTCCCGATGCAGTGATTTACGATAGTTATACAGATAGTCATTGGACTCTATCGGCATACACCAGCAGCTTTGACCTCAAATAATGAGTTCTACAGAGCCCAAATTTGCCCTTTCTCCCCCAGAGTTTCAATCTCGTTAATGGCAGTTTGAGGATTTGACCACTTTAAAAAACAATCTGAAAATAAGATACTTGAATCACAGAAACTCACAGCATAGAAGAAGGCTATTAGAGTAACAGAGTTATACAGCACGGAAACAGGCCCAACTCATCCATGCCGACCAAGGTACCTTCTTGAGCTGGTCCCATTTTTTGTGCATTTGGCCCTTATCCCTCTAAACCTATGCGTTAAGTTTTAGACTCCCCAACCTTTGGAAAAAGACTGTGTTTGTCCACCTTATCAATGGCTCTCATAGCAACTGTAAAACATACACACTGCAAAATAAATTCCTCTCATATCGCCCACACAGCTGATTTGAAGAAATAAATTCTAAATGTAGTTTCATTGAAAACACGCAAATCTAGTACTGAAACAGATTGCAAAGGATTAATGACCAAGGGAACCCAAGTTCAACTCTTTTAAGAATTTTATGAATTTGAATTTAGTTTATAGAAAATCAGAATATATAGGAAAATTATCATCAGTAAAATATGATTGTGTTGTATTGTCATTAAGAGAAACCACATGTTAAAAAACATTTGGTCAGGTACATGGATAGGAAAGGTTATGGGCCAAACACATGCAAATGGGACCAGCTTAGGGAGGTAACTTGGACGGCATGGATGAGTTAGGCCGAAGGGCCTGTTTCCGTGCTGTATAACTCTATGACTCTATGATCTTATAAACCTCCATAAGGTCACCCATCAGCCACCTTCGCTCCAGGGAACACAGTCCCAGCCTATCCAGTCTCTCCTTATAACTCAAGCCCTTCAGTCCTGGCAACATCCTTGTGAATCTTTTCTGCAATCTCTCTAGCTTAATAACATCTTTCCTATCGTATGTCAACCAGAACTGCACACAATTTTCCAGGTGCAGTCTCACCAATGTCCTATACAGCTGTAACGTGATGTCCCAACTCTTGTACTCGATGCCCTGTCTAATGAAGGCAAGCTTGCCAAACACATTCTTCATCACTTTGTCTACCAGTGTCGCCACTTTCAGGATACTACGTACTTGTACCCCTGGGTCTCTCTATTCAACCCACTCTTTGAAATGGCAATCCAGTTAGTGTCAACGTCTTCTCTTTCCCTGAGCCCTGAAATCATTTTCTAGTTCATTCCCAAATGAAACTGCTTTTGCAAACAGGCTTTTACGTGAATTTACAGCAGCTAAATTCTGAATAGAGATCCAGTGTAGATTTTCACTTTCACCACCAGTGTAGTAATTTGGTGAATAGATTACCTGGCTTAACAATGTAAATTGAGCAGGTTATATAACAAATGGATGTTCTGCTTTAGATGATTCCCAACAAACATAAAAATTTATCTGCCATGGCCACCAGCTTTTGCTAATTTGCCTCACCCAACATAATTTCCAATTGCATACGTCCAATATGAAAGCACCTCTGCCACTGAGTATCAGCAAGATACCATCCATGAACACAGACAAGTACAAAGAATTCATTGCCTACATTTCAACCTACCTGTTTCTCTGAAGTAGAAGGTTGCGTGTTCTACTCCCACTCTAGGGACTTAAACGTAAAATCTGAGTTGATGTTCCAGTGCAGTTATGAAATAATAATGATGCACGTCTAACCTTGAGACATTAAGCTGAATAAAGTGACTTCACATTAGATGCAACGTTAAATCCTACTGCTGAACAAAATCACGGGAGTCTCTTCCAATGCAGAAACTGGTCAACCACACAGTTTTTACAAACCTGTTGCTTCATTGGGTAAATATGTTAATAGAATGCAGAAGGTAATTACAGAATTAAAAAGAGTCTTTACAGTAAAAAAGGTCAACAGATAGCTACTTTTTCTCTGATTTAAAAAGTGGAAAATATGTAAGCTTCACCCACAGACCACAAGTATCCCAAATTTTATGACTGCAATATCAGCTGTACTTAAACCAATCTCTGAGTGTTGCTAAGTAATTGTTGGGCAAACAGAACAGGCATAGTCTGTAAAATGCTGATATTCATTGATAACAAATGCTTATGTTGCTTGAAATAAAAATCTAGAGGGTTACCGGGAAAGGAAGAAGATGCATGAATTCAACTCCACTGACTGTAATTGTTTGAATAAGTCAGATTTTTTTATTATGTGAGACTTTGAGCTTTTTAGTGTTTTTGGGAATTGCATTCCACAATTCCATTTCCTTTCCTATTGGCCTTATCTTATGAAGTATTGCATTGTATTAAAAAGCATAGAAGCAGTTTATTCAGTAATTAGGTCTGTATCGCTGTTTATGTACTCCTTGTGTAAACCCATCAATATTTCCTCCTATTCTTTCTCCCTCATGTGCTTATCAAACGTCCCCTTAAATGTTATTTGCATCCTTTGGAAGACAGTTCCATATTCTAACCACTTTATACCTGTGGTTTGTCAAAATTAATTTCCATTTTTCAAGTCATGGTATTTTTATTAATGTTATGGAGACTGGTTTGATGATTTATTCTACTTCTCATGAGTTAAAATCAATTAGTGATGTTATTCTATAATCTAAGATCAGAAATCATCTTCCTGTCAAGCTGCACCAAATACGTTGCTGCTAATGTATATATGCGACATTGGACCATTTTAAATTGCTTCTTAAATCAATAAAATTAAGCAAATGAAAGAATAAGCAAAAGGAATGCAGCATAAGATGGTTATATATCGTAAGAAATAATAGGGAACTATATTTTTAGTGTAAGTATACTATTTAGTAGTTGACAAGCAAAAAGTATGAAGTTGCTGGAAATCTGAAATAACAGAAAATGCTGGAACTATTCAGCAGTCAGGCAACACCTGTGGAGAAAGAAGCAGAGTTAACATTTCAGGTCAGAGACACAAGAGATTGCACGTGCTGGAATCTGGAGCAATAAACAATGCAGTCCTGATGCAGGGTTTCAACCTGAAATGTCAGCAATTCCTTTCCACCCACAGATGTTGCTCAACCCACTGAGTTCCACCAGCAGATTGTTTGTTGCTTAATATTTCAGGTCGGTGAAATATGATCCTGAAATATTTCAGGTCGGTGAAATATGAACCTGAAATATGATCCTGAAGTACAGGATGAGAGGAATACTCAGAAAAAGTATTTTTAAGGATGAACCAGAAATGTGAGTTACACCAACATGAAAAGAACAGGCTGGTAACATGACTTCTGTTGAATGATCATTGACCTGAAATATTAGATCTGTTTCTCTTGAAATAGATGCTGCCTGACCTGTGAGTATTTCCAGTATTTTTGGGTTTTATTTTATATATACTATTTTATACTTGTTGGTGCACTATATTCTGTATTCTTCTTTTTCTTAGGCAGTCCCTAAGGATCAAGGATGAAGTGCTTCCACTCCAGTTCTGCAGGTTCGGAGGTGACTGATGGACAATGAGAGACATGTAGGCTCTACCATAGATATTCGGTATAAGGAGAACATCCTGCATCACTTGTCACATGGTTTGGGACGGGAAGAAGAAGCACATTGTTAAACCACAGATCTTAATTTGTAGGCCCAATTAACAAACAGTACTCTGGAAAACAAAAAAAGAGGTAATGTGGTGGCAAGTGGAAAAAAGATCTATATGTACAAAGGTGTCAGTGCTGAATATGAAATAAAGTACTCATTTCTCATTAACGTCCATGTCTGTTTACAGAAATGGTTATATTTTTCAGCTGAGAATTTCAGCCCAAAATGGACAAGGAAATCAAAACATTTGGAAAATTTAAGCAAAATGTGAAAAAACATTCAGTAGTTTTCTGAAAGGCAAGGGTAATAAATAAAAGGATGGCTACATCCTTCTGTGGACAGGAGGCGAAAGATTAGATTTTTTTCAATAGTTTGGAAATGTAAAGATACTGACAGACGTTGTGAAAAATTTGGTACAGACCTTCAGCTGGAATCGATTCCATGTCCTGAAGCAAGAAGCAGGTGAGACTGCTGATGATTTATCTGCTTAATTTAGAAATAAACTCAGTAAATGCAGATTTACATAAAAGCAGTGTGGTTAGTTAATAAGTGGGATGAGGTGGATCTTGAAGATTGGGAAGGCAGATCATTGTCAAAAGATAGATCAGAAAATGGTGAGTGGACAATACCTTTGTTCCAAAAGTATATTTCAATCATAAAATTTGCAAATAAACAATGCATCATATTTATACACATTGTTCACAGTACAAGACATAATTTCATTCTATACCAATTATATAAGCATGACTTCAATTTTTTTTTCAAATACATTCCATGGATGATACATTTGAGAGGTCTTCACATGAATTCCAGCTCCTCAGTATGTAATAGCAAGAAGGCCTTAAGCTGTGAGCTTTCCCCCACAGAGCCTTTGTGGTATCTGCACCAAAATTCAGTGCATCCCTCAGCAAGGATGTCAGGAGATGTCATTGTGCACCATTCAGTTGAGAAGAATTCCTGGCACTGGAAGATCATCAAATTTTGTGCAGGACAAAGTGCCTCTTTCACTGATTTGACAATCTTTCAGCAAAAGTCTCAGTGTACATACAGTACAAGGGAATAGCCTGTAGAGCACAGTCACTATAAGGGATGAGTCTTAACAAAGACCATTGCATCACCCTCCAAACATTCTAAACAAACAAGTATTGCAGAAAGAGGTGAATAATGGTCTCGGCAACACTGCTGTCATCTCAAGCACAGTGTGGGGTGGCCTGAGGTTCCATCTCTGACTGAATGATCTAATGGAAATGGCCTTTCTCATCACCAGCCAAGCAACAGCTTGGAGTTTGTTTAAAACTTCTGGAGATGATGCATTCTGCCAAATGATTTTGACAGTTGGGGAACCATCCAACAGAATCCACCTTCTCCTTTTCCATTCTGTGCAAACTTGTGGTCAAAGGTGCTCTTCTGAACAATTTTTTTCTACGAGGGACGGGTAATAAGGCACAGTGCAACTGAATGGAATATACATTGGCCAGACCTATCCTTAGCAACACCAGGTACAAATAGTATAAAGCATAAAGTGTAACTTGGAGTTTTTGTACTCAAATCTACACATAGCCGGATGCAGACACATAGATATTAGCACTTCCCCCCCTTTCTATGAAGATTTGTAAAAAATATCTCTGTGAATTTAATCCATTTTCAATCTTCAGATTAAATGGAAGAGCATTCAGGTGAGAACCACGGTGTAGGAGTAGGGTGAAGGCCATACCTGCATCACACTGTGTCACCACAACACTGAGAGCACATTGCACATGATGACCAGGTTCTATCAAGCAATCTAGATAGAGCATCAAATCCACTATCCCAGTTTCTGACACTCTTTGGCTCTACACTCCACCCAGTTCTTGATGCATGCCAGAGCTCCTCCATTCCCAGCACCTTCAGATGATTGGAGGCTAAGGCCAGTTTGAAATGGTCACAAATGCTCATCAATATGTAGATTGACACTGGGTCTGAGCAGAAGACAGTGACCTTATACAGGGAATGCCTCTGTTGCCTGGGGTCATTACCCCTCTTATACCAGCATGAGAGCTCAAAACAACACACAAACAAGACAGGGGAGAGAGACAAGCCTTTCCTAATCCAAGTTTGATTGGGAAGGTTTCTGTTAGGGCTGTGGTACCGTGATGTTTGCGTTGAGCAGTCATTCCAATTGTGGATTCCCTCCCCAAACTCCATTTTGGAGATCAAGTCCATTTTGTATGCGTGCAATATTCTGTCAAAGGCCAGACAAATTCTTGGCCTAAGAATCCTACAGACAAGTCAATGACCATAGATTCCACAACAAGCTAATCAATACTTCATTTGCTGTTTGTCTTATTAAATCAATTGTGTCTTCTGCACCAGAAAGTGATGCCATGATCTTCTTTTGTGTTATCAGTAAGGAGAGACTATCTAGATTGCAAAAGTGAGTAGCATAATTAAACTTAACAAAGGTAAAGAGATCTAAAACAAAAATTACTGCTTTTTAAGATATTATTCATGAGATGTAGGTACTGCTGATGAATCCAATGTTCACTGGTCATCCTTCATTACCCTTGACCCAGGTATCTCATTGGACCATTTCAGAAGGCAGTTAAAAATCCATGGGACTAGTGTCACATATAAGCAAAACTGAAGAGAAGTCTCTTTCCACAAATGGCATCTGCAAACCAGCTGGCTGTTCTGTCACAATCATGCGGGTACATGGACACTATTGCAGGTGCCAGCCTTTTTAATTCTAGATTTATTTAACTCATTCAATTTAATTTCAAACACTGCCAGGACAGGGTTTGAACTTATGTCCCTGGATCTTTAGTAGAGGTTTTGGAATACTAGTCCAGTAACCTAATCAGTTTGCTATTTTACAATGAATGGAGCAATAAACAGTCTTTAAAACTGACATATTCTCCGCTGGGGAACCCCTGAAGTGCAATTTCTTAAACAGATTGTCTGAGTTCCTATAGATGTGAGATCTAATATGGAATTCTGCCAAGGCTTTCAAACAGCTGCACAGGCACTCTGCCAAACCATGGGTGGGTCTCCCAAGTTACATGACGTGTTGTAAACCACCCTGACGCTTACTGCTACAGCAGAATTGGTAAGGCAAAGAAAAAGGGGGAGAGGGTAATAGTGAGAGGGGAAGAAAGAATATCAGTGAGGAGTAGAGGATAAGAGAGAGAGATTTAACAGGCAGTGAGAATGAATGTGAGAGAGAAAATGAGAGCTGAAAGAGAAATGAGGAATGAGAGAGACTGAAAATGAAGGAAGAAGTATGAGAAAAAGGAGAAAATACAGGCAGTGAAAATATAATTGAAATAAAAGGGAATGAAGGGACGACCAGAGAACAGAGGTAACAAATAAGAGAAGGAAAGAATGAGAGTGAGGTGCAGGGAAAGAGTGAATAAATGTGAAAAGAGCAAAGAAACAGAACACATGTTCTATCAAAAACACTGTTAGAGATTTTAGTCACCGATGGAATGGATGTGAAATGTTCTGAGTTAGGAATGATATCAGCAAGGAAAAATTGACTGTTCTGGGCAATACAACTTGATTGGCACCATCTGTTCGCTGGTCACAGAAGTACACAGTCAGCAGTCACAGAACCACCCTGGTAATTGACAATTTGCTCTTGCAATCAACTGAATCTTTGGAGTGAAAGTGGGAAAACCCTTCTTTTAGAGAACGTTGTGTTTGAAAGTGAGATTGCAGGATATAGGACAAATGGGAGAAAGGCAAGAAAGATATATATTCTGGATATCTTTTGGTTTGAGAAAACATTTCTCCCTGAAGAATAAATGAATAGGATGTATTGTTTATAGTCTGGAAGGAATTTAATGGGCTGAAAGGATATTTTTGATTTATAGTTTCCTCTTAGTAACCAAATGTTTTGGGGCATTGGATAGGGCTTAGTGTGTAAGTCAGAAGGATTTATTCCAGCCTCATCAGTGAAGTCAGATCTGGAAAGTTGGAATATGAGTTCAGGAATGCTAACTTCATGCGGAGACGATATTGAGAGAAAAACAAGGATGATTCTAAACCAGGGTTGTAACTCATTTGAGCAGGCACTCATAAAGTTGAACTTGTTTTCATCGAAGTAAAGAAGATTGAAGAACATGAGCCAACTGTGAGATTTGGATATAAGCCATTTTTTATGCACCAAGCTATATGAACTGGTCTAAAATTAACAAAGAAAACAAATGCATACATAGGAGAAACAGTTTTTATGTCTCTGCGCCTGGTGCCTGTATTGTTGGATTGAAGTGCATAATCACAATGTTGGACCATTATGTCAGGAATCAGCATTCACTTGCTGAATTCACTCTGAGACATGTTTAATATTTTTCTTGCAGACTAGAGATTGAGTGTAAAATTCACAGTAAAAGTAACTAAGATGGAGACAATTGACCCTTTTTAAAAGAAGCTGGATAAATATCTGATATAAAAACAGAAAATAAATACTCAGCAGGTCAGGCAGCATCTGTGGAAAAAGAAACTGAGTTGATGCTTCAGGTCAAAGACCTCAGAAAGAGGGAGAGGATAAGGATTACAGAGAGAAGGAGAGGGGTGGATAAATATGTGATTGGGGTGGATAATGGAGGCTATAAGGAATTACAGGGGAACAAAGGTTTTTGGTTGTTGGGATGACATCAGAGCATAGCATCAATGGGAACAAGAATAAGTTCATTAGAACATAGCATCGCTGGGGACTGTCGATTCCTCAGGTTTGCTCCATCTTCCCTTTAGATTGTGACCTGTCTAAGAGAGATGATAGGCCAGGATTATGCTGTGGAAGTATGAGGTTAGAATATACCAGACATTTCCTTGAACTTTCTTGAAAAATCAGGGAATATTTGACTGGAAATTTCCCTTCATGGATAACGTTCAATATGGTAGGTAATATGGAAGTCACAAAGGCTGCAGATTTATTGGTCGAGTTTTCTTTTTTGTACCATTTTCTTGTGTTCCATGTAAAAATGTTTGTATTGAGCAGAAAAATGTTTGCAGGTAAAAAAGGAGTTAAATTGCAAAGTCTAATATTATTATGCAATCATATTACAATAAAAAGATATAAAGTAACTCTAATACAGTGAAATCCTCTAACCACTCTGCAATGACTAGTGACAGCCAGTCATTGCAGAGTGGTTAGAGATACTGCTCAAATGCAAAACTGGGGAGGGGTTTGTGGGGTTCTGGGGAAGCTTTTGAAGAAGTAGAGAGAGGTAGCAAGGTGAAGAAATTTATCAAGATTTATCAAGGACTGTTGGATACTAGAGGTAAGTTTCTTTCCACTTATCTGTTAGTCACAGTTTATCTGCTTCACCCACAGTACTACCCAATCTTAGGCCCTTGATCACACACCCCAATCAACCACCACAATCCTCTATTTGACCATTCTAATCCCAACTCCCAAACTCCCCCAACTTCTTTTCAATTTCTTCCATCACTTTTTGGATTTACCAGATTTATCTGTCCTTTTTCTCTCCTCCAAAACTTTTCAGATTTATTCCCAAGCCTTCCAATGCCTCCCTTCATCCTTTTCACACCCTGACCATGGTCTGATGCAAAAGGACTATAATCAAAGGCAAACCAATGATAATCCGTTCAAGCCATTTAACTAAAAGAAACCCTATCTAACTTGTTTCTCAAAGTAAACACTCAGCCACGCACCCCCACTCCACTACACCTGGCTCCCTCCCCATCTCAGAGTAAATCTCTGTCGTCATATATTAAATACTCCTCTATGATATCTTTAACTTTATGAGATTAGCAATGGTTACCTTAACTATAAACAATGAAATCTATCAGGTTGATCATTGAATATCTTTTTTCAAAATTGAATTCAAAAGATTTGTTTACACAGGGTACTGCAGCATTCTGTTGAAATAAAATGTGGATAAAGTTGTAGTTTGCAAATAATTGAAACGTGCAATGAATTTAAAACACACAATTTTATGTAATCCTAAACCCCATGCTCCACTCTCTGAAATGTTTTACAGCTGTTTTATATTTTGCTCTTCAGAACAGTCTTACGGTCACTTTTGTAGGCCACCTGGGTTGCCATGACATTTTTCTCTCTTGCTGAGAATTATGCCTAAAAGATGTTGGTAAGAACACTGAGTTTCTGTGTAAATTGCACCATTTGTCGTTTCAGTATTGTGGCTGTCACCATGGGGATGGAAGAGTTCTAGATTCCTTTGTTTTGTTTTCCAGCTTTTCCTATTTCATTCCATTACCCTGAGGGGACCGCCTGCTCCTGGACTTCTGGCACTCCTTCACTAATCCATTGTTCTTTTGTGAAAGATTATTCATCATTCTAATCAGTTCTGGAGGGCATCACTATGAAGCCTGATCCGATCTCCACCTAATCATCAGAAGCATAGTTCCAACATAAAATGGGATTCAGGGATTGCTGGCTCTCATTGCTGTCACCAGCCTGAATCACTCAGGTCTGTTTTTTATCTCAATTTCCGTCAATTACCAATAAATACTCCTGGAGTGTAAACCATAAGTGGGGGAAAGTAGGGGAGTGGATCCTTTAAATTTTAACAATAAAAGGGAAGACTTATTGTTTTGAACTCATTCTTCCAAAAGGCACAAAATGTATCCAAAACTGTGCTGATATCAGAATTGTATTTGTCTCCAGATTGCACTTTGTAGCACAAAATATTTGCCAGAGGCCAGCCCATTTGATGTATTTTAAAGCAATTTTTGGATTGTTTGAAAAAAGACCTGTTGATATATTTAAGGATGGAGGTGTATCATAGAGTCATGCACATTTGCTGTTTTGATTAGTACAAGCAAATAAGGATTTTCTCACAAAAAAAATTCTAGTTATGGTAACAACCGTACATTAGTAACCTGCTTTTAAATGACTGTATAAACCATTCCTATAGAAAATTTGCATAAGGAACTTACACTGTACCTAATTTATGGATAAAAGCGGAAACGTGGAAGGAGAACTTGTTTAATGGCTCACTAAGCTTATTTCTTTCACTCCCCATGTGCAACCTGCCTTGTTGCATTTTCATTTATGAAAGGAAAACTCTGTATAGGTGCTCTCTGAACTCCAAGCACCACAAAAAACACACACACACATAATGAGCATATTTTCCTTGGTCTACGGGGCATGGATGAGTAGTACCATGGCTGCCATGGCTTGCCTGAGCCAGCTCGTTATCTTTGGAACTGAAATGCAGCCCTTCCAAGAAATTGCATTATTAGTGGAAGGAAGATCCTGTGGAATGCACAGTGATTCTGTTAATATAGTGGGGTATGAGGGGGAAGGAAGAATTGGTATTGATTTATTATTGCCATATGTACCAAGATATAGTGAAAACCTTAACTTTCCAAGACATCCATACAGATTATTTGAAAACATAAGTAGATTGACGTAGTACAAGGGAGCAGCAATAACAGAAAGCAGAATATAGTGCTACAGTTACAGTTACAGAGGAAGTGCATTGCAAGTAGACAATAAGGTGCAAGGACCATGACGAGGTAGACTGTGAGGTAAAGACTTCGTCATTAATGTACAAGAGGTCCATTCAAGAGCCTTATGACACTGGGATAGAAGTTGTCCTTAAGCCTGGTGGTGTATGTTTTCAAGCTTTTGTATCTTCTGCCCATTGACAGGTGGGGGGAGAAGAGAGAATATCTGGGGTTATTTTAGTCTTAGGAATCAGGCAGAAAATGGTGGCTATGCTAGCCTGTGGAAAAGTTGTGATTTTGGTTCAGATTGCTAACCACCATAACCTGAACTTGTCTGGAGATGCTAAGCTGGCAGTCATTGGCACTGGGGTGCTGACTACCCACAGTTTTGATGGTGTAGTATTTGCAATCTCATTGAAGGTGTCAACTGCCATGGCTGACACATGATATTAGGTTTCAGGATAGCTCAGGAACAGATGAAGATATTTTAAAATATTAAGATATTTATTTATTAGTCACATCGAAACACACAGTGAAGTGCATCTATTTGCCTTACTGAGAATGTGCTGGGGGCAGCCCGCAAATGTCACCACTCTTCCACCGCCAACATAGCATGCCCACAGCTCCTAACCTGTACATCTTTGGAATGTGGGAGGAAACTGGAGCACCCAGAGGAAAGCCACACAGATACACAGGGAGAACGTACAAACTCCTTACAGACAGCAGCTGGAATTGAACCTGGGTCGCTGGCACTGTAATAGCATTATGCTAACTGCTACACTACCGTGCCAATGAACGTTCTCAGATGTAACACTGGAAGCCTCAGTGAAGGAGGTCCACAGGAGAAGGGATATCTTCCCCCCCTCCCCACCCATTCTCCCACCTGTTCCTCACACCTCCTGCAGTTGGTGTTGCTCTGCCCAGCTGCACATCCTTCACCCAGATCTCATCCAGGTCAAGGTCATCCCCCCCCCAAGCAAGATTTTCATAACCAAACAATCCCTTTTCCCCAGTAACTCCTATGAGGTGAAGAACACAGCTCTAATCCACCAAAATTCAGTCCTGTACCTTGCACACAATTCCAATATGTCATTTGAAGCATACATGCACATATGTGACGTGATTTGCAGCTGTCAGAGGTTAAGAGACTGCATTAGTTGGAGCAATGAGCTCCAGTATACTAGCAACAAACAATCTGCTGGAGGAACTCAGCATCTGTGGGGAGAAAGGAATTGTCGATGGTTCAGGTCGAGACACTGTAACAGGTTGTGGGACGAGGATAAATGCGAAGTGAGGAGGGGGATTTCACCCCTGCCATGGTTCTGGTATTTGCCAATCCAATTATGAGAAGCACTGTTTCCTCCACAGGACCAAAAGACGCAGCTATGCCTGTACCAAACCTTCTGCAAATGCATGTCACAGTCTTCTGCAAGTGAGACAGAAGTGTACTAATGAAGTTTGCGCAATATATGTGCTTGATGTAGCTGCCTCAAAATTGAGTAGATGCATTCATTGACCTTGTCCATTTGTATAACACATTTGAGCTTTCTCATGCTCCTCATGGCAGGCACAGTCATGTAGCGGTTAGCGTAACGCTTTACAGCGCCAATGACCTGGGTTCAATTCCACTGCTGTCTGTAAGGAGTTTGTACGTTCTCCCCGTGTCTGCGTGGGTTTCCTCTGGGTGCCCCAGTTTCCTCCCACATTCCAAAGATGTATGAGTTAGGAAGTTGTGGGCATGCTATGTTGGCACCGGAAACGTGGCAACACTTGTGGGCTGCCCCAGAACACTACGCAGAAATATGCATTTCACTGTGTGTTTCAATGTACATGTGACTAATAAAGATACCTTATGTTATCCTGCATGCTTACTTTTGAAATTGTATTCTTCTTCACTGTTGTTAAAACTATTTCCTGCCATTTCCTTTGCTGTTTGTGACCTCCTGCAAATACAGGGCTCTCCCCTGCCATCCACCTGTGTAACCTACTGTCCTTTCTCCACAGTCAACATGCAGAACACAGGTACACTGAACCTTTCTACCTGCAGCTTCTCCCTCCATTTACATAGATAGGGAAGGACTTCATCTGACAAGGTTTTGTGATAAAAGCATTAATCCGTAAGCCGCAATAGTTATCCAGCCGATGAAGTCAATGACTGAACATTCGATAATTTTTCTGAGGTTCTTTGTTGTTACTAACCTCCCTCAAGTATTTACCGCTTAAAGTATTTATTCCTCCAATTTTTTTTGACACAAATGTCAGACATCTTCTCATACTTTGTCCATTTGACCAATCTGGAGCCACATAAGATTGTGGGGATTGATAGAAGTCATGGTTTAATATTTTATCTGAAAAATAGCACCTCTGACAATGGAGCTAACTCTCAGGACTACACCTGCCCAAATTTCCGGAGTGGGACTTGAGTCCAGAGTCTTCTGACTCAAAGACACTGCCCATTGAGTTATGGCTGATACCTAAGTAAACTTTATTTTGGTGGCAAGACACCACAGCAGTGACAGAGGGTCATAGGTTGCTCTACTCCTTTACCACAATCTAATCTCAAGTGTACTGATCATGACTATAAACCAATTGAACTTTACTCACAAGAAACTGCTCTCCCTCTGCCTCTGGTTTCTATTGCTGTGCAATTACAACCAAGAAATTATTGTTCTCTGCAAAAGAAAAACAATGGATGGCCCTGTGTGAGTTACTAACTTTTGTAGCTCTGAAGTTTCCATTGTTCTGTGGCATAATTACATTAGCAAACTCCTTTTAGTTTCAACTTTTCCGTAGTGAGCTCCTTCCTCCATAAGGTTCCTGTTGGGAAGAGAAGGTAAGACTGGCTAATTCATAACACAGTAGTCTTCAAATTCATGCCGAGCAAAGGTTAACATGCAACTGCATATGTATTAAATTTCTGACTTAGATTTTTGACAGTCATTAATCCATTCAATTCAGGCTTCTATTGAAATGCTGGACCAGAGTATTAATATGTTTGTACAGATTTCCATCCAATTTTAATTCATACTACCCTGAGGAAACAATGAATCTGACCATTTTTTAAATTAAATGCAGAACAAAAGGACTGGCTCCTTTGCAATTTACTCTGGAATCGATTCCTTTGCCTGGTCCATGTTGGCAAGCCAACAAAAGCCAGCTTTATGAGCTGAAGACAGCACTGATGAAAGGTCACCGAAGAAGATGTAATGATGACAGATGATGTTACAACAGTGGCCATGCCAATGGTGTTGTTCTGAGGCTTAGTGCTGAGCCTAGAGCTGGACAGGTCCCAAAGCTGTGTGAACTATCAGAAAGAGATGCGATCAGAAGTGAATCTGGCAGAAGCCAAACAGGGTAGTCTCATGATTTAAAATTGAAGATATCTTTGGTGACAGGCAAATGTTTATGGGAAGATAGAGTATAATGTCATTTTAAATAAAAGTGGGCCCAATGCTTTGCCATCTTAGGTAAGGAGATCAGAGTCTGGCATTGTATCAGTGGAAAAAGGTGGACTGGTTAACCCCATACATATACTGCTTCACTTTGTTATCAATGGGATGGATTCAGAACAGAGTGAACTACCCAAAGCTGAGCATGGAGCAGCAGCAGCGATAGAATCATATTCCACCATAATCTATAATCTCATAGAAAAGCACATAACACACTACACAATTACCCCCATCAAATCAGCAAACCAATCCTGGTTCAAGAAAGAATGCAGAAGGGTATGCCAGGTGCAATGTCAGAAATTAATAAAAATGTGTTGCAAAAGCAGAATAGCTAAGGGATCCTGCAGCTAAGAGGTGAGGTCAAAACTCTGCAGTCCTGCCACACGGGCAGGCACAGTAGTGTTGCAGTTAGCGTAACGTCATTACAGCACCAGCGACCTGGGTTCAATTCCGGCCGCTATCTGTAAGGAGTTTGTACGTTCTCCCCGTGTCTGTGTGAGTTTCCTCCGGGTGCTCCGGTTACCTCCCACATTCCAAAGATGTACGGGTTAGGAAGTTGTGGGCATGCTATGTTGGCGCCAGAAGCGTGGCGACACTTGCGGGCTGTCCCCAGAACACTCTACTCAAAAAGGTGCATTTCACTGTGTGTTTCAATGTACATGTGACTAATAAAGAAATCTTATCTTACATGCACTCATGGACAATAAAAAAGCCAACGGGAGAGTCAAGCTCCCCACATGTTCTCAGCCTCAGCAATTGTGTAATGCAGCACAGAAATGCAACAGGTGAAGCTAAACATTTTGCAAGAATCTTCAGCTCAATGGATGACAGACATCAGCATCTTCCTTAGACTCTGATCATCATTGAAGTCATTCCTCAATCAGTTAAATTCAAAGTGTTATCAAGAAACAGCTTTGTGCAAAAAGAAAATATGCAGATGCTAGTAATATCAGAATAAAACCAGAGCAGCCAGACTGATGAGAGAAGACAGATTTCTTTCCTTGAAGGAAACCAGCAGACTTTTTATGAAAATCCATTAGTTTTATGATTGCCATTTTAGATACTGGGGAAAATAATTTATGAAGAGGATAAAGTGGTGGTGGTGGGGGGGGGGTGTGGGGTAACGATGAAATATAAAGTAGGCAAATAGAGTATAATGTGGGAAAATGTGAAATTGTCCATGTTGCAAGGAGTAATGAAAGGAACATTTTATCTAACAGTTAGAAATGACAGAGCTCTGAGAAGCATAAGTCACAAAAGTACAAAAGTCTAGTGCAACAATTAAGAAATCAAAAGAAGTATTATTTATTGTTAGGGGAATTGAATATAAAAATAAGGACATTATGCTTCAGTTATCTTTTCGTTCTTTCTTCCGAGGCAGTCGCTTGGAATAGAGGATGATTTGCTTCCACTGGTTTTATAGGTTCTGTGGTGACAGATGAGGCTAATGTAGAAACAGGATACTCTTCCACAGATAGAGCAAGAAGTGCCTGACAGGGTAAATGGGTGGGTCGTTTGTGAGGTGGTGCACCCTTTCTATCATTTACACAGGGATTCTGTGTACCCCTGAGGCATAATATTGTGATTTTCAACACCATCCCGAATGTTCTTCCTCCACTCTGAGTGATCATTAGCCATGGATCCCTGAGATTAGGTGGGAAACTGGAATTTTTTAACGGAGGCTTTGAGCACATCCTTGAATCTTTTTCTCTGTCCTCCTGCCTTCATAAAGGAATTACATGACAAAAATTCTGAATCAACCTGCCTCTGCTGCACAATACTGCACTCCAACACTAAAGGTTCATAGCGGGCCTCAGAAAACATCGATCATTTCCTACGTGTCGAGAGCCACCTGTTGGCGAAGGTAGACATTGATGATGAAATTCACCATCGACTTCAGTGCGCCTGCACTGCCAATGGTCGATTGAGGAAAAGTGTATTTGAAGATCAAGCCCTCAGTCCTGGCACAAAGCTCATGGTCTACTGACCAGCAGTGATCCATGCTCTCCTGTGTGCTTATGAGGCCCGGACTACCTATAGCAGCCACCTCAAGGCACCAGAAATGTATCACCAATGCTATCTCTGCATAATCCTACAAGTTCACTGAAAGGATAAGTGGACTAATATCAGTGTTCTGACCCTGGCCAACATCACCAGCAATGAAGCCCTAATAACAATTCAGTTATACAGAGTACTGGTGAGACCATGTCCCAAGCCAATACCTTAACCACAATGCTAACATATCCAGTGACCGGGAACACTTGGGCTTCATTTAATTAACTAAGAATCAAGGATCCAGAATTTCTTTCGCATTTCACAACAATTTTGCATGCAAAATGGGTGAATTGTATCTTAAATCTAATTACTAAATGGAAGCAGGTACTAAGTGTAATTTTGATCTGCACCTTCAACATGTTTGATCCCCAAAGGAGGCCAAGCATATGCAGTGGTGTCAAAAACCACACATAATTTCTGTGCCCATCTGAAGCCCTGGAACAGCACCACCCACTGACAGCAAAACTGGCTTCAACTTTTTATTTTTTATTTTAAAAATATATACTTGATTCATAATATATACATTACAACATATGCAGAAAATACATCCACACACATCTTTCTCTACATTCATTATACCATCAACTCAGTATATTTTATTACAACGCACTAGCGCCACTCATGTTTCTGAAACATTACACTCATGAAATGTTTGAAAGACTCTTAGTCAGGGCTCTGATCTCTCTGTACTTTCAGCTGTCATGGGCCAGGAATTTCCAATACTCAGTCGGGACGTTGCATGTCATCAAGGAGGTTTTGAGCGCACCCTTCAGTCTTTTCCTCCGTCCTCCTGGTAATTTATTTCCATGACAGAGATCAGAATTATCTATTTTGAGAATCCGAGAACGATGTGGCCTGCCTAAAGGAACCAACTGTAAATAACTAGGATCTCAATACTGGGATGTTTGCCTGGGTAAGCTGTTGATATTGGTTTACTTATCCTTCCAGTGGATATGGAGGATTTTGTGGAAAAGACTGTTGGAATTATCTTGGCCTGATCAATTTGGCATGTTTTAATGATTTCCATCACCAGAGGGCAGTAGAGTCGCAAGTTGCGCGCACACACACACAGGATTGTACAATCCTTCTGAAAGACAGAATTTAAATATAGCGCATTATCACACCTCCCAGTGTCTCAACACATTTCTCTCTCAATGAATTCCTTAGTGCTGCCACTGTTTGGGCAAACACAGAAGACCCAATTTATCGGTGACTGCTTTGAAGACAATACAAGAACTGTATTGCAAGAAGTTGCCTGAAAGTCACCACTATTACGAAAAGTACAGAGAAATATTGTGAAAGTGCTTTGATGTGAATACACCATCACATTTGCACAGCTCTTAAGGGAACAATGAGAGGAAAAAAGAAAAATACAAACAAGCTTCCCGCTTTTTCTCTTCTCATATTAATGCAAAATACTGCAAATGCTGGAAATCTGAAATAAAAAGAGAAAAA
This sequence comes from Pristis pectinata, assembly GCF_009764475.1. Lineage (NCBI taxonomy): Eukaryota > Metazoa > Chordata > Chondrichthyes > Rhinopristiformes > Pristidae > Pristis > Pristis pectinata. The sequence goes on from NC_067413.1 coordinate 25,683,530, forward strand.
TGCTGAAAAGACTCAGAAGTCAGGCAGCATCTGCAGAATGAGAAACAGAATTAACATTTCAGACTAATGGTTTTTCATCGGAGAGAATAGTTAGGGATAAAACAAGATATAAGATGCAGAACATCCGGGGAAGGGAGGATAGAACAAAAGGGAATATTTCTAATAAAGTAGAAAGTGGAAGAGATTAGTAGCAAAAGTGTTGATAGTGCAAGGTAACAGAAGTGTACAGGAAATGCAAACGCAGTGTAAGTATCTGAAATTAACAAAGGAGCATGTAAGAAATCTGAAACAAGAATGCAAGAATTGTTGATTATCTGTAATTGCTAAGCTCAATGTTGAGTGTGGAAGACTGTAATGCGTCAAGTCAGAAAATGAAGTGTAGTTACCATATCTTACATTGCAACAGGGTAAGAGGCAAAGGCCAGAATGATCAAAGTGGGAGGGAGACAGAGAATAACAGGAAGATCACACTTTCAGATTGAATGGTAATGTCCTACTCATCTGCTATATAACCCTATGTCTCTGTGACTCTGGCTATTACTTACAACCATTAATATGCTAAATGTGAAATTGTGTCAAAAACCAAGGAAGCGAGACCTGTTGTAACAGTTATCTGGTGACTTGTGATGAGGCGAAAGGAGGTTACAGGCCATTCCCGGGTAACAAACGGTTTCCATACATATGTCTGTATGTCAATTTTGTCCATTAGTCAGAAAATACATCAAAATCACTTGATATGGTGATAAGTTAAGAAAGAACAATTACTAAAAGCTCAGAGAGAGAGATAACTAGTTCCACTGTTTGTAGGAATGAACATATGGACGTCAGTTAGACTTCTGAATTTACTAATATTATGTAGGGAGTGTCCATAAGTCGGGCGTCCTTAACCCGAGGATAGCCCATCTTGGCAGCTGAGGGTGAATAATTACAATGATGAATAAAATTCCCCCTAATATACCGCAAACTGCTCATTGCTTTCAAGCTTACTGTTCTAGCTTGTATCCTTTGAATGCTTCCTACTGAAACATCTTCCTCTTAGGCAGTTGCTTGGGATCGAGGATAAATTGCTTCCGCTCCATTTCCGTAGGTTCTGTGATGCCTGGAGGACAGTGTGGGAACTGAAGATTCTGCCATAAGTGGAGGAGGAAGTGCTTGACGGGTTGAGCAGTTTGGTAGGTTTTGTGCACCTTTCACCATCTATCTGGGTTTCTATGTGCTCCTGATGGTTGGACCTGTGATTTTCAATGCCTTCCCGAATGCCTCTTCTTCATTTTTGAGTAGTCACGGGCCAGAAACTTCCATGAGTCAGTGAGGATGTTACATTTTTTCAAGAACATCCTCTGTCCACTTGGTAATCTTTTATCTTGACAGAGTTTAGAATATGGTTTCTTTTCCAGGAATCTGCTGTCAGGCATGTGAACGGCATAACCTCTCCAACAGATCTGAGTATAATTAGGGCCTCAGTGCTGGAATGTTGGCCTGGGAGAGAATAGTGATATTAGTTCACTTATCTTGCCAGTGGATTGCTTGCCCTCCAATGGTCTGATGTAATACAGTTCATTCTCAGCATCTATCTGCACCGAAAGAGTCCATTCAAACCATCGTTATAATGCCAACTTCTTAAAAGAGCTATCCAATTCAGCCCGGACCCCTATTCTTCCTCTGTAGCTCTGCAATTTTTCTTTCTCAGATGTATACCCATTTCACTTTTAAAAGTTGCTATTGAATTTGCTTCATCCACATTCACAGGCTTGCATTTCACATTATAAAATCTCACTACATTAAAAAAAGTAATGTGATTTTTCCCCCCACCACCATCAATGTTTCTTTAGGTAATTTCCATTAATCTGAATACTTTGGTTATTGATCAGCCTGCCAACGGAAACAATTTTGCATTTTCCACCTCATAAGAAAAATTTGAATACCTTCATTAAATTTCTCCTGAACCTTCTTTGGACTAAAGAGAACCATTCAGCTTCTCAAGAGTCTCTGCATTGCTGATGTCCCTTGTCTCTGGTTTCATTCTGATAAATCTCCTCAGCTCCATTTCCAAGGATTTGAAGTGCTTCCTAAGTGTGCAGTCCAGAATTAGATGTGATATTTCAGCTGAGTCTTACCAGTGGATATACAGAAACATATTGACCCCAACCATGAACAGCTGAAAACTTGGCCTGAACCATTCTGTCTAACTTGGAGAACTCAGAGCTTATGTCCTTTACTCTTTCAACTAGCAAAGGCTTTGGGCCAGGGGTTAGCTTTCCCTAGGTCAATTGTTCTGGTCTTAAGACACACATAATTGAAACCAGAGGAAGATGGGCCCACCTATGTGTCCAGAAAACCAAATAGTGATGAGCAGAAAGATTCTGTTAAAATGGGCCCTTGATCTTGACATCGCCTTTTTAATAATGTCTGGTGTTTGTGGGGAGGTATAAGACATAGGAGCAGAATTTGGCCATTCGGCCCTTCGAGTCTGCTCCACCGTTCGATCATGACTGATTTATATTTCCCTCTGAACCCCATTCTTCTGCCTTCTCCCCATAACCTTTGACGTCCTTTCTAATCAAGAACCTATCAACCTCCGCTGTAAATGTACCCAATGACTTGGCCTCCACAGCCATCTGTGGCAATGAATTCCACAGATTCACCACCCTCTGACTAAAGAAGGTCCTCCTCATCTCTGTTTTAAAGGGACATGCTTTTATTCTGAGGCTGTGACCTCTGGTCCTAGACTCTCCCACTACTGGAATCATCCTCTCCACGTCCACTCTATCAAGGCCTTTCAATATTCGGTAGGTTTCAATGAGATCCCCCCCCTCATCCTTCTAAGCTCCAGTGAGTACAGGCCTAGAACCGTCAAACACTCCTCGTATGTTAACCCTTTCATTCCTGGGTTCATAAACCTTCTCTGGACCCTCTCCAATGCCAGCACATCCTTCCTTAGATATGGGGCTCAAAACTGCTCACAATACTCCAAATGTGGTCTGACTAATGCCTTATAAAACCTCAGCAGTACATCCTTGCTTTTATATTCCAGTCCTCTTGAAATGAATGCTTACATTGCATTTACCTTCCTTACTACTGACTTAACCTGCAAATTAATCTTTAGGAAATCCTGCACTAGGACTCCCAAGTCCCTTTGCACCTCTGATTTCTGAATTCTCTCCCCGTTTAGAAAATAGTCTATGCCTCTATTCCTTCTACCAAAGTGCATGAACATACACTTCCCTACGCTGTAGTCCATCTGCCACTTCTTTGCCCATTCTTCCTCAACATTACCTGTTCCTCCACCTATCTTTGTATCATCTGCAAACTTTGTATCAATTCCGTCATCCAGATCATTAACATATAACGTGAAAAGTAGTGGACTCAACACCAACCCCGGCAGAACACCACAAGTCACTGGCAGCCAGCCAAAAAAGGCCTCCTTTATTCCCACTCTTTGCCTTCTGCCATTCAGCCAATCTTCTATCCATGCTAGTACCTTTCTTGTAATACCATGGGCTCCTATCTTGTTCAGCAGCCTCATGAGTGGCACCTTGTCAAAGGCCTTCTGAAGTCCAAGTAAACAACATCCACTAACTCTCCTTTGTCTATCCTACCTGTTACTTCCTCAAAGAATTCCAACAGATTTGTCAGGCAAGATCTTCCCTTGAGGAAATCATGTTGACTTTGGCCTATTTTATCATGGGCTTCCAAGTACCCCGAAACCTCATCCTTAATAATGGACACAAACATCTTACCAACCACTGAAGTCAGGCTAACTGGCCTATAATTTTCTGTCTTTTGCCTCCCTCACTTCTTAAAGTGGAGTGACATTTGTGATTTTCCAGTCATTCCTGACTCTAGTGATTATTGAAAGTTTACTACTAATGCCTCTACAATCTCTTCAGCTACCTCTTTCAGAATCCTGGGGTGCAGTCCATCCGATCCAGGTGACTTATCTACTTTCAGACCTTTCAGTTTCCCAAGCACCTTCTCCTTAGTAATAGCGACTACACTCACTTCTGCGCCCTGAGTCTCTTGAATTTCTGGCATGTTGCTGGTGTCTTCCACAGTGAAGACTGATGGCAGTTCATCCGCCATTTCTTTGTTCCCCATTACTATCTCTCCAGCGTCATTTTCCAGCTGTCCAATGTCCACCCTTTTATTCTTTATATATCTGAAAAAACTTTTGGTATCCTCTTTTATATTATTGGCTAGCTTGCCTTCATATTTCATCTTTCCTCCTGTTACGGACTCAGTGAAAGTCCCTTTAAGATAGAGAGTGTGTGTGTATGTGTGTGTGGGGCGTGCTTACGTCAATAGAAGATAAAGGACGTAATGACGTTGTTGAAGAAGTTAGAAGAAGAAGGAGAGAGAGAGAAGGGAGAGAGACACCAGCCTGCTAGTGTTCTCTATCGATGGATGAGAAACAATAACTGTGTCTGCCACTGAAATCCATGTATGGAAGTTGGAAGTAATCCGGTGGAATTCACTTTGTTGCTGACCTGTAGAAGGAAACAGGTATTTGTGTGTGGACGACCACGATTCGGATGCTTTTCGGGGTGAGGAAGTCACTACCGAGTAAACACTGAAGTGTCGCTTGGGTTCCATCGTGGAACATTTGGATTTCGTATTTACTCTCCCTATGTTTCTCTACATCTACGTCTTATCTTCAGACAACGGTGGTTGTTGAAGAAGCCTTTGCTCATGTTTCACCTTATGGCTTGCGGAACTGAACTTTAAGAACCATTCCTGGACTTGGAGTTTGGGACTTTGACACACACACACGAAGAGTTTAGTTTTGGGGTTAACGTTCAAAGTTTAACATTTTTGAATTCTAACATACCAACATTTTTACTTTTATTTTACGTATTATCATAAGTAGTGATTAATAAAATAGTTTTTAACACTGAATCATGCTCAGTGTGTTTCTTTTGTTGCTGGTTCGTGACACTCCCCATTGTTTTTTAAGTTGTCTTCTGTTGGTTTGAAAATGCTTCCCAATCCTCTAGCTTCCCACTAATTTTTGTAATATTGTATGCCCTCTCTTTTGCTTTTATGCTGTCTTTGACTTCCCTTGTCAGCCACGGTTTCCTCATCCACCCTTTAGAATGCTTCTTTTTCTTTGGGATGAACCGATCCTGCATCTTCCAAATTACTCCCAGAAACTCCTGCCATTGCTGCTCTACTGTCTTCCCCACTGGGGTCCCCTTCCAATCAACTTTGGCCAGCTCCTCTCTCATGCCTCTGTAGTTACCGTTACTCAACTACAATACTGATACATCCGATTTTAGCTTCTCCCTCTCAAACTGCAGAGTGAATTCTATCATGTTATGATCACTGCCTCCTAAGGGTTCCTTTACCTTAAGCTCCCATATTGTGGTGGGTTCCTTCCTCTGACTGTACAGACTTTGGCAAATTCAATGGAGGAGTTCAGCCGTGTGTTATTCCAATAGTGGGGTGACATTCCCATGGATCTTTGGGATCGGTGAGTGTAGGGAGGGTGAATGATAATAACAGCCATGATCTTTTGAAATTCATTAGAGCAGACACATAGAAACATTTTCTTCTGGAGTTTCCAACATAATCTTGAAATTAAAGCTTGGCTGAAAGAATGCATTTTTCCATGCAAATAATAGTGGTAATATGGAAATGGCCATGGTGGTTATGTCAATGAAAGATTATGTTTAATAGGTCTGGTTTTATGGGGAAAGGCTATTAATGAATACAGATCATAGCAAGTAATAGGCTATGATCTGTATCCATTAACAACCATGAATTATGATGCAAACTCCTTAGATAAGATAAGATATAAAATATAAGATATACTGTATCTTTATTAGTCACATGTACATCAAAACACAGTGAAATGCATCTTTTGCGTAGAGTGTTCTGGGGGCAGCCCGCAAGTGTCGCCACGCTTCCTGTGCCAACATAGCATGCCCACAACTTCCTAACCCGCATGTCTTTGGAATGTGGGAAGAAACCGGAGCACCCAGAGGAACCCCACGCAGACACGGGGAGAACATGCAAACTCCTTACAGACAGTGACCGGAATTGAACCTGGGTCCCTGGCACTGTAATAGTGTTACGTTAACTGCTACACCGACTCTGAGTAACATCCACTAACTTGACTCAGTGGTGGCACCATCACCTTAGAATAGATGATTTGGATCAAGAAGAAGCTTGAACACAATGTTTCAGGCAGAATTGAGGGGGCACTCTACTGTCAGAGGGGGGAATCATTTGGAGGAATCCGCAAGCTGTCCATTCAGCTGGATGTAAAAGATTGATTGGTATTATTTGAAGGAGGATTTGGAAATTCTAGTATCCCAGTTAATACTTATCTCTCAACCAATGTCACAAAAATAGATTGCCTGATCATTATCCCACTGTAGTTAGTGATATCCAGACGAGCATTAGTTGGCTGCCACATTACCCTACATTGCAATAATAATTACACTTCAAAAGTATTTCAAAAGTGTATTAAAACAATTTGAGGCTATGTGTGTCTCTATAGAAAAGCAAGCCCTTTCTTCCTCCTCTACTAGTGTTCCTATGTTTTATGTGAAGTCCTGATGTTGGGGTGCAGTCTTACACAATGTTATGCATTGAATAACATCAGACATTAAGAATTCTGCACATACAAGCTAATGAGATCATCTTGTTTTATTTATCTATATGCTTGATAGCTTGGATCAATCAGGAAATCATGCTGTAGGTAATTCTTGGGAGGCCTTAAAACCTGATGAGGTACCTCTCTGTTCCACAACACTCATGGAACTGATGTGGAATTATTGGCGTTGGATGGTGATATAAAGTTCAGTATGGATGCATTCTCTTCCTGAATGATAAGTTGAGAAGCAAGACAGAGTGAGTATTTGAAGATATTTTATAAATGTTGTGAACAGCTAAATAGGATATTGTGGTCTCAGCTGGACCTGCACAGCCTTGTATTTTTGTTTTACTATATTCATGCAGGGGTTGGGGTTGGTGGCAGGGGGTGCTCTCCCACGTCATTGGCAGTAAGCTTAGCATTGGAACTTGGCTGCCCATAATAGAAACTGCCTGATTTTCATTTCCACTGAGGGGAAGAGAAAGGGAAAGAAAATGATGTATGTGAACTGTGTGTTTCCAAATTCAAATTAAACAGACTCCTTCTGAGTAAGTTCACTTGTCACATTTCTCTCCTGGATCAGAGCCCATTCTTTCAACAGTTGGAATCTGTAAAGTGGCCAAGGTCTCACGCTTTCAAGTGAACTGAACTTATCTACACAGTTGGTAGTGCACTGGGGTGTCTTCATAGCTTTGCTGAAAATTGCATCATTGTTGGAATGCCTTTTAGCCACCCCACACTCTTAAAACAAAGTACAAACAGGAATATAGTAGCTGAGAAACCAAGACAATACTTCAGAAGACAAAAACATGAAAGCAGCTTTCATTACTAACATGTGTGGTGAATACAGCAGCAGTGAGCTATTCCAGCTGAGACAGACCCCATTTCAGTTTCGCAGTTTGTGCTTTCGGTAGACTGCAGTCAGGGAGACATCAGGCAAACAGGGTAAAATAGATCTAGTAAACCGAGTCTTTGATCAAAAGATGGAACCTGCACACTAGGAGTCTCGATGAATAGCATGGAGATGGTTTGACACTGAGGAGGGTTAGCTTGCACCCTATCAAAGATGTTTTTTTTGTAGGTCATTGTTGCAGTGTGCACACAGGGATGCAGAAAACTTGAGGCACAGCAGATCAGTGTGACTACTGACGGTGACAACGGGTTTGCTGCAGGTACCCTTGCTATGTAGCCAGATATACAGGGTAATGTTTAGCAGATCATTGACCATTATATCAAACTACATTATTGAAAAGAATTAAGTAATTGGTAGCTAATTTCAATATGATCACAGTTCCAGCTTGCTTTATGTTTTTCCCCTGCCCTCATTACATCTCCTCTTGTCAGATCAACTGCAATTAACAAGCCTTCAGCACCCTCAGCCAGCCAGCACTCCACATTCAGACTCTTCACCCTTCCCTGCAACTTAAGACAAACTTGATTTCTAAATTTCTGATGAAAAGTCATTGACATGAAACATTAATTTTCTCCTAACAGTTTAACATTTCTCTTTCCACAGTCTACTTTCTTAAAAGCTTAAGAAGATTCGGCATGCCGTCGAGGACTCTGTCAAACTTCTACAGATGCAGGGTGGAAAGCACTCAGACTGGTTGCATCACAGCCTGGTTTGGCTGCAAAGAGTGGTGGACTCGGCCAGTCCCATTACAGGTACAGCTCTCCCCACCACTGAGGACACCTGAAAGAGGTGACGGCTCAGAATGGTGACATCCGTCACTAAGGAATCCCAACATCCGGGCCATGTATTCCTCTCGTTGCTGCCATAAAGTGGGAGGTACAGGAGCCTGAAGACCCACAACTCAAGGTTCAACGACAGCTTCTTCCCAACTGTTATCAGGATCTTGAACTGACCTGAAAAACGCTAATTCTACCTCAGATTATATTTCCCTCAATTTACACTAATGTTGTTACGTTTATTGTTGTTTTCTTTTGTCACGTATGTTATGTATAATTTATGTTAATTTAAGTTTACATAATCTATGTTTGTCATGTCTGCAATGTACTGTGCTGCTGCTGCAAAAAGCTGATTTTCAGGGCATTTATACCCTGGCAATGTATGACCATGACAACAAACATGAACTTGAACTTGAGGTGCTGCTTCACCTGCTGAGCAGATCCAGCATTTTCTGCTTTTATTTTAAATTTCTAGTGCCTCAAATTTTTGATTCAATATGTTCCTGGGCCTGTACAAAATTAGATTTGGTTGTTAAATTGAGGGGCTGTTAAAGTATCCTCAGTAGGTTAGTTGTAGTGCATCCTGTAAATCAGGAATACTGAAAGTGGAGTGGAGAGGGTGGAAGAGAGTCTTGGAGCAGGAAGGGCAATTAAATTTTTACCAATAGATATACTGGCGCAGAGACAATAGTGTGTTGAAGATCAAAGTGGACAACTTACCATGCCATGCCCGGCCCTGATATGCCAATGCTGAAAACAGGTGCCATATCAATAACCCACTATGATTCAGCAGTGCACAGTTCTTGGCTTTGACTGCTCAAAGTACAGGCAATGTACTCACTGTCCCACTCAATGGAACTAGCCAGTGGTACTTAAAGAGTTTGCTCCAAAAATTAAAAAAGTTTAAAGTGAAATAATGAGCAGCTAACTTGAGCTGTTGCCAAATCTAGCTGGAAAAGTGTAAACAGTGTAACCAAATGTAAGTCATTAGAATCATCCTCAACTCTATCAGGAATCATAACAACAGAATACATGAAGATTGGCCTTGCCTGTGGCAACAAACTCACAAAGGGTATATAAATGTGTGGCTGGAAAGAAATTGAGGTATATGGTGGAAAATAATGCATATAATAACAAGTCATTTAATTTACAGGAGAAATTCAATTTGGCTCCTGTAACTACCGCACACATTACACCACCGTTTCCTTTTCAAGTCAGCACTTTTGACATTCAGAAACACCACCATCAAAACTGGCAGACGGGAACTGCATGCACATATACACCAAAGAATACCTGAAGCTTTAATCTCCTCACTCAGAACTGTTGTTTAGCAAATAGCCGAATTACCACCTATATAATATACAACGTCATTCTATGTAATGGTCAGTGTCTCCCAGAAGGGTGGAAGAATTGCAGAGACGATCCCTTTATATTGAGAACCTGTAGCAGGCTGCAAGTCAACAGACCCTAGGAACATTCCACATCCGGTCAATATTTTTCAATCACCTCCAAGAAGATTGTATTCATTTACTTCTCTGGTTTTATCCTTTTTTATTCTGAGTATTGAGGCTTTTACTGGTGTATAGCAACAAACCCTTGGATATGCTTTATAGCTAATTAAGTACTTCTGAAGTGTGATCCTCAGTGTAATGTAAGAAACACAGCATGCAAATTGTATACAACATGATGCCAAAAACCAGAATGTAATAATGATGAAATGATAATGCTACTGTTTATCATTCAAGCAATATCTGTTTTCATAATATTGCTTGAATGATAAACATTAGCCAGATCATCAGGCAGAACTCTCGTTTGAACTTCAATAAGTGCAATAGAATTTTTTTTGCATCCACCAAGAGAACAAAGTAGGGTAGGTTTAACGTCTTATCTGAAAGTTGTGCTTTAGACAGTGCAGCACCTCTTCAGTCCTCCATGAATTGTCAGCCTAGCTTTTGTACCCAAGTTGCAAGTGAGCGTTGCATACTTCTGTTTCAAAGATGAGAATACTGGTACATAACTGACAACTGCCCATCCTGGTTTCTCAAACATTTTATTTTTTCATTAACTCTATGTCTTTATGAGAGTTCCTTGACAACATAGCCTCTTATGAAACTTACCCTTTGAAATCTATTTCATGTTTTAGATCAACCCTATTGTAAAAGATGATTTCAGGTTTTATGTCTGTCAATAGCACAGACTGATCATCAGCTGTCTGAAGAAGCAGTGCAGTAGGACCAGTTAAAACTAATAGTGCAAGGCCAAGTTGCTTGATCTGGTTTGAGCTGTATATTCCAAATTTTCTGTAGAACATAACACAAGTTGTCAATTAGCCTTCGGGTGTAATACAGGCAGTGCAGATAACACATCTGTTAAAGTGTCTGATTTTCATTTCAATCCACAAGAGCAATTTTATGACCATTGTGTAAGTTTGAAATGTTTTAATTTGCTGCAGTCTTTGAAAACACCATTAGAAAGGAGAGAGTACACTGGAATAAAAAAGAACAGGTTGCTCGACTTGGCAAGATATAACGTCCGGAGAATGTCTAGTTCACTGCCAATGTCCTTCAATTAACAGTCTTGCCAAATTTCTGTTTAAGACACATTTCCTCCTCACGTGGACATATCCTCACTGAGTACAGGTAAAAATACTGCCACTCTGGATCAGTACTTGTTCCACAGCTTGGATTGGAGAATGTCTCATTGAGCAATTTTCTGAAGGGAAGAAGATGCTGTGGGTGCAGAGCCACTCAAAGATTGGACCAGTAGATGCAATTGAACTTCTATTCAATTTCAACACAAACATATGTGCAGGTGAGATCAGGTGGGAGAGTCTGCCCGAGAATCCAAATACATTGTATTTTATACATTTTAGTTACAATGATAATCATTGTACAGAGGTACTCATTGAGTACAGAGATGGGCCCTTTTGGTCCACCTCATCCATGCCTAACATAATGCCACTTGATGCTAATCCTACTTGCCTACATTCAGTGTGTATCCCTCTATGCCTTTCCTATCTAAGTACCTATCCAAATGCCTTTTAAACATTGTAACTGTATCTGCCTTGTCATTTCTTTTTCTTTTTTCCTTTTCTTTGGATCAGACTCGATGGGCCAAATGGCCTACTTCTGCTCCCTTGTCTTGTGATCTCCTCTTCTGGCAGCTTGTTCCAGATAACCACATTTAAATTTTTCCCCTCTCACCTTAAACCTATGCCCTCTAGTTTTAGACTCCCCTACCTGGGAAAAAAATTCTATCTACCTATCAATGCCCCTCATAATTTTATAAACAACTATAAGTTACCCCTCAGCCTCCTACATTCCAGTGAGGGTAAACCTAAAATAAACCCAAACCCAGCCTATCCAATCTCTCCTTATAACTAAAGTCCTCGATTCCAGACAACATCCTGGCGAATCTTTTCTGCACTCCCTCTATTGCTACCACATCCTTCTGCAGAGCGGTGACCAGAAATGTACATAATACGCCAAGTGTGGTCTGAGAGACATGCAGCAGCAACATGACGTCCCAGCTCTCACACTCAATGCCTCAGCCTATGAGGGCAAGTATATAAAATGTCTTCTTCACTACCCTATCCAACTGTGTTGCCACTTTCGGCAAGCTGTGGAATTGCACCTCAGGGTCCTTATCTATATCAATGCTTATAAGATCCCTGCCATTTACTCTATATGTCCTACCAGAATTTAAATTCCCAAAGTGCATTCCCTCAAACATGTCTGGATTAGATTCCATCTGCCATAGCTCTGCCCAATTCATCCTACGAGAACCATTATACAGCTGCCAATCTAATCAAGAGAGATCTTTTTGGCACAGATGTGTCATCTCACTCTTCCTCTCTTTCTCTCCTTAAGAAGAGGATATTAGGAATCAATGTCTTTATGAGGCTTGGTAGAAAACCCCAAAAGGGAAAAATGAGAGAAATGAGAAAAAATGGGAGAATGAGGGGTGACCTTATAGAAGTGTTTAAAATTATGAGAGGCATAGATAAGGTGGACGGTAACAGTCTTTTTCCCAGGATAAGGAAGTCCAAAACTAGGGGGAGCTAGACTTGGGGTGAGAGGGGAAAGATTTAAAAGGGACCTGAAGGGCAACTTTTTCACACAGAGGGTGGTGAGTATATGGAATGAGTTGCCAGAGGAAGTGGTTGAGGTAGGTACAATAGTATAATTTAAGAAACACTTGGATAGGTACATGGAGGGGAACGGCCTGGAGGGATATGGGCCAAATGCAGGAAATTGGGACTAGCTAGGTGTGGTCGGCATGGACTCGTTGGGCTGAAGGGCCTGTATCCGTGCTGTAACTATGACTCTATGCAAATTCTTCACTTGCATTGTGATTCAGTTTACTAAATTAATTAGCTTAATGTATCAATTGGATGTTTCATGTTTAATGAGCATAATACTAAATTGATATCAATAATCCTATTCTGCCTCTAACCAAGTAGGTTCCCAATCTTAGCTGTGGTAATAACCTAATACTGCTTCCAATACCCTGTCTCAGAGCCGAGGCCAATTAGTGATTACATTCTAAATTATGTAAACACAAGTCACACCCATTCTTATACTAAGTAACATGCTCCAAGGAAATAACATGCCCATTCTAAAAATTAGTACTTGATAAAACTAAAGAATTCTTACATAGCAAAAGTATTTTGATTTTACTGATCCAAAATCCAATACATTGGCTAATTGTGCAGATGGGTTAACAAGTACACAAAATAAATAATGGACAATTGAGCACAAGAGACAAATACTGCCATTAATAGGTTGAGAAAGCACTCTCAGCAAACTAGTCTGCCATTCAGCAGAGGAACACTCAGTGGATGAGGATCAGTGCCGCTCTGACAGGCATAAGGGCCTTAAACTCATCATCTTCATTGGAAACTCAAAATTAAGAGGGCATCCTCACCCTTTTGGGATTATGTCTTCAGAACACTGATAGTGTTAATAACAACCATTGTGAGTACTCACTCAGTCTTTTAAGAGTGTTCGCTCAGGTGATTGAAGTGCTTCTTCCACCTGATAGAAAATGTTTCATGAATCAAATGCGGCTACTCAGAAAGTCATTGGAAACTACTCTCAGTGCAGCTGAATATTTTCAGCTAAATGAGTTTAAGAACAGTCTGTGGATTGAAGGATTACCTGAAGGGTCAAATGGAGCATGATATTAAGTGGGAATACTCATGATGAGCTCAGGGAGTATTACCAACCTTGTTTTACAGACCTCTCAATTTAAACACAAAAATGTGCTACACAGTTGCTATTTTCCTCTCCTGAAGTTTTTTTTTCCAGAATTTCAGATTATGGGTATCAGGTGGAAAATTAACCCTGGAGGACCATATATTGTCCTTGGGCCAAATAAGGATATTCTTTAAATTGCCAGGGTTATAGTTCCCAAAACAAATAATTTAAAAATAAATGTTAAATGAGAAGTGTTTGTTAAATCTTTAACCCTGCTCCTTTCGCAGATCACAAATGAAGAGGCCCAAAAACATATTTAGTCCTTTTCAATTTTTGTTATTAGTATGTTTGCTCTTTCAAACTTCACTTCTCTTCCCAAAATGCAACCACAAAGGCTTTATTTTAGAAACAGCTTTTCACACTTGACTTTCACTAGCAGAGGAAGAAAATCCATTTACTTAGCAGCTATCCAGTCTAATTGCCAGTTTAAAGGATTAAGTTTCCACAGGGATTGAGAAAGGGAACGCTCAGCACCTGAGCTGGCTTGGCACCAGCAAGATTATGAAAGAATCATTCCCAGCAGTAAACTGCTGCTTCCCACAAATGAAACCTCAAACCAGCCAACCTTCGCATCTCAGTGGGGTAAGTTGCAAAATGTACCATGCTTCCTGTGTATATTTATATTTTAAAAGGATGGAGTGGATGAAACTAGCATCTAAAAGGTAAGCACAATTCAGCAAAGAACTCAAGCACAGGGAAACAGCTTGGATCAAGCTAATTAAAATGGGCACTGTCGTGCGAGGCTGGCACAAGAAGAGACAGCTGTTGCAGGACAATGTAGTTGGCATAAAAATGGAAAGAAAAGAGAGGGGAATGAATCAAAATGACTTCCAGGCTTGTGTATTTGTCATCAATGTATGAAATAGTAGCCATCTGGAAACAATAAAGAAAAAGTATAAGGAGGTTCATTGTTAATTCACTAGTGCTTGAAGAGACAAGTCACTTATTCATTCACACGGGATGGATTTAAAAAGTATTAAAACTGCAGCTACTGCTGCCTTCAGTTTTCCTTGTCCCAGCTTCTGAATGCTCATTAACTCTTAAGGATCCAACTTAAAATTATTTGTAAGAGAACAATTTATCACTGTCTCTCTGTATTGGTAATGCAAAGATTGTCAGAACAAAAATAAATCATTGTTTTATTGAATGAAAGAAAGTTGCAGCACAGAAGGATCTCATTTTGGATGATGAATTCCACAAGCCCACCAATCTGAAGAAAGTTTTTTTTACCTTCACTCCACTTAAATCCTTTTACCTATCACCTTAAATCTATGATATCCAGATATTGCCTACTCTACTAAGACAAGCAGAGCTTTCATATTCACTCTAGTTAGTTTTCTCATAATTTTATGCACCTGGATTAAATTACTCATTAGCCTTCTCAGTTCTAATCAAAACATCTTGAGGTGACACTGTGGTGAAGCTGGTAGAGCTGCTGCCTCATAGCTCTAGTGATGTGGGTTTGATCCTGGCATCTAGTGTTGTCATTGTGGAGTTTGCACGTTCTCCACATGACTGTATGGACCTCCTCCAGCGCTACAGTTTCCTCCCACTTCTGGAAGATGCAGATTGGTAGGTTAATTGGACTCTGTAAATTGTCCCTAGGTGAACAGTAGAATCTGGGGTGGGGAGAATGATATTTGATGGGAATTTGGAGAGAATAAAATGGAATTAGTGTAGAATTAATGTAAATAGATGCTTGATGGTTGGCATAGGCTCAATGGGTTGAAGTGTCTGTTTCTGTGGTGTATGACTCTATTACTTCATAACTCCAATGTAACTGATTTTTCCTCATAGCTAAATTTCTCAACTTAAAGCAGGAATGAAAAGTGGAGCAGTGGAGATACATAGGGAGGGAATTCCAGAGCTTAAAGCCTTGGCAGTTGAAGGCACAGCCAGCCACAAGTGGTGGAATCATTAAAATCAGGGAGGCCAGCACTAGAAGAAGACATATTTCTCTGGGGATTGTATGAGATTACGAAAGTAGGGAGGTGAAGGTAAAGGAAAGGATTGACACTTTTAAAATAAGATGTTGCTTAATTTGGAGCCAATATAAGTCAGTATCAAAGGTACCAACATTATATTTCAAGTTGTGAGAGGAGCTTACGGTAAACCATTACATACCCTGTTCTATAACAGAAGATGTCTGAAGGAGCAGCTTAGTGAGCCAAATTACCTCTTGAACCATGGACATGGACGTTGTAGGAAACATTAATAATAAAGTGAAAAAAGGTAAAAGGAAATGGAATCTTCCAGTTACCCATTTCTTAAGTCTGACCATTAACCTCTAAAGGCAACACACCATTTGGAAAATACACACAAAAGGTATAAGAGATCAGCTCTGACAAAAGGTCATTGATGTGAAACACAATCTCTGTTTCTCTCTTCACAGATCCTGCCTGAACCTGCTGAATATTTCCAGCATTTTCTGTTTTTTATGACCAGTGATTTTTTTTTGTTGCAAAACTGAATCAAGAGGGCAAATATCTTGCACTAAGTGAGAAGCTGGACACAACTCCTGTCCTGCCCACTCTCTAAGCCTGTTGTGCTTTGCAGAGTCAGCTTTATCTGAAAATAGTTCACATATGTGTGCCTGTCAGAAGTAGGAGTAAAGACTAGGAAGGAATCTACGAGGAATGCTAATTCAAAAAATTTTAACTGCTCTTTTAAATGACTCTTTTGAAATTGCAGTTAATGTCGGTGAAAAACCTGCCCAGGCCCAGGATGTTTCCTGGTGCTGAGGTCTGGTATCATTTATGTTCCTGACCTGGCATCAGGTGGGACCTTGGACAGCATTAGGTAGACCCCCAAGGAACCAGGCAAATGGGCCCTGTCATCCCAGGCACAGAATTCGATGGAGCTTAAAGACTCAGGTCCAACATTTAATAGACCTTAAGAACCCTAGTTTAGCTTCAGCTGGCCACACGCTCTCAGGCCTTGCATTGGATGGGCCCTGTAGACTTTGGCCTGGTATTAGATGGGACCCAAGAAGGGGCCTACAATCTACTGGGTCCTGGAGACTTGGACTTGTCATTGAATGGGCCCTGAGAACTCTTGCCCAATGTTGGTTTGGTCCCAGAGTTGAATCCTTCCCTGAATTTTCAGATGCAGCCTCCACATTGGCTGCTTCCAGTCATCAGGCTAACTGGGTGATGACGTGATCCATCACTTCTGTTTTTTGGCTTTCCAGTTGTAGCTGTCCTCAGGATTCCTTACCCAACCCCCATGGGTCTTTGGGAAAACTAGCATTGTCAATCAATTTCATATGAGACAGACAACTTTCCTTTATGTTATTAAGAGAACCAAGTAATGTGGGTTTCGTGCAAGGAAATGGCACTGAAGTAAAAAAAAAGGTTAACCATATTCTTATTGAAAGGTGGAGCAGGTACAAGGGGTTGAATGGACTACTTCTGCTTCTATCTCCTATGTTCTTAAAAGGGAAGTCCTGTACAATACAAGACTTCTGCCAATTCTAGTCAGCATGCATAGGTCCAATGCAGGAACAGCACTTGATGCAAGTTAGTGCATGAGCAAACAAGATTTGGATGAGGCTGAGTTTAACATCAGTCTATATAAGGATAAGGATGGGTGAGAAACATCAGGCTTTCTACTCCTTCAAATTGATCCCAGAAGGGAAGGGTACATGTGCAGACATGATCGCCAATACAGCCAGGTGCACTTAGTACACACAAATGTGTATACTATTTTTATCTCCAGGCCAGAGAATTCACCACTCTATAGGTGATTTTCTGCCTTAGGGGAATGACTGTGATCCTCTGATTGATGTTCTTCCTGTTCATCCTTGGTTGCAGCTTGTATCTGAAGTTACTTCTTCATTAAATCTTGTAAGTGAAACCTTAAGCAGGCATTCATGACTTAAGCTACTTGTTTATGATCTTGGAATATAAATCGACCTCCAGCTTTCCTGTTTTTTTTTGTATAAGATCTCTAGGATGCAAATCCCAGTGACACCATCATGTCGTCTTGGCTCAGCTGAAATCAATCACACTTCTGAGTTCAATCACAATACTGGGTTCAAATCCCACTGTAGGCCTCAAACATGCCTTGTACCATCCAACAGAAGTCTCCTCAAACTGAGGCTCCACCTCCACTTTGGGCTGACAGAAGAGTCTTATTACCTTCCCAGAATATCTCCTTAAAGTGATAATGTCAAACAGCTGAATTAACAAATCAATAAATGTATGATCTTGCTGTGTATAAAATGGGTTGTCCTACCTAACACTGCGCAAGTGATTTTTGTGATGCTTTCCTGAAAACTTGCTAGAGTTGCCATAGGCATTGAATAAATGCTGTGGATTGGATCATGCTCAAGTTGGCCTGTGGCTCACACTCACTCCCTGCACAAACTCCACCAATACAGTAAACGGCCCTGTGAATCCATTGAAGTGGGAGGCCTCACTGTTGCCTGCAGGCAAAGTGGTCTGCAAGAAATAACTAGGCTAAGATGGTCCTGATGAATATCCTGAAGCCTTTAGACAGCTTGTAAAGTCAGTGGCTTTTTCAATTGTTTTGAAATGTGCTGAATCCAGTGACCAAGCAGGAGGTCCAATTCTCCAGCATCTGATCTCTAGCACAATGTGTTCTTCATTGGACAGGCACAAAGTCAAGCACCTGGGGACCTGTGCAATGGTGGTAGCTGGCAGTTATCTTCAAAACCATCTGCTGAAGAGCAGCATGACCCCTCCCAACATTTCCTTGGTTAAATAAAACAAGCCAACAATTTGCACAATGCCTTCACTAGCCTTTTATTATAATAACCTTGCACTTACACAGCACCTCTAGTATTGACATACAGTATGTCTCTATAGATTCAGAGATGTGCAAGTAAACAAAAAAAAACAAACGGAAGATGTCAGAAGGGCACAACAAAAATTTGGTCAAAGAATACAAAGAGGGCGGAGCTTACGAGTGGTATTACATTTGATGGTGGTCTAGATTTCTGTGAGCATGGCTGAAATAAATAGTTCTGTTTGGAGAAATGGACAATCTTCATTACTTGATCAAAACTTCTTTTGATGGAGTCGAATTAAGACATGCAAATATGTATTTAATATGATGAATAGCATCAAGTTGCTTCATAGTTGACTGTGAACAGAGGGGCGAGGAGAAATAGAGAAAGTACCCACAGGCACTGGCTAAGAGACAAGCCTTGACATGGTTCTTGACTGCATTGCTCTTTTCCCTTAGTTGTGTAAGATTTTTGGCTTCAAGTAGATATTCGGTTCTCTGTTTTTGTGCTTCCATCTGCCTTGCAGGCGGTGCATTCCCCATGATGACCCTTCACATGAAACCAATAGTGAGGAAATATCGATGAGGTGGGAGAGAAATGCGTGAAGTTCCAGGGGCGAAAGAATCCAAGGTGATAAGCAAAGTATAGCGATACACCTGGTAGATTTGCTTCCTTACTGCTTCAGCAACTTGGGTTCAATCCTGATCTTCAGTGCTACCGGTGTGGAGTATGCACATTCTCCTTGTGACTATGTGGGTTTCCTCCAGGTACTTCAGTTTCTTCCTACATCCCAGAGATGTGTGGGTTAGTAGGTTATTTGGTCACTATAAGTTATCCCTACTATGTAGGTAAGTGGTAGAATCTGGGGCATGCTGAAGGGAATGTGGGGAGAATAAAATATGATTAATGTAAATATGTGCCTGATGGTTAGTGTGAACTCAATGGGCCAAAGGGCCTGTCTCCATGGTGTATTGCTCTATGACTTGAAGAGAAGAGAATGATATTAGATGATGTCTGAACCGAGGCCAAGCTGGGAAATGAAATCTGAAGCTAGGTTATACATTTTCTGAATGTGGACTGCAAATGGTTGTAACAAAATTCTGAAGTCATGGGGCTGTGGTGAAGAGATAAAAGTAGGTGTCAATAACTCAAAATAGCATGGCTAGACATGAAGAGAATCTGTCTCAATTCTACCATCCAATGTGCATTTCCCCAACCTCACAAAGGACTCTCCCTAATACATTTGTCTGACTTTCCTTTCCCCACACTGGCCATCCTGGTAAACTCTCTGAAACGATATTACCTGGTATTAAGGATTAAGGAGCCTAGATCTAACCCTAATGTTGTGTTTAATAAGACCTAGGTTGGAACTGCACAAAATCAGCTCATACAGGTCCCACAGAACAGGCGGGGAAAAGGAGGTTTTGAGTTCTCTTGGTGACAACTGGATTCAGTCCCTGCTTCCTGTCTGAACGATGATGAAAGTGTGAATGACTCATTGTTGTATCCTGTTCTTCCTCTGGTTAATTGTTAACATGGTTTCCTGTCTGTTTCATCCAGCAGCTCAGCTGGAGTTAAGGGACCCAAAAAAGGAATAAAATATCTGGGTTGCTAGTTCTACAATCATCTCCTTTCCAGTTCACAAGATGAAGCTGTAGTATCCTTACTGAAGGAAGTTCTCCACTTCTTTGCCATATCTGGGTCTGTTACAGACTGGTTGATAGAGATTGATTGCTGTGATTAATTTATGATTCTATGATTCTAAGAGCTCCATCAGTTTTGTTGCATTACACCATTACCAAAATAGAGGAATTAAATAGATGGACTGTGCTCCGGGGAAACACACCCCTCCAACCCAGGAATCATACTACTTAAGGACCCTTACATGCTTACTCTTCATGTGTTTGGGCTTTGTGGAGTGCTCAATAGTATGCACCAGGTGCACAGCAGGCTCCAGGGGTCATGGGGAAGAGATGGAGTACAGGCGGTCAGGGGTCAAGTCAGTGGCAAACGTTCAAGTTGGAGGTCAGATCAAGGATAGGATTAGGGTCCATCAGATTGTGGCCTCAGTTAAGGGGGTTAGGCCAGGGTCATGGCCACAGTTGAGAATTGAAGAGGGTTGTTTGCGGGAAGTGGGAGGAGCAGAGTTGGGATCCCTGGCAGAATGAGGGCAGGACTTGATGGGGTGGACCTGTCAGGGAGGTTTCCTTCAATGTATGACAGAGGAGGCCTTACATGTTATGAAAGACTGCTTCTGTATGAACATACAAATTACAAGCAGGAGTAGGCCATTTGGCCTGTCAAAATTATGGTTGATCTTCATCATTTCTGCTTGGGTAATCTTTTGCCCCTTATCAAGAAACTATCTGCCTTTGCCTTAAAAATATCTAAAGATGCTGCTTCTACCGTCCTTTGAGAAAGACAGCTCAAAAGATTCATAGTCCACTGAGAAAATAAGATTCACCCATCACTGTCTTAAATGGGCAGCCTTTTATTATAAAATAGTGACAACTTGTTCTGATTCTCCTACTGGAGGAAATATCCTCATCACATTCACGCCGTCAAGTCCCCTCAGGACCTTGAAGTTTCAATTACATGCGTCTTCACTCTTCTAACCTTCACCAAATACAAACCTAGTCCGTAAAAACTAGGATCAATTCCAAAATTCATGTAAGCCTATACATTTCTTCCAATGCATTAACGTCTTTCCTTAAGCAAGGAGACCTAATGCTGAATTTAGTACTCCAGATGTGTCATGCTGTCCACAGCTATGGATGTATGCATGATCATCAAGATGTGATATCCTGGACTGTGTTGTATGTGGTTGGATACCACTTGGCAGGTCCAGATGCCTTGCACATAAATGCACCAGATGCATGATTGACAGAGAATTGTGAACAATTTTCTAATTTTTAATGCATTTTTGTCCAAATTTATGTGCATAGCTCATGGAAGCATTGTGCTGAGGCATAGTTATTTGTGCATCAAAATACATAATTTCACAATACTGTATATTAAATTTCATTCTCCCATGTCCCTGTGATGTCTGTTATTATGCTCCTAATCATTTACTACACAGCTGAGTTTACTACACACCTGTCAATTTTGAAATTATTTTCTAGAAATGTGTGTTAAATGGTCAGTTCATAACAGGCCATTGAATGTTTTGTTCGAGAGTCTAGTGCTGGAAAATTAAGCAGAGCACGAAGCCCCATGCTTTCCCTTCATACATTTTGTTAGTGGATTGGTAAGTGGAATTGTTGATTCTGGTGGCCAGATCAATGAATGAGGGAGCTTGAACAAGTATTGAAGCCCGTGGATGACCTGCTTGTCGCAAAGTAAGTAGTTACTTACCATTAAAGGAACCTACCTGAGCCAGTTTCCCATTTCTGGCCTGGGACCTGCTCAGGAAAGTCAACTTATATTAATTGGAAGAAGGCTCCACAGGTGCTATGAAAGTTTAGTTCTTCATGACTAGCTTGCAAGCACTTTAGGTAACAAGTGCACATGTGAAAATTAGGGAAAAAGTGTGCTTTGCAGCCATTAGATGCCACTGTGCCTGCCTGGAGTACTCCTTGTGTCATCAGGTGCATGAAGATTGCTGACCTTGTGCAACTCACGTGACAATGTTAATTTTCAAACAGAATTGATTTTTCTTTGAAAATTGCTCACACAGTGCACAAGTCCACCTGCCCAACCTCTCCCTCATGGAAATAGAGTTGCCAGCCAGAGAGACAATTGTGACAAAGGTCATGCCATTCCTTCCTCTTACCACCTCTCTTCCCTCTCATCCTAGGCAATCTGTATGATAAACTGCAGCTGTTTTCATCGGCATCTGCTCACGTTTCTTGCAAAACCCAATTATCGTCCCTCTGTTTCGGTTCCGAAATTATTAAGATCTCAGGAAGCATGGAACAGATGCCCTGAAGAAGGAACTCCATTTAATATGGCTGTTAGTAAAGACCAGCTCATAGATTGGCAAGACATACTTTAGCAGGCATTCTGTAAATGTGCTGAATAAACAGGCATACCTCTAGGAATCAGGGAAGTGGATGTCATAGATACCGGCTTGCTATAATATTTTTCTACCAAAGTGAAAGACCTCACATTTTTCTACATTATATTCTGTCTGCCACATCTTTGCCCATTTAACCTGTTTATATCTGCCCCTTTCTGTATCCTCCTCCCAGCCCACAATGGCACTTAGCTTTATATTTTCAGCAAACTTGGATATATTTGACTTGATCTCCTCCTGTAAATTATTAACATGGATTGTGAACAGTTGCATACCCAACATCAGTCTCTGTAATGACCCACAGATTGTAACCTTTCAATTTGAAAATGATCCGTTTATTCTGCACGTTTGGTGTTACTGTTAAAATGCTACTATTTAATTTAGTGGGGCCACAAGTCATCTTCAACACATGGGAGGTGATTTATTGCTTGTACTATGTAATAGAAGTCTATAGAGGTATACAATTAAACCCAGTCTGATCATGACCTTAGCCTGAGGACTTATAATACCATGAAGTTATAGAGTTATACAGCAGGGAAACAGGCCCTTTGGCCCAATTCGTCCATACTGGCTAAGTTGACCTTATATCTCTCCAACCTTTCCTATCCAGATGTCCTTTAAACATTGTAATTGAACTTGCCTCCACTACTTCCTCTGGCAGCTCATTCCATATACCACCACCCTCTGTGTGAAAATGTTGCCCCTCAGATCCCCTTTAAAACTTACCCTTCTCACCTTAAATACATGCCCCTAGTTTTAGACTCCCCTACCCTGGAAAAAAGACTGTGACTATTCACTGTATCTATGCCCCTCATGATTTCATATACCTCTATAATGTCACTCCTCAGCCTCCTATGCTCCAGGATAAAAAAGCCCCAGCCTATCCAGTCTCTGTATATGCTTTAATATTCCTGTCAGCAGCACAGTTTTTTGAGTAATTGTATTAGTTCATCTCGTTAGTGTTAAAAATTTCTTACCTTCTCTCATCAAGTCCTAATGCATGGAGTGAAGTTATAAACCTTCAGTGGAAGGCTTGATGGTGATTGGGGTGGGTGGGTGGGGGGGGAAATAATTGGCAGTCTCAAAGCCATTTCGAGCATGTCTACCAGCAATGAAAACACGAGATGACCATGGACTGGTTATGATTCTTAATAGGAAGAGTCCATTTACAAATTAGGCTTGTGCAGGATTGAATGTGTTTATGAATAAGAACTAGCGAACTGTTTATGAATAAGGACTTGATATTTGAAATATCAAGGAATTGAGGGTTATGAAGAACTGGTACAGAAGTGATCGAGACCAGCATAAGTCAGCCATGATTATACAGAATGGTAGGTCAGGCTCCAAAGGCCAAGTGGCTTACTCCTGCTCCTATTTTCTTGTGTTCTTGTTCTTGTGTGTGCAGTACTAATGGAAGTGGTATCCTTTGTAAAGAAAGTTAAATCAAGGCCTCATCTATCTGCTCAGAGTTAGGGCTGTAGTGGACATCCCTGATGCTCAACCAAACATTTGCTCCTACACCAACAGCAGTTCTTATTCAAAAATGCTGGAAACATTCAGCAAGTCAGGGAGCTTCTATGGAAAGAAAAACAAAGTCAATGTTTCAAGTCAAAGACGATTCATCAGGACTAGAACACAGTGAGAAAAAGAGTTCGTTTTAAGTTGCAGAGAAGGTGGGGGAAGGGATTGATAGGACAAAAGAAATGTTTTATTTGATTTTGATCAGTAGATCTTTCTTCATCATGTGCTGGGTGCAAACGGCTGCCATCCTTTTCCATAGGTAAATCATGACTGCATCTACAAAACTTATTATTTCATTGCAAGTGAATTACATGGGATATTCTGATAAGGTACTGAAGTCAGTAAACGCATGTCTTCCTCATTTGGCTTTCCTCAGAACAGTTTCCATGCTGTTGAAGATATAAGGACTAGATTTAAATACTGGTGCACCAATACCTGAAAAACTAGCGTTGGGTTCCTCTTCCAAGGGAAGGTAGTTAAAAAGAGCAAATGGAAAGGATGCAATTTTCCTTATCTATTGATCTTTTCTGCTCTGAAGGATATCAATATGTGATAGTGAGATAGAGGTGTTTTGTTATCAAGTCCCAGGAACAGATATATAAAAGGAGCAACAAACGATCTGCTGGAGGAACTCAGTGGGTTGAGCAACATCTGTGGGGGTGGGGGGAAGGAATTGTCGTGTTTCGGTCGAAACCCTGCATCAGGACTGAGAGTGGAGAGGGAAGACGGCCAGAGGAGAGGGGGAGGGGTGAGGCAGGGGCCAGTAAGCGATTGGAGGACCAAGGCAGGGTGAAGGATGGGCAGATAGAGCCAGGCAGGGGAGGATTGGGTGGAGTTGGGAGACAGAGGCAGATAGATGATAGGTGAAGGCAGACAAAAAAAAGCAGATGGAGCTAGGTGGGGGAGGGGAGGGGTGAAGGTGGAGACAGGGAGAGTGATAAATGGGAATACAAAGGTTGCCAGTGCTGGAATCTGATAAGTAAGGAAGGTGATAATGGGAATCATTAGGGAAAAGGTGAAGAGCAAATGGAACCAGAAATGGAAGGGGGGATCCAGCAGATAAAATGTGTGGGTAGTAGGTGGATGGATCCAGGAGGGGAAGGGGGATGATAATGGGTGATGTGGGACGGTAGGTAGATCGAAAGGAGAGACACAGGGGGGAAAACACAGGAGGTAAGGGTTACCTGAAATTGGAAAATTCTACGTTAATACCATTGGGTTGTAGACCACCCACGCGGAATATGAGGTGTTGTTCCTCTAGTTTGCATTAGATCTCACCATTGTAGTGGAAAAGGCTAAGGATGGTCAGCGAGGGAATGGGAAGGGGAGTTGAAGTGGCATGCAACAGAAGCTTCAGTTGGCCATTGCAGATGCTCTGCAAATTGGTTGCTTAGCGATATATGAAAGGGTTGGTTTAATAAAACAATTGCTGAGTTCTTCAAAGGTGAAGTTCCACATTATTGGTCTCCATACAATAGAAATGCTGAGTTGTCATGTTTAAGGAAAGGTCTCACCTAATATCATTGTAACAGTGTGCATTTCTTCATGACGGTATGGTAGTGCAGTGGTTAAATTACTGGGCTCTCAGCCAGGGATCTGGGTCATTGATCCAGAAATATGAGTTCAAATCCCACCATAGCAGCTGGGGAATTTAACTTCAAGTAACTGAATAGATATGCATTTTTTTAAATCAAGATAGCTTCAGTAAGAGTAACAATGAAGCTACTAGGTTGTTGTAGAAGTCCATCTGGTTCACTATTGTTCTTCAGGAAGGAAAATCTGCTGCCCTTATTTGGCCTGATCTTGGAAGTTATATATTCAGGGACAATAAATTCTTACCCAGCCAATAATATCCACATCCTGTTAATGAATAATAAAAACAAATTGTTGTTGATTTCAGGGCTGCAAAGAAAGAACAACTAAATTCATAAACAAGGTGAACAAACACCACAGGCAAATCAGTTTCCAATTTCCTGTAGAAATTGAGAAAGTAATTTTTCTTTTGAAACAGGCTTTTAATTCCAATTAATGTATGTCAATGTTTATTCTTTGCCACAGCAGTCCTAACCTCATCATATAATAAATAGATCAACTACCACCACTGCCAATAATAACATCTTGCACTTACAAAGCATCTGGTTGCAAAGAAATTAGCCTCAAAGCTGTAGTGTTTCACATGAGAAACCAAGATGAGAAGAGCTCAAAACACTTGTGATTTCAAACTCCTTTCCAGATTTATTACACACTAAAACTTCTGTGCTGCATTGTTGGAGGGGACAGATTTGCAAGCACTGTTAAGCAGTTGTTCTACCTACCGTTTTGGAGCAATGTAAAAGATATCATGGCATTCTTTAATGAAGAGTAAAAGCTCTTACACTCTCCCCAACAATGTTTATCCATCAACCAACATTGCTCAAAACAGATAATCAATTCATTTATTCACTTACTGGTACATGCTTGTTGGCTGCCACAGTTGTCTTTGCGGTAGTTGTTATTGCACTTTACAACTAACTCAGTATAATGTTTGCTTATCTGGCAGTGAGGGCAATTAACATCATTAAGTCAAGAGGTTGATGACACAATGTGTTTTCATACGTAACAGAAAATGTTGTTATTTGCTTCTCCAGTGTGATGAAAGTGGTGAAGTGCAATCTGTTTATTGAATACACTACACACTCTACTAAATGAATAAGGAAAAACTGCAGAAACAAGAGAATGCAGATGGTGGAATCTGGAGGAACAAACAATTTGCTGGAAGAACTCAAAGTGCTGAAGCCGATGCAGGGTTTCAACCTGAAATGGCGGCAATTTCTTTCCTCCCACAGATGCTGCTCAACTTGCTGAGTTCCTCCAGCTGATTGTTTGCTGCTGCAGTGAAAAACTGCAAATGCTGGAAATCTGAAAGAATGAAAAGAAAATGTTGGCTATACTCGGCAGGTCAGGCAGCATCTGTGAGAGAGAGAAATGAAGCATAAGTACTTTAGGTGTTCTACTTTAAGCAACTTCTGTTGCCTTTGACTGGATTGCGAAACTCAACATTCAGTATTGACATTTTGTTGAATTATTTTTCAAATGCTTACAAGTGAATTAAATGAATTGTAACTCAATGATTATAAACTGTTTGGGATACCTTAAGGGCAACTTTAAGATTCTGTACAGCTGCAAGTTATTTACAAAGACAAGTGATGGAAAATCAGCAGCAGGAAGTGAAAATAAGAAGGTCTTTTGACAGCTGAGAGCAACATGGCAGAGTGAACTGGAATTACATTCTAGAGGATGCATCTGCATTGACTGAATGATGCACCTACAGTGAATGCATAGAAAGAACAGATTGGTGGGGGAACAAGACCCACACTTCTTTTTATTCAGTTTTGGAACCTCAATGTAACTGACAAGGCCAGCCTTGGGAAGGTGGTGGTGATGAGCTGCCTTTATAAACCACTGCAGCCTTTTCATGAAGCTACTCCCACAAACCTACTGGGGAGGGAGTAGATGGTGGGTATCCCATGGCAGGTGACTTATCTCCTAATACCTCGATGAGATAAGTCACTTGCTGCAGGATACACAGCCCTTGAAATGCTCCCATGGACATAGTAGTTACGTGTTTGGTCCATTTGAAGTTCTGGTCAACAATGACACCCAGGATATTGAGGGAGTGGAGGGGGACGTAATAGACGTGACAATAGTAGTGTTATTGAGTGTTCAGTGTAGCTGGTTAGACGCTCTCTTGTTACAGATAGTAATCATCAAGCACTCCTGCTGCATAAATAATATCTGACAATTGTTAACCCATGCCTGGATGTTGTCTACATCTTGCTGCTTTCAGATAAGGGTTGCCTCATTTGCTGAGGAGTTGCAAACAGAATTAACATTATGTAATCATCGGTGAACATCTTCATTTTTGATCTTATGATCGAAGGAAGGTCATTGGTAAAGCAACTAATGATGGCTGGGCCAAGGACACTGGTCTAAGGAACTCCTGCAGTGATGTCCTGGATTGGGATGATTGATCTTCAACAAACACAGCCATCTTCCTTTGTGTGAGGTATGACTCTAGTCACTGGTGTGTTTTCTCATTGATAGCCATTGACTTGTTTTATTAGTATGCCTTGATGCCAGATCAAATGCATCCTTGATGTCAAGGGCAGTCACTTGACCTCACCTCTGGAACTCAGCTCTTTGGTCCACATTTAAGATCTGGATCCAAGTGGTGGTGAGTTATTGTTATTTTGCAGAACTGTAAAGCACAGCTTCCACCACTTTGCTGAGGATTGAAAGTAAATTTATCGAACAATAATTAGAAAGACTGGATTTATCCTGCTTTATATGAACAAGGCATACCTGGGCAATTTTCCACATGGTCAGATAGATGCCGGTATTGTAACTGTACTGGAACAGATTGACTGGAAGAGCAGCCACTTCTGAAGTGCAGGTCTTCAGTATTACAGCTGGGATGTTGTCTGGTCCTCTGGTTTTGTTTCAGTTTCCAGCATCTGCAGTTTTTTTATATTTTTCTTTCTTGAGATCATATGGAATTGCCTGATTGGTTTCTCTGACACATTTTAAACTCATTTTTAGGTATGCCTGATGCTGCTCCTGGCAGGCCCTTCTGTATTCCTCATTGAAAAAGGGTAGCAATGGTAGAGAGAGGAATACTCCAGGTGATGACTTTACAAATTGTAGTGGTGTATATTTCTGCTGCTGCTGATGGTCCACAGTGCCTTGTGAATGCCCATTTTGACCTGCTAGATCTGTTCTGAGTCTACCCCATTTCAGCACCTTTGTAGTACCACACAATACATTAGAAGGTGTCCTCAGTGAGAAGATGGGATATAGTCTCTAGTTGTCTCCACAGGGTTCTTCTCCTTTGTTATCTCTGCCACAGGTAGCTTGGTAAGGAGGAATTCAAGTAGGTTAATGCCTAGTCTTGGTTCACTCACTACCTGCTATGGAATCAGTTTGGCAGCTATGTCCTTCATGGCTCAATCAGATTAGTCAGTGCTGGTGCTACCAAGCCATGCTTGGTGGTGGATATTGAAGTATTCGACCCAGAATACATCCTTTGTTCTTACTACTTCCAGTGCTCACGCTCAACACAGAGGAGCAGTGATTCATCAGCTGAGGAAGGACAGTAGGCGGAAATTAGGAGTTTTCCTTGCTCATGTTTGATCTGATGCAGTGAGACTTCATGAGATCTGAAGTCAATGTGAGGACTCCAAGGGCGATTCCCTCCTGCCTGTGTACCACCATGGTACCACCTCTTATGAGCCTGTCCTGCCAGTGGAACATGGAGTATTCAGGGGTTGAGACGGAGGCATCTGGCATGTTATCTGTCATTAATCTAGAATCCGAGGAAACAACAAGGTTGTATTCCTGGAGGACAATATCAGAATAGGTGTTGTAAAGAATAGAACAACTTGCATTTATATAGTACTTTTCAGAAAGACAGTGCTGCACTAAAGTGGCAGCCTAAGGTATGTATTCAAGTCTCTGGAGTGAGGCTTAGACTCATAACATTCTGACCCAGGCAAAAATGCAGAATGTTTAACTTGAAAGCAAAATTCATTGTTTTTAATTTAATAATGATGTAATAAATAAACAGGAACTGATAATAGGGCATATTTATGAGGGATGTCTTACTGACCATATGTTCTGATTTTAAATATAAACTAGCCTTGTTCTACAATTGAGGATAAGATTCCAAAAAGGCATTCTTAACAGATTGAAAACCACTAGGTTGCATAATGGTCATGCTGAGGTTGAGATTGGCAATTGCCTGTAGCACTAATTAGGATCATGGCAACTCTACTGCTTTAATGAAAAAGAAAATTGGGGTATGTAAGTCTGGCTGATGGGAATGTTCTGTAAGTTCTCAGACTATTACCAACATCAGTTTTTGGTTCTCGGTACATACCATCAATATTAACAACTTGGATGAAGGAACAGAGTGTGATGTATCTAAGTTTACTGATGATAAATAGCTGGGTGGGAAATAAACTGCAAGCACAATGCAAAATGTTTCCCAAGAGCATTTCCTGGCATACCCTTGGAACTGCGCAGAAGTTTGGGCTTCCCATATTAGCCCACACAATCATGGAAATCCCAAACTTCAGCACAGCTGGTAGCCACATGGATTCCTTATGTGTCTAAGTGGAGTGTGAACTTCCAGATTCTCTGCACTTATACAGGAAAACCTAGTTGCTATTTCAGTGGCAGGTTAGAACTGATGCAGGAACAGAAAACCTATTCATTTGAATGGAAAAAAAAGCTACAAAGTGAGTTCAATTTTTTTTCAATAATTGAGATAACCTGATTTATTTAACTAATTTCAAAAACATTCTTGTTTTTTTTGTATTCTAATATTCTTATTATTTTTACATTCTTAACTGGTTCTCAAAGCAATTCAGTGAGCAAAGCTAACTATTCATTATTGGAAGGCCTCTGCACTGCACATTTCAACTCAGAACCAGCTTCCTTGAGGCAGTTCACACAGGCAGACCTTCTCCAGGTAATATGCAGATTTGATATGTAGTACCTCTGTTCTACAACACTTCCCCAGGGCCCTACTGTTCACTGTGAAAGACCTACCCTAGTTTGACTTCCCAAAATGCAGCACCTCGCACATATCTGAATTGAACATCACTTGCCATACCTCGGCCCACTTACCTAGCTGATCCAAATCCCCCTGTAATTTTTAATAACCTTCTTCACTGTGTACAATACCACCCACTTTAGTGTCATCTTTAAGCTTACTAACCATGCCTTCTCATTCAAATTGTTTGTATAAATGACAAACAACAATGGGCCCAGTACCAATCCCTGTGGCACACTACTAGTCACAGGCCTCCGGTCCGATAAACAACCTTCCACCAGTATCCCCTGCTTCCTATCATCAAGCCAATTATATATCCACATTGCTAGCTCTTCCTGGATCCCATGCATTCTAACCTTCCAGACTAGCCCTCCGTGCAGGACCTTGTCAAGGCTATTATCTCAGGATAAGTAGTTAGTCTTATAACAGGACAGATATAGGGAGAAATTACTTCACATAGAAGGTGATACAGGTTTGGAATTCTCTACCCCAGAGGACTGTAGATGTTCAGTTGTAGAGCATTTTGAAGATTGAAATTCATAGATGTTTAAACTATAAGAGGATCAAGAGATCTGGAAGTCAGGCAGGAAGCTGAAGGAGATTGAGAATCTGCCTTAATCTTTCTGAATCATGGAGTAAGTTTAAAGGACCATTTCTGAAGTTCTTATTTTTTGGTCTCCAGATCCAGTCAAGAAAAATTGAAAATTATTTATCCATCTTCAAACTTCTTCTATTTTACCACAGACTCTCCCTAAACCACAAATCCATTCCCTCAACCATGAATTATAGTGCAAATTGACCCAGTCATGTTGCTTCTTAACACTCTCGTGGCCTCTGGTGGAAAATACATACAGATGGATATGGTGTAAAGACACAAGAACACAAGAAAATAGGAACAGTAAAAGGCCCTTCACACCTGCCGTGCCATTCAATATGCTTGTGGCTGATCCATGCTGGCCTCAACTTCTCTTCTGTGCCATTTCCCTATAACCTTCAATTCCTCGATCTTTCAAATATTTATTTATCTCCACCTTAAATATATGCAATGATTTGGACAAGAGAATTCCAGAGGTTCACTATTCTTTGACAGAAGAAACCTCTATGCACCTCAGATTTAAATAAACAGCCCCTGATTTTGTAGCTATGTCCCCTTGTTTGTGATTCTCCCAATCGTGGAAACATTTCTACATCTACCCTGTCAAGCTCCCCTTAGGATCTTATATGTTTGAATAAGATCACCCCTCATTCTTCTGAAGTCCAAGGAATAATGACCCAAACTGTCTAGCTTCTCTTGATAGGGCAGCCCTCTCATATCAGGAATTAGCCTGGTGAATTTCCTCTGGACTGCCTCCAATGCTATTCTTCCTCCAATCTCTTTATAGGTAAGGGGACAAAAACTATGCACATTATTCCAGGTGTGCCCTCACCAACACCTTGTACAACTGATAGAAAAACCTCCCTATTCTTAAATTCCAAGTCTTTTGCAATAAAGGCCAACATGCCATTTGTCTTCTTAACTACTTGTTGAAACTGCCTGCTGATATTTTATGATTCATGCACTAGAACACCTAGATCCTTCTATACGTCTCCACTTAGATGATAATCCACCTTTTGATTCCTTTTACCAAAGTGCATGACCTCACACTTCCCCATATAAAACTCCATTTGCCAGGTTTTCAACCACCTACTGTCATGTTGCAGCGTCACAATGTCCTCATCACAACATGCCCTTCTACCTATTTTCATATCATCAGCAAACTTGGAAACATTCATTTTCATTTCCTTCTATCATCAATGACCTATTTCACCAGGTCATTAATGTAAATTGTAAACAGTTGAGGGCCAACAGCTGATCCCTGGGATACTCTACTAGTTACATCCTTCCAGCTTGATAAGGACCCATTTCTTCCAACTTTTTTTGAGCCGCCCACTCAATGGCCAGTTTTCAATCCATGCTAACACACTTCCTCCGATACCTTTGACTCTTAATTTATGCACCAGCCTCTTATTTGGCACTTTATCAAATGTCTTTTGGAAATCTCAATACACTGCATCTACAGCTTCTATCCTTCTATTAACTCTCCCCATCACATCCTCAAAGAATTCAAGCAAATATGTCAAACATTTCTCTTTCATAAAACCACGTTGACTAGGTTTGATTATATTCAGCTTCCCTGAGCAATTATTTATTTCCTCTTTGATTACTAACTGTAAAATAAATGTTAAAATAATTGGCCTATAGTTCTTCACATTCTGTTTTCCTCCCTTTTTGAACAAAGGAGTCACATTGATATTTTACAATCTTTTGCTACCTTCACAGAATTTAGCAAGTTTGAAAAATTTTAACTAATGGTCCACTATCTCTGTGGCCACTTTCTTCAAAACCCTTGGGTGCAGGCCATCGGGTCCTGATGATTTGTCCACCTTTGGTCCTGTGACTTTATCTCTTGTGATTAAGATTTTTACAAGTTCTGCCCTGATATTTGAAATTAACCTATCTGTTATTGTAGGGATTTGCAGTGTCCTCCATGGTGAAGAGTGATGCAAAAAATTGATTTAACTTATTTGCCATTTCTTTGTTTCCTGTTAAAAAATTCACCAGCCTCCCTCTCTAGAGGCCCCTTACCTACCTTAGCTGCCTTTTCCTATTTATATATCCTTTCTCCTATTTATATATCTTACTGTTTGTTTTGATATTACACATAGGTATTTTTTCCAAAATCAATTCTCCCTCTTTTATCTGTCTTTTGCTGCTGAATCCTAAAGGCGTTCCAGTTCTCTGGCCTACCACTAGCCTATGCCTCTTCATATACCCTAATTTTCAATGTAACGTTACACTTGATCTCCTTTGTTAACCACAGATTGTGCCTCTTTCTCATGGAATCCCACTTTCTAATTGGGATAAATTCCTGCTGAGTGTCATGGACCATCTGTTTGACTATCATGCTATTATAGACAGCTATGATGTTCACTCAGGTAGTTTTGCCAGCACTCACTGTCAATTTGAAGCATGCCCACTATAACCACAGTCTTAGCAAAGCATGACACCAGAAGACTGAAGTATAAGAGAATGAGATTAGAGGAGAAAATGAGGAAGATTATTTGCAGCCAAAGAAGTGTGCTATTCAGCTTAAACCTTCCCAAAAGTTAGAATCCAACACTAATTTCCAGTTTTCTTCAATGCAGGAGCAGAGACAGTTTAAAGTGAGCACTTTCTGCTTCAGTAGTCAGTTCATTGAGAACCATAGCTAAAAATAGCTGCCAAGCTGTAGGTTCCAAGTCAGCAAAGCTGTATATTTTTAGACTGCACCTGCAGACAAAGCCATATCAGTAAATGCAACCCGGCTAATCTTCAGCCCGGAAATCAATGGCCCACAGTACTATTCCCAGCATTTGCTGGCCCAGAATATCTTAGTGGTCACAATTTAAGCTATGGATTTATTGTAGACTCAGCTTGGAGTGAAAACTTGACTTTTTCTTTTATATCCTCTGAATGGAAGGCAGACACTGACTCTTGGGAATGACAGAAGTAAATGATAATAAGATTACCAGTCGATATATTATTTTGCTATCTGAATGTATTGGCTGTCATGCTTTTTCTTAACATTGCATACTACAAATCAAGGGAGGACATACACAGTAAATGGTAGGGCACTGAGGAGTGTGGAGGAACAAAGGGATCTGGGAGTTCAGATACATAATTCCTTGAAAGTAGAGTCACAGGTAGACAGGGTTGTAAAAAAGGCTTTTGGCATCCTGGCATTTATAAATCAAAGTATTGAGTATAGGAGTTGGAATGTTTTGGTGAGATTGTATAAGTCATTGGTGAGACCAAATTTAGAATATTGTGTGCAGTTCTGGTCACCGAACTACAGGAAGGATATCAGTAAGATTGAAAGAGTGCAGAGGAGTTTTACAAGAATGTTGCCAGGTCTTCAGGAGTTGAGTTATAAGGAAAGATTGAGCATGTTAGGACTTTATTCCTTGGAGCGGAGAAGAATGAGGGGAGATATGGTAGAGGTTTATAAAATGATGAGGGGCATAGACAGGGTTAATGCAAGTAGGCTCTTTCCACCTAGATTAGGAGAGATAAGTACGAGAGGACATGGCTTTAGGATGAAGGGGAAAAGGTTTAGGGGGAACATTAGAGGGAACTTCTTCACTCAAAGAGTGGTGGGAGTGTGGAATGGGCTGCCATCTGATGTGGTAAATACAGGCTCGCTCTTAACTTTTAAGAGTAAATTGGATAGATACATGGACGAGAGAGGTCTGGAGGGGTATGGGCTGGGGGCAGCTAAATGGGACTAGCGGAACAATGTTTCGGCACAGACTAGAAGGGCCGAATGGTCTGTTTTCTGTGCTGTAGTTTTCTATGGTTCTATGGTACACTTTACTTAATGAGTATATTTTTAAAGGGAATTTTCACTTAAAGGGATGTCAGACAATTTTTTTAATCAACCTTTGGACTGAGATTGAACAAGTATGGAACTAGTTTTGCTATTCTAACAGCTAGAATTGTGAATAAGAGTAAGAATGAAATTTGTGATATGTAGTTAACATCGCACAACAAATTTGATTCTGCTAGTTTTATTGGAGGAGAAACTGCTATTATTAATTTAGTGGGATCAGGAATCTGTCAGGTACTCATGGAAACAGGATAACAGATTCAAACCTCTACTTAGTTGGATTACTTGAAAGTGAGGAAACTTGTATTTTAGAAAAATAAAAATTTTACGAATTAGCATTTGATGATGAGCCATGGAATTGAATATTATGCCCCAAAACGTCCATTCTTTGTTCACTTTAATGGTCTGATAAATATGACATGACTGGGTTGCATGGCCTACATAACTAAATATCTGAAATATTTTCTCACTATGTGGAGAATGCTACATCTTGAACTCTGTTCACCCATGCTCACATTGAGTATTAGGGGTAAAGGGCCTAATCTTATTTCCATGTAATGCACATATGTAAGAGATAGGAGCAGGAATAGGTCATAACTCTGTCATTCAATTATCTCATGGCTTACTCAAGGCCTTGGGTCTTTACTGTTTGATTCTCAAAGTAATTGATCTTAGAATTCAAAAATCTATTGACTTCAACCCAATCATTGATCACCCACACTCTCTAGGTAAACAATTCCAAAATTTTATAACTTTCTGGGTGAAAAAAAAGTTGTCATCTCAGTTGTAAATATTCCTTCTCCTGTTCTGATGATCCTATATTCAATATAGCTTTAATGGAGCTCTTGCAAAAATTTTAAAGTCTGTCATACTTAATCTACCATCGAGATGGCAGTCACACAAGCTGGCATGTGTGACTGCCAGTTTGAGTATTTCATTCTCCTAAAGATGACACTGATTTGAATGGCCAAGAAATTTAATTTTACTGTTTGTATATGAGAGCCACAAAATGCATCAGTTGTTGCATTGGGATTGTGTTCAGTGATCCCCTCAGGAACTCATTTACATCAGATAAAAAGGCACACGGTTCATACAGCATTGATCTATACACAATCTCTGGTGCATATCTGGCTGAGCTAGGGGTTTCCTCCAGGCCCACCCTACAAAACCACCAATGATTAAGGATGGGAATCATCTCTCAATAAGTAAAGCCCCAAGATTGTGCTTGTGGGCCAAAAGAAATGGTATTACAGAGATCTGTAGGACTGTGAAGTCCAAATAAAATAAATGAAAGAATTTCTATTGCCTTCATGACCTCGGGACAAATTACGTTCCCTGAATTACTTTTGATGTGTAGTTTTTGTTGCCATGTAGGAAATGTAACAGCATTCTCCAGCTGTAAATACTCCCCTGTGGTTAGAGCTGAGGGACATTACTGGTAAATAAAAATACATTTACTGTACACAAAACTATGCTGTACATGACTAGGGGGTTGGTAAATGCAGAGCATCTTTGTCACCAATGTTGGTGGAATCTTGCCATGTATAGATATCCTACAGTGCTTTCTGCATCAATACAGTAAATGCCCTTCAAAAAACATCTACTTGGCTGTATGGATATCTCCATACAAAGTCTGTGAAAAATCACAAATTCATTCTTTCTTCAATAGCATAACCCTGTGGTTGGTTAGCGGCTGTTAAATGAATGCAATGGCACAACCAAGATCGTCTGTGACAAACTTTCATTACATAGTTGATCAGCCTGCTGGCACTTGTTATCAAAACTTGAGCATGAATAGCAGTCACTAGGAGACAGACCAGAAGTGTGTGTAACTGCACTGTGTTGTTAACATCAAGTGGCAAAATAAAATGATGGAACAACAGCATTATAGAGGGTTCAAAGTCAAAAAGCGCTGCACCAATTCACCTAATATCATTTTCACTGTTGTCACATTTTATTAGTGAATTGGTGCAGAGCTTTTAAATTAAAACCTCTAAATATATTAAAGCTTTGAATGAGGTCTGTGCACTGTTTTTGTTATGCAAATATCCATCAGGCATAAGTCTCAAAGAAGGAATGACACACAGCAGCTTCCAGGCATATAAAATAAATCCCTCAGCTGGTCCCTACGACAATCTTAATACTGCATCAGCTGAGTGACACAATATGTTTGCTTTGATCAGATATGGAACCAAGGAATGATTTGCATAATATAAGCCTGAGAGGCAATTTTCTGTTGGCTGTGAGAGATTAGGAAAGGTCCATGTAAGTGCCGCAGCCCGTAATGAAAAGTGCTATGCTGGTTACTACTAAGGCAGTGGCTCTGTGCCATGAACTGGTAGGAGTGCCTGCCTCCCCAGAAGGGAATAAACAAACGCAGCCTTATCATACGGACTCACATCTGTGACTTTTTTGTCACGGTTTAAACTGCTCCCAGCTTGCCAGTGACAAGGGAGAAAGCTTTCATCCTATCATTGTAGAAGGAAATAAAACATGGGACACAGAGGTTAAACCATAACCTCCGTGGCTGCTGCACATAAACCATAGTTAAAACTTTTTTCCTCTTGTTCTGAATGCATTTCCTCTAATGACCAAGTAAAGTTCCATGTTTGTTTATAAACAAGGTCAACTATGCATATTCTATGATAGATTCAAACATGCAACATTCAATGGTCAACAGTCAGAACATGCTTTGCTGATATTTGCTTCTTTACCCTTTGGTTGCTGAGGCAGTTGCAGTGAGCTATGGGTAAGCTGGGATTCTACTCCTCAGGACAGTAGATGGTAAAAGATTTGATGGAAGTGTTGAAAATTATGAATGGTTTTGAAAAAGTGAAACTTTTATTCATATTAAGAATTCATAAAACAGAAAATGCCCCAAGACACATTTTTAGGGAGTTATCCAACACTAACTTATTTTCATTTGCTCATGTTTACTGAGGCCAATTACATTGGACCAACTCCAACATACACAGTTGAGAACATAGGACTTCATAGTTCAGAAGAGGAAACTTATAAGGAGATATTGGAAGAGATAGCCAAGAGTTGGGTCAAAGGTAGAAAGCGAGGTGAAGAGGTTTATGGTAATTCCAGAGCTAAGGCCTTTGGCAGCTGAAGGCACATCTATACAATGGTAGAACAATTAAAAGGGGGAAGTACGAGAAACCAGAATAGGAAGAACACCGATATCTTGAAGGATTGTATGGCTGGATGTAGGTATAGAGATAGGATGAGGCAAGGCATGGCATGGTCAGACTGGGAGACAATAAACCACTGAGCACAGGAGTAAGAGGGAACAGGACCCATTGTAGGTTAGGGAAAGCCTTGCAAAGTCTTTGATGAGCTCAGGTTTATGGAGGGTGAAATCTGGAAGCTAGCCTGAAGAACATTGGAATATTCAAGAACGAAGATATCAAAGGCAGAATGAAGATTTCGGCAACAGATGAACTGAGGTATTGGGGCTGTGGGGTATTGGAAGAAGAGTAGAATAAGGCAGTCTAGGAGATGGAATGGATATCTTATGGAAGTTCCTCTTTGTGGCAAATATGACATCAAGATTGTGCAGTCTGGTTCCACCTCTGAAACTCCCAGGAAGTGGGATGAAAGGATTTATGGAGTTTTTTTTTAAATAATGAAAATTTGATAGGTTGAAAAGAAAGAAGGAATTTTATGATTGGGTGGTTAGGGCTGTGATGCTTAAGTTTTATTACAGATTTCTATTCCCAAGTATAAGCTTGCATCAGAAAGTTGTGTGTTCAAGGACTTGAGCATGTGAAAGGTGACTCTTCAGTGTGCCACTGGAAACATGGGGGCACATAGAAGAAACCATCTTTCAGATGAGGTACTAACATCGCAGCCACATTTGCCTGTTCAGATGAATATAAATATAGCCTGGTGCGTTTCAAAGAAAGACTTCTCCTGTTCTATGGCCAAATTTTATTGCTCAGTCAACAGCATTAAAAAAACAAATTAGCTGGTTGTTCTTCTCATTTCCTGTACGTGGGGCCATGTTTCAGGCAAATTTGGCTGCTATGTTTAAGTACATTAATCGTGACTGCATTTTTAAAGTAACTATTGAAGTATGCGATATCCTGAGAAAAAATTTTATTCTAGCTTCCATATCCCAAAATATTCCACCTGGAAAGCCAAAAATCTACATTGTGCAGCAGACTCAGGTTCCTCATTTATAAAGTTATAGAACATTAGAACATAGAGCAATACAGCACAATACGGGACGTTTGGCCCACCATGTTATGCTGACCTTTAAACCACGCATTAGAATAACTAACCCCTTCCTCCCATATATCCCCCTATTTTAAATTCCTCCATATGCTTATCTAACAATCTCTTGAACCTGACCAATGTATCAGCCTCCACCACCACCCCAGGCAGCGTATTCTGTGCACCAACCACTCTCTGGGTGAAAAATCTCCCTCTGATATCTCCCTTGAACTTCCCACCCATTACCTTAAAGCCATTCCCTCTTGTATTGAGCATTGGTGCCCCGGGAAAGAGGCACTGGCTGTCCACTCTATCTATTCCTCTTAATATTTTGTATACCTCTATCACGTCTCCCCACATCCTCCTTCTCTCCAATGAGTAAAGCCCTAGCTCCCTTAGTCTCTCCTCATAATCCACACTCTCCAATCCAGGCAGCATCCTGGTAAATCTCCCCTGCACCCTTTCCAATGCTTCCACATCCTTCCTATAATGAGGCGACCAGAACTGGACACAGTATTCCAAGTGTGGTCTAACCAGAGTTTTGTAGAGCTGCATCATTAACTCGCGGCTCTTAAACTCGATCCCATGATTTATGAAAGTTAACATCCCATAAACTTTCTTAACTACCCTATCCACCTGTGAGGCAACTTTCAGTGATCTGTGGGATATGAAACCCCAGATCCCTCTGCTCCTCCACACTACCCAGAGTCCTGCCATTAACCTTATACTCCACCTTGGAGTTTGTCCTTCCAAAGTGTACCACCTTACACTTCTCCAGATTGAACTCCATCTGCCACTTCTCAGCCCAGTTCTGCATCCTATCAATATCCCTCTGTAAGCCCTCTGCACTATCCACAACCCCACTGACCTTTGTGTCGTTTACAAACTTGCTAACCCATCCTTCCACCCCCTCTCATCCAGGTCATTAATAAATATCACGAAAAGTAGAGGTCCCAGAACCGATCCCTGTGGGACACCACTAGTCACAGCCCTCCACTCTGAATGCACTCCCTCCACCACAACCCTCTGCTTTCTACAAGGAAGCTAATTCTGAATCCACAAGGCCAAGCATCCCTGGATCCCTTGCCCTCTGACCTTCTGAAGAAGCCTACCATGCGGAACCTTGTAAAAAGCCTTACTAAAATCCATGCAGACCACATCTACTGCACTATCCTCATCAATCTTCCTGGTCGCCTCCTCAAAGAACCCTATCAGGCTTGTGAGGCAAGATCTTCCCTTCACAAAGCCATGCTGGCTGTCCCTGATCAGTCCATGGTTCTCTAAATGCTCATAGATCCTATTTCTTAGAATCCTTTCTAACAGCTTGCCCACCACAGACATAAGACTCACTGGTCTGTAATTCCGTGGACTATCCCTACTACCTTTTTTGAAAAAGGAGACAACATTTGCCACCCTCCAATCCTCTGGTACCATTCCCATGGACAACGAGGACTCAAAGATCCTAGCCAGTGGTTCAGCAATCTCCTCCTTCACTTTGCGAAGCACCCTGGGGAATATTCCGTCAGGCCCCAGGGACTTAACTGTCCTAATATTTTCCAACAGCTCCAACACATCCTCCCTCTTGATACCTATGTGCTCTAGAACATTAACCTTACCAACACTGTCCTCAGTGTCATCAAGACCCCTCTCCTTGGTGAATACTGAAGAGAAGTATTCATTGAGGACCTCACCCATTTCCACAGCTTCCAGGCACGTCTTCCCACCTTTGTCTCTAATCGGACCTAACTTTACTCTCGTTATCCTTCTACTCTTCACGTACGAGAAAAAAGGAGGGAGGAAACCTGCACATATGTAGTTAAGGAAGACTTACTTTTCTATGTTATATGTTCATTATGTTGTATGTGATATGTTTCAAAAGTTTGGATATTCTAAAGT
The DNA here is from genome assembly GCF_009764475.1 of Pristis pectinata. NCBI lineage: Eukaryota > Metazoa > Chordata > Chondrichthyes > Rhinopristiformes > Pristidae > Pristis > Pristis pectinata. Next base: position 25,724,476 of record NC_067413.1, read on the forward strand.
GCTTCATTGTGAGTTAAATCATTTTGTAATTTAAAAATGCTGCAACTAATTTGTGCAAGATCCCCACATGGTAATGGGCTAATAACAAAGTAATCTACAATTAGTGAAGTTGGTTGAGAAATAAGTATTCATTGGGACAATAGGCAAATCTCTCTTGTTCTTGAAAAGAGCGCAGGAGGTCCTGCTATTTTCAGGATAGCAGTAAAAGTTCATTTTCCACCTTCCATAAGAACAGGTGGAACTTTGGGTTAACGTTTCATTTGCAACATCTTCAACTTATTCTTCTTATATGGTTCCTTGGGGTCAAGGATGACTTGTTTCCACTCCAGTTCTTTTGGATCTGAGATGGCTGATAAGGCCAATGTGAAACTCATAGTCATTACGGCAGGTGGGGCAGGAAGTGCTTAAAGAGGCAGGTAGGGCAGTATGGGAGGCCATGTGTTCCTTTGGCTGGTTTCCTTGGGCTACCATGTTCTCCCAATGAAGAGACTTGAGGATTTCCATGAGTCAATAAGCATATTACAGTTTTTCAAGGAGATTTTGAAAACATCCTTGAGGTATTTTTTCTGTCCTCCTGGTAAATTTTTGTCGTGATGGAATTCAGAGGAGAATGCCAGAGCACATAAAATGTAAAAGCAGAAATAGGCCATTTGCCTTTTCATCTCTGCTTTGCCATTCAGTAAGATCATGTCTGATCTTTTATCTTAGTGCCACTTTCCTGCACTAACTCCATATCACTTGGTTCCTTTCATATCTAAAAAAGATCTATTGACCTCCATCTTGAATGTACTTATTGACTGAGCCTCCACAGCTCTCTTAGAGTCATAGAATCATACAGCACAGAAATGGGCTCTTTGGCTCAACTGGTCTATGTCAACCAAGATTCCCATCTAAGCTAGTCCTGTTTACCCGCGTTTGGCCCATATCCCTCTAAACCTTTTTTATTCATGTCCCTGTCCAAGTACCTTTTAAATGTTGTTAATGTACCTGCCTCAACTACTTCCTCCGGCAGCTCATTCCATATACTGACTACCATCTGGGTGAAAAAGTTGCCTCTCAGGTTACTATTAAATCTCACCTTAAACATATCCCTTCTAGTTCTTCATTCCCCAATCCCGGGAAAATGACTGTGTGCATTCACCCTATCTATGCCCCTCATAATTTTAATCACCTCCATAAGATCACCCCTCATTGTCCTACTCTCCAATGAAAAATGTCCCACCCTGCTCAACTTGATGTTTCTTCATGTTAGTATTCATGGGATTAATGGAAAGCACTCAGGGCTGGCATAGATTTGATGGTCCAAAGGTCTTCTTTCTCTGTTATAACAAAACGTGCCTAATACAAACACAACAACTTTTGGAGTGTAGAAATTATTGCTGCGCTGGTAAATTGCACACAGTAATTTGCACAAATTCTAACTGTGAAGAATGACAACTGTAGTCATTTGATGATAGTGCAGTTTGTAGACAATGAAATACTGATCAAGACAATGGGAGAACTTCATTTCATGCTGTGGGATCAACGAGGTCCAGCTGAACTTGCCTCCTTTTGACATACCTTCTGAAATATATAACTCTTGCGATGTATTTTTTCTTGGTCATGGAGTGATCCTAGAAAACACACCTTTCAGGTTTAAATACAAAATTGATCTAATCAAAATTACAAGAAAAACGGGTATGATTGGAAATCTGCTGAGGCATTTCTTGGAGCTTCAGGTTATTCAAGTAGCAATTCTGTTAGGGATATGAAGGGTCAATGGATATGTGATTATTGACATCTTATGGAGTTATGGTGTGAATCAGTTGAAAACAAAAATGGAGCTGGTTGCCGTAAACTCATTTCTTTAGATTTCCACATGTTAAAGATCTGAGATCACAGTCTATTTTAATTGAACTAGAGAGCCCACTTCATCAAATTGCTTCATAAATCTCAGCTTGAACAGACTTTAAGGTCTCTTGGTACATGTGCTCTCCAGGCTGAGTAAGTTCTTTTTCCACTCTAACTGAGTGGCCCAATGTCAGTAATACGAAGAGCCTCAGTTCAACCAATTCACTAATATCACAAATTAAACACAGAATGAAGCTTCCACTTTAATTTTCAATTAAGCATTCCCAAGGAAATTGAACATTGAGCCAGATGTGGAATAACATTCCTTCAACACTGCTCTGTCAAACTCACATAAGTTGTAAGTATTGTGACATGCAAAGCAAAATTCCCTTTACACTGTCCATCAGGTACCCCTTGGATCATCTAAAGCACAGGTTGTAGAAATAATTGCATTTTGATGGCATCTTGCACACACTTATAATGTCCCATGGCACAATACAGTCCACGAGTTATGTCTTGAATTTTGGGCACCAATAGTAAAAATAGAGTAGGGCTCCCTTTATTCAGCCCCATTAAGGATGTTTTTGGCATACAGTCCACGGGGAAGGTACAGTGTAATATTCCATGAATACAACAACCATATTTCTGTCTGAATCTTAAACTCAAAAGATCCCCGACTGCATCAATGTGACATTTTAATCACATGGACAAGCTGCTCTTACACCAGAGAAAGAAAAAAACTTGCATTAATATAACTTCTTGCATGTAGTCAGTATTAACTATCACCTTGAATTTAAAAAAAAATCATTGTTATAATACAGATAAATAGGACCATCAATTTGCACAAGACAGGATCACACAAACAGCAAGTGAGATAAATAACCATTTAATCTGTTTCAGTGAACATGGGTTGAGGGACAACTGTTGAACAGACACTGGACAAACTCAGAATCAGATTCAGAATCAGATTTACTATCACTGACATATGATGTGAAATTTGTTATTTTGTGGCAGTAGTACAGTGCAAATACATAAAAACTATTAATTACAAAATAAGTAGTTCAAAAAAAGGAATAATGAGGTGGTGTTCATGGGCTCGTGGATCGTTCTGAAATCTGATGGCAGAGGGGAAGAAGCTGTTCCTGAATGATTAAGTGTGTGTCTTCAGGCTCCTGTACCTCCTCCCCAATGGTAGAACTGAGAAGAGGGCATGTCCTGGATGGTGAGAGTCCTTAATGATAGATGTTGCCTTCTTGAGGCACCACCTCTTGTCCTCGATGGCGGGGAGGGTTGTATCTGTGATGGAGCTGGCTGAGTCTATAACCCTCTCCAGCCTCTTGTGATTCTGTGCATCTTAGGCTCCATACCAGGTGGTGATGCAATCAGTCAGAATGCTCTCTACTGTACATCTGTAGAAATTTGCAATCATCTTTAGTGACATAACAAATCTCCTTAAACTCCTAATGAAGTAGAGCCGCTGACATGTCTTCTTCATGATTCTATCAATGTGTTGGGCCCAGGATAGATCCTCTGAAATGTTGACGCCCAGGAATTTGAAGCTGCTCATCCTTTCCACCGCTGACAGCTCAATGAGGATTGGTGTGAGTTCTTTCAATTTCCCCTTCCTGAAGTCCACAATCAGTTCTTTGGTCTTGCTGACATTGAGTGTGAGGTTGTTGTGAAACGACTCAACCAGCCAATCTATCTCACTCCTATAAGCCTTCTCATTGCCATCTGAGATTCTACCAACAACAGTGGTGTCATCGGCAAATTTATAGATGGTGTTTGAGCTGTGCTTAGCCACAGTCATGAGTGCAGAGAGAGTAGATCATTGGGCTAAGCACGCATCCTTGAGGTGCGCCTGTGTTGATTATCAGCAAAGAGGAGATGTTATTACCAATTTGCACTGACTGTGGTCTCCCTATAAGGAAGTTAAGGATCCAGTTGCAGAGGGAGGTACAGAGGCCCAGGTCTTGAAGCTTGGTTATTAGTACTGACGGAATGATGGTGTTGAACTGAAGTATGTCTTCCTGCAATTCAAGTAGGCAGACTGGGCATCAGTTTAATGTCTCACTGAAAGGATGATATCTTCACAATGTGTTAGTCAAATCTGTGTTGCATCTAGCCACAATGCATAGAAACTCATATTACTGGTGTTCCGTGATTTATGAATGTTTGATTGATGAATTTTCAGTACAACCTCATTGTGTTTTCAATTTACAATTTACAAAATCACTCTCCTATAATGCATTTCTCCTAGCTTTATCGATTTACAGAATTTCATTTGACAAATGTTTTCCAGGGAATTGAGGAATAACCATATTAGAATATTCAGCCATGAAATCTTGGGGATTGGATGGTCAGTGGATCTGGAACCCGGGGATTGGAAGACATGGAATCTCGGAGATTGAAGGGGCAGAGGATGTAGATCCACGGGGATTGTAAGGTCAGATGGTCTGGAACCATAAGGATTGCAAGGTTGGAGGGGCAGGGTCCTTGGGGATTCTCAGATTTGAACCTGGAACCTCAGGGATTGGAGTGCTGCTGGGTCTAGTGTCTTGGGGATTGGAAGATTTGTGCCTAGAAACTCAGTGGACAAGAGGAGCAATGGGACAAGTCTCTCACTACAGTATGGATGGAGGGCCTAAACCTCAGGGGTTTGGAGACTTGAGGGAATTAGAAGGTTGAGGGGATTAAGGGGTTGAGGGGACTGGAAATATCTTAATATCAGGGGATTGGATGATCAGGGTAACTGGAAGATTGAGGTCTGGGTCTTGGTGTGTTAGTGGGTGTGGTTAGGTGGTTGAAGAGGGGTCAATGTAATGGGGAGTTGGGGCTGGAAGATAAGAGGCAAGTGTGAGATTTACCTTCCATGCTCCAAAACCACCATTTTGGAAACCCATTTTCTGTGGAGTGCACAATAAAGGACAATTTCAGGACAACTTTGCCTACTTTCCCTCGCACTGCTCTAAAGAAAGTGTTATACAGAAAATGACTCATCCTATGCTTGGAAAAAGTAGAAATCATTTCAGTCACTCTTGAAAATACCTGGTGAAATGTTCGGATTGGTCTGAAATGATCAGGCAATCATTGTTAAAGTTTCTCATTCATCATCAAGTCAATTTTCACTCAAAAATTGTTAAGCAATTGAATTTCAGGTAAATATGTAATCAAGCTATTGGACCAAACTTTAACAGGTTTGACTCCCAGATTGTGCACTTGGAGGTCTTGGTGCTACCAGGTGAAGAAGAGATAAGCTAGTTTGCTTCCAATCAACGTCCAGGACCAGTTGAGGGAAATGTATGTGGACAGATATGAAAGATGAGTTTGGGTTGGTTTTGCTTTCTCAGTTGAGTATTTTCCCACCTTTTGTTGCTCTTGTTTATTTAGGCACAAAGACAGGCCAAATCAACAATAAGAGCAGGGGGCGAAGTTCGATGAGCTCCCCAATCAATTTGTATCCAGTGGGCATTTAGCTGCTCACTAAAGGGAGACAATAATTAAGTACACCAGTCTGCTTTATCTCTGCAGTATAAAAGAATGGCAGACACTAAAATGAAACATAGATTGGATATCAGTCTTTTAGATTCGATATAACTTCACACTTTATCTGCCCTATCAGCGGATGAGCTAGCGCTATTTTGAAGAACAGCATTCTTCTCTGGTCAGTATTTAATATTAATCTCTCAACCAACATCACTTTGGTTATTATTTTATGGCTATTCTGTGGATTGTGGCTGTGAGCAAATTTCCTGGCACATTTCCTACATTATAACAATGACTACATATAAAATAATTCTTTATTGGCTTTAGTTCTGATGTCCTGAGGTCCTGAAGCATGCTAGAAATTCATATTCTTTTTCTTTCACACTGGAAGTCCTGTCTAGGAAGCTGGCTTGTAGTAGCAGAGTAGAAATCATTAGTCCACTTGTATGCCTGTATAAGCACACAGCCTGAGCTGGGTTCCTTTAAGAAAAAACTCTGAATCAGCAAAGAGAAACACTGCACACAGCATGTAGATGTGCGTTGAATTACTGATCACTCAGATATTTGCCTGAATGACTTCAAGCATGCCAGATTCCCGAGTTACTTAGCAGCAAAAGTGTCATAGTTCCTCCACCAGATAGTTACCATAGCAACTGTGACATCATTATAGACATAGTGATGCATGAAAATTCAAATAACTAGAACTGGTTGCTAGGATGTTAACTCAGAGAAGTCACTGGGCACTGTATCAAGGGAATGGAATCTACTGAACACTCTGTACTTTCATTGTGGATCTCTAACTGGGAGGCCTGCCTGTCACGTGGGGGCCTTGCTCTGTGAGCAGGCACTGGTCCCATTTATACTCATTTCTTGAACGTCATAGAGCTTTTACAGGAACTATAGTCAGCTGTCTTGTAACAGAAGGTGCAACTCATTTTGTTTAAAACCAATATGCAAAGTCCGATTCAATTGTAAGCAACCACAGAACAGTAGGCACTGAACAGTTAAAATCAGGTAAGGAGCAATATTCCCATTGGACACCTTATGAATGGGGGAGGGAGTTAAAAGAAAGGAACTTCAGAAATGAGCCTTGTTCTGTCCCTTCAATTAGTTGCATGAGAGAACATAGTTTTGACATTGCCTTAGGTAAAGCATTGAAGTTTGGTTAATTGGAACAGTTTGGCTTTGGAAATTAAACAAACACATTTATCAAGTTGTTCCCCCATTAAATCAGTCCCATCAGCTGGCTTTAAATTAGCTGCTATCAAACACTGTGTTCCTTATAAACAAATGTTCCTTTTCATGTCTACTGCTTCATTACAGTCTCAGCTTGGGATAGAATTGAGCTCCCAAATGCTTCTAAAAAGAATGTTTTAGTGTCCAACACATGAGTAACAAATGTGCTGACAATTCATATACTGAATCCTGTGAAAATACATTGTCAATATTGTCAATGGTTACTGTTATCAAGACAGTATTGAACAGAACCATGTTATTGAACTTACTAATTACTGGAAAGAGCAAACCCATCTTCCTCCTGGAATCCATGCAGATGGGATACCAACAGTAGTCCACAACTACTGTGGAAGTAGCATCTCCATCATTCCTGGCCATCCATTTTACATGGGGTGCCACAGGGAGATAAAAAAATATGGGATGCCTGTGCCCTTTTCTGCCCCATGTACAAACTTACTTGCCCCTCCACCAACTGCAGCCATAGACCTGGAACCAAGCACGCTTAAACCTCCTCCAAAGGATATCCTTTGGAGGAGTAAGACATCTCTGCCCTAATTCCTTGATCCTTTTCTCTGGTAGCTCATCTTTCCCACCTGACATAGCCAAGAGGAAAATTAATGCAGTGCACCTGTATTTTCAGGTACCAGCGACCCCGGCATTATGGCAGTTTGGGTAATGGAAATTCGCCCTAACAGAATTCACAAGTCACTCCCAAAAAATCTGGGATGCAGAATAAAAAATCATTCTTATCAAACTTATGGGAAAAAAAGTAAATAAATAAACACGGAACTTATTTTTATCCAGCTCTCATTTCTTGGTGCATGCACTGATGATGTGGCTTTGCGTTAAGGAAAATCGCATTACGGACCGTTTTCTAAGAAGACAACCACACCCCCCCCCCCCCACCCCCACTTAACACAGAGATCGCCCTACTCCAGGTTGTTTAATTTGTATAATGCGCCACCCAGTGCGTACTGGACCATGCAGGAAAGGAATGAACCAGATTCCAACACTAGCCCATGACCAGTTTCTCTTAGCTATTAGAGTAGAAGAGATGCACAGCACTGATGGTCCAGGCACAAGGGAGAATCACTCAGGTTTCCCATTACTGATCACCATCTAATGTCACCTCCTAGGAAAAAAAATCATTGCATGTGATGCCCATCCTGGTCTAATAGTCAGCCAGATTTAAATGTTTAGATGCATATGAAGAATAGCCATGTGACTAAATGTAGAGGAAAGAGGGTGAATGTGAAAGAAATGTGGGGAAGAAGGGAAAATTGAAGCGGAATATTTTACAATCCGTCCAGAAACGTGATTAAAAAGAACATATCCTTTGACTCAGAAACTCAGAACAGTAATAAGCATATACAGAGCTTTCAGATTTATTTGGTTTACAGGTTGTGATTTTACATGTTGGGAAACCTATTAATTAAAAGCAATTAGTTGGTGCAATATCACATAGTAGGAACACCAGTGTTAAAATCAGTTCTATTGGCTGTGTTTTGGAAATAGTGTTTCTAAGTCTAGCCACAACCACTGAGAATATGATGATTGCAACCATTTGTCAAATCAACACACTTGAACAACCACATTCTAAATGATGTGATGGCACTCAAAGCATCAGGTCTTTGGGAATGTAATACATGCAAAAGTTTGGGCACCCCTGGTCAAAATTTCTGTTACTCTGAATAGCTAAGCGAGTAAAAGATGACCTGATTTCCAAAAGGCATAAAGTTAAAGATGACACATTTCTTTAATATTTTAAGCAAGATTACTTTTTTATTTCCATCTTTTATAGTTTCAAAATAACAAAAAAGGAAAAGGGCCCGAAGCAAAAGTTTGGACACCCTGCATGGTCAGTACTTAGTAACACCCTCTTTGGCAAGTATCAGAGCTTGTAAATGCTTTCTGTAGCCAGCTAAGAGTTTTTCAATTCTTGTTTGAGGGATTTTCACCTATTCTTCCTTGCAAAAGTCTTCTAGTTCTGTGAAATCCTTGGGCTGTCTTGCATGCACTGCTCTTTTGAGGTCTATCCACAGATTTTCGATGATGTTTAGGTTGGGGGACTGTGAGGGCCATGGCAAAACCTTCAGTTTGTGCCTCTTGAGTAGTCCATTGTGGATTTTGAGGAGTGTTTAGGATTGTTATCCTGCTGTAGGAGCGATCCTCTTTTCATCTTCAGCTTTTTTTTACAGACGGTGTGATGTTTGCTTCCAGAATTTGCTAGTATTTAATTGAATTCATTTTTCCCTCTACCAGTGAAATGTTCCCAGTGCCACTGGCTGCAACACAAGCCCAAAGCATGATCGATCCACCCCTGTGCTTAACAGCTAGAGAGGTGTTCTTTTCATGAAACTCTGCACTCTTTTTTCTCCAAACATACCTTTGCTCATTGTGGCCAAAAAGTTCTATTTTAACTTCATCAGTCCACAGGACTTGTTTCCAAAATGCATCAGGTTTGTTTAGATGTTCCTTTGCAAACTTCTGACGCTGAATTTTGTGGTGAGGATGCAGGAAAGTTTGGAGAAAAAAGGGTGCAGAATTCCCCCAAAAGTCCCCCAAACAAGAATTGAAATACTCTTAGCTGGCTACAGAAAACGTTTACAAGCTGTGATACTTGCCAAAGAGGGTGTTACTAAGTACTGACCATGCAGGGTGCCCAAACTTTTGCTTCGGGCCCTTTTCCTTTTTTGTTATTTTGAAACTATAAAAGATGGAAATAAAAAAGTAATCTTGCTTAAAATATTAAAGAAATGTGTCATCTTTAACTCTATGCCTTTTGGAAATCAGGTCATCTTTTACTCCCTTAGCTATTCACAGTAACAGAAATTTTGACCGGGGTGCCCAAACTTTTGCATGCCACTGTATATGGGAGTGATTGGAAAGCATCACGATGTCAACAGTCAACTATTTTAGGTTCGAGTCCAAGATGATCATAGGTTCCAAGTAATGGCAAGCGATATAAGATAAGGTAAGATATCTTTATTAGTCACATGTACATTGAAACACACAGTGAAATGCATCTTTTGCGTAGTGTGTTCAGGGGGCAGCCCGCAAATACCGCCGCGCTTCTGGCGCCAACATAGCATGCCCACAACTTCCTATCCCATATGTCTTTGGAATGTAGGAGGAAACTGGAGCACCCGGAGCAAACCCACATAGTCATGGGGAGAACATAGAAACTGCTTACAGACAGTGACCAGAATTGAACCCGGGTCACAAGCGCTGTAATAGTGTTACGCTAACTGCTACACTACCGTGCCTCCGTTATGTACTGTTCCTGTGCCTGTGTGCCTGAATTATGTAGAATCAGTCTACATCATTCACAGAATCAAAAATATGTTCTGAGTGATGAGTGCTTTGGTAATCCAAGTTATTTGTCAGTAGTGATCACATGACTAGGGCTGTAGTTGGCTCGGCCCAAATGTCACAGATTGCAAATCTCACACAATGGATCCCAAATTGCAAACAGGTGTTCATGCACACGACCTTGAACTTAGATTCTTAAACCACAGCTAAAGGCCCTTCAGCCCACCAAATCCATGCCAACAATCAAGCACGCCTTCACAATAATCCCATTTTGCTCTTTCCCCATTCCTATCAAATCCACCCAGATTCTACCACTCACCCACATACTAGGTTCTTTGGAAGTGGGAACTCTATACATGCAATATGCAAGCTCCAATATGCAAACTCCATACAGACGGTACCGGTCGGGGTTGAGCCCAGATCACTGGAGCTGTGAGGCAGCAGCTCCAGTGGCTACACCAGTATACCACTCAATTCTGCAGCCTTTTTAATGGATTAAGTATCCCAATGGGCTTCCAGAGGGACAAAGAAAATGAATAAAATAAGGGAATGGATACTGAGCCAGAGTGGGAGGCTTAAGAGAGGTAAACAAAATCTTGGTTATGAATTAGGTTTGAAAAGGAATTTAATAGTGGCTGGAGAGGCAAATGAGGAATTTTGAGAGAATGTCTCAGAAAGTGGGCAGGATGGAGAGGAAAGATGTATCGTTAATTTTTGTGCTATCTGTGATGTGATTTAAGTTTGTAACACCAATGATGAGGTTGAAAAATCTACAGCCAATGATGGAGTGAAGAGAAAAAAGATTGTACCTCATCTGCAAGGTTGGGAAAAGAAGTTGTTAAAGGCACTGATACAATGGACACTTTCACCAAACGTCTTTTTTATTCAAGGGATGTAGGCTTCATAAGCTGAGCCAGTATTTAATTGCCTGTCACTAATCGCCCTTGAGAAGGTGGTGGTGAGCTGCCTTCTTGAACTGCTGCAGTCCTTGAGGTATGAGTTTTGACCCAGCAACAGTGAAGGAACGGCGATATGTTTCCAAGTCAGGATGGTGTGTGGCTTGGAGGGCAACTTCCATGTGGTGGTGTTCCCATGCTTTTGCTGCCCATGTCCTTAGAGTCATAGAGTTATACAACACAGAAACAGGCCCTTCGGCCCAACTCATCCATGCTGACAAGATGTCTATCTGAGCATTTGACCAGTATCCCTTCTAGCTGGTAGTGGTCATGGATTTGGAAGGTGCTAGCTAAGGAATCTTGCTACTCACCAAGATTCCTTAGACAGCACCTTCCAAATCCATGACCTATCCTATAGATGGTACAAACTGCTGCTACTGTGCGTCGGTAGTGGGGCGAGTGGATAGTTGTGGATGGGGGCTACTATATCCTCCATGTGTTGAGCTTCTTGAGTGTTGAGCCTTGAGTGCACTCATCCAGGCAAATGGAGAGTATTCCATCATACTCCTGACTTGAGACTTGTAGATGGTAGCCAGGTTTTGGGAAGTTAGTCATTGCAGGATTCCTAGCATCTGACCTGCACTTGTCGCCACATTATGTATATGTCTAGTCCAGTTCAGTTTCTGGTCAATGGTAACCCCCAGGATAATGACAGTGGGGGATTCAGTGATGGTAATACCACTGAATATCCAGCGATGATAGCTGGATTTTCTGTTATTGTATACCGCCATTGTCTGCCACTTCGCTAGCACGAATGCTATTTGCTACCTATCAGCCCAGGCCTGGATAAGATAAGAATAGATTAGATAAGATATCTTTATTAGTCAGATGTACATCAAAACACACAGTGAAATGCATCTTTTGCGTAGAGTGTTCTGGGGGCAGCCCGCAAGTGTCGCCACGTTTCCGGCACCAACATAGCATGCCCACAACTTGCTGCATTTGGATGTGACCAGAGGCTTTGTCATTTCTAGTTGAAGTTATTGTTTATTTTAAGAGCCAATCCAAATGTATGGTGTTGGAACACACACAAAATGTTGGAGGAACTCAGCAAGTCAGGCAGCATCTATGGTGGGAAATAAACAGTCGACATTTCAGGTCAAGACTCTTCATGGTCCTGATGAAGGATCTCGACCTGAAACGTCGACTGTTTATTTCCCTCCATAGGTGCTGCCTGGCCTTCTGAATTTCCTCCAGCATTTTGTGTGTGTTGCTCCAGATTCCAACATCTGTAGAATCTCTTGTGCCTCCATATGGTGTTGCAATACACTTTACTGCCACTAGGTGCCTGTATTATACTTTGTCAACAAGGGAAGTGACGTCTTACAACAAGTGATTTATTAACACTCCAAGGCCAACATTTGTACTGCCTCTTAATCATTTTGTGCAAAATTGCAGTATTCAAGCAGCAGACCAGCTGCATGCAGTAAGTTTAGAAACTCATCAGGCATTCCACTCTTCCAAACTATTGTCCTTATTTGATACACAGAGCTATTTGATTTCTATTTCAATAGGAAAACTTATTCATAGTATGAGAATCAAAAAATTGCAGACACTGGAAACTAAAATAGAAACAGAAAATGCTGGAAATACTCAGCAGATCAGGCCGCATCTGTTGGAAGAGAAACAGAGTTAATGTTTCGGTCGAAGACCCTTTGCCAGAACTGGAAAGGAGACAAAAGAAGCTCATTAATCTGCAGGGAGGGTGGGAGAAGGGGAGCCTCTCATAGCATAAAATGGGGGTGACCATGGGGATAAGCTTCAACTTGAAACACTAACTGTTTCTCTTCTCATAGATGTGACCTGACTTGCTGAGTATTTTCAGCATTTTCTGGTTTTAATCTTATTCCAAGCATAATTTATCCATGCTTTTTTTCCTTTACATATAGAAAGCATCCTATTTGGATGTATCATGGCTTGGTATGGCAACTGCTCTGCCCAGGACCACAAGAAACTGCAGAGAGTTGTGGACACAGCCCAGCGCATTACAGACACCAGCCTCCCCTCCTTGGACTCTGTCCTTACCTCTCACTGTCTTGGTGAAGCAGCCAGCATAATCAAAGACCCCGCCCACCCAATACAGTCTCTCTTCTCTCCTCTTCCATCGGGTAGAAGATACAGGAGCCTGAAGACACGTACCACCAGACTTAAGGACAGCTTCTACCCCACTGTGATAAGACTATTGAACAGTTCCCTTACACAATGAGATGGACTATGACCTCAAGATCTACCTTGTTGTGACCTCGTACCTTATTGCACTGCACTTTCTCTGTAGCTGTGACACCTTACTCTGTACTGTTATTGTTTTCACCTGTACTACATCAATGCACTCTGTACTGACTCAATGTAACTGCACTGTGTAATGAATTGACCTGTACGATCAGTTTGTAAGACAAGATTTTCACTGTACCTTGGTACAAGTGACAATAATAAACCAATACCAATATGATGAGATTATGTTGAAAACCAGACAATATTCTCTTCTAAACAAGCTGATAATCTTCCAACTATTTTCTTATTCATAACAACCTCCTTAAATTGAATTTTAAATGGAAAGATCAAAGGAAATTAACCTTGCTTGGAAAATATATTTTATTAAATAGAAACTCCCTGCATTTTCTCTTGTACTAATGCAAAAGGTTAAGTTAAATAAGATACAATTTAGCATATTGTTAATCACTTTGTCTCTCAGATGTGCTTCATTTTGTCAGCAAAAGCCTGGCAGTCAGCTAGAAACTCAACTGGCTCAGCCTGAGTAGGTGTCTGCTAGAAGCAGTGTAGTCATCTGGAATCTGAGACCAGATTGTTTCTTAAAGGCTAGATACAGTGTTAGCCATCATATTGTGAAACTGGAGTGCTGGAGATTAATGTTATGCCCAGTTTAGTGACAGCAGTCATGATTAATCCTATGTCTTTCCTCTGCAATGCCTTTATTCCAAGCAATACAACACATCACAAACTACCTATTCAATGATAATGGACATTCTTCAAATGTTGCTCATGCTCCTGTAAGGGAACTGGGTACAGCTGCAGAGGTGGCAAGCATAACTTGGTGTGCTCAAAAGTTGCTTCTGCAGCCTGGACCTTTCGAGAAGAGCTTTGCAGCCCTGAAGTTGTAAATGGATTTGTGGTCATCTGCTGCATGCTGTATGTAAACGTGAAACAGATTACCATTTCCTGAAGCAAGCAGTAAAGGACAAGGAAGAAGAGAAGCAAGAGGATGAGAAAGAGCAGGTCAAGGAGTATGTAGGGGATCATTAAACATCAGAGCCCCCAGCTGCTGGTAGCCTTAGCTTCATCTATTTTACATGATCCGTACCTCCCACATGGATATAGCAGTAGTTTGACAATCTTTTGCTGCCAACATCAAATTACCTTCCTCCAGTCCCATCTTTTTAGTTTTTCCATCAATTTACTACAGGTTTTAATGCCAACAATAAATTAGGAGCAAGAAAATGTATCCAGCAAAGCAATTCCATTTGTGTTTAATAACTAACAGAGATAATTAAAAATCACCCATGTGTGACCACTTAGTGTCTGTCTTCTGTGCTCATTTCCCTATCTAAAGCTCCAACAAAGTATATCCCCAGTGATTGCAAATTGGGGGATGGAAGGCTACTGAGCCACCATTGAGGAGATTTCACATTGAGGAGATTAATCGACCTCAAGCAGCTGTAAACATTGAGAGTCCTGCCATGGGTAATGGAAGTCTGGTCTAGTTCGCAATGTTGCCTGAGTGAGATGTCTGGAAATTAGGCATAATGTCATCCCAAGAGTCTCTCCCAGAGGGTTGAAGTGACTCCCTCAACATTTCAGGTCAATACTTATGACTTGTCATTCAACACATTAAGCCCCTGCCTCCAGCCTACCTGTCCAAGGTAGATGCGCTACAAGTCTCCAGGTCAATGCTTATTAACACTACCTCTGCAAGAAAGCTGGTCTCCTCCTCTTGAAGTTACCAGTATTTCACCACTCGCAACGAGGGGCAAGTGGCTGGTAAAACCAACTTTGTATTCTCATTCAATGCTTAGGGTGAGATAGATGGAAAGAGAAGAAGCCACAAGCCCATTGCAATGCATTGCCCATTCCTCTTCTCCACAGGGAGGTGGTGGTGAACCAACAGCCACTCCTAGGGGTAGCATTAATTGTGTGTGAGGGATGGATCAGAAATAGGGACCTGACAGGGAAATGGAATGACAAGGCTGGTAAACCATGCAATAGAGAAACAGACCAAAGGGTCTAGAAAAGAACAGGGAATTGTTATGTACTAGGAATCAGGAGTAATTAGGGAATTGGTGGGAAACGATATGGTTTCGGATAGAGTATTTCAGGATGCAGTGAAGTATATTCTTGATGGTTGAAAAGTACAACATGAGGAAAGATGGACAGCATGCTGTAAGGAAAAGATGACCAGAGAGATAAAACTCTCATGAGAAAGATAAAATTTGATTAGATCATAGGAATTCTGTGAGGCTTACAAATGGAACTTGAGAGGTTTGTTGGGGGGAAATCTAATTTTTGTCGTAAGGTACTGGACCACTGACAGCTTACCTGCCGTTTTTACTACTAGTACATTCTTTTGGGTGCAGAGACTAAATGTGTTATGATTCACATTAGGTTTGAAGAGTTTCTGGAAAAAGATGGTGTGACTGCAGATGAAAAAGGACCCAAGAAGTTGAACAATCACATGCTGAATAATTTTTTTCAAAATCAAGCAGTGGGAACAACTATGAGCCGGAGAAGCACATCCCCTTACAACAGAACAGGCCTAGCACTACCACAGTTACCTCATCTTTTTCTGTTAATCATCAAATGATCTCATATCCACTTATGCTGAATGTTTTCTGTTGCCTTTCTCAGTAATGTATCAGAAGTTCTGTTACCATTATGTTATATTCTTAACTTCCTATTTTTACTTGTGTCTTTTGCTGTTGGAACTTCTTACCGGTTCGATACACAAAATGTATTGCCATGTTTTGGTTATATTACTGGACTAATAATTCCTGTCCAATAAACAAAAGAACTAATAGTACAAGAATTTGAAAAATTAAAAGTGGAAAAAAAATTATTAAAAGCTATCAAAGAGTCCGAGTTATAGAGTTATACAGGCCATTTGGCCCACCACATCCACGCCAACCAATGGGCACCATCTGCATTAATCCCATCTTCCAGCACTTGGCCTATAGCCTTCTATGCCTGGGTGATTCAAATGTTATTCTAGACATTTCCTAAATGCTATCAGTGACTCAGCTTTCACCACTTTTTCAGGCAGCATATTCCAGGTACACACCTTTCTTGGTGAAAACACTCCCCCTCAGATCCCCAGAATATTGTTTAAAAATAACTGATTCACTTTATTCTATAGGAAAGTCAATCCAATCCTTATGTTACTCCAGTCCTACACCAATGAATTTGACTCTTAGTTACCCTCTGATACATCAAGGTACTTAATTGTAATAAACTGGTATGAAAAATACCGTGTGAACTACAGTGGTTTAAGAATACCTGTCAATAAAAATTTGCTTTGCCAATGATTTTAAAATGGTACAAGTGATGTTCAATTTGTTTGAGCCAAATTCCTTCATAAACCTGAAAGCCTGCGCTTTGCTTTATTCCAAAAAGAGGGGACCTAACTTTCCACTAATAAGGACGGTTTTCATCTATGTCATTGCTAGAAGGGTTCAATTTCCGGATCTCCATTTTAAAGAGATTATTTCCCACAATGTTACTTTTGGATGAGTCTTTTTAGCCCAGGCATTGGAAGCATCCATGTACTGAAATGTTTGTGTTGGAATGGTCACCTTAACACAAGATGGGAGGCTCCATTTCCCCTTGTGTTGATATTGGAAGTGCCCATTTGCCACCAGCTTAAAATTGGAAGAGTTTATTTCTCCAGCTCCAGTCTTTTAGATGTTGCTTAAGATCCTTAAATATGTGCAAATCTTATGAACTCTTAGCATTCTCTTCCCCAGAACAAGAGAAGGTTCCACCCTTCCAATGAAAGTTTTCAGGTCCACAGTAACATTTCTGCAACTGAAATCAAAAATGCTCGAGAACTAGTTGTCCCGGGGACGTGTTATCTTTACATAAAGTGTTCCTTGACTGTGATAATTCACAATGCTTGCTCCAGAAATTGGCAAAATCTCAGTTCTACAGATGTTATATATGTGGTTATAAATCTTTCTTCATTTCTATTTGGAATGCGGGTGAAGCAAGAATTTATTACTTGACCTGAGATGGCAGTGTACATTTTGAATGACCAGAATTCCTTTTTCACATCAATCAGTTTTTCAATCTAGTGGCACATTTGGCATCTCAGCAGGTATTAAATTAGTGAAAATCAAAAAGCTCCAGATGCTGGAAATATGAAATAAAAACAGAAAATGCTGAAAACATTCAGCAGGTCAGGCAGAACCTTCATCGAAACAATTCTGATGGAGGGCCTTTGACCTGAAGCATTTACTTTGTTTCATTCTCCATAGGTACTGCCTGATCTGCTGAGTGCTTCCAGCATTTTCTGTTTTTATTAAATGGGTGAAATTGTCCACCTGTGCTTACACAAATGGGATATGCTACTGGACTTAATCAAGTAGGAAGTGTATCATGGAGACACAAGAGACTGCAGATGCTGGAACAATCTGCTGGAGAAACCCAATGGGTCAAGCAGCATCTGTGGGGGAGAGGAATTGTCAATGTTTTGGGTCAAAACTATGCATCAGGACTGGCTCCAGAAAGCTTGCCGGGGCAGCTGGAGTATTTAAATTTTGTGAATAAAATAAATTGGATGTAGCTTTAGTAATAGCTTGAACAACAGCTTGAATGCCAGAGTCTCATCTGAAAAAAACATTGCCCTTACTTGGGCAATGTTTCTTTCAAATGAGACTCTGGCATTCAAGGGAAGGAAATCCAACATCTCAAGTAACTCCAGACCCACATTAATGTGCAAGATTCCCCAACTGTTCTCTGAAGTCATCCAGAATGTTACTCAATTAAAACAAAACATAAAACAAATAAACCTGAGTGAACCAACAAAGGCACCAGATTTAAAGAAGGCAAAGGCATGCCAAGCCATACAACTCCACAAAATCCTTCTCACCATCATCTGGAAGCCGAGCCAAAACTGAGAAAGATTAACTGAGAAAGATTACAGATGAGTTAAGAAACAATCTAACATAGTCATACTTTTCCACTAACATTCTAGGTTCCTCCATCAACACTGACGACATTGCTGGTTAAATTCTGTGCCATTGCCAAAGATGGAAGCACAATGGCATAATTCAGGAAAGAATAGGTCTGGGAGACCTCATCACTGTCCTTTCAACATTCCTCGGATGATCAATCAGAATCTCTCAATTCGAAGATCACATGGAAGACACACTGAACTAGTGGTGTGGTAATGTCACCAGTGGCCAAGTCCTGAAGGACATAGATGGCCAAGTGGGCCTAGGGCAGGTATTAACAGAGAAGCCTGAGAAGAAAAAATCCATTTGATCTCAGCCACACCAATCAATCTGTCACAAATATTGTATTCATGACATTGACCACCACATAATCCTAGTGTTGATGTTCTGAGGACACCTTTAATTGTGCTGATGTGTAGATTCAGAACAGGTTCAGCCACACAAAATAAGGAATTCATATGGGACTGTGGGCTACCAAAATCTGCAAACATGTATTCCACCTCGATCTGTAAACTTGCAATCTGACACAGTCCTCATTCTATCGCCGCCATGGCAACCTGTCCTGGTTTAATAAAGAATGCAGAAGGATATATCAGGAGAAGCAGCAAATTTATTGAATAATAAAGTGCCAATCTGGTGAAGTTACAGCGTATGCATGCTGGGGAGCAGAGGCAACTTTGTAGAGGAAATACAAAGTGATTCTCATACTGCTAACGGATCAACTGAAAGCATTGCAGTCAGTTATAAATGGTGTTGAACGATTAAACAATTTATGTAAGGAGGAGACTATGTGAACATTCTCAATCTCAATGATGGCAGAATGAAGCATTTAAGCAAAGAAAATGAGGCTGAAGCATTTGCAAAAATCTTCAACCAGAATTGCCAAGTGAATGACCCATTCTAGCCTCCTCCTGAACCCTGAAATCTCCAGAGTCTTAGAAGCCTGCTTCATCAACGAGCTCTTATCAAGTCAAATGTTTGTACATGACTGCACAGTGATCATTTCCATTTGCAGCTCTTCAGAGAATGAAGGAGCTTATCACCTCCTGTAGCAAGACCTTCATAACTTCAAATACCATTCATACCATCTATATGCCAAGAAATGACCATCGACAATGAGAGGATCTAACCAGCTCCTCATGAGAATCAACAGTGTTGCTGTCACCATATCCTCTTCATCAACATCCTGAAGGTCACCTTTGGTCAACAACATTACATGACCTTTGATATAAACACTGTAGCTCCAAATACTGGTCAGAGACTGAGTATTCTGTTTGACAGATTTACTCCTACCTCACCAAATCCTATTCACCACCTATAAAGAACAAATTAGGATGACGATTCAATACTTTTAGCTGGATGAGAGCAATAATGCTCAGGAAGCCGGATAATGTCCAAGGCAAAGCAATCTGCTTGGTTGGTACCTTATTTGAAATCTATTACCCTAAACTCTCACTTCCTCTGCCAATAGTGCACCATGGCTACAATATGTACCATCTACCCATCTACAAAACGTACTGCAACTGTGTTACGTCTTCTTCCTCAGCACGTCTGAGATCCATGACTACCTATGAATTGCACATGGACGGGAACACAACCACCTACTTCTCCTCCGAGACATAAACCTTGCTGTGATGGAAATGTATCTGGGTTCTTTCATTCCTGTAGGGCCAAAATTATGGAACTCCTTTGCTAATGGCATTGTAGAAGTATTTTCCCACAAGGATGGCATGGTTGAAGAAGGTAGCACACCATCACTTTCTCAAGTGCAGTTGGGGGTGATCATTACACTGTGGCTTTTCCATGAATGACAAAAAAAACATGTAGAGTAGAAATTTGCATAACTAAGATTACCATATAATAGAAGCTGTGTGTTACACTCTGCTTCCAAAATTCAGTTCATGTGAAATCAGTACAGTGTGTTTAACATATGTGATCCAGGACTAATTTCCAGCTCTTAGTATGGCCTTGAATCCCATCTCCCAAATATACACCTGCAGGTTCTAATGATTAGTCTACCTTAAATCTGAATAATTTCTTTAATTCATTTACGATTATATTGGCCAGTTTTAGGTACAGCCCGTCCCCGAGTAACAAATAGATTCTGTTTTTACCAACGTCCATAAGTCAACTTTGTCCATTAGTTGGAAAATACACAAAAATCACTTGCTATGGTAACCACTCTTCCACTGTATTGCAATGAGTAACATCAAAAGCACGTAAGACTGATAAGAAAGAACAATTACGAAAAGTGGAGAAGAAACTAGTTCTGCCACCTGTAGGAATGAAAGTATGTACAAACATTGGACTTTTGGATTTAATTGTATTATGGGAGCTTGTTTGTATGTAGGGCATCCTTAACCCAAGGATGGTCAAAAAGCAGTATCCTCCTCCTATTTGATTACTGAGTCAGTGCACTTGCTTAGTTTATATGCTCCTCTTGGACTTTCACAAGGTTAACTGCTTCATTCCTCATGAGTCATGAGGCACGGTAGCATAGTGGTTAGCATAATGCTTTACAGCGCCGGAGACCTGGGTTCAGATCCGGCCACTGTCTGTAAGGATTTTGTACCTTCTCCCCGTGTCTGTGTGGGTTTCCTCCGGGTGCTCCAGTTTCCTCCCACATTCCAAAGACGTACAGGTTAGGAAATTATGGGCATGCTATGTTGGCGCCGGAAGCGTAATGACACTTGCGGACTGCCCCCCAAAATCACTACGCAAAAGATGTATTTCACTGTGTGTCTCAATGTACATGTGACTAATAAAGATCTTATCTTATCTTATCTTATCTACCTTACTTTGAGTATTCTTTTATTTCATTGCAATGTCATTCATCTACCTTCAACTCAAGGACGACTTCTATCCCACTGTTATAAGATTATTGAACAATAAGATGGACTCTTGACTTTACAATCTACCTTGTCATGACTTTGCACCTTATTGTCTGCCTGCATTACACTTTCTCTGTAACTGTAACACTATATTCTGCATTCTGTTATTGCTTTTCCTTTGTACTACCACAATGTACTGATGTTGTGAAATGATCTAAATGCAAAACAAAGTTTTTCACTGTACTTCAGTACATGTGACAATAATAAACTAATTATCAATTACCAATTAACTGGTTTTCTCTTAATCTTCCTTTCTATGTGAATTCTGACTCCATACATTTGTTCTGACTTTCCACTTCACTGTAAAATCATTTTTTACTTGTAACCGCAATTCATTTCAACCTTCTTAGACTCATAGAGTCCTAAGAATCCTAGACTTTTAGTTACTCCCTTTAATACTCACTGGAATATATTTGTACTCTTTCTATTTCCTGTTTAACATATTTCTTGTTCACGATCTATACTTCCACTTGAGCAATTTTTTTCCATCCAGATGAGACAGACAGGAAGCACATGCAGGATGTAGAATTTTTAAAATGTTAGCAAGAATGCTTACAATATATTGGACGTAGTGCTATTTTGTCAGGAGGGGAAGCTATCCTGCATGGAACACAAGTGCCCTGAAACTGGATAGGCCATAATCCCAGCAGCAATGCAAGAGTCAGACCATTTACTATTCATCTTACCCTCCCCTTCCTGCCAGCCTTAAACTTGTACTAGTGACCTTTCTAGAGTGTGCGGGGATATTTGCTGGGGATCTCATTTGAATCGAGGTGGCATGCCTACACTATCCTGTCTGAAAACTAATATGTGGTCAGACAATCTGGAGCATCTGCCACCATTTGGGGTCATTCAGTTTCCCCGTTCTGCAAGAAGTGACTAATGTACTACTTATTCAGCCTACTTTATAAAAAAGGCAATAATGAAATATAATCAACCTAGTTCTGGTGTTTCCTGGACTGGATTTTTCTGATGGGGTTCTCTTGCATTTTTCCTAAAAATTTGATGTCTCATTTCTTTGGCAATGCTGACCTGCAAACTTAACCTGGACGGCACAATGGTGCAGCAGTTAGCCCTGCTGCCTCACAGCTCCGGGGCTAGACTTTGATCCTGACCTTGGGTCCTGACTGTGTGGAGTTTGCATATTCTCCTTGTGACAGTGAGAGTTTCTGTCAGATGCTTTTGTTTCCTCCCACATCCCAAAGAGGTGCCAGTAGGTCAATTAGCTGCTGTAAATTGTCCCTTGGTAGGTTGTCTGTTGTCTTGTTGGTGAACTTCTTTGAAACTGGGGAAGTTGGAATTGTAG
Source organism: Pristis pectinata (assembly GCF_009764475.1). Lineage (NCBI taxonomy): Eukaryota > Metazoa > Chordata > Chondrichthyes > Rhinopristiformes > Pristidae > Pristis > Pristis pectinata. The sequence continues at coordinate 25,746,674 of NC_067413.1, forward strand.
TGTATAGGATGCTTGAAAATTCTATCCATGATGCATGGACAAAGATATCATCCCCTTTGAAGCCTTTGGAAATTTTAAGGAAAGGAATAATTTGTGCCCTTGCACTGTTTTTTTTCACTTAATAGAGGTAAAATATCAGAAAGTTACCATAATTTTGTACACAGTATGGATGTATGTCCTTTTAAGAATGCAAAATAAGTACGGGGTGAGTTGTTTTTGGAGAGCCACTACTGGTGAGGAACCTGGCTTTCATTGGCTGTCCAACTTGCAATGTTTTAATTTTAAAATGTTCATCCTTGTTTTAAATCTCTCCATGAATTTGTCCCTCCAAATTTTTGTAATTTCCCTCAACCCTGCTATCAACATGGGTACCATGGGTCAAATGGCCTCTATTTCTCTGTATTTTTCCTTTGAAATGTGACAGATAAATTTGTGTGATGCTTGAAACATGACAGCTGGAAAAAAGAAATGTGGTAGATGGGGAGTAGCTGCTTCATAGGTAGTAAGCACTGCAGCCACTCTGCTTCAGTGGAAGACAACAAACACAAAGGGTGGTGGATAAGCTGTCTGTGTGGAGTTTGTACACTCTCCCTCTGACTGCAGCAATATCTCCCAGCTGCTCTGATTTCCTCTCATTTCCCAAAGATGGTTTGGTTAATTAGCCCTAAAATAGGTGGTTTCTGGGAGAATCAGAGGGCTCTGACTGAGCATGTGTGAGGGAGAATAGATTACAGGAAAAAAAGATGGGGAATGGGATTGATGGGATTGATCCAAGATTGACCGAATGACCTTCTTTTATGTTTAGGGAAGTATGAGAAATATGTTACCAATCAAGCAGACTGCTTGTAGTGGATGGTGTACAGTTTTTTTGATGTTGTCGCTGCACTCATCCAGACCAGTGGAGAGTATTCTGTCACATTTCTGATTTATGCCTTGTAGATGGTGGAAAGGCTTTGCTATGCCGGGATTTGAGTCACTTGTCACAGGATATGCAACCTCTAACTGGCTCTTTTGATCATGGTGCTTCTGCAGCTGAGTTTCTGGTCCATAGTAATTTCCACGACATTAATGGTGGGGGACTTGGTAATGGTAATGCTTTTGAATATAGTCTATCTTTGGAGATAGTAATTGTCTGGCATTTTTGTAGTGCAAATGTCATCTACTACTTAGCTGCTCATGCTTGAATGTTGTCTAGGTCCTGCTGCCTACAGGCATGGACTGCTCCTTGAGAAGTTACAAATGGAATTAAATATTATGCAATCATCAGCAAATATCCCCACTTCTGACCTTATAATAGAATTAATGAAGCAGTAATAATAATTAGGCTCATTATACAGACCTGAGGAATTCCTGCAGCTCTATCCTAGGGCTGGGATGGTTGGCCCCCAACAACCATTGTCATCCTCCTTCATGCAAGATGTTACTCCAGTGATCATTGTAACTTCCCCTTGAAAACTGTTGACTTCAGCTTTATTGAGATGTAGTGGTGGTGCAATGATTAAGTAACTGAACCAGTAACCACTGTGGACGACCTATCCAGAGACACAAGAGATTCTGCAGATGCTGAAATCCAGAGCAACACACACAAAACACTGAAGGAACTCAGCAGGTCAGGCAGCATCTATGGAGGGAAATGAACAGTCGACATTTCAGGTCGAGACCCTTCATCAGGACTGGTCATCATCAGGACCTATCCAGAGACATTGAGTTTAATTTCAACCATCGCATCAGTGGAGATTAAATTCAGATTTAATAATAATCTAGTATTTTAATGAATCTTAATAACAATGACAATGAATCTACTAATACTAGTTGGTTCACTAAAGACCTCAGGAAGGATAGCTGCCACCCTTCACCAGTCTGGCATTTATGACTGGAGTTCCACAGCAATGTGTTTGACTCTGAAATGGCAAACAAGCCTCATGATTATTTTGTAGCAACTATGTTAAAGCAGGAAAAGAATTAAAACCAAAAAGATCACCCAACATTGATCTAAGCACCGAATTTGGAATTATCAAGGCCGTTCCCAGCCCAATTGACCCTGCATTGTCTGGGGTGCTGATGTCTAAACTGGGAGGGCTGTTCCACAGACTAGTCAGCAAGGAAAAATCATTTTAGATTTTCAGCATTTGCATGGTTTTTTTTGATGTTCAAGCAAAATCATATTTTCCAGTCCACTCCCATCTTAAAACACTGGCCAAGAAGTCTAAGACATGTGTGAGTCAAGGAGCGTGATGAAACCCCATGGTGCAATAAAGGTGAAGGTTCAGTGTGGGTCAGACTCCTCTATCACAATCCTACATCATGTCCCACAGGCAGGACAGAACCAGAAGAGGAGGTGACATAGTATCCAGGTCCTCTCTTGTCCTCTCTTGGCTGATGTATCAGTGCTCCTCCATGTCAAGTAACACTTGGAGAAATTAGCAAGGGCTCAGGACGTACTTTGGTTGGGGCACTTCAATGGCCATAACCTGGAGTTACCTGGCAGCACCAAAACTAACTGAACTGGCCAAATTCTGAAGGACACATTTGCTATTATGGGTCTTGGGCTGGCAGTGAGCGGACCAACATGATCAATAAATCTGTTTGACTTCATCCTCACCAATCCCTTGGCAGATTGATAGAGGTAACAACAGAAAAGTCCTTGTGCAGTCAAATACCATCCTCACACCAAAGATGCCAAATAATATGTTGTGTGACGCTACAACCATGCTACATGGGGTAGACTCAGAATAGATCTGATAGACTCAAGAGACTGCAGAAGCTGGAATCTGCAGCAAAAAAAAACAAACAGCTGGAGAAACTCAGTGAGTTAAGCAGCATATCTGGAGGCAATGGGATGGTTGATCTGACAGCTTAAAAATGAACACCTATGGTGCACTGTAACCCATTAGCAACAACAGAAATGCACAGCACCATGATCGTGGCTTGCCACATCTCCCATTCTGTTGTTAAAATCAATAAAGGGGATCAACTCTAGTTCATTGAGGAGTTCAGAAGGATATGTTAGAAGCAGCACTGAGTATACCTATAAATGAGATGCTAACGTGGTGAAGTTGCAACATACAACTGCATGTATGGTAACCAACATGTAATTGACTGAGCTGAGCAATTGCATAACCAATGGATAAGATTAATGTTCTGTAGTTGCTCACATCAAGTCATGAATGATATTGGATAGTTAATGCATCAACATGGAGGAGGCTCATAAAACATCCCTGCCCTCAATGATTGTAGGCCCAGCAAGTGAGTGCTAAAGACAATACTAAAATATAGAGTCATAGAGTGCAGAGTTGTACAGTACAAAAATGGGCCCTTCTGCCCACCAAGCCCAAGCCAACCTTTTTACCCAGCTACACTAATCCCATTACCTACGTTAGAAATCCTTCTACACCTTGCCTATAGTGTGGTGACTAGAACTGCATACAATACTCCAAGTGCAGTTTAACCAACATAGCATCCCAACTGTTTATATTCTATGCCCAATGTGCAATCGTGTTCTACCAGAAGTGCTGAGTGCATGATCCATCTTGGCTTCCTCATGAAACCCCTATCATTTCAGAAGCCAGTTCACTGCACTTCACATGATGTCAAGAGACAATGAGATTACTGAATACAGTAAAAGCTATGGGATCAGACATCAAGCTGACCACATTACTGAAAGCTTGTGCTCCAGAACTAGCTGTGTGTCCAGACAAGCAGCACAGTTACAGTGCTGGCATCCTTAATCTGGAAAATCGCCTAGTATGTCCTGTTCATAGAAAGCAGAAAAAAATCCGATCTTTCTAATTGCTGCTCAATCAGTCTACTCTCAACCATCAGCAAAGTGTTCGAAGCTGTCACTGGCAGAGCTATCAAGTGGCATTTATCTACCACCAATGACCAGTCTGAGTGTGCTAGGACCAACTGGCTCTTGATCTCATCACAGTTTTGGTCCAAACATGAACTAAAGAGCTAAATTCCAGAGGTGTGTAAGAATCACTCCCTTGACATCAAAGCAGGACTTGACTGAGAGTGGCATTAAGGGGCCCTGGTAAAACTGAAGTCAGTGAGACTATGTTAATATCTTTCAATATATTTTCATGTACACTTTCACTTTTATAATTTAATGATAAGAGCTATATCATTGAATGCCAATATCCTTCTGCTCAGAAGGAGCAATGTCATGGGGGAGCTGCTAAACCTATAGGCACATAAACACTAGTTAAAATGTATGATAATTGTAAGCACAAATTTCTATAATACCTACTAAGGAACAAACTGGAATCTCTATCTATAATCAAGGTAGTCTAATTCTGTGTTTAGAGTGAAGAACTGTTTCAAAGGAAAATAATTAAGTCAGTGTCTTGATGCCATGTTGAGAAATTCAACTTACATCCACTGAGTGTACAGCACAAAAACCGTCCAGTCCACTGTATTAGTCCGAGCTGATGTTTGTACTCCATGAGTCTTCTATCTATCTCATCTCCAGGTTTGAATTATATCTTTCTATTCCCTGTTCTCTCATTTACTCACCTTATTTCCTTCAATGAGCATCTAGTCCATTTGGTTCAACAATAGACTGTGGTAACATAGAACACAGAACATAGGACTGTACAACACAGGAACAGGCCCTTCAGTTCACCATGTCAGTGCCAAGCATGATACCAGATTAAACTAAATCTCTTCTGCCTGTTCCACATTCCACATGTCCCACATTCTATTTATTGCCTTAAATAAAGATATATTTTTCTTGTTTTCCAGCTGGATTGATTAGTAACTTATCTTTGTGACCTTTAGTTTTGGATGTAGCAACAAGCAGAAATACTTCTTCCACATTTAACCAGATCAACCCAGTTATGATTTAAAATGTCTCCATTGGTCACCTCTAATTATTTTCTAAAGAGTAAAACATAACTTTTCCAATTATCCCTAACTGCAGTAATCACTCAGTCATCATGCCATGCCTGTAAATCATTCTTTCCAGTACTTTTATATTTAAATTCCAGCACTGGGGAATCCTGCTTGTTTATATTTAAGTGTTCAGGAAGCCGACTGGTTTATAATAAACTCCTTGTGATGGGGGCTCAGACTTCTTTAAACAATGGAGAAGATTCCACAATATCAGCAGCAACACACTTGGAATGTACACAGCCCAGATATTTGAATGCCACAGTTTGCACTTGTATTTTTCTGTCTGTCAGTATTATCTAACAGCACCCACGAGATCTTCTATCAGTTGAATGTCCCAGGACATTTTGTTGCATCAGCAATCAATACCTTCCCTTGGCAACTAGAAATGAGCAGTGTACCCACATCCTGAGTTCATTCAAAAAGACATTGTTATGTCAACTACCATTTCTATTGTTCTGGCTCATTATGTGGGTGTCTTTTTCTGTTTCATCTTACTCTGTGACTCACTTGCACTGTGGTAGTCTGGAGCACCAATACTACAGTGATTAACTCTTGGTGCTGAGTAGTCAGTCCAACTGACAGCAATATTAAAACCATATTTTTGGTCAGTAATGATGGAGAGCTCCCTCCATTTGCTTTCAGACATGGATCTAAATGGCTCCTTGGCCCTCTTTGAGAAAGAGCAAGGTGATTGTCCCAGTACCCTGGTTAATATGTATCTCTTAATGAACATTGTCTAAACAGTAAAAATAGTTGTTTATTGGGATTGGTATTGGTTTATTATTGTCACTTGTACCGAGGTATAGTGGAAAAAGTACAGTGAGGCAGCACGGTAGCGTAGCGGTTAGCGCGACGATATTACAGCGCAGGCGATCAGGGTTTGATTCCCTTCGCTGTCTGTAAGGAGTTTGTACATTCTCCCGTGTCTGTGTGGGTTTCTTCTGGGTGCTCTGGTTTCCTCCCACATTCCAAAGATGTACGGGTAGGTTAATATGGGTTTAAAATGGGCGGCACAGACTTGTTGGGCAGGAAGGGCCTGTTACCATGTTGTAAATAAAAACACTTGTCTTGCATACCGATCGTACAGATCAATTCATTACACAGTGCAGATACATTGAGTTAGTACAGAGTGCATTGAGGTAGTAGAAGTAAAAACAACAACAGGGTACAGAGTAAAATGTCACAGCTACAGGCAAGTAGACAATAAAGTGCAAGGTCACAACAAGGTAGATTGTGAGATCAAGAGTCCATCTCATCGTATAAGGGAAACGTTCAATATTCTTATCACAGTGGGATAGATGCTGTCCTTGAGCCTAGTGGTATGTGCCCTCAGGCTCCTGTATCTTCCGCCTGATGGGAGAGGACAGAAGAGAGAATGCTGTTTATGGATGTTTTTTCTCTGAACAAACTGGCTGTAATGTTTCCCACATTATAATATTTTAAATACACTTAATTGGAATTGCATTAGTATGTTTTAGAATTGTGAAGGGCTCAATAAAAATACAATTTCATTTTTTCCTGGACTGTGGTCATCCACTCATGTACCGGATATGCCCTTCACCACAGTCTTCAGGAACAAGCTGTGTTCTTGGCCTGCCACTAACAGTAAGTTGTAGTGAAACACCTGTTTTTTTCGTACCAAGTGAAACCTTAAACTGACTTCAGACAGATGGCGCAGTGAAGGTTCGCCGCTTAGATTTAGAAAGGTATTCATTTGCAGTGAACATTGTGGCTGAACCCTGCCCTAACAACTCCCACCACCAATTCCCAGGAATTTCCTAGCCAGGTTGCTGGCTTCTTGTGGGGGAGCGGAGGGGGAATTTGCACCCAGCCCAAAGTAACAAAGCTGTCAAATTGTTATGCAACTTTACATTTAGCTAATTTCTCAATTCCATTGCTTCTAATATAAAGGAAAACTCTCCAGGGTAAAACACATTACTTCCCTTCAGAGACACCGGGTAAGAAAGAGCTGTAAATTATCAGGACGAATCTGTAATTCATGAAAAAAACATTGTGCAGAAGTGTGCCAGAGATGTTCAAAGGATTAAAAGTTGCAACTCCACCATATGAAAGAGAGAGGGCTGCTGTTTCCTGTGTTGGTCTTATCTCTCCCACACACATGCACCCTATGCTGCTTTCATGTGAAACTTCAATTCCTGCCTCAAAACTCATCCCAGAAACCCAAGCAGAACCTCAACCTGTCACATTTAAATTCTGAACCCTGCAGATATTTCAATGCATTTGCACAGGTCAGAATGCCCCTCTCCTCATTGCAGATCCTCAGGGTGAAGGATGAACAGACATACACACACACACACACACACACACACACACGTTCTCATCCAGATCCTCTTCTTCAGTCCCACTGTTTCCCTTCTTTGCCACTCCTCTGCCACTCCCACTTTACCTAACTGCCTCGCTTAATCCCCTCACTCCCCCTCTGCTCTATCCATCTTCCCTCTCTCAGCACCTTCCCTTTCATTAGCCCCCTCCCTCTCAGCAATTTTCTCCCTAGCTCAGCCCTCCCCCTTTACTTACATCCTTCTCTCAAGCATTCATTCATCACAAAGGAGGGGAATGATTTAAAATGACAGCAAGCTATGAATGGAAAACATGCCATGCTTGTTTAGATTAATGGACAGAAGGTCAGAAGGATTTGTTTGCAGGTGTGTGCCCTGTTCCACCTGATATCCACAGACTTAAAACACTCCCTCCTAAAGCTGAACCCCTGGAACAGAAAGGTGGATGAGTTAGGGGGGGAACGGTTGATGCCAATGGAAGCGTGCGGCAATAAAGGGTAAAATCCATCGGGAAAAGGAGAATAGAAGGGAGTGAAAAAGTAAATTGAGGGGAAGGAGGAAGGGCAAAGAGACTGTGCCTGTGGTAATGGTACTCTAAATTCCTTCTTTTACTATGTTTATACCTTCCATTATTTCACACTCATTTATCAATGTTCCATCTCAGGAATTTCAACTGGGCAGTTTTTTTACTCCCCAAAACTATTTGGGAAATGGAACCCTGTTTCAGATTACCAGATAACAAGTATAGCACGGGTCAGCTGTGTATAAACCTCTCTCTTCCTTCTAATTTAGGATGTGGACACCCTGATACTGCTGAATCCTCTTAATATAGGACCAATACTGGCTGAAGATAAAGGAAATTAATGCCATTAGTTTCAATGAATTCCAACAGGTCTCAGAGGAGTGAGGATGATAAGGCATGCAGGGATGGAGGTGAGATTTAAAACTCAACCAGCCAAAAATTTTATCAGATTTCAAACCAAAAGTATCTGAAATATTAGCCAAAAGATTTGTAAGTGCAACTTTTCAGTGCTATGTGTACGAAAGTTGTATATTTAGGAGTGGGATATCATTGTGACATTTTCTGGGTCAAATTTATAAAATTATGAAAGGCATAGATAGGATAGACAGTCAGAACCATTTTCCCAGAGTAGAAATGTCAAATACTAGAGGACGTGCCTTTAACAGAGATGTGCAGGGCAAGTGTTTTATGTAGAGAATGTTAGGTGCCTGGACCAGGTTGCCAGGGGTAGTGGTGGAAGCAGAAGCAATAGTGGCATTTAAGAGGCTTTTAGATAGACACATGAATATGCAGGGAATGGAGGGATATGGATCATGTGTAGGCAGAAGGGATTTATTTTAATTTGGCATCATGTTCAGCACAGACATCGTGGGCCGAAGGGCCTGTTCCTGTACTGTACTGTTCTATGTTCAATGTTATATGTAAATTGCACCAATCCAGAAATTCAACCAGGCACTCCTGATGCAGGGTCTTGACCCGAAATGTCGACAATTCTTTACCTCCCATAGGTGTTGCTCGACCCACTGGGTTCCTCCAGCAGATTGTTTGTTGCTCCAGATTCCACATCTGCAGTCTCTTATGTCTCCATGGTACTAATTCCAATGATATGATTTCTGTGAACAACTCACATTGAATGAAATGATTCTCTGCGTAATATGCCTTCGAGCATTGCCCAGAAAATTAATTCACCTGCTTCTGAGGTGCTCCTGTCATTGAGCACTCTCAGAATAATATTTTAACAGCATTGTTTCCATTTTAGGATGAGGAGCTCCAGTCAAATAGGTTCCATAACTTATCTCATTTTGGCTGGGCATTGCTTAACCCATAGTATGAATGATACCCCAAACCCTAGGTCACATCTCTCAATTCCTTGATAGCCTCAATTCAACCCTCAAATCCCTGATTGCCACCACAGGTTCAACTCCTGATTTCTGATCTGAATGCCAGTCCTCAACTCATGTCCCAGCCTAAAGTACAAATCATAAATGAGGTCCTAACTTGACCCTATGACTCCCCAGCCTGGAGCCTGCAACTCCTCAGTCCAGGCCCTACAAGTGAATTTATCTGATATTCTTCCATTTGCAGTCCAAGATGGCTCAGCATGCAAAAGAAAGTATATGGGGACCATCAGCAACTCCCTGGTCTTGATTCTGCTGGATTGTGATGTGGTGGACCCATGACCAATATGGTCATTGACACACCTCCCCCAGCACCTCTGACTTTTTCAGCCCATGTATTTATAACAATTTAAAGCTTCATACAATTGACCTTCTTTGGTGTGCAGTTTATGCAGTTAATTTTAGTTTACATAAGCACTTACCTGGAAATGGAGACTCAATGAAACCATTTGATCTCTTCTGATGTGGAACTAAAGTATAATTATCTTCAGCTAAAACTATCACTCACACCAATTCCCATTCCTCTCTAAATTCTATTCCAACTTTCAAAGGCTCTCCTCATGGCTTTGCATCTCCTATCTCTGGTAGCAGTTTGACACAACTTGGTGGCTTGCTATACTATTTTAGATGCAAATTAAGAACCAACCACAATGGTGTGGGAATTGGATATAAGCCAGACCAGGTAAGAATGGCCAGTTTCCTTCCCTACAACTTTCAACAGCTTCACATTCATGTACACTGATACAGTTTCTTATTTCCAGTCCTTATAAAATTCAAATCTAACTTCACCTTACTAATGTACCTATCAACATCAAAATTGTTTAAAATCAATTCTTCTTCTATTTGAGATGAAATGCCTACTTCTCAATAGTTCATGCTCAAGACTTGCATGCCCTTTCCCATCCTGTGTAACATGACTGGTAGTGGAAGGTATAGAGCTGCCTGTGCATTTTGTTAGATTCCGATGCCACTGTGTCTCTGACCCTCTGTGTCTGATCCATTTTACTGTGTTGTTGAATGACCGCAGTCTGTTGTCAGGGACTTGGTTGCGAGGCAGCTGAAGGTTAAAATCCCACAATGGCTTGTGAGCACCTGTCAGCTGCATTATAGTGGCTGGTTCTTTGAGGCACTCTGCCAATCCCTACCAGATGATGTTCTTTCATGTAGGTATGTTTCCTTGGTTCTTCACTACACAAGCATTTTATCTGTCGAGCAAGTGCCTGTTATTATCTAATTTCATGTGAATTTTCAAGCAAAGAGCATTGGATGGCAATTGAGAATGAGAACCTGGCCACTTTTCTCCTTCTATTCCTCTTCTACCCATCCCTGCATAGCACATATATGCTGAGGTCAATTGTAGTAATCTAAATTCTCTCCTGTCCTACATCAGCCAAAGCACGCAGACTTGAAATTGGAATCTTCACTATTAATGGTGATTACACAAAATTTTCAAAGAAAATAAATCCAACCTGGTACCTTATTTATTAATAGGACCTTCTGAAGCCTAACAATTAAGTTATTCACTGTTAATAGGCCCCATACAAAACCTTCACTGTTTGTAGAACCTAACCAGAACTTTCATTGTTAATATGTTTCAGATAGGATCTTCATTAATAATAGGACCTTTACTATTCATGGGCCAATGCACACCTTTGGGTATGGACCTTCTTGTCTGACAAGCAATCTGTTCGAAACAAAATACAAATCATGTATCAAAACTCATTGGAAACTGTTTTAAGAATTTTTATTTGAATAGCTCACTATAAGCTGAAGTTTTCTTCATTAAAAATCCGAAATGCCTTGGAAAGCGTAATTTGGTAGAAACAAAAATACTGTATTTGCATAGATTGATAATCTTCAGTCCTGATATGTTTTTTAGCATAAATTGTGGGTAACCAAATGGACTGGATTTGTATCATGCTTGTTTATCTACAAACATGCAAAAGTATTTATTTTTGTTCAATACTTTGATATTTACAGCATTTTAATATTTTATAGATTCCCAAGGTCATGAAGAAAAAAATCTTGACTGGACAATACTGCAAGAAATAGGCACTTTGAACCTAAGTAATCCAATATAACGTTGATATTACCAAAGCAATTTGAGCAACAGAGTTCTGCTTTCATAAAATTAGGAAAAAAGCAAATGTTTTGGGGGAAAAATAGGAAATAAAAATACCATATCAATAAATATAACAATTAAAATGCTGGATCACCATAATATTGCTCTGGGAATAGTAGCTTACTAATGTTTGGGGTCTTCACTTAGGCAGTCTGTCAGAGTAAAGGATAACTTGTTTCTGTGTGTTCTGAGATAGCAGAAGAGTTCCAAGTGAAAATTGGAGACTCTGCCACAATTAGGGTAGGTGGTGTTTGATGAAGCGGCTGGGTGGGATATTTGGGATGCTGAGTTCTGCTTCTGTACTTTGCAATTGACCTCCACATGCTCTTCAGTGGCTTCCCAAATGTTCCTTCTCCATTTTGAGTACTCACAGTCTCAGGATATCCGTGAATCAGTGAGAACATTATATGCTTTCAGGGAGACTTTGAGAATGCCTTTGATGCCGTTTCCCTGTCCTCCTGGAAATCTCTTGTGCTGGCAGAGCCGAGAATAGAGCACTTTTTACAGAAGTCTGGTGACAGGCATATAAACGAATTAGCCCAGCCATTGAAGCTAGCTCAGCATGATCAGAGCCTTGATGCAGTAAGTGTTGGTCTAAGGGAGAACACCGATATATGTTTGCCTGTCCTGCCAATTGATTTGGAGGATTTTCAGGTCAATTCACATCAAGATATTGATTTTGCCAAGACATTGTTGGTGTTATGTCTCCAACACTTTCAGATACCAACCACAGTTGTCCATGTCTTGAAGCACACAGTTCAAATCCTACCATGGTGGCTGAGAATTTAAATTCAGTTAATCAAATAGCTTGGACTCTAAAATATACGAGCAGTAAGGATTACGGTAAAACAATTGAATTGTAAAAGCCCAACATTTTACTAATGTTCTTTCAGTAAGGAAATCAATCCTTACCCGATCAGGCCTGTATATGACGACAGACAAACATTTGTGTGGTGGTGGCCAGCACTTAATTGCTCCTTGAGATAGCTCTGTGTTCTGAAATGCCCTTCCTAAACCTCTCAACCTTTCTACTTTCATTTAAAACACATCATAAAAGTTAGGAATCACAGAGACTACAGATGATGTAATCTGAAGCAAAAAATAGTCCTGGTGCTGATCCTGAAATGTCAACAATTCTTTTCCCTCCACAAATGCTGCTCGACCTGCTGAGTTCTTCCAGTAGTTTGTTTTTTACACGTTAAAAATTATGGTTTTGACCAAGGTAATTTGTGCTATAATTCATTGACTGGCTCAATGAAAAAGTATGCTTAATAGTGCACCAACAAAGCCGCTTGGATGTTTTACCACCTGAAAAATACTACAGTATTGCATGTTGTTTATTTAGTGTAGGTGTGGGAGAGATTTGAGAAGTCAGTAAGTGAACCAGTTGCCACACAGAGCCCAGCATCTGACCTTCTCAAGAACTTTGTCATTAATGTGTGTAACCTGATTAAGTTTCTGGTCAACACTGACCCCAAAAATAGTGGGGTGCAGGTTATGTTCCTTCTTGTTGGAAGCAGTCATTTTCTGGCACTTGTCTGGCATGAATGATACTTCCAATCAGTCTTTGGAGCTCGCTGAGCATGATCAGAGCCTTGATGTAAATGAGCATGGACTGCTTAATTATCTAATGAATTCTGAATGAATAATCATTAGCAACCAAACCCACTTTTGACCTTCTAATAGAGAAGGAGGCATTGATGAAGCAACTGAAAATAGTTATGCCAGTTCTGTGGCCCTGAAGAACAACAACAGAGATCTTTTGATGTTAAAATGATTGGTTCTAAAACCACAGATTCGTCCATTGTTCCAAGTACGACTCAAGCCATCAGCAAATTTCCCTTAATCCCCAATGATCAGGTTTAGTAGGGCTTCTTGTTGTTGCACTTGCTTGAATCCTGCCTTGAAGTCAAAGGCCGTCACTTTAATTTTACCACTAAATTTCAGATTCTGTGTTTAACTTTGGATCAAGGCTGAAATGAGAACTACTGTTTCTGGTCCCGATGGAATTCAAGAAAACAAGAAATTAGGAGCAGGAGTAGACCACTCATCCCCTCAAATTTGCCTCGCCATTCGTTATGATCATGGCTGACCAAACAGAATGGCGGTGAGCACATTGTCAGCGAGCAAATATTGCTTAATGGCACTGTTCCATTATATTGCTGGTGATTGAGAGTAGGTTAATGAGGTTGTAATTTACACAATTGGATTTATCCAGGTATTTATGAGCAGGACACATTGGGAAGTTTTCTATGTTACATAGAATCACAGAATGATTACAGCATGGAAGGAAGCCTGCTGAGTCCATACTAGATCCATGCAAAATTTAATCCAGCTAGTCCCACTCCCCAACCTTCTCCCCATAGTCCTGCAAATTCTTTCCTTTCAGATACTTAACCAGCTCCATTTTGAACACTTACAATTTTATTCTCTCTTCACTACTATTCTTAGCAGTGCATTCAAGACCCTAAGCCACCACTGTGGGAAAAGAATTTTCCCATGTCACTTAAAAGGTATTTTTTTTCTCATGTCACTTCTAATAAATGCCCAAATTCTAGCTGGACCAAAATATTTTAGCTAAGGACATGTCATGATTGTAGCATTTAATTTCAGGATTACAACATAAATTCATGGACTGTTTTCCTCCACCGTCAGATTTCTGAATGGTCCAAGAACACTACCTCATTATTCCTCTTTTGCACTATTTTGTTTATTTATTTTTTGGTAACTTATGGTAACTTTTATGTCTTGCACTGTACTGCTGCTGCAAAACAAGAAATTTCATGACATAAGTCAGTGATAATAAACCTGATTCTGATTCTGATTCTGATATGATGTTGTTTGGGGCATGTGGCCCCGACTGATGGCGGGCACCAACCATTTATTGCTGTTACGAAGTGATAAGACCATAACACATAGGAGCAGAATTAGGCCATTCGGCCCATCGAGTCCGCCTCACCATTCGATCTTGATTGATATATTTTTCCTTTCAACCCCGTTCTCCTGCTTTCCCTCCCTAACCTTTGACACCCTTACTAATCAAGAACCTATCAACTTCCGCTTTAAATATACCCAATGACTTGGCCTTCACAGCCGTCTGTGGCAATGAATTCCACAGATTCACCACCCTCTGGCTAAAGAAATTCCTCCTCATCTCTGTTCTCAAGGGACATCCTTCTATTCTGAGTCTGTGCCCTCTGGTCCTAGACTCTCCCACTACTGGAAATATCGTCTCCACGTCCACTCTATCCAGGCCTTTCAATATTCAGTAGCTTTCAATGAGATCCCCCCTCATCCTTCTAAGCTCCAGTGAGAACAGGCCCAGAGCTGTCAAACACTCCTCATACGATAACCCTTTCATACCCGGGATCATTCTCATAAACCTCCTCTGGACCCTCTCCAATACCAGCACATCCTTCCTTAGATATGGGGCCCAAAACTGCTCACAATACTCCAGATGTTGTCTGACCAATGCCTTATAAAGCCTCAGCATTACATCCTTGCTTTTATATTCTAGTCCTCTCGAAATGAATGCTAACATTGCATTTGCCTTTCTTACTACCGACTCTACCTGCAACTCAACCTTAGGGAATCCTGCACTAGGACTCCCAAGTCCCTTTGCAATTTTTGAATTCACTCCCTGTTTAGAAAATAATCTATGCCTTTATTCCTTCTACCAAAGTGCATGACTGTACATTTCCCTACACTGTATTTCATCTGCCACTTCTTTGCCCATTCTCCCAACCTGTCCAAGTCCTTCTGCAAACTCCCTACTTCCTCAACACTACCTGCCCCTCCACCTATCTTTGTATCATCCGCAAACTTGGCCACAAAGGCATCAGTTCCATTATTCAGATCATTAACATATTATGTGAAAAGTAACGGACCCAACTCCAGCCCCTTTGGAACACCACCATAGAGGGAGGGCAGTGAAAGTTCACTAGACCTGGTCCCTGCGATGGCAGCTCTGTTAAATTAGGAGAGATTGAATTGGCCAAGCCAGCTTGAGGGGCTGAATGGTCACTGGCAGCCAACCAGAAAAGGCCACCTTTATTCCCCCTCTTTGCCTTCTGCCAGTCAGCGAATCTTCTATCCATGTTAGATAAAACTGGATAAAGACTGACATCTGTGATGGAGGTTGTTTAGGAAGAGTCAAAAGCATCATCCATTTCAATGTCTGATCGAAGATGATTGTAAATTCTTCCCTTTTTAATTTAACCCATGAGTTGGGAACCCCCCTTCTCCCTTTAGTTATTAGATTTTGCATCATTGTTCCTGATTGAGAAGGCTCTGAGTTCAGTGCTCTAGACTCTCGGGATTACTACTTTTGAAATGGAGCCTCTGGCAAATGCAATTGGTGGAGCTGTTGCCACACAGCTCCAAAGACGTGGGTTCAATCCTGACCTCTGGTCTTGCCAATGTGGAATTTGCTCATTCTACCTGAGTCTGTGTGGGTTTTCTCCAGGTGCTTCAGTTTCCTCCCACATCCCAAAGATAGGCAGTTTGGGAGATTAATTGGCCATTGTAAATTGCTCCTACTGTGTAGGTAAGTAGTAGAATCTGGGGCTGGGGAGGGGGAAGCTGATGGGAATCTGGGAAGAATAAAATGGATTCAGGTAGGATAGTGTATATGGGTGCTTGAACGTCAGCGTGCACTCAGTGGGCCAAAAGACCTGTTGCCGCGCCGTGTCTCCCTATGATTCTAATAGGAGATTTCTCCACATGTAGCTATGGGATTTGGGACCTTTTAACATGTGTTGGTATATTTGGTTGAAGTAAAAATGCTGGACAGGATACCAAAAGAAATCTTCATTTGGCTTTGAATAGTAACATGAGATTCTCTTAACAATCCATCTGAAATAAGGACTTTAAACAAACCAACTTTTTCTCGTTGTCTACTGAGTGTCAGGATAAATTATCTGAAGTTCAATTTAAGATTAACTTTTTGGGGTAAGTGCACTGCCACTAAATTAAACCTGACACTTAAGAAATAGAATCATAAACACTTATGAGCAGTGGTAAACCATTAAAATGTCTAATAGAAGAGTGACCAGTAATTTTTTTTCTCACCCTTCTTTTCAAATGTTTTTGTGTGGGTGTTCAAATTGCTGTGAGGTGCCAAAAATGAAGACATCATGAGAGCATGGTGAAGCAGCAGATTGTGTTAAGACATGTACCACAAGCCTGTCATTGTACAGAGACATTGTGGTTTGTGCTTGCACTTCAGGTGGTCCAAGTTCCAGGTGGTCCAGGTTCATCTGTGGAAAGAAGAAATGTGTTTAGTTCGAAGCGTGCCTCTGAACCTTTGCTTTCTTGACAGCAGGAAGCCACTATGTCAAACAACAGCCACATAGGTTTCAAATTAAGTTCAAGATCAGAAATTCAAAATAGGCTTGTCAGATAAGTAAAGGCATGAATAAATATACAAATGAATAAAATAAATAAAGACTCTGCCAAAGACAGAAATGAGGTAAGCAAGTTAAGAAAAAAAAGAAAAAGAACTCAGTTATAGAAATATATGCAAAATGTTGACCAAACTTAATATGCTTTGGGGACTGTAACACTAAGAATCTAAGAACATAATAGGAGCAGAAGTAGACCATTTAGCCCCTCAAACTGGCTTGGCCAATTCAATCTCACCTAATTTAACAGAGCTGCCATCCCAGAAACCAGATCTAGTGAACTTTCACTGCCATCCCTCTACAGCAAGTACAGCCTTCTTTCAGTAAGTAAACCAACATTGTGCACTGTTGTCCAGGTGTGGTCTCACCAATGCCCCATATATTGTCGTAAGACATCTCTACTCTAATACTCAACTTCTCTTGCAATGAAAACAAACATACCATTTTAATTGCTCACTGCACCTGCTGTTAGCTTTCAGCGACATGTATACAAGGACACCAAGCTCCATTTGAGCATCAACATTTCCTATTCCCTCACCATTTAATAGATACTTGGCATTTCTGTTTTCTTTTATGCTTGCACGAATTTTTTTTTGCCCAATCA
This sequence comes from Pristis pectinata, assembly GCF_009764475.1. NCBI lineage: Eukaryota > Metazoa > Chordata > Chondrichthyes > Rhinopristiformes > Pristidae > Pristis > Pristis pectinata. The sequence goes on from NC_067413.1 coordinate 25,763,915, forward strand.
CTCAACTTATCCACTTCCTCCTGGAGTCTCTTTGTGTCCTCATTACTATTCATTTTTCTTTTGTGTCATCAGCAAACTTGGAAGTGTTACATTTGGTCCCCTCAGCAAAATTGTCAATATTGATTGTGAATAGTTGGGGCCCAAGAATTGGTCCCTGTCGTACCCAACTAATCACACCCTACATTTATTCCCACTCTCTATTCTCTGTCTGTTTGGTAATTCTCAATCCATTCTGGTATATTACCCCCATTTCCATGTTCTTTAATATTCATCAGTCTTCTGTGTGGAACCTGATTGAAAACCTACTGAAAATCCAAGTACACCACATTCACTGATTCCTTTACTAGATATATCCTCAAAGAACTATTATGAATTAATCAAACATGATTTTCCTTTCATAAATACATGATTACTCTGTACAATCATATCATTATTTTTCATGTCTTGATGTCACATCTTTTGCAATTAATAACATTACAAAGGTGGCAAATTAATATCATCTCATTGATAATGATGCAGGAACAATTATGGATTAATCATTACAGTTTAGCAACACTATGACTACTTTGATCACTTTGCATTAAAATGGACTTTCTTGTTCTAATTGTGTTCTTGTAATTGTTCTTTCTTGTAAAAATTCTGTATAATTTATGTTTAATTTATGTTTTACTTGTGAATGCTGCTTATATGATGCTATGTGCCTGTGATGCTGCTGCAACTAAGTTTTGTGCATGCATGTACTTGTGTATATGATAATAAATTCAACTAAGACTTTCAAGAGACTGCAGGTGCTATAATCCAGAACAAAAAACAAACTGCTGGAGAAACTCAGCGAGTCAGGCAATATCGGTGGAGGTAAAGGGATGGTACAGTTTTAGGTTGAGACCCTGCATCAGGGTCTCAATCTGAAATGTCTACCATCCCATTACCTACACAGATGCTGTCTGACCTGCAGAGTTCCTCCAGCCATTTGTTTTTTTGCTATCATCACATTGATACTCTGCAGTTATTACATTGCATCACAAAAGAAATATTTTACATTTATATAATTGTTTTCACAGTCACAGGATTCCCAAAGTATTTCACATCAATTAAATATTTTAAAAAGACTCCAATATAAGGAATTGAGAGCATCAATTTACACATATAAATCTCACTATTTATTTATTTTTGTAACTTTTAGTAATTTTTACGTCTTTATGTCTTGTACTGTACTGCTGCCACAAAACAACAAATTTCATGATACATGTCAGTGATAATAAACCTAATTCTGATTCTGAAACCTGCTCCATCATTTAACAAGTTCATAGCTGATTTTTTTCTATCTTGACACTATTTTACGGACCTGTCCTCAGATTCCTCAGTTGCTCTAATAACCATAAATTTATTCATCTCAGTTTTGAAACCAATCACTGAGCTTCCACAGCCCTCTTAGGTAGAGAATCCCAAAGATTCACTACCCTTTGAGTGAAGAGATTTCTTCTCATTCCAGTCCTAAATGGTCAACCTCTTATTTTGAGACTGTGACCCCCTAGATCTAGAGTCCTCAGCTAGGGAAAACATCATCCATGTATCCATTCTGGCGAGCCCTCATAGTATTTTGTACTTTTCAAAGAGGCCATCTAATTTCTTCTAGTTTCCTCAGTCTCTCCTTGTATTAACAGACCTGCACTCCAGGAATCAGTCTAATGAATTCTTGCTGCACTCCCTTCATAACAAATATATTTTCCTTTCCACAATGCAACTATAATTATACTTAATACTCTAGGTGTGGTTTCACCAAGGGCCTATGTAATTTTGGTAAGATATCTCTTCTCTTGTACTTTAATCCTCTAGCAATGAAGACCAATGTGTCTGTGTGGGTTTCCTCCGGGTGCTCCGGTTTCCTCCCACATTCCAAAGACGTACAGGTTAGGAAGTTATGGGCATGCTATGTTGGTGCTGGAAGCGTGGCGACACATGTGGGCTGCCCCCCAGAACACTCTACGCAAAAGATGTGTTTCACTGTGTGTTTTGATGTACATGTGACTAATAAAGATCTTATCTTGTCTTATTTTCTTTCCTAACTGCTTGCTGCGCTGGATGTTAGCTTTCATTGATTTGTAAACAATTACTTCTTGGTCCCTTTAAACATCAACACTTGTCGATCTCTCACTATTTAAAAAATACTTAGTACTTCTGTTTTTTTTAACTGAAGTGGATAACATCACAATGACTGGTTAATCTATTTTAAGTGATGTTGGAAGAGAAATTAAATGTTGACCAGGTCACCAACTAAAAAGAGAACCATGGATCTTTTTGTACTCAGCTTGCACCTCTAACAGTCTAGCACCTCCTCATTGCTGTGCAAGTGTTAGCCTAACTTAACCTTTCAACTTCTGAAAACCCTAGCCTGAGCCCATCCTTCTGACTCAGAAGCAGAAATGTTATCACAGAGCTAAAATTCACTCAACATTTACGCCAAGTGAATTGTTGCCAAGTGAATGTAACCAATGATAAGGGCAGCCAGGGGTGGGGATAGTGGTAGTGGTTGTAATCGCAGAGGATACCTAAGATTCATATGGTTCTTTGAATAGACTGCACAGAAGTTCACTGTCCTAAAGTGTAGTGTTCTTCTCACCTCAAGAATACCCTATCAAATTAGACCATTCTTGACTTTCACCTGAAGCTTTGCATTTATCTGACATTCATGGGTCCCACCTGATTACTCCATGTGATGCAAAATGAAGGTCCAAGGGA